>NW_027141470.1:462500-1062500 GCF_036365525.1 Heterodontus francisci
GTATATATATTTATAAGTCTCAGGGCCTGGACCGTGGTGTGTGTGTGTATATATGTCAGTCTCAGGGCTTGGACTGTGGTGTGTCTGTGTGTGTATATATGCCCCAGGGTCTTGACTGTGGTGTGTGTTTTTATATATTTATAAGTCTCAGGGTCTGGACTGTGGTGTGTGTGTGTGTATATTTATAAGTCTCAGGGCCTGGACTGTGGTGTGTGTGTATATATATTTATAAGTCTCAGGGTCTTGACTGTGGTGTGTGTGTATATATATTTATAAGTCTCAGGGCCTGGACTGTGGTGTGTGTGTATATATATTTATAAGTCTCAGGGTCTTGACTGTGGTGTGTGTGTATATATATTTATAAGTCTCAGGGCCTGGACAGTGGTGTGTGTGTTTATATATATATATATATATATTTATCTCAGGGCCTGGACTGTGGTGTGTGTTTGTGTATATATGTAAGTCTCAGGGCTTGGACTGTGGTGTGTGTTTGTGTATATATATATAAGTCTCAGGGCCTGGACTGTGGTGTGTGTGTGTATATATTTATATACCTCAGGGCCTGGACTGTGGTGTGTGTGTGTATATATTTATATACCTCAGGGCCAGGACTGTGGTGTGTGTGTGTATATATTTATATACCTCGGGTCCTGGACTGTGGTGTGTGTGTGTATATGTTTATATACCTCAGGGCCTGGACTGTGGTGTGTGTGTGTATATATATATAAGTTTCAGGGCCTGGACTGTGGTGTGTGTGAGTGTACATATATATATATATACACATATATATATCTATCTCAGGGCCTGGACTGTGGTGTGTGTGTATATATATATACGTCTCAGGGCCTGGACCGTGGTGTGTGTGTATATATATATATATTATTCTCAGGGCTTGGACTGTGGTGTGTCTGTGTATATATGTAAGTCTCAGGGCTTGGACTGTGGTGTCTCTTTGTGTGTGTATATATGCCCCAGGGCCTGGACGGTGGTGTGTGTGTTTATATATATATATATATATCCGTTTCAGGGGTTGGACTGTGGTGTGTGTGAGTGTACATATATATATATATACATATATATATATATAAGTCTCAGAGCATGGACTGTGGTGTGTATGTGTATATATATATACGTTTCAGGGCTTGGACTGTGGTGTGTGTGAGTGTACATATATATATACATATATATATATATATATCTCAGGGCCTGGACTGTGGTGTGTGTGTGTATATATGTCAGTCTCAGGGCTTGGACTGTGGTGTGTGTGTATATATATATATATTATTCTCAGGGCTTGGACTGTGGTGTGTCTGTGTGTGTATATATACCCCAGGGCCTGGACTGTGGTGTGTGTGTTTATATATATATACGTTTCAGGGCTTGGACTGTGGTGTGTGTGAGTGTACATATATATATACATATATATATATAAGTCTCAGGGCCTGGACTGTGGTGTGTATGTGTATATATATATACGTTTCAGGGCTTGGACTGTGGTGTGTGTGAGTGCACATATATATATACATATATATTTATATACCTCAGGGCCTGGACTGTGGTGTGTGTGTATATATATTTATAAGTCTCAGGGCCTGGACCGTGGTGTGTGTGTGTATATATGTCAGTCTCAGGGCTTGGACTGTGGTGTGTCTGTGTGTGTATATATGCCCCAGGGTCTGGACTGTGGTGTGTGTGTTTATATATTTATAAGTCTCAGGGTCTTGACTGTGGTGTGTGTGTATATATATTTATAAGTCTCAGGGTCTTGTCTGTGGTGTGTGTGTGTGTGTATATATGCCCCAGGGTCTGGACTGTGGTGTGTGTGTTTATATATTTATAAGTCTCAGGGTCTTGACTGTGGTGTGTGTGTATATATATTTATAAGTCTCAGGGCCTGGACTGTGGTGCGTGTGTATATATATTTATAAGTCTCAGGGTCTTGACTGTGGTGTGTGTGTATATATATTTATAAGCCCCAGGGTCTGGACTGTGGTGTGTGTGTATATATATTTATAAGTCTCAGGGTCTTGACTGTGGTGTGTGTGTATATATATTTATAAGTCTCAGGGTCTTGACTGTCGTGTGTGTGTATATATATTTATAAGTCTCAGGGCTTGGACTGTGGTGTGTCTGTGTATATATGTAAGTCTCAGGGCTTGGACTGTGGTGTGTCTGTGTGTGTATATATGCCCCAGGGCCTGGACTGTGGTGTGTGTGTTCATATATATATATATCCGTTTCAGGGCTTGGACTGTGGTGTGTGTGAGTGTACATATATATATACATATATATATATAAGTCTCAGAGCATGGACTGTGGTGTGTATGTATATATATATATACGTTTCAGGGCTTGGACTGTGGTGTGTGTGAGTGTACATATATATATACATATATATATATATATCTCAGGGCTTGGACTGTGGTGTGTGTGTATATATATATATATATTATTCTCAGGGCTTGGACTGTGGTGTGTCTGTGTGTGTATATATGCCCCAGGGCCTGGACTGTGGTGTGTGTGTTTATATATATATACGTTTCAGGGCTTGGACTGTGGTGTGTGTGAGTGTACATATATATATATACATATATATATATATAAGTCTCAGGGCCTGGACTGTGGTGTGTATGTGTATATATATATACGTTTCAGGGCTTGGACTGTGGTGTGTGTGAGTGTACATATATATATACATATATATTTATATACCTCAGGGCCTGGACTGTGGTGTGTGTGTATATATATTTATAACTCTCAGGGCCTGGACCGTGGTGTGTGTGTGTATATATGTCAGTCTCAGGGCTTGGACTGTGGTGTGTCTGTGTGTGTATATATGCCCCAGGGTCTGGACTGTGGTGTGTGTGTTTATATATTTATTAGTCTCAGGGTCTTGACTGTGGTGTGTGTTTTTATATATTTATAAGTCTCAGGGTCTTGACTGTGGTGTGTGTGTGTGTGTATATATGCCCCAGGGTCTGGACTGTGGTGTGTGTGTTTATATATTTATTAGTCTCAGGGTCTTGACTGTGGTGTGTGTTTTTATATATTTATAAGTCTCAGGGTCTGGACTGTGGTGTGTGTGTATATATATTTATACGTCTCAGGGCCTGGACTGTGGTGTGTGTGTATATATATTTATAAGTCTCAGGGTCTTGAGTGTGGTGTGTGTGTATATATATTTATAAGTCTCAGGGCCTGGACTGTGGTGTGTGTGTATATATATTTATAAGTCTCAGGGTCTTGACTGTGGTTTGTGTGTATATATATTTATAAGTCTCAGGGCCTGGACAGTGGTGTGTGTGTTTATATATATATATATATATATTTATCTCAGGGCCTGGACTGTGGTGTGTGTTTGTGTATATATGTAAGTCTCAGGGTCTGGACTGTGGTGTGTGTGTATATATATTTATAAGTCTCAGGGCCTGGACTGTGGTGTGTGTGTATATATACTTATAAGTCTCAGGGTCTTGACTGTGGTGTGTGTGTATATATATTTATAAGTCTCAGGGCCTGGACTGTGGTGTGTGTGTATATATATTTAAAAGTCTCAGGGTCTTGACTGTGGTGTGTGTGTATATATATTTATAAGTCTCAGGGCCTGGACTGTGGTGTGTGTGTATATATATTTATAAGTCTCAGGGTCTTGACTGTGGTGTGTGTGCATATATATTTATAAGTCTCAGGGCCTGGACAGTGGTGTGTGTGTTTATATATATATATATATATTTATCTCAGGGCCTGGACTGTGGTGTGTGTTTGTGTATATATGTAAGTCTCAGGGCATGGACTGTGGTGTGTGTTTGTGTATATATATATAAGTCTCTGGGCCTGGACTGTGGTGTGTGTGTGTATATATTTATATACCTCAGGGCCTGGACTGTGGTGTGTGTTTGTGTATATATTTATATACCTCAGGGCCTGGACTGTGGTGTGTGTGTGTATATATATATACGTTTCAGGGCCTGGACTGTGGTGTGTGTGAGTGTACACATATATATATATACACATATATATATCTATCTCAGGGTCTGGACTGTGGTGTGTGTGTTTATATATATCTATATAGAAGTCTCAGGGCCTGGACTGTGGTATGTTTGTGTATATATTTATATACCTCAGGGCCTGGACTGTGGTGTGTGTGTGTATATATATATACGTTTCAGGGCCTGGACTGTGGTGTGCGTGAGTGTACATATATATATATACACATATATATATCTATCTCAGGGCCTGGACTGTGGTGTGTGTTTATATATATATATATATATAGGTCTCAGGGCCTGGACTGTGGTGTGTGTGTATATATATATATATATAATTCTCAGGGTCTGGACTGTGGTGTGTGTGTGTAAATATATATATAAGTCTCAGGGCCTGGACTGTGGTGTGTGTGTGTATATATTTATATACCTCAGGGCCTGGACTGTGGTGTGTGTGTGTATATATTTATATACCTCAGGGCCAGGACTGTGGTGTGTGTGTGTATATATTTATATACCTCGGGGCCTGGACTGTGGTGTGTGTGTGTATATATTTATATACCTCAGGGCCTGGACTGTGGTGTGTGTGTGTATATATATATAAGTTTCAGGGCCTGGACTGTGGTGTGTGTGAGTGTACATATATATATATACACATATATATATCTATCTCAGGGCCTGGACTGTGGTGTGTGTGTATATATATATAAGTCTCAGGGCCTGGACCGTGGTGTGTGTGTATATATATATATATATATTATTCTCAGGGCTTGGACTGTGGTGTGTCTGTGTATATATGTAAGTCTCAGGGCTTGGACTGTGGTGTGTCTGTGTGTGTATATATGCCCCAGGGCCTGGACGGTGGTGTGTGTGTTTATATATATATATCCGTTTCAGGGCTTGGACTGTGGTGTGTGTGAGTGTACATATATATATACATATATATATATAAGTCTCAGAGCATGGACTGTGGTGTGTATGTGTATATATATATACGTTTCAGGGCTTGGACTGTGGTGTGAGTGTACATATATATATATACATATATATATATATATATCTCAGGGCCTGGACTGTGGTGTGTGTGTGTATATATGTCAGTCTCAGGGCTTGGACTGTGGTGTGTGTGTATATATATATATATTATTCTCAGGGCTTGGACTGTGGTGTGTCTGTGTGTGTATATATCCCCCAGGGCCTGGACTGTGGTGTGTGTGTTTATATATATATATACGTTTAGGGGTTGGACTGTGGTGTGTGTGTGTGTACATATATATATACATATATATATATATATAAGTCTCAGGGCCTGGACTGTGGTGTGTATGTGTATATATATATACGTTTCAGGGCTTGGACTGTGGTGTGTGTGAGTGCACATATATATATACATATATATTTATATACCTCAGGGCCTGGACTGTGGTGTGTGTGTATATATATTTATAAGTCTCAGGGCCTGGACCGTGGTGTGTGTGTGTATATATGTCAGTCTCAGGGCTTGGACTGTGGTGTGTCTGTGTGTGTATATATGCCCCAGGGTCTGGACTGTGGTGTGTGTGTTTATATATTTATAAGTCTCAGGGTCTTGACTGTGGTGTGTGTGTATATATATTTATAAGTCTCAGGGTCTTGACTGTGGTGTGTGTGTGTGTGTATATATGCCCCAGGGTCTGGACTGTGGTGTGTGTGTTTATATATTTATAAGTCTCAGGGTCTTGACTGTGGTGTGTGTGTATATATATTTATAAGTCTCAGGGCCTGGACTGTGGTGCGTGTGTATATATATTTATAAGTCTCAGGGTCTTGACTGTGGTGTGTGTGTATATATATTTATATGCCCCAGGGTCTGGACTGTGGTGTGTGTGTATATATATTTATAAGTCTCAGGGTCTTGACTGTGGTGTGTGTGTGTATATATATAAGTCTCAGGGTCTTGACTGTGGTGTGTGTGTATATATATTTATAAGTCTCAGGGCCTGGACTGTGGTGTGTGTGTTTATATATTTATAATTCTCAGGGTCTGGACTGTGGTGTGTGTGTATATATATTTATAATTCTCAGGGCCTGGACTGTGGTGCGTGTGAAAATATATTTATAAGTCTCAGGGTCTTGACTGTGGTGTGTGTGTGTATATATTTATAAGTCTCAGGGCCTGGACAGTGGTGTGTGTGTTTATATATATATATATATATATATATCTATATATATATATCAGTGCCTGGACTGTGGTGTGTGTATATATATATATATATATGCATATATATATTATTCTCAGGGCCTGGACTGTGGTGTGTGTTTGTGTATATATGTAAGTCTCAGGGCTTGGACTTTGGTGTGTGTTTGTGTATATATATATATAAGTCTCAGGGCCTGGACTGTGGTGTGTGTGTGTGTATATTTATATACCTCAGGGCCTGGACTGTGGTGTGTGTTTGTGTATACATTTATATACCTCAGGGCCTGGACTGTGGTGTGTGTGTGTATATATATATATATATATATATATATATAGAAGTCTCAGGGCCTGGACTGTGGTGTGTGGTTATATATAGATATAAGTCTCAGGGCCTGGACTGTGGTGTGTGTGTGTATATATATATATAAGTATCAGGGCCTGGACTGTGGTGTGTGTGTGTATATATATATACGTTTCAGGGCCTGGACTGTGGTGTGTGTGAGTGAACATATATATATATATATACACATATATATATCTATCTCAGGGTCTGGACTGTGGTGTGTGTTTATATATATATATATATATATATATATATATATATATGTCTCAGGGCCTGGACTGTGGTGTGTTTATATATATATATAAGTCTCAGGGCCTGGACTGTGGTGTGTGTTTATATATATATATATATAAGTCTCAGGGCCTGGACTGTGGTGTGTGTGAGTGTACATATATATATATATATACACATATATATATCTATCTCAGGGTCTGGACTGTGGTGTGTGTGTTTATATATATATAAGTCTCAGGGCATGGACTGTGGTGTGTCTGTGTGTGTATATAAGTCTCAGGGCCTGGACTGTGGTGTGTGTGTGTATATATAAGTCTCAGGGCCTGGACTGTGGTGTGTGTGTGTATATATAAGTCTCAGGGCCTGGACTGTGGTGTGTGTGTGTATATATAAGTCTCAGGGCATGGACTGTGGTGTGTGTGTGTATATATATATACGTTTCAGGGCCTGGACTGTGGTGTGTGTGAGTGTACATATATATATATATATATATACACATATATATATCTATCTCAGGGCCTGGACTGTGGTGTGTGTGTATATATATATAAGTCTCAGGGCCTGGACGGTGGTGTGTGTGTGTATATATGTAAGTCTCAGGGCTTGGACTGTGGTGTGTCTGTGTGTGTATATATGCCCCAGGGCCTGGACTGTGGTGTGTGTGTTTATATATATATATAGGTCTCAGGGTCTGGACTGTGGTGTCTGTGTGTATATATATTTATAAGTCTCAGGGTCTTGACTATAGTGTGTGTGTATATATATTTATAAGTCTGAGGGTGTTGACTGTGGTGTGTGTGTATATATATTTATAAGTCTCAGGGTCTTGACTGTAGTGTGTGTGCATATATATATATATATCTAAGTCTCAGTTCCTGGACTGTGGTGTGTTTGTGTGTGTATATATATAAGTCTCAGGGCCTGGACTGTGGTGTGTGTGCGTATATATTTATATACCTCAGGGCCTGGACTGTGGTGTGTGTGTGTATATATTTATATACCTCAGGGCCTGGACTGTGGTGTGTGTGTGTATATATTTATATACCTCAGGGCCTGGACTGTGGTGTGTGTGTGTATATATTTATATACCTCAGGGCCTGGACTGTGGTGTGTGTGTGTATATATTTATATACCTCAGGGTCTGGACTGTGGTGTGTGTGTGTATATATATATATATATATATATATAAGTCTCAGGGCCTGGACTGTGGTGTGTGTGTGTATATATTTATATACCTCAGGGCCTGGACTGTGGTGTGTGTGTGTGTATATATTTATATACCTCAGGGCCTGGACTGTGGTGTGTGTTTGTGTATATATTTATATACCTCAGGGCCTGGACTGTGGTGTGTGTGTGTATATATTTATATACCTCAGGGCCTGGACTGTGGTGTGTGTGTGTATATATTTATATACCTCAGGGCCTGGACTGTGGTGTGTGTGTGTATATATATATATACGTTTCAGGGCCTGGACTGTGGTGTGTGTGAGTGTACATATATATATATATATACATATATATATATCTATCTCAGGGTCTGGACTGTGGTGTGTGTGTTTATATATATATATAAGTCTCAGGGCCTGGACTGTGGTGTGTGTTTATATATATATATATATATAAGTCTCAGGGCCTGGACTGTGGTGTGTGTGAGTGTACATATATATATATACACATATATATATCTATCTCAGGGCCTGGACTGTGGTGTGTGTTTATATATATATATAAGTCTCAGGGCCTGGACTGTGGTGTGTGTGAGTGTACATATATATATATATACACATATATCTATCTATCTCAGGGCCTGGACCGTGGTGTGTGTGTTTATATATATATATAAGTCTCAGGGCATGGACTGTGGTGTGTCTGTGTGTGTATATAAGTCTCAGGGCCTGGACTGTGGTGTGTCTGTGTGTGTATATAAGTCTCAGGGCCTGGACTGTGGTATGTGTGTGTATATATATATACGTTTCAGGGCCTGGACTGTGGTGTGTGTGAGTGTACATATATATATATATATATACACATATATATATCTATCTCAGGGCCTGGACTGTGGTGTGTGTGTATATATATATAAGTCTCAGGGCCTGGACGGTGGTGTGTGTGTGTATATATGTAAGTCTCAGGGCTTGGACTGTGGTGTATCTGTATGTGTATATAAGTCTCAGGGCCTGGACTGTGGTATGTGTGTGTGTATATATAAGTCTCAGGGCCTGGACGGTGGTGTGTGTGTGTATATATATATACGTTTCAGGGCCTGGACTGTGGTGTGTGTGAGTGTACATATATATATATATACACATATATATATCTATCTCAGGGCCTGGACTGTGGTGTGTGTGTATATATATATAAGTCTCAGGGCCTGGACCGTGGTGTGTGTGTGTATATATGTAAGTCTCAGGGCTTGGACTGTGGTGTGTCTGTGTGTGTATATATGCCCCAGGGCCTGGACTGTGGTGTGTCTGTTTATATATATATATAAGTCTCAGGGTCTGGACTGTGGTGTCTGTGTGTATATATATTTATAAGTCTCAGGGTCTTGACTGTAGTGTGTGTGTATATATATTTATAAGTCTCAGTTTCTTGACTGTAGTGTGTGTGCATATATATATATATCTAAGTCTCAGTTCCTGGACTGTGGTGTGTTTGTGTGTGTATATATATAAGTCTCAGGGCCTGGACTGTGGTGTGTGTGTGTATATATTTATATACCTCAGGGCCTGGACTGTGGTGTGTGTTTGTGTATATATGTAAGTCTCAGGGCTTGGACTGTGGTGTGTGTTTGTGTATATATATATAAGTCTCAGGGCCTGGACTGTGGTGTGTGTGTGTGTATATTTATATACCTCAGGGTCTGGACTGTGATGTGTGTGTATATATATAAGTCTCAGGGCCTGGACTGTGGTGTGTGTGTATATATATATATATATAATTCTCAGGGTCTGGACTGTGGTGTGTGTGTGTATATATTTATATACCTCAGGGACTAGACTGTGGTGTGTGTTTGTGTATATATGTAAGTCTCAGGGCTTGGACTGTGGTGTGTGTTTGTGTATATATATATAAGTCTCAGGGCCTGGACTGTGGTGTGTGTGTGTGTATATTTATATACCTCAGGGTCTGGACTGTGGTGTGTGTGTATATATATAAGTCTCAGGGCCTGGACTGTGGTGTGTGTGTATCTATATATATATATATAATTCTCAGGGTCTGGACTGTGGTGTGTGTGTGTATATATATATATATATATATATATATATAAGTCTCAGGGCCTGGACTGTGGTTTGTGTGTGTATATATTTATATACCTCAGGGCCTGGACTGTGGTGTGTGTGTGTGTATATATTTATATACCTCAGGGCCTGGACTGTGGTGTGTGTGTGTATATATTTATATACCTCAGGGCCTGGACTGTGGTGTGTGTGTGTATATATAAGTCTCAGGGCCTGGACTGTGGTGTGTGTGTGTATATATATATACGTTTCAGGGCCTGGACTGTGGTGTGTGTGAGTGTACATATATATATATATATATATATACACATATATATATATCTATCTCTGGGCCTGGACTGTGGTGTGTGTGTATATATATATAAGTCTCAGGGCCTGGACGGTGGTGTGTGTGTGTATATATGTAAGTCTCAGGGCTTGGACTGTGGTGTGTCTGTGTGTGTATATATGCCCCAGGGCCTGGACTGTGGTGTGTGTGTTTATATATATATATAGGTCTCAGGGTCTGGACTGTGGTGTCTGTGTGTATATATATTTATAAGTCTCAGGGTCTTGACTGTAGTGTGTGTGTATATATATTTATAAGTCTCAGGGTGTTGACTGTGGTGTGTGTGTATATATATTTATAAGTCTCAGGGTCTTGACTGTAGTGTGTGTGCATATATATATATCTAAGTCTCAGTTCCTGGACTGTGGTGTGTTTGTGTGTGTATATATATAAGTCTCAGGGCCTGGACTGTGGTGTGTGTGTGTATATATTTATATACCTCAGGGCCTGGATGGTGGTGTGTGTGTGTATATATTTATATACCTCAGGGCCTGGACTGTGGTGTGTGTGTGTGTATATATTTATATACCTCAGGGCCTGGACTGTGGTGTGTGTGTGTATATATTTATATACCTCAGGGCCTGGACTGTGGTGTGTGTGTGTATATATTTATATACCTCAGGGCCTGGACTGTGGTGTGTGTGTGTATATATTTATATACCTCAGGGCCTGGACTGTGGTGTGTGTGTGTATATATTTATATACCTCAGGGTCTGGACTGTGGTGTGTGTGTGTATATATATATATATATATATATAAGTCTCAGGGCCTGGACTGTGGTGTGTGTGTGTATATATTTATATACCTCAGGGCCTGGACTGTGGTGTGTGTGTGTGTATATATTTATATACCTCAGGGCCTGGACTGTGGTGTGTGTTTGTGTATATATTTATATACCTCAGGGCCTGGACTGTGGTGTGTGTGTGTATATATTTATATACCTCAGGGCCTGGACTGTGGTGTGTGTGTGTATATATTTATATACCTCAGGGCCTGGACTGTGGTGTGTGTGTGTATATATATATATACGTTTCAGGGCCTGGACTGTGGTGTGTGTGAGTGTACATATATATATATATATACACATATATATATCTATCTCAGGGTCTGGACTGTGGTGTGTGTGTTTATATATATATATATATATAGAAGTCTCAGGGCCTGGACTGTGGTGTGTGTTTATATATATATATATATATATAAGTCTCAGGGCCTGGACTGTGGTGTGTGTGTTTATATATATATAGAAGTCTCAGGGCCTGGACTGTGGTGTGTGTGTATATATATATACGTTTCAGGGCCTGGACTGTGGTGTGTGTGAGTGTACATATATATATATATACACATATATATATCTATCTCAGGGTCTGGACTGTGGTGTGTGTGTTTATATATATATAAGTCTCAGGGCCTGGACTGTGGTGTGTGTGTATATATATATAAGTCTCAGGGCCTGGACGGTGGTGTGTGTGTGTATATATGTAAGTCTCAGGGCTTGGACTGTGGTGTGTCTGTGTGTGTATATATGCCCCAGGGCCTGGACTGTGGTGTGTGTGTTTATATATGTATATAGGTCTCAGGGTCTGGACTGTGGTGTCTGTGTGTATATATATTTATAAGTCTCAGGGTCTTGACTGTAGTGTGTGTGTATATATATTTATAAGTCTCAGGGTGTTGACTGTGGTGTGTGTGTATATATATTTATAAGTCTCAGGGTCTTGACTGTAGTGTGTGTGCATATATATATATCTAAGTCTCAGTTCCTGGACTGTGGTGTGTTTGTGTGTGTATATATATAAGTCTCAGGGCCTGGACTGTGGTGTGTGTGTGTATATATTTATATACCTCAGGGCCTGGATGGTGGTGTGTGTGTGTATATATTTATATACCTCAGGGCCTGGACTGTGGTGTGTGTGTGTGTATATATTTATATACCTCAGGGCCTGGACTGTGGTGTGTGTGTGTATATATTTATATACCTCAGGGCCTGGACTGTGGTGTGTGTGTGTATATATTTATATACCTCAGGGCCTGGACTGTGGTGTGTGTGTGTATATATTTATATACCTCAGGGCCTGGACTGTGGTGTGTGTGTGTATATATTTATATACCTCAGGGTCTGGACTGTGGTGTGTGTGTGTATATATATATATATATATATATAAGTCTCAGGGCCTGGACTGTGGTGTGTGTGTGTATATATTTATATACCTCAGGGCCTGGACTGTGGTGTGTGTGTGTGTATATATTTATATACCTCAGGGCCTGGACTGTGGTGTGTGTTTGTGTATATATTTATATACCTCAGGGCCTGGACTGTGGTGTGTGTGTGTATATATTTATATACCTCAGGGCCTGGACTGTGGTGTGTGTGTGTATATATTTATATACCTCAGGGCCTGGACTGTGGTGTGTGTGTGTATATATATATATACGTTTCAGGGCCTGGACTGTGGTGTGTGTGAGTGTACATATATATATATATACACATATATATATCTATCTCAGGGTCTGGACTGTGGTGTGTGTCTTTATATATATATATATATATAGAAGTCTCAGGGCCTGGACTGTGGTGTGTGTTTATATATATATATATATATATATAAGTCTCAGGGCCTGGACTGTGGTGTGTGTGTTTATATATATATAGAAGTCTCAGGGCCTGGACTGTGGTGTGTGTGTATATATATATACGTTTCAGGGCCTGGACTGTGGTGTGTGTGAGTGTACATATATATATATATACACATATATATATCTATCTCAGGGTCTGGACTGTGGTGTGTGTGTTTATATATATATATAAGTCTCAGGGCCTGGACTGTGGTGTGTGTTTATATATATATATATATAAGTCTCAGGGCCTGGACTGTGGTGTGTGTGAGTGTACATATATATATATATATACACATATATATATCTATCTCAGGGCCTGGACTGTGGTGTGTGTTTATATATATATATAAGTCTCAGGGCCTGGACTGTGGTGTGTGTGAGTGTATATATAATTCTCAGGGCCTGGACTGTGGTGTGTGTGTATATATATATATAAGTCTCAGGGCCTGGACTGTGGTGTGTGTGAGTGTACATATATATATATATACACATATATCTATCTATCTCAGGGCCTGGACCGTGGTGTGTGTGTTTATATATATATAAGTCTCAGGGCATGGACTGTGGTGTGTCTGTGTGTGTATATAAGTCTCAGGGCCTGGACTGTGGTGTGTCTGTGTGTGTATATAAGTCTCAGGGCCTGGACTGTGGTGTGTGTGTGTATATATATATACGTTTCAGGGCCTGGACTGTGGTGTGTGTGAGTGTACATATATATATATATACACATATATATATCTATCTCAGGGCCTGGACTGTGGTGTGTGTGTATATATATATAAGTCTCAGGGCCTGGACGGTGGTGTGTGTGTGTATATATGTAAGTCTCAGGGCTTGGACTGTGGTGTGTCTGTGTGTGTATATATGCCCCAGGGCCTGGACTGTGGTGTGTCTGTTTATATATATATATAGGTCTCAGGGTCTGGACTGTGGTGTCTGTGTGTATATATATTTATAAGTCTCAGGGTCTTGACTGTAGTGTGTGTGTTTATATATTTATAAGTCTCAGTTTCTTGACTGTAATGTGTGTGCATATATATATATATCTAAGTCTCAGTTCCTGGACTGTGGTGTGTTTGTGTGTGTATATATATAAGTCTCAGGGCCTGGACTGTGGTGTGTGTGTGTATATATTTATATACCTCAGGGCCTGGACTGTGGTGTGTGTTTGTGTATATATGTAAGTCTCAGGGCTTGGACTGTGGTGTGTGTTTGTGTATATATATATACGTTTCAGGGCCTGGACTGTGGTGTGTGTGAGTGTACATATATATATATACACATATATATATTTATCTCAGGGCCTGGACTGTGGTGTGTGTGTATATATATATAAGTCTCAGGGCCTGGACCGTGGTGTGTGTGTGTATATATGTAAGTCTCAGGGCTTGGACTGTGGTGTGTCTGTGTGTGTATATATGCCCCAGGGCCTGGACTGTGGTGTGTGTGTTTATATATATATATAGGTCTCAGGGTCTGGACTGTGGTGTCTGTGTGTATATATATTTATAAGTCTCAGGGTCTTGACTGTAGTGTTTGTGTATATATATTTATAAGTCTCAGTGTGTTGACTGTGGTGTGTGTGTATATATATTTATAAGTCTCAGGGTCTTGACTGTAGTGTGTGTGCATATATATATATCTAAGTCTCAGTTCCTGGACTGTGGTCTGTTTGTGTGTGTATATATATAAGTCTCAGGGCCTGGACTGTGGTGTGTGTGTGTATATATTTATATACCTCAGGGCCTGGACTGTGGTGTGTGTTTGTGTATATATGTAAGTCTCAGGGCTTGGACTGTGGTGTGTGTGTGTGTATATATATATTATTCTCAGGGCATGGACTGTGGTGTTTTGTTTGTGTAGAGATGTAAGTCTCAGGGCTTGGACTGTGGTGTGTCTGTGTGTGTATATATGTCTCAGGGCCTGGACTGTGGTGTGTGTGTGTGTATATATATATATTATTCTCAGGGCATGGACTGCGGTGTGTGTTTGTGTATATATGTAAGTCTCAGGGCTTGGACTGTGGTGTGTCTGTGTGTGTATATATGTCTCAGGGCCTGGACTGTGGTGTGAGTGTGTATATTTATACATCTCAGGGCCTGGACTGTGGTGTGTGTGAGTGTGTATATATATAAGTCTCAGGGTCTGGACTCTGGTGTGTGTGTATTTATATATATATAAGTCTCAGGGCCTGGACTGTGGTGTGTGTGTAGATATATCAGTCTCAGGGCCTGGACTGTGGTGTTTGTGTGTGTATATATATAAGTCTCAGGGCCTGGACTGTGGTGTGTGTGTGTGTATATATATATAAGTCTCAGGGCATGGACTGTGGTGTGTGTTTGTGTATATATGTAAGTCTCAGGGCTTGGACTGTGGTGTGTGTGTATCTATATATATATTATTCTCAGGGCATGGACTGTGGTGTGTCTGTGTGTGTATATATGCCTCAGGGCCTGGACTGTGGTGTGTGTGTGTATATATATGTCTCAGGGCCTGGACTGTGGTGTGTGTGTGTGTGTGTATATATATAAGTCTCAGGGCCTGGACTGTGGTGTGTGTGAGTGTGTATATATATAAGTCTCAGGGCCTGGACTTTGGTGTGTGTGTGTATATATATATAAGTCTCGAGGCCTGGAGTGTGGTGTGTGTGTATATATATAAAGAAGTAAATATATAAGTCTCAGGGCCTGGACTGTGGTGTGTGTGTAGATATATCAGTCTCAGGGCCTGGACTTTGGTGTGTGTGTATATATATATATAAGTCTCAGGGCCTGGACTTTGGTGTGTGTGTGTGTATATATATAAGTCTCGAGGCCTGGAGTGTGGTGTGTGTGTATATATATAAAGAAGTAAATATATAAGTCTCAGGGTCTGGACTGTGGTGTGTGTGTATATATATATATATAAGTCTCAGATTCTGGACTGTGGTGTGTGTGTGTATATATATATATATTAGTCTCAGTGCCTGGACTGTGGTGTGTGTGTATTTATATATATATAAGTCTCAGATCCTGGACTGTGGTATGTGTGTGTGTATATATAAGTCTCAGGGCCTGGACTGTGGTGTGTGTGTGTATATATATATATAAGTTTCAGGGCCTGGACTGTGGTGTGTGTGAGTGTACATATATATATATATATACACATATATATATCTATCTCAGGGCCTGGACTGTGGTGTGTGTGTGTATATATATAAGTCTCAGGGCCTGGACCGTGGTGTGTGTGTGTATATATGTAAGTCTCAGGGCTTGGACTGTGGTGTGTCTGTGTGTGTATATATGCCCCAGGGCCTGGACTGTGGTGTGTGTGTTTATATATATATATAGGTCTCAGGGTCTGGACTGTGGTGTCTGTGTGTGTATATATCTTTATAAGTCTCAGGGTCTTGACTGTAGTGTGTGTGTATATATATTTATAAGTCTCAGGGTGTTGACTGTGGTGTGTGTGTATATATATTTATAAGTCTCAGGGTCTTGACTGTTGTGTGTGTGCATATATATATATCTAAGTCTCAGTTCCTGGACTGTGGTGTGTTTGTGTGTGTATATATATAAGTCTCAGGGCCTGGACTGTGGTGTGTGTGTGTATATATTTATATACCTCAGGGCCTGGACTGTGGTGTGTGTTTGTGTATATATGTAAGTCTCAGGGCTTGGACTGTGGTGTGTGTGTGTGTATATATATATTATTCTCAGGGCATGGACTGTGGTGTGTGTTTGTGTAGAGATGTAAGTCTCAGGGCTTGGACTGTGGTGTGTCTGTGTGTGTATATATGTCTCAGGGCCTGGACTGTGGTGTGTGTGTGTGTATATATATATTATTCTCAGGGCATGGACTGTGGTGTGTGTTTGTGTATATATGTAAGTCTCAGGGCATGGACTGTGGTGTGTCTGTGTGTGTATATATGTCTCAGGGCCTGGACTGTGGTGTGAGTGTGTATATTTATACATCTCAGGGCCTGGACTGTGGTGTGTGTGAGTGTGTATATATATAAGTCTCAGGGCCTGGACTTTGGTGTGTGTGTGTGTATATATATAAGTCTCGAGGCCTGGAGTGTGGTGTGTGTGTATATATATAAAGAAGTAAATATATAAGTCTCAGGGTCTGGACTGTGGTGTGTGTGTATTTATATATATATAAGTCTCAGGGCCTGGACTGTGGTGTGTGTGTAGATATATCAGTCTCAGGGCCTGGACTGTGGTGTTTGTGTGTGTATATATATATAAGTCTCAGGGCCTGGACTGTGGTGTGTGTGTGTGTGTATATATATAAGTCTCAGGGCATGGACTGTGGTGTGTGTTTGTGTGTATATGTAAGTCTCAGGGCTTGGACTGTGGTGTGTGTGTATCTATATATATATTATTCTCAGGGCATGGACTGTGGTGTGTCTGTGTGTGTATATATGCCTCAGGGCCTGGACTGTGGTGTGTGTGTGTATATATATGTCTCAAGGCCTGGACTGTGGTGTGTGTGTGTGTATATATATATAAGTCTCAGGGCCTGGACTGTGGTGTGTGTGAGTGTGTATATATATAAGTCTCAGGGCCAGGACATTGGTGTGTGTGTGTGTATATATATAAGTCTCGAGGCCTGGAGTGTGGTGTGTGTGTATATATATAAAGAAGTAAATATATAAGTCTCAGGGTCTTGACTGTGGTGTGTGTATATATATATATATATATAGATAAGTCTCAGGGCCTTGACTGTGGTGTGTGTATATATATATATATATATATATATATATATATAAATATATAAGTCTCAGGGCATGGACTGTGGTGTGTGTGTGTATATATATAAGTCTCAGGGCTTGGACTGTGGTGTGAGTGTATGTATATATATATATATATATATATATATATATATATATATATATATATATATATATATAAGTCTCTGGGCCTGGACTGTGGTGTGTGTGTGTTTATATATAAGTCTCAGGGCCTGGACTGTGGTGTGTGTGTGTGTATATATGTAGTGTCTCTGGGCCTGGACTGTGGTGTCTGTGTGTGTGTATATATATAAGTCTCAGGGCATGGACTGTGGTGTTTGTGTGTGTATATATATAAGTATCAGGGCCTGGACTGTGGTGTGTGTGTGTGTGTATATATATAAGTCTCAGGGCCTGGACTGTGGTGTGTGTGTGTATATATATATATAAGTCTCAGGGCCTGGACTGTGGTGTTTATGTGTGTGTGTGTGCATATATATATAAGTCTCAGGGTCTGGGCTGTGGTGTTTATGTGTGTGTGTGTGCATATATATAAGTCTCAGTGCCTGGGCTGTGGTGTGTGTGTGTGTGTGCGCGTGTGTGCATATATATAAGTCTCAGTGCCTGGGCTGCGGTGTGTCTGTGTGTGCATATATATAAGTCTCAGGGCATGGACTGTGGTGTTTGTGTGTGTATATATATAAGTATCAGGGCCTGGACTGTGGTGTGTGTGTGTGTGTATATATATAAGTCTCAGGGCATGGACTGTGGTGTTTGTGTGTGTATATATATAAGTCTCAGGGCCTGGACTGTGGTGTGTGTGTGTATATATATATATAAGTCTCAGGGCCTGGACTGTGGTGTTTATGTGTGTGTGTGTGCATATATATATAAGTCTCAGGGTCTGGGCTGTGGTGTTTATGTGTGTGTGTGTGCATATATATAAGTCTCAGTGCCTGGGCTGTGGTGTGTGTGTGTGTGTGCGCGTGTGTGCATATATATAAGTCTCAGTGCCTGGGCTGCGGTGTGTGTGTGTGTGCATATATATAAGTCTCAGGGTCTGGACTGTGGTGTGTGTGTGTGTGTGTGTGTGTGTGTGTGTGTGTGTGTGTGTGTGTGTGTGTGTGTGTGTGTGTGTGTGTGTGCGCATATATATACTCTCAGGGTCTGGGCTTTGTGTGTGTGTATGTGTGTGCATGTATATAAGTGTGAGGCCCTGGACTGTGGTGTGTGTGTGTGATATATATATATATATATATATATATATATGTCTCATGGTCTGGACTGTGTGGTGTGTGTGCATATATATAATTCTCAGGGCCTGGGCTGTGGGGTGTGTGTGTGTGTGTGTGTGTGTGTGTGTGTGTGTGTGTGTGTGTGTGTGTGTGTGTGTGTGTGTGTGTGTGTGTGTGTGTGTGTGTGTGTGTGTGTGTGTGCATTTATTTCAGTCTCAGGGTCTGGGCTGTGGTGTGTCCATGGAGACTGACATTAATTACAGTCTCTGCTTCTCTCTCCACAGATGCTGCCAGACCTGCCGAGTATTTCCAGCCTTTCTTGTTTTTACTTCAGATTTCCAGCTTCTGCAGTATTTTGCTTTTATTATAACAATTACCCTTTGTTTCCTGCCACTGAGCCCATTTTGTATTTTTGGGTGAACAAGTTTCTCCTCAACTCCCCGCTAATCCTTCTACCAAGCACTTTAATTCACTGCCCCCTAGTCACTGATCTCTCTGCTCAGATGAATAGACTCTTCACCTCCACTCTATCCAGGCCCCACAAAATTATGTCCATTTCAATCGGATCTCCCTTCAGCCTTCACTGTTCCAAGTATAATAGCACCAGCCTATCTCATCTTTCTTCAGAGCTGCATTTTTCCAGTCCTTGTAAATCTCCTCAGTCGCCTCTCTCATGCAATTACATCCTTTGTGCAATGAGGTGACCAGAACTACACACAGTACTCAGGTTGTGGCCTAACCAATGATTTATACAGTTCTAGTTTAACCTCCCTGCTCTTGTATTCTATACCTCAGCTAATAAGGGAAAGGATTCCATATGCCTTCTTAACCACCTTATCGACCTGAACTGCTACCTGCAGGGATCAGTGGACATTGACTCCAAGGTCCCTCACTTGCTCTACACTTCTCAGTATTTTCCGATTGATCGTCTATCCCTTTGCCTTGTCTGACCTCCTCAATTACATCGTCTCATACTTAACCAGGTTGAATTCCATTTGACACTTTTCTGCCATCAATATTTTCGAGCAGCCTACAGCTATCCTCCTCGCTATCTACCGCACGGCCAATCTGTGTACCATCTGCAAACATCTTGATCATGCCCCCTACATTTACGTTCAAATCGTTAATATACACCACAAAAAGCAGGGGACCCAGTACTGAGCCCTGTGGAACGCCACTGGAAACAGACCTCAAGTCAGTAAATCACCCGTCAACAAACAGCCTTTGTTTCCTGTCACTGAGCCAATTTTGTCTCCAGCTTGCTGCAGTTCCCTGGATTCCATGGGATTTTATTTGTTTTAACTAGTATGCCACATGGGACCTTGTCAAAAGCCTTGCCAAAATCCATGTAGACCATATCATCTGCACGACCCTCATCTATCATCCTTACTACGTTGTCGAAAAATTCAATCAAGTTGGTCAAACAATATCTTCCCTTATCAAATCTATGCTGACTATCCTTGATTGACCTGAGCCTTTCCAAGTGACAGTTTATCCTGTCTCTCAGAATACATTGCAATAATTTGCCCACTACTGAGTTTACACTGACTGGTCTGCAATTATTCTGTCTATCCGTTGCTCCCTTTTTAAAGAGGTACAATGTTAACAGTTCACCAATCCTCCGGCACTATACCTGTATCCAGTGAGGATTGGAAAATGATGGTCAGACCCTCTGCTATTTCCTCTCTCACTTCATTTGACAGCCTGGAATACATTTCACCTGGCCCTGGTGATTTATCAACTTTCAAGGATGCTAATCCCATTAATACTTCCTCTCTCCCTATGTATATCAGATCCAATAATTCACTCTCCTCCTCCTTAACCACAATATCTGCATCGTTCCCCTCTTTTGTTAAGACAGATACAAAGTATTCATTAAGAACCATACCAACATCTTCCTCCCCTACTCGTGTATATCCATTTATGTATATAGACTTTCAAAAGGCCTGTGATCAAATGACATTTCATAGACTTGTTATGACATGGATTAATGTGACATTGATAGTGTTGATATTTCATAGACTTGTCATGACATGGATTAATGTGACAGTGATAGTGTGGATATTTCATAGACTTGTCATGACATGGATTAATGTGACAGTGATAGTGTGGATATTTCATAGACTTGTCATGACATGGATTAATGTGACAGTGATAGTGTGGATATTTCATAGACTTGTCATGACATGGATTAATGTGACAGTGATAGTGTGGATATTTCATAGACTTGTCATGACATGGATTAATGTGACAGTGATAGTGTGGATATGACACTGACTCAGGGACAGAAAGCAGAGAGAAGTGGTGAACAGTGATTGTTCAGACTGGAGGTGGAGGGGAGTATACAGTACTGTTTCTCAGGGTTCGATTCACTCTGCGTGATATCAAGAAACGATTGAAGGCACTTGATGCTGCAAAGGCTATGGGCCCTGACAATATTCCGGAAATAGTACTGAATACCTGTGCTCCAGAACTTCTGTTCCCCCATCAAACTGTTCCAGTACAGCTACAACATTGGCCTCGATCCTGCAATGTGGAAAATTGCCCAGGTATGTCCTGCATACAAAAAGCAGGACAAGTCCAACCCGGCCAATTACCGCCCCATCAGCCTACTCTCAATCATCAGTAAGGTGATGGAAGGTGTCAACGACAATGCTACCAAACTGCACTTGCTTAGCAATGAACAGCTCAGTGACGCTCAGTTTGGGTTCCGCCAGGGTCACACAGCTCCTGACCTCATGACAGTCTTGGTGCAAACATGGACAAAGGAGCTGAATTCAATAGGTGAGGTATGAGTGACTGCCCTTGACACCAAGGCAGCATTTGACTGAGTATGGCATCAAGGAGCCCGAGCAAAAATTGAGTCAGCGGGAATCAGGGGGAAAACTCTCTGCTAGTTGGAGTCATACCTAGCACAAAGGAAGATGGTTGTGGTTGTTGCAGGTCAATCGGCTCAGCTCCAGGACATCACTGCAGGAGTTCCTCAGTGTTGTGTCCTGGGCCCAACCATCTTCAGCTGCTTCATCAATGACCTTCCTTTAATGATAAGGTCAGATGTGGGGATGTTCGCTGATGATTGCACAATTTTCAGCACCATTTGTGACTCCTCAAATACTGAAGCAGTCCGTGTAGAAATGCAGCAAGACTTGGACAATGTCAAGGCTTGGGCTGATAATTGGCAAGTATCGTTCACTCTGCACAAGCGCCAGGCAATGACGGTCTCCGACAAGAGATAATCTAATCATCCCCCTTGACATTCAATGATATTACCATAGCTGAATCCCCCACTATCGCATCTTAGGGGCTACCATTGACCAGAAACTGAACAGGAGTAGCCATATAAATACCATGGCTAAAAGATCAGGTCATCGGCGAGGAATCCTGAGGCGAGTAACTCACCTCCTGACTCACCAAAGCCAGTCAACCATCTACAAGGCACAAGTCAGGAGTGTGATGGAATATTCTCTGCTTGCCTGGATGGGTGCAGCTCTAAAAACACTCAAGAGGCTCGGCACCATCCAGGACAAAGCAGCACTTGATTGGCACCCCATCCACAACATTCACTATCTTCACCACCAACGCAAAGAGGCAGCAGTGTGTACCATCTACAAGATGCACTGCAGCAACGCACCAAGTCTACTTAGACAGCATCTTCCGAACACACAACCTCTGTCACATAGAAGGACAAGGGCAGCAGATGTATGGAAACACCAGCACCTGCAAGTTCCCCTCGAAGCCAGACATCATCCTGACTTGGAACTATATCACTGTTCCTTCACTGTCAGTGGGTCAAAATACTGGAACTCCTTCCTAACAGAACTGTGGGTGTACCTACCCCACGTGGACTGCAGTGGTTCATGAAGGCAGCTCACCACCACCTTCTCAAGGGCAATTAGGGATGGACAATAAATGCTGGCTTATCCAGCGATGTCCACATCCCATGAATGAATAAAAAAAAGATGCCAGAGAACTGGAGGGCTGTAAATGTTGCACCCTGTTTAAAAATGGAGAGGTTGGATAAGCCCTGTAACTATCAGTCCAATGCTGATTCTTGGAAAATTGTTGAGGCCATAACCCAGCACAAAAATATTTCTTGCTTGTAAAATCATGTCTTAATAAAAGGCGAGTCGCACGGATAGCTTCATGGAAAATCATTTCTGATAATCTTGATAGTTTGTTGACGTAATTGTGAGTGTTAGCGAGGATTGCGTGTTTCGTGTGATAGAATCATAGAATCGTAGAAAGTTTAAGGCACAGAAAGAGGCCACTTGGCCCATCGTGTCTGTGCCAGCTGAAAAATTATCCACCTATTCTAATCCAGCATTTGATCCCTAGCCCTGCAGATTATGACATTTGAGGTGCACATCCAGGCTCTTTTTGAATGAGTGGAGGGTTTCTGCCTCAACCATCCTTTCATGAAGTGAGTTACAGACCCTCACTAAAAGCAGGGGACCCAGTACCGAGCCCCGTGGAAAACCACGGGGAAGTCCTCCAGTCAATACCCGTCAACAATTACCCTTTGCTTCCTGTCACTGAGGCAATTTTGTATTTCTGGGTGAATATGTTTTTCCTCAACTCCCTTCTGATATTTCTACCAATCACTTTAAATCTATGTCCCCTAGTCACTGATCTTTCTGCTAATGTGAATAGACCCTTCACCTCCACTCTATCCAGGCCCCGCAAAATTTTGTTCATTTCAATCAGATCGCCCCTCAGCCTTCTCTGTTCCATGGAGAACAACCCCAGCCGATCCAATACTTCCTCTTAGCTGCATTTTTCCAGTCCTGGCAACATCCTCGTAAATCTCCTGTGAACCCTCTCTAGTGCAATTACATCCTTTCTGTTACCAGAACTGCACACAGTATTCAAGTTGTGGCCTAACCAATGATTAAGACAGTTCCAGCATAACCTCCCAGATCTTTCATTCTATACCTCGGCTAAAAAGGGAAATGATTCCATATGCCTTCTTAACTGCCTTATTGACCTGTCCTGCTATCTTCAGGGATCTATGGGCATTCGCTCCAAAGTCCCTTACTTCCTCTACACTTCTCAGTATTGTCCGAGTAATCGTGTATTCCTTTGCTTGTGTGAGCTCCCCAACAGCATCACCTCACGCTTATCCAGGTCGATTCCCATTTTTCTGCCCATCTGACCAGACCGTCAATATCTTCCTGCAGCCAACAGCTATCCTTCTCGCTATCCACCGCATGGCCAATCTTTGTGTTGTCTGCAAAAGTCTTGATCATACCCACTACATTTACATCTAAGTCTTTAATATAGACCACAAAAAGCAGGGGACCCATTACTGAGCCCTGTGGAATGACACTGGAAACAGTCCTCCAGTCGCAAAAATACTTGTCAATAAATTACCCTTTGTTTCCTGCCACTGAGCCAATTTTGTATCCGCTTTTCTGCATTTCTCTGGACGCCATGGGATTTTATTTTTTGAACCAATCTTTCAGGTGGGAGCTTGTCAGAAGCCTTGCTAATATCCATGTAGACCACATCAACTGCACTACCCTCTTCTATATTCCCTGTAACATCTTCAAAAAATTCAATCAATTTGGTTAAACAAGAGCGTCCCTTAACAAATCCATGCTGACTATCCTTGATAAACCTGTGCCTTTCTAAATGACAGTTTATCCCGTCTCTCAGAATAGATTCCAATAATTTGCCCACTACTGATGTTATACTGACTAGCCTGTAATTATTCAGACTATCCTTCGCTCCCTTTTTAAACAGAGGTACAATGTTAGCAATTCTCCAATACTCCGGCACCACAACTGTATCTAGTGAGATTGGGAAATGATGGTGGGCAGACCCTCTGCTATTTCCTCTCTTACTTCTTTGAACAGCCTGGGGTACATTTCATCCGGCTCTGGTGATTTATCAACTTTCAAGGATGCTAATCCCATTAATACTTCCTCTCTCCCTATGTTTATTATATCCAATAATTCACACTTTTCCTCCTTAACGACAATATCTAAATCCCCCCTCTTTTCTGAAGACATACGCAAAGTGCTGAATAAGAACCAGTCCAATATCTTCCACCCTTATACAAAGGTTACCTTTCTGATCTATTATGGGTCCTACTCTCCCCTTAGTTATCCTCTTACTCTTAATGTATTGAGAAAACATCTTTGGGTTCACCTTGATTTTGCTCGCCAATATTCTTTCATGCCCTCTCTTTCCTTTCCTAATTTCCTTTTTGATTTGATCCCTCCACTTTCTATACTCCTCTCGGCTTTCTGCAGTATTGAGTTCTCAGTGTCGGACATAAGCTTTGCTTTTCTGCGTTATCCTACCCTGTCGGCTCCTTGACATCCATGGTACTCGAGATTTGGCCGCCTCACCCTTTTTCTTTGTGGGAACATGTTTATCTTGAACCTCTGGAATCTCCCCTTTGAATGCCTCCCACTGCTCTGAAACTGAATTACCTTCAAACAGCTGTTTCCTCAGTTGAACAGCCTGGGGTACAACTTTCACTCCTCAGTTTAGTAATATCGGCCTTGCCCCATTGAGAACTCTAACTGCTGATATATCTCTTGTCCTGTCCCATAATTAAGTTAAAACTACTGAATTATGATCACTCCCACCAAAATGCTCCCCCACTGGCACTCCTCCACATGCCTATCTTCATTTCCTAAAACAATGTCTAAAACCGCACCCTCTCTTGTTGGACTTGCTACATCCTGGTCAAAAACGTTCTCCTGAATGCACCTCAAGATTTCTGTTCCCTCAATTCTTTTCATACTAAAATTATCCCAGTTAATATTGGGGTAATGAAAATCCCCTACTATTACTGCCCGATGGTTCTTGCACTTCTCAGAGTCTTGCCTACATATCCGATCTTCTATCTTACTCTAACTATTTGGCTGTCGGGATTACATTCCCAACAGTGTGATTGTCCCTTTCTGGTTCCTTAGCTCAATCCATATGGTCTCATTTGATGAACCTTCCAACATATCATCCCTCCTCACAGCTGCAATAGATTCCTTGACCGAAATTGCCACTTCCCCTCCTTTCATATCCCCCTCCCTATCGTGTCTGAAAACCCTGTAAACAGGAACGTTGAGCTGCAATTCCTGTCCCTCCTTCAGCCATGTTTCTGTAATAGCTATGATATCATACTGCTACCTGTCTATCTGTGCCCTCAGCTCATCAACTTTATTTGCTATACTCCTTGCATTGAAATAGATACCATTGAGCACTGCCAACCTCTTTTAAAAAGGAATTCTAACCCTCTTTTCCTCTGTCTCCTGGACTCGTCCATTAATTTTCTGCCTTCTATTTTCGTTTCAGGTTTTGTCCCTACTGATTCTTCACTCAGGTCCCCATCCCTCTGCAAAACTAGTTTAAACCCTCCCCGACAGCACTAGCAAAACGTTCTGCAAGTAACCCAGTCCCGGCTCCGATCAGGTGCAACCAGTCCGGCCTGCACAGGTCCCATCTAATCCAAAGCTGGTCCCAATGTCCCAGGAATCTGAAGCTCTCCCTCCTGCACCATCTTCCCAGCCACACATTCATCTGTCTTAGTTTTCTATTTCTATACTCAGTTGTGCATGGCACTGGGAGTAATCCAGAAGTTAACACTTTGAGGTCCTGCTGGCCTATTTCTTCCCTAGCTCCATAAATTCTGACTGCAGGACGACATTCCTCTTTCTACCTTTGTCGCTGGTTCCGATGTGGACCATGACAGCTGGCTGTTCCCCTTCTCCTTCAAGATGCTCTGCAGTCGCTCAGTGACATCCTTGTCCCTGGAACCAGACAAGCATGACACCATCCTCGATTCACGTCTGTGGCCACATAAACGCCTGCCTGTTTCCCTGACTATTGAACACTAAGGCTCTTCCAGTCATCCCTCGACCCCGCTCTGCAGCTCAGCCACCCGTGTTGACACGGACTTGGCTCTGGCTGCGCTCCCCAGGTGAAGCATCACTTTCCTCACTATTCTGAACTGAATACCTGTTGGAGAGTGAGATGCACTCAAGGGTTTGCAGCACTACCTGCCTGATTCTTTTGGACTGTCTGGGGATCACCCATTCACTCTCTCCCTGCATAATTTTCAGCTGTTGGGTGACCACATCAAAAACATGCTAAAGCTGAATAAACTGGTGTATTAGAAGGAAGAATGTGCAGCGTTGATGGAAGAAGACAGGGAATGGGATTAGGAATTGCTCATTCGGAGAGGCGATGCAGACACGTCGGACTGAATAGTTCCTGTTGTCCTGTAATAACACTGTGCTGGGTCGTCTCAGATGGGTGTAATGGTGGAGAATGGGGGATCCGTGGTTGGAAAGGGAAGTTGTCCTATGGGAACCGGAATCTTAGCAGGGAATGTCCGACAGCCTGTCCGGGTCGAAGGCTTCCAGGAAGTATCCTCCCTGCCTCCTCCTCCTCCTGAGGTAGCCTGCGGATTCCTGGTACCAATGCCTGTGTCCTCATGATGGTGATGATATGAAAGGTGCATCAGAACAGCATGAACTTGGACACCTGCTCCAGTGTGTACTGGAGGGCTCCCCCCGAGCGGTTCAGACGTCGGAAGCATTGCTTCATCACACCGATGGCCTGTTCCACCATGTTCCTGGTGACTCCATTGCTCACGTTGTACACATGTTAATTGTGTGAGGTTGGTTGGCGGTGGGAAGTGGTTTGGGGGTGTAGAAACACGAGCTGTGTCTAGGGGGGGTTTTCTTTGTCTCCGAGGAGTCACATTCTGGTTCTGCATGGAGACCCGCAGTGTTGGGACCGGCTGACTGCTGAATGAAGGTATGGTGGCTGCTGCCAGGATAGAGGACATTCACCAACATGATGGACTGGGCATGCTCAGACACCAACTGTACATTAATGGAGTGAGAGTTCTTTCAGTTCCTGTACCTCTCCCCGTTGACATGGGGGCCTCTCAGAGCCACGGACACCATCAGGATTCCCGCTATCCTGACAAAGCCACGGGATCTCTCATCGTGCTTCTCCCTGCTGAGGGGGAAAATGATGACAAAGATGGCCACCCTCACCTCCCAGAATTATAAATGGACAATACACAGGCCTAGTAACTACTGGTCAGTTAGTTTAAAATCAGTTGTGAGGAAGGTTTTAGAAACAATAATCAGGGAAAAAGGACGACACACACTTGGAGAGGTTTGAGTTAATTAAGGAGTGTCAGCACGGATTTCTAAAAGGCAGATTATGCTTGACTGAGCGAATTGAATTTATTTCGATGATCAGAGATGGTTGATGAAGGGAATGTGGTGGATGTTGTCGACATGGAATTTATGAAAGTATTTGATGGAGAACCAAACAAATGTTTGGTTAACAAAATTGAAGCTCATGGAATAGCATCCAATTGGATCAAAAATTGTGCAAAGGACAGCAAAAAGAGAAATGTGTTAAATGGTTGTTTTTCAGACTGGGGGATGGTAGACAGTGATTTTCCCCAAGGGTCAGTGTTAGGACCACAGTTTTTCTTTTGCTTTATATATAAGTGACATGGTTCTTGGAATACAGAGTAGAATTTCACAGTTTTCTGATGATACCAATCTTGGAGGAGTGGTAAACAGTGAGGATGTTACAAACTGTCTGCAACAGGATATAGATAGGCTAGCAGAATGGACAGAGAAGTGGCAGGTGGAATTTAATACAGAGGAGTGTGAGCTGATGCATTTTGTCAGAAGGAATAGGAAGGCAATATAGACTTAATGACACAGTTCTAAAGATTGTGCAGGAACAGAGGGACTTGTGGCTCTAAATGCATTGATCTGTGAAGGTGGCAGGACATATTCGGAGAATGTTTGGCAAAACATATCAGATCTTGGGCTTCATCGTTAGAGGCAAAGATACAAAAGCAGGGAAGTTATGCTGAAACGTTATAAAGATTTGGTTAGGCCCCAACGAGAGAACTATGTCCAGTTATGGTCACCACACTCGGAAGGATGTGAAGGTCCCTGAGAGTGTGCGGAGGAGATTTACCAGAATGGTTCCAGGGATGGGGGTTTAGTTACAAAGTGAGTTTGGAGAAGATGGAGTTGTTCTCCCTGGAGTAAAGGAGTTTGAGAGAGATTTGATAGAGGTGTACAAGATTATGATAGGCTAAGATAAGATAGACAAGGAAAAACTGTTCCCATTAACTGATGAAACACGGACCAGGGGACACAGATGGAAGCTTTTGGGTAAGAGATGTAGGGGAATATGAGGAAGAACTTTTTTACACAGTGGATGTTAATGAGCTGGAACTCACTGCCCATGAGGGTTGTGGAAGCCGAGACAATCAATGATTTCAAAAGGAAACTGAATGAAATTAACTTACAGGTATATGAGGAATGAGCTGGGAGTGGCACTGACTGGATTACTCCAGCGAGAGATGGCCTCCTTTTGTGTTGTGCATGACTCTACGACTCCATTGATTTCTATGAGTCTATGCTGTATGTGTCTACTGCTCCTGCCTGGAAAGATCCAGATATATAGACTTTCAATGAAACTGACAGCTCCGTCTTCACCCTGGAGTGAGTCTACAGGTCGTGTTACAGGAGGTGACACAGCTCTGCGACCACCTCCTTATTGAATCAGAGTCACCTCACACACTGCTCTTGGGTTAATTGTAGGTAGGAAAAGAGCTCTTGGAAAACCCGGGGTGGGTAGGGAAGAGTCCCTCCTCCATCTTTACAGAGCTTCCGTTCTCTGCAGTCTCTGCTCCATTTGTGGGTCATGTTACAGATCCAGAGACACTGTAACTACAGTCCCCATACCTCGTACAGAGTTGAGTCACCAAATCCTCTGTCCTCCCTGAATGTCTGCAGCAGCTCACAACGCAACCTCCAGAAACCCATCCACAACACCTGCACTGACTTTACAATAGCAGAAGTAAGTCAAAAGCCCCTCACCTGTAGGTCGGATGCCTGGTCCTTTTAAATAACACTAGAGGGGATTCATTGTGATGCTAAATGTATATTCAGCTGACAGTGACTAACACAAGCAGTCAGTGGTCATGCCGAGAACTGATTTCAAAGACGTACTCAAAGCTGTCTGGTTGGGACATTGAAGTCACATTCAAAAATATCCTCACATGAGTATCACAAACATAGTATGACTCGCTGGAGCCCTGTCCATCATGAGACACTGGGCTGACCACTCAAGAGCCCTGTCCAGCATGGGGCACTGTGCTGACCACTCTAGAGCCATGTCAGCATGGGGCACTGTGCTGACCACACTAGAGCCCTGTCCAGCATGAGGCACTGGGCTGACCATACTAGAGCCCTGTACAGCATGGGGGACAGTGCTGACCACACTAGAGCCCTGTCCAGCATGGGGCACTGTGCTGACCACACTAGAGCCCTGTCCAGCATGAGGCACTGGGCTGACCATACTAGAGCCCTGTACAGCATGGGGGACAGTGCTGACCACTCTAGAGCACTGTCCAGCATGGGGCATTGTGCTGATAATACTAGAGCCCTGTCCAGCATGGGGCACTGTGCTGATAATACTAGAGCCCTGTCCAGCATGGGGCACTGTGCTGACCACACTAGAGCTCTGTCCAGCATGGGGCATTGTGCTGACCACACTAGAGCCCTGTACAGCATGGGGGACAATGCTGACCACACTAGAGCCCTGTCCAGCATGGGGCACTGTGCTGACCATACTAGAGCCCTGTCCAGCATGGGGCATTGTGCTGATAATACTAGAGCCCTGTCCAGCATGGGGCACTGTGCTGATAATACTAGAGCCCTGTCCAGCATGGGGCACTGTGCTGACCACACTAGAGCCCTGTACAGCAAGGGGGACAGTGCTGACCACACTAGAGCCCTGTCCAGCATGGGGCACTGTGCTGACCATACTAGAGCCCTGTCCAGCATGAGGCACTGTGCTGACCACACTAGAGCCCTGTCCAGCATGGGGCACTGTGCTGACCACACTAGAGCCCTGTCCAGCATGAGGCACTGGGCTGACCATACTAGAGCCCTGTACAGCATGGGGGACAGTGCTGACCACTCTAGAGCACTGTCCAGCATGGGGCATTGTGCTGATAATACTAGAGCCCTGTCCAGCATGGGGCACTGTGCTGATAATAATAGAGCCCTGTCCAGCATGGGGCACTGTGCTGACCACACTAGAGCTCTGTCCAGCATGGGGCATTGTGCTGACCACACTAGAGCCCTGTAAAGCATGGGGGACAGTGCTGACCACACTAGAGCCCTGTCCAGCATGGGGCACTGTGCTGACCATACTAAAGCCCTGTCCAGCATGGGGCATTGTGCTGATAATACTAGAGCCCTGTCCAGCATGGGGCACTGTGCTGATAATACTAGAGCCCTGTCCAGCATGGGGCACTGTGCTGACCACACTAGAGCCCAGTACAGCATGGGGGACAGCGCTGACCACACTAGAGCCCTGTCCAGCATGGGGCACTGTGCTGACCATACTAGTGCCCTGTCCAGCATGAGGCACTGTGCTGACCACACAAGAGCCCTGTCCAGCATGGGGCATTGTGCTGATAATACTAGAGCCCTGTCCAGCATGGGGCACTGGGCTGACCACTCTAGAGCCCTGTCCAGCATGGGGCATTGTGCTCACCACACTAGAGCCCTGTCCAGCATGAGGCACTGGGCTGACCATACTAGAGCCCTGTCCAGCATGAGGCACTGGGCAGACCACACAAGAGCCCTGTCCAGCATGGGGCATTGTGCTGACCACTCTAGAGCCCTGTCCAGCATGGGGCATTGTGCTCACCACACTAGAGCCCTGTCCAGCATGAGGCACTGGGCTGACCACACAAGAGCCCTGTCCAGCATGGGGCACTGTGCTGACCATACTAGAGCCCTGTCCAGCATAGGGCTCTGTGCTGATAATACTGGAGCCCTGTCCAGCATGAGGCACTGGGCTGACCACACTAGAGCCCTGTCCAGCATGGGGCACTGTGCTGACCATACTAGAGCCCTGTCCAGCATGGGGCACTGTGCTGACCATACTAGAGCCCTGTCCAGCATGGGGCACTGTGCTGACCATACTAGAGCCCTGTCCAGCATGGGGCACTGTGCTGACCACACTAGAGCCCTGTCCAGCATGGGGCACTGTGCTGACCATACTAGAGCCCTGTCCAGCATGGGGCACTGTGCTGACCATACTAGAGCCCTGTCCAATATGGGGCACTGTGCTGACCATACTAGAGCCATGTCCAGCATGGGGAATTGTGCTGACCACACTAGAGCCCTGTCCAGCATGGGGCACTGTGCTGACCATACTAGAGCCCTGTCCAGCATGGGACACTGTGCTGACCACACTAGAGCCCTGTCCAGCATGGGGCACGGTGCTGACCATACTAGAGCCCTGTCCAGCATGGGGCATTGTGCTGGTAATACTAGAGCCCTGTCCAGCATGGGGCATTGTGCTGACCATACTAGAGCCCTGTCCAGCATGGGGCATTGTGCTAACCATACTAGAGCCCTGTCCAGCATGGGGCAATGTGCTGACCATACTAGAGCCCTGTCCAGCATGGGGCATTGTGCTGACCATACTAGAGCCCTGTCCAGAATGGGGCATTGTGCTGACCACACTAGAGTCCTGTCCAGAATGGGGCATTGAGCTGACCACTCTACAGTCCTGTCCAGCATGGGGCACTGTGCTGACCACTCTAGAGCCCTGTCCAGCATGGGGCATTGTGCTGACCATACTAGAGCCCTGTCCAGCATGGGGCATTGTGCTGATAATACTAGAGCCCTGTCCTGCATGGGGCACTGTGCTGACCATACTAGAGCCCTGTCCTGCATGGGGCATTGTGCTGACCATACTAGAGCTCTGTCCAGCATGGGGCATTGTGCTGACCACTCTAGAGCCCTGTCCAGCATGGGGCATTGTGCTGACCATACTAGAGCCCTGTCCAGCATGGGGCATTGTGCTGACCATACTAGAGCCTTGTCCGGCATTGGGCACTGTGCTGACCACACTAGAGCTCTGTCCAGCATGGGGCATTGTGCTGATCATACTAGAGCCCTGTCCAGCATGGGGCATTGTGCTGACCATACTGGAGCCCTGTCCAGCATGGGGCATTGTGCTGACCATACTAGAGCCCTGTCCAGCATGGGGCATTGTGCTGACCACACTAGCGCCCTGTCCAGCATGGGGCATTGTGCTGACCATACTAGAGCCTTGTCCGGCATTGGGCACTGTGCTGACCACACTAGAGCCCTGTCCAGCATGAGGCACTGTGCTGACCATACTGGAGCACTGTCCAGCATGGGGCACTGTGCTGACCATACTAGAGCCCTGTCCAGCATGGGGCACTGTGCTGACCATACTAGAGCCCTGTCCAGCATGGGGCACTGTGCTGACAATACTAGAGCCCTGTCCAGCATGGGGAATTGTGCTGACCACACTAGAGCCCTGTCCAGCATGGGGCACTGTGCTGACCATACTAGAGCCCTGTCCAGCATGGGGCACTGTGCTGACCACACTAGAGCCCTGTCCAGCATGGGGCACTGTGCTGACCATACTAGAGCCCTGTCCAGCATAGGGCTCTGTGCTGATAATACTGGAGCCCTGTCCAGCATGAGGCACTGGGCTGACCACACTAGAGCCCTGTCCAGCATGGGGCACTGTGCTGACCATACTAGAGCCCTGTCCAGCATGGGGCACTGTGCTGACCATACTAGAGCCCTGTCCAGCATGGGGCACTGTGCTGACCATACTAGAGCCCTGTCCAGCATGGGGCACTGTGCTGACCACACTAGAGCCCTGTCCAGCATGGGGCACTGTGCTGACCATACTAGAGCCCTGTCCAGCATGGGGCACTGTGCTGACCATACTAGAGCCCTGTCCAATATGGGGCACTGTGCTGACCATACTAGAGCCATGTCCAGCATGGGGAATTGTGCTGACCACACTAGAGCCCTGTCCAGCATGGGGCACTGTGCTGACCATACTAGAGCCCTGTCCAGCATGGGACACTGTGCTGACCACACTAGAGCCCTGTCCAGCATGGGGCACTGTGCTGACCATACTAGAGCCCTGTCCAGCATGGGGCATTGTGCTGGTAATACTAGAGCCCTGTCCAGCATGGGGCATTGTGCTGACCATACTAGAGCCCTGTCCAGCATGGGGCATTGTGCTAACCATACTAGAGCCCTGTCCAGCATGGGGCAATGTGCTGACCATACTAGAGCCCTGTCCAGCATGGGGCATTGTGCTGACCATACTAGAGCCCTGTCCAGAATGGGGCATTGTGCTGACCACACTAGAGTCCTGTCCAGAATGGGGCATTGAGCTGACCACTCTACAGTCCTGTCCAGCATGGGGCACTGTGCTGACCACTCTAGAGCCCTGTCCAGCATGGGGCATTGTGCTGACCATACTAGAGCCCTGTCCAGCATGGGGCATTGTGCTGATAATACTAGAGCCCTGTCCTGCATGGGGCACTGTGCTGACCATACTAGAGCCCTGTCCTGCATGGGGCATTGTGCTGACCATACTAGAGCTCTGTCCAGCATGGGGCATTGTGCTGACCACTCTAGAGCCCTGTCCAGCATGGGGCATTGTGCTGACCATACTAGAGCCCTGTCCAGCATGGGGCATTGTGCTGACCATACTAGAGCCTTGTCCGGCATTGGGCACTGTGCTGACCACACTAGAGCTCTGTCCAGCATGGGGCATTGTGCTGATCATATTAGAGCCCTGTCCAGCATGGGGCATTGTGCTGACCATACTGGAGCACTGTCCAGCATGGGGCATTGTGCTGACCATACTAGAGCCCTGTCCAGCATGGGGCATTGTGCTGACCACACTAGCGCCCTGTCCAGCATGGGGCATTGTGCTGACCATACTAGAGCCTTGTCCGGCATTGGGCACTGTGCTGACCACACTAGAGCCCTGTCCAGCATGAGGCACTGTGCTGACCATACTGGAGCACTGCCCAGCATGGGGCATTGTGCTGACCATACTAGAGCCCTGTCCAGCATGGGGCACTGTGCTGACCATACCAGAGCCCTGTCCATCATGGGGCATTGTGCTGACCATACTAGAGCCCTGTCCAGCAAGGGGCAATGTGCTGACCATACTAGAGCCCTGTCCAGCATAGGGCATTGTGCTGACCATACTAGAGCCCTATCCAGCATAGGGCATTGTGCTGACCATACTAGAGCCCTGTCCAGCATGGGGCATTGTGCTGACCATACTAGAGCCCTGTCCAGCATGGGGCATTGTGCTGACCATACGAGAGCCGTATCCAGCATTGGGTATTGTGCTAACCACACCAGAGCCCTGTCCAGCATGGGGCACTGTGCTGACCACTCTAGAGCCCTGTCCAGCATGGGGCACTGGGCTGACCACACAAGAGCCCTGTCCAGCATGGGGCACTGTGCTGACCATACTAGAGCCCTGTCCAGCATGGGGCTCTGTGCTGATAATACTAGAGCCCTGTCCAGCATGAGGCACTGGGCTGAACACACTAGAGCCCTGTCCAGCATGGGGCACTGTGCTGACCATACTAGAGCCCTGTCCAGCATGGGGCACTGTGCTGACCATACTAGAGCCCTGTCCAGCATGGGGCACTGTGCTGACCATACTAGAGCCCTGTCCAGCATGGGGCACTGTGCTGACCACACTAGAGCCCTGTCCAGCATGGGGAACAGTGCTGACCACACTAGAGCCCTGTCCAGCATGGGGCACTGTGCTGACCATACTAGAGCCCTGTCCAGCATGAGGCACTGTGCTGACCACACTAGAGCCCTGTCCAGCATGGGGCAATGTGCTGATAATACTAGAGCCCTGTCCAGCATGGGGCACTGGGCTGACCACTCTAGAGCCCTGTCCAGCATGGGGCATTGTGCTGACCATACTAGAGCCCTGTCCAGCATGGGGCACTGTGCTGACCATACTAGAGCCCTGTCCAGCATGGGGCATTGTGCTGACCATACTAGAGCCCTGTCCAGCAAGGGGCAATGTGCTGACCATACTAGAGCCCTGTCCAGCATGGGGCACTGTGCTGACCATACTAGAGCCCTGTCCAATATGGGGCACTGTGCTGACCATACTAGAGCCATGTCCAGCATGGGGAATTGTGCTGACCACACTAGAGCCCTGTCCAGCATGGGGCACTGTGCTGACCATACTAGAGCCCTGTCCAGCATGGGGCACTGTGCTGACAATACTAGAGCCCTGTCCAGCATGGGGAATTGTGCTGACCACACTAGAGCCCTGTCCAGCATGGGGCACTGTGCTGACCATACTAGAGCCCTGTCCAGCATGGGGCACTGTGCTGACCACACTAGAGCCCTGTCCAGCATGGGGCACTGTGCTGACCATACTAGAGCCCTGTCCAGCATAGGGCTCTGTGCTGATAATACTGGAGCCCTGTCCAGCATGAGGCACTGGGCTGACCACACTAGAGCCCTGTCCAGCATGGGGCACTGTGCTGACCATACTAGAGCCCTGTCCAGCATGGGGCACTGTGCTGACCATACTAGAGCCCTGTCCAGCATGGGGCACTGTGCTGACCATACTAGAGCCCTGTCCAGCATGGGGCACTGTGCTGACCACACTAGAGCCCTGTCCAGCATGGGGCACTGTGCTGACCATACTAGAGCCCTGTCCAGCATGGGGCACTGTGCTGACCATACTAGAGCCCTGTCCAATATGGGGCACTGTGCTGACCATACTAGAGCCATGTCCAGCATGGGGAATTGTGCTGACCACACTAGAGCCCTGTCCAGCATGGGGCACTGTGCTGACCATACTAGAGCCCTGTCCAGCATGGGACACTGTGCTGACCACACTAGAGCCCTGTCCAGCATGGGGCACTGTGCTGACCATACTAGAGCCCTGTCCAGCATGGGGCATTGTGCTGGTAATACTAGAGCCCTGTCCAGCATGGGGCATTGTGCTGACCATACTAGAGCCCTGTCCAGCATGGGGCATTGTGCTAACCATACTAGAGCCCTGTCCAGCATGGGGCAATGTGCTGACCATACTAGAGCCCTGTCCAGCATGGGGCATTGTGCTGACCATACTAGAGCCCTGTCCAGAATGGGGCATTGTGCTGACCACACTAGAGTCCTGTCCAGAATGGGGCATTGAGCTGACCACTCTACAGTCCTGTCCAGCATGGGGCACTGTGCTGACCACTCTAGAGCCCTGTCCAGCATGGGGCATTGTGCTGACCATACTAGAGCCCTGTCCAGCATGGGGCATTGTGCTGATAATACTAGAGCCCTGTCCTGCATGGGGCACTGTGCTGACCATACTAGAGCCCTGTCCTGCATGGGGCATTGTGCTGACCATACTAGAGCTCTGTCCAGCATGGGGCATTGTGCTGACCACTCTAGAGCCCTGTCCAGCATGGGGCATTGTGCTGACCATACTAGAGCCCTGTCCAGCATGGGGCATTGTGCTGACCATACTAGAGCCTTGTCCGGCATTGGGCACTGTGCTGACCACACTAGAGCTCTGTCCAGCATGGGGCATTGTGCTGATCATATTAGAGCCCTGTCCAGCATGGGGCATTGTGCTGACCATACTGGAGCACTGTCCAGCATGGGGCATTGTGCTGACCATACTAGAGCCCTGTCCAGCATGGGGCATTGTGCTGACCACACTAGCGCCCTGTCCAGCATGGGGCATTGTGCTGACCATACTAGAGCCTTGTCCGGCATTGGGCACTGTGCTGACCACACTAGAGCCCTGTCCAGCATGAGGCACTGTGCTGACCATACTGGAGCACTGCCCAGCATGGGGCATTGTGCAGACCATACTAGAGCCCTGTCCAGCATGGGGCACTGTGCTGACCATACCAGAGCCCTGTCCATCATGGGGCATTGTGCTGACCATACTAGAGCCCTGTCCAGCAAGGGGCAATGTGCTGACCATACTAGACCCCTGTCCAGCATAGGGCATTGTGCTGACCATACTAGAGCCCTATCCAGCATAGGGCATTGTGCTGACCATACTAGAGCCCTGTCCAGCATGGGGCATTGTGCTGACCATACTAGAGCCCTGTCCAGCATGGGGCATTGTGCTGACCATACGAGAGCCGTATCCAGCATTGGGTATTGTGCTAACCACACCAGAGCCCTGTCCAGCATGGGGCACTGTGCTGACCACTCTAGAGCCCTGTCCAGCATGGGGCACTGGGCTGACCACACAAGAGCCCTGTCCAGCATGGGGCACTGTGCTGACCATACTAGAGCCCTGTCCAGCATGGGGCTCTGTGCTGATAATACTAGAGCCCTGTCCAGCATGAGGCACTGGGCTGAACACACTAGAGCCCTGTCCAGCATGGGGCACTGTGCTGACCATACTAGAGCCCTGTCCAGCATGGGGCACTGTGCTGACCATACTAGAGCCCTGTCCAGCATGGGGCACTGTGCTGACCATACTAGAGCCCTGTCCAGCATGGGGCACTGTGCTGACCACACTAGAGCCCTGTCCAGCATGGGGAACAGTGCTGACCACACTAGAGCCCTGTCCAGCATGGGGCACTGTGCTGACCATACTAGAGCCCTGTCCAGCATGAGGCACTGTGCTGACCACACTAGAGCCCTGTCCAGCATGGGGCAATGTGCTGATAATACTAGAGCCCTGTCCAGCATGGGGCACTGGGCTGACCACTCTAGAGCCCTGTCCAGCATGGGGCATTGTGCTGACCATACTAGAGCCCTGTCCAGCATGGGGCACTGTGCTGACCATACTAGAGCCCTGTCCAGCATGGGGCATTGTGCTGACCATACTAGAGCCCTGTCCAGCAAGGGGCAATGTGCTGACCATACTAGAGCCCTGTCCAGCATAGGGCATTGTGCTGACCATACTAGAGCCCTGTCCAGCATAGGGCATTGTGCTGACCATACTAGAGCCCTGTCCAGCATGGGGCATTGTGCTAACCATATTAGAGCCCTGTCCAGCATGGGGCACTGTGCTGACCATACTGGAGCCTTGTCCAGCATGAGGCACTGTGCTGACCACACTAGAGCCCTGTCCAGCATGGGGCATTGTGCTGATAATACTAGAGCCCTGTCCAGCATGGGGCACTGGGCTGACCACTCTAGAGCCCTGTCCAGCATGGGGCATTGTGCTCACCACACTAGAGCCCTGTCCAGCATGAGGCACTGGGCTGACCATACGAGAGCCGTATCCAGCATTGGGTATTGTGCTAACCACACCAGAGCCCTGTCCAGCATGGGGCACTATGCTGACCACTCTAGAGCCCTGTCCAGCATGGGGCACTGGGCTGACCACACAAGAGCCCTGTCCAGCATGGGGCACTGTGCTGACCATACTAGAGCCCTGTCCAGCATGGGGCTCAGTGCTGATAATACTAGAGCCCTGTCCAGCATGAGGCACTGGGCTGACCACACTAGAGCCCTGTCCAGCATGGGGCACTGTGCTGACCATACTAGTGCCCTGTCCAGCATGGGGCACTGTGCTGACCATACTAGAGCCCTGTCCAGCATGGGGCACTGTGCTGACCATACTAGAGCCCTGTCCAGCATGGGGCACTGTGCTGACCACACTAGAGCCCTGTCCAGCATGGGGAACAGTGCTGACCACACTAGAGCCCTGTCCAGCATGGGGCACTGTGCTGACCATACTAGAGCCCTGTCCAGCATGAGGCACTGTGCTGACCACACTAGAGCCCTGTCCAGCATGGGGCATTGTGCTGATAATACTAGAGCCCTGTCCAGCATGGGGCACTGGGCTGACCACTCTAGAGCCCTGTCCAGCATGGGGCATTGTGCTGACCATACTAGAGCCCTGTCCAGCATGGGGCACTGTGCTGACCATACTAGAGCCCTGTCCAGCATGGGGCATTGTGCTGACCATACTAGAGCCCTGTCCAGCAAGGGGCAATGTGCTGACCATACTAGAGCCCTGTCCAGCATAGGGCATTGTGCTGACCATACTAGAGCCCTGTCCAGCATAGGGCATTGTGCTGACCATACTAGAGCCCTGTCCAGCATGGGGCATTGTGCTAACCATACTAGAGCCCTGTCCAGCATGGGGCAATGTGCTGACCATACTAGAGCCCTGTCCAGCATGGGGCATTGTGCTGACCATACTAGAGCCCTGTCCAGAATGGGGCATTGTGCTGACCACACTAGAGTCCTGTCCAGAATGGGGCATTGAGCTGACCACACTACAGTCCTGTCCAGCATGGGGCACTGTGCTGACCACTCTAGAGCCCTGTCCAGCATGGGGAATTGTGCTGACCATACTAGAGCCCTGTCCAGCATGGGGCACTGTGCTGACCATACTAGAGCCCTGTCCAGCATGAGGCACTGTGCTGACCACACTAGAGCCCTGTCCAGCATGGGGCATTGTGCTGATAATACTAGAGCCCTGTCCAGCATGGGGCACTGGGCTGACCACTCTAGAGCCCTGTCCAGCATGGGGCATTGTGCTCACCACACTAGAGCCCTGTCCAGCATGAGGCACTGGGCTGACCATACTAGAGCCCTGTCCAGCATGAGGCACTGGGCTGACCACACAAGAGCCCTGTCCAGCATGGGGCATTGTGCTGACCACTCTAGATCCCTGTCCAGCATGGGGCATTGTGCTCACCACACTAGAGCCCTGTCCAGCATGAGGCACTGGGCTGACCATACTAGAGCCCTGTCCAGCATGAGGCACTGGGCTGACCACACAAGAGCCCTGTCCAGCATGGGACACTGTGCTGACCATACTAGAGCCCTGTCCAGCATGGGGCTCTGTGCTGATAATACTAGAGCCCTGTCCAGCATGAGGCACTGGGCTGACCACACTAGAGCCCTGTCCAGCATGGGGCACTGTGCTGACCATACTAGAGCCCTGTCCAGCATGGGGCACTGTGCTGACCATACTAGAGCCCTGTCCAGCATGGGGCACTGTGCTGACCATACTAGAGCCCTGTCCAGCATGGGGCACTGTGCTGACCACACTAGAGCCCTGTCCAGCATGGGGCACTGTGCTGACCATACTAGAGCCCTGTCCAGCATGGGGCACTGTGCTGACCATACTAGAGCCCTGTCCAGCATGGGGCACTGTGCTGACCATACTAGAGCCCTGTCCAGCATGGGGAATTGTGCTGACCACACTAGAGCCCTGTCCAGCATGGGGCACTGTGCTGACCATACTAGAGCCCTGTCCAGCATGGGGCACTGTGCTGACCACACTAGAGCCCTGTCCAGCATGGGGCACTGTGCTGACCATACTAGAGCCCTGTCCAGCATGGGGCATTGTGCTGGTAATACTAGAGCCCTGTCCAGCATGGGGCATTGTGCTGACCATACTAGAGCCCTGTCCAGCATGGGGCATTGTGCTAACCATACTAGAGCCCTGTCCAGCATGGGGCAATGTGCTGACCATACTAGAGCCCTGTCCAGCATGGGGCATTGTGCTGACCATACTAGAGCCCTGTCCAGCATGGGGCATTGTGCTGACCACACTAGAGTCCTGTCCAGAATGGGGCATTGAGCTGACCACCCTACAGTCCTGTCCAGCATGGGGCACTGTGCTGACCACTCTAGAGCCCTGTTCAGCATGGGGCATTGTGCTGACCATACTAGAGCCCTGTCCAGCATGGGGCATTGTGCTGATAATACTAGAGCCCTGTCCTGCATGGGGCACTGTGCTGACCATACTAGAGCCCTGTCCTGCATGGGGCATTCTGCTGACGATACTAGAGCTCTGTCCAGCATGGGGCATTGTGCTGACCACTCTAGAGCCCTGTCCAGCATGGGGCATTGTGCTGACCATACTAGAGCCCTGTCCAGCATGGGGCATTGTGCTGACCATACTAGAGCCTTGTCCGGCATTGGGCACTGTGCTGACCACACTAGAGCTCTGTCCAGCATGGGGCATTGTGCTGATCATACTAGAGCCCTGTCCAGCATGGGGCATTGTGCTGACCATACTGGAGCACTGTCCAGCATGGGGCATTGTGCTGACCATACTAGAGCCCTGTCCAGCATGGGGCATTGTGCTGACCACACTAGCGCCCTGTCCAGCATGGGGCACTGTGCTGACCATAATAGAGCCTTTTCCGCATTGGGCACTGTGCTGACCACACTAGAGCCCTGTCCAGCATGGGGCATTGTGCTGACCATACTGGAGCACTGTCCAGCATGGGGCATTGTGCAGACCATAATAGAGCCCTGTCCAGCATGGGGCATTGTGCTGACCACACTAGCGCCCTGTCCAGCATGGGGCACTGTGCTGACCATACTAGAGCACTGTCCAGCATGAGGCACTGTGCTGACCATACTGGAGCACTGTCCAGCATGGGGCACTGTGCTGACCATACTAGAGCCCTGTCCAGCATGGGGCACTGTGCTGACCATACTAGAGCCCTGTCCAGCATGGGGCATTGTGCTGACCATACTAGAGCCCTGTCCAGCATGGGGCAATGTGCTGACCATACTAGAGCCCTGTCCAGCATAGGGCATTGTGCTGACCATACTAGAGCCCTGTCCAGCATAGGGCATTGTGCTGACCATACTAGAGCCCTGTCCAGCATGGGGCATTGTGCTGACCATACTAGAGCCCTGTCCAGCATGGGGCACTATGCTGACCACTCCAGAGCCCTGTCCAGCATGGGGCACTGTGCTGACCACTCTAGAGCCCTGTCCAGCATGGGGAATTGTGCTGACCATACTAGAGCCCTGTCCAGCATGGGGCACTGTGCTGACCATACTAGAGCCCTGTCCAGCATGAGGCACTGTGCTGACCACACTAGAGCCCTGTCCAGCATGGGGCATTGTGCTGATAATACTAGAGCCCTGTCCAGCATGGGGCACTGGGCTGACCACTCTAGAGCCCTGTCCAGCATGGGGCATTGTGCTCACCACACTAGAGCCCTGTCCAGCATGAGGCACTGGGCTGACCATACTAGAGCCCTGTCCAGCATGAGGCACTGGGCTGACCACACAAGAGCCCTGTCCAGCATGGGGCATTGTGCTGACCACTCTAGAGCCCTGTCCAGCATGGGGCATTGTGCTCACCACACTAGAGCCCTGTCCAGCATGAGGCACTGGGCTGACCATACTAGAGCCCTGTCCAGCATGAGGCACTGGGCTGACCACACAAGAGCCCTGTCCAGCATGGGACACTGTGCTGACCATACTAGAGCCCTGTCCAGCATGGGGCTCTGTGCTGATAATACTAGAGCCCTGTCCAGCATGAGGCACTGGGCTGACCACACTAGAGCCCTGTCCAGCATGGGGCACTGTGCTGACCATACTAGAGCCCTGTCCAGCATGGGGCACTGTGCTGACCATACTAGAGCCCTGTCCAGCATGGGGCACTGTGCTGACCATACTAGAGCCCTGTCCAGCATGGGGCACTGTGCTGACCACACTAGAGCCCTGTCCAGCATGGGGCACTGTGCTGACCATACTAGAGCCCTGTCCAGCATGGGGCACTGTGCTGACCATACTAGAGCCCTGTCCAGCATGGGGCACTGTGCTGACCATACTAGAGCCCTGTCCAGCATGGGGAATTGTGCTGACCACACTAGAGCCCTGTCCAGCATGGGGCACTGTGCTGACCATACTAGAGCCCTGTCCAGCATGGGGCACTGTGCTGACCACACTAGAGCCCTGTCCAGCATGGGGCACTGTGCTGACCATACTAGAGCCCTGTCCAGCATGGGGCATTGTGCTGGTAATACTAGAGCCCTGTCCAGCATGGGGCATTGTGCTGACCATACTAGAGCCCTGTCCAGCATGGGGCATTGTGCTAACCATACTAGAGCCCTGTCCAGCATGGGGCAATGTGCTGACCATACTAGAGCCCTGTCCAGCATGGGGCATTGTGCTGACCATACTAGAGCCCTGTCCAGCATGGGGCATTGTGCTGACCACACTAGAGTCCTGTCCAGAATGGGGCATTGAGCTGACCACCCTACAGTCCTGTCCAGCATGGGGCACTGTGCTGACCACTCTAGAGCCCTGTTCAGCATGGGGCATTGTGCTGACCATACTAGAGCCCTGTCCAGCATGGGGCATTGTGCTGATAATACTAGAGCCCTGTCCTGCATGGGGCACTGTGCTGACCATACTAGAGCCCTGTCCTGCATGGGGCATTCTGCTGACGATACTAGAGCTCTGTCCAGCATGGGGCATTGTGCTGACCACTCTAGAGCCCTGTCCAGCATGGGGCATTGTGCTGACCATACTAGAGCCCTGTCCAGCATGGGGCATTGTGCTGACCATACTAGAGCCTTGTCCGGCATTGGGCACTGTGCTGACCACACTAGAGCTCTGTCCAGCATGGGGCATTGTGCTGATCATACTAGAGCCCTGTCCAGCATGGGGCATTGTGCTGACCATACTGGAGCACTGTCCAGCATGGGGCATTGTGCTGACCATACTAGAGCCCTGTCCAGCATGGGGCATTGTGCTGACCACACTAGCGCCCTGTCCAGCATGGGGCACTGTGCTGACCATAATAGAGCCTTTTCCGCATTGGGCACTGTGCTGACCACACTAGAGCCCTGTCCAGCATGGGGCATTGTGCTGACCATACTGGAGCACTGTCCAGCATGGGGCATTGTGCAGACCATAATAGAGCCCTGTCCAGCATGGGGCATTGTGCTGACCACACTAGCGCCCTGTCCAGCATGGGGCACTGTGCTGACCATACTAGAGCACTGTCCAGCATGAGGCACTGTGCTGACCATACTGGAGCACTGTCCAGCATGGGGCACTGTGCTGACCATACTAGAGCCCTGTCCAGCATGGGGCACTGTGCTGACCATACTAGAGCCCTGTCCAGCATGGGGCATTGTGCTGACCATACTAGAGCCCTGTCCAGCATGGGGCAATGTGCTGACCATACTAGAGCCCTGTCCAGCATAGGGCATTGTGCTGACCATACTAGAGCCCTGTCCAGCATAGGGCATTGTGCTGACCATACTAGAGCCCTGTCCAGCATGGGGCATTGTGCTGACCATACTAGAGCCCTGTCCAGCATGGGGCACTATGCTGACCACTCCAGAGCCCTGTCCAGCATGGGGCACAGGGCTGACCACACAAGAGCCCTGTCCAGCATGGGGCACTGTGCTGACCACACTAGAGCCCTGTCCAGCATGGGGCACTGTGCTGACCATACTAGAGCCCTGTCCAGCATGGGGCACTGTGCTGACCATACTAGAGCCCTGTCCAGCATGGGGCACTGTGCTGACCATACTAAAGCCCTGTCCAGCATGGGGCACTGTGCTGACCACACTAGAGCCCTGTCCAGCATGGGGCACTGTGCTGACCATACTAGAGCCATGTCCAGCATGGGGCACTGTGCTGACCATACTCGAGCCCTGTCCAGCATGGGGCACTGTGCTGACCATACTAGAGCCCTGTCCAGCATGGGGCATTGTGCTGACCACACTAGAGCCCTGTCCAGCATGGGGCACTGTGCTAACCATACTAGAGCCCTGTCCAGCATGGGGCACTGTGCTGACCACACGAGAGCCCTGTCCAGCATGGGGCACTGTGCTGACCATACTAGAGCCCTGTCCAGCATGGGGCATTGTGCTGGTAATACTAGAGCCCTGTCCAGCATGGGGCATTGTGCTGACCATACTAGAGCCCTGTCCAGCATGGGGCATTGTGCTAACCATACTAGAGCCCTGTCCAGCATGGGGCACTGTGCTGACCATACTAGAGCCCTGTCCAGCATGGGGCATTGTGCTGACCATACTAGAGCCCTGTCCAGAATGGGGCATTGTGCTGACCACACTAGAGTCCTGTCCAGAATGGGGCACTGTGCTGACCACACTACAGTCCTGTCCAGCATGGGGCACTGTGCTGACCACTCTAGAGCCCTGTCCAGCATGGGGCATTGTGCTGACCACTCTAGAGCCCTGTGCAGCATGGGGCATTGTGCTGATAATACTAGAGCCCTGTCCAGCATGGGGCACTGTGCTGACCATACTAGAGCCCTGTCCTGCATGGGGCATTGTGCTGACCATACTAGAGCTCTGTCCAGCATGGGGCATTGTGCTGACCACTCTAGAGCCCTGTCCAGCATGGTGCATTGTGCTGACCATACTAGAGCCTTGTCCGGCATTGGGCACTGTGCTGACCACACTAGAGCTCTGTCCAGCATGGGGCATTGTGCTGATCATACTAGAGCCCTGTCCAGCATGGGGCATTGTGCTGACCATACTGGAGCACTGTCCAGCATGGGGCATTGTGCTGACCATACTAGAGCCCTGTCCAGCATGGGGCATTGTGCTGACCACACTAGCGCCCTGTCCAGCATGGGGCATTGTGCTGATCATACTAGAGCACTGTCCAGCATGAGGCACTGTGCTGACCATACTGGAGCACTGTCCAGCATGGGGCACTGTGCTGACCATACTAGAGCCCTGTCCAGCATGGGGCACTGTGCTGACCATACTAGAGCCCTGTCCAGCATGGGGCATTGTGCTGACCATACTAGAGCCCTGTCCAGCATGGGGCAATGTGCTGACCATACTAGAGCCCTGTCCAGCATAGGGCATTGTGCTGACCATACTGGAGCCCTGTCCAGCATAGGGCATTGTGCTGACCATACTAGAGCCCTGTCCAGCATGGGGCATTGTGCTGACCATACTAGAGCCCTGTCCAGGATGGGGCATTGTGCTGACCATACGAGAGCCGTATCCAGCATGGGGCATTGTGCTAACCACACTAGAGCCCTGTCCAGCATGGGGCACTATGCTGACCACTCTAGAGCCCTGTCCAGCATGGGGCACTTTGCTGACCATACTAGAGCCCTGTCCAGCATGGGGCATTGTGCTGACCATACTAGAGCCCTGTCCAGCATGGGGCATTGTGCTGACCATACGAGAGCCCTGTCCAGCATGGGGCATTGTGCTAACCACTCTGGAGCCCTGTCCAGCATGAGGCACTGTGCTGACCATACTGGAGCTCTGTCCAGCATGGGGCATTGTGCTGACCATACGAGAGCCCTGTCCAGCATGGGGCATTGTGCTGACCATACGAGAGCCCTGTCCAGCATGGGGCATTGTGCTAACCACACTAGAGCCCTGTCCAGCATGGGGCACTATGCTGACCACTCTAGAGCCCTGTCCAGCATGAGGCACTGTGCTGACCATACTACAGCCGTGTCCAGCATGAGGCACTGTGCTGATCATACTAGAGCCCTGTCCAGCATGGGGCACTGTGCTGATCTTATTAGAGCCCTGTCCAGCATGGGGCATTTTGCTGACCATACTCGAGCCCTGTCCAGCATGGGGCATTGTGCTGACCATACTAGAGCCCTGTCCAGCATGGGGCACTGTGCTGACCATACTGGAGCCCTGTCCAGCATGGGGCATTGTGCTGACCATACTCGAGCCCTGTCCAGCATGGGGCATTGTGCTGACCATACGAGAGCCGTATCCAGCATGGGGCATTGTGCTAACCATACTAGAGCTCTGTCCACCATTGGGCACTGTGCTGACCACACAAGTGTACTGCCCACCATGGAACACTGTGCTGACCACACTAGAAGTGGCCGGCTGTGTGGTTCGCATCATTTTATGGGTCCCATCTTCTGCGCCCTCAGCACCAGTGGGTCTGTAGAGTTGAAAATCGTGGCTAGGAACAGATACAGAGAGAAAGAAATTCACTTTAAAAAGAGAATTTAGAAAAGATTGAAGGCATATTATTTGCAGAAATATGGGAAATGCACAGGGGAATGGGACTAATGGAGTGGTGAGTCCATGGAGTGATTCAGACTCAAGAATGAGAATATTAAAATTAAGGTGCTGCCAGACCGGGAGCCAATGTAGATCAGTGAGCACAGGGGTGATGGGTGATCGGGATTTGGTGTGAGTTAGGATACAGGCAGCAGAGTTCTGGATGGGCTGTGGTTTATGGAGGTTTATAACTGGGAGGGTGACCAGGAGAGATTCGGAATCGTCAAGTGTGGATTTAACAAAGGCACATATGAGGGTTTATGCAGCAGATGGGCTGAGGCAGAAGTGGAGACGGGTGATATTACTCAGGTGGTAGTAGACAGGGTTGGTGATGGAGAGAATTTGGAGATGAACTCAAGTAAGGTAAAAATAGAACACAGAGGTTGTAAACTGTCTGGTTCAGCCTCAGGATCGGGTATGTGGTTCACAGATAGGGGATGGAGTTTGTGATGGAGACCAATGGACCAATGACACTGTCTTCTCGCTTCCCACAATTTACGTTCCAGAACAGTATTTCAGTAAACAGGGTTTACAGATCTCCTAGCTGGAAATAGTGACAGTATCAGCAGCAAAGAGGAGAGAGTAAATTACAAGAACTGAAATACCGTTAGCAGTGGTTTATACAGCTGATTTCTGGAGATAGAGATTCAGCAGAAATAACAACAGCAGAAAGGAGGGCAGAGTAAATTACAGGAGCAGTAATGCAGTTAAACATGGTTAATCAAGGTAATTACTGGAGATATTCACCGGGATTAACAACAGCAGCAAGGAGGGTAGAGTAAATTACAGGAATATAATACAGTTAAACATGGTTTAAGGAATAAATACCTGGAAACAGATACTAACCAGGGACACCAACAACACCGAGGATGGGATAATAAATGTATTGAGCAATCCGAAGTGCGAGGTAGATGCGAAAGTCTAATGAGAACCGATCATAATGTGTAGAAAGATCGTGAAGTTCTGAGGATAAACTCTTGCTCATTGTTGTAACATTCCAATCTATTGTTCTCAGATTCTGACCCATTGTTCTCAGATTCTGACCCATTGTTCTCAGATTCTGACCCATTGTTCTCAGATTCTGACCCATTGTTCTCAGATTCTGACCCATTGTTCTCAGACTCTGACCCATTGTTCTCAGATTCTGACCCATTGTTATCAGATTCTGACCCATTGTTCTCAGACTCTGACCCATTGTTCTCAGACTCTGACCCATTGTTCTCAGATTCTGACACATTGTTCTCAGACTCTGACCCATTGTTCTCAGACTCTGACCCATTGTTCTCAGATTCTGACCCATTGTTCTCAGACTCTGACCCATTGTTCTCAGATTCTGACCCATTGTTCTCAGATTCTGACCCATTGTTCTCAGATTCTGACCTATTGTTCTCAGATTCTGATCTATCCTCTCCCTCTCTCTGGAGCCGCTGATCCCTGTGAGTGCCGGGCGTGATGCTCCCGCTGACAGTATGGGATAACACATCGAAAGGAGTCCCATATTAATAGAAGAGGGAAACCCTCCTGTGACACAATTCGGTCCATGGAGAGTGACATTAATTACAGTCACTGAACAAACAGTTTCAGTTAACACCTTTCAATCCAACACCTTTTTGTACCACAATAAACTGGAACTCTTACCCAGTCTGAATGGATGTATAGGGGTTTCTGAGGGAAGGAATAGTGGAAATAGCAGAGGCACTGTCCAGAATCTTCCAATCCTCCTTGGATATGGGTGTGATGACAGAGGATTGGAGGATTGTAAATCTTACATCCTGTTTAAAAAAGGAGATATGCGATAAATGCTGTAATTACTGACTAGTCAGACTAGTGTCACGACTGGGGACATTTGTAGACGTGACAACCCAAGAGAAAAATACTTGTTGCTTGTAAAAACATTGGATAGTAAATGGTTAGCAACCTGGATATGCTAAAGACTATTGATGTCTGGCAAACAACAACAAAAACAACAATTTATATTTAGATATTGCCTTTAATGTAATAAAAAATCCCAAGGTGCTTCACAGGAGCATTATGAAGCAAAGTGCGAACTGAGATACAACAGGAGATATTAGGTCAAAGGACCAACAGGTTAGCCAAAGAGGAAGGTTTCAAGGAATGTCTTAAAGGAGGAAGGTGAGATGGAGAGGTGCAGAGGCGGAGATGTGTAGGGAGGATACTGCAGCTTGGGCCCCGGCAGCTGAAGGCACGGTCGCCAGTGGTGCAGTGATTAAAATAACGGATGTAAAAGAGACCAGAATTAGAGGAGCACAGATGTCTCGATGGGTTCTGGAGCTGGAGGAGATTACAGAGATATGGGGCGGGGGGCGAGGCCATGGAGGGATCTGAAAACAAGGATAAGAATTTTAAAATCAAGACATTGCTTGACTGGGAGCCAATGTCAGTCAGTGATAGATGAACGGGACTTGGTGTGAGCTAAGACATGGGTAGCAGAGTTTTGGATGACCTCATGTTTACAGAGAGTAGATGTGGGAGATCAGCCAGGAGTGAGTTGGAATAGTCACATCGAGAGGTGACGAAGGCATGAATGAGGTTTCAGCAGCAGATGGGCTGAGACAGGGGTGAAGTCAGGCGATGTTACTGAGGTCGCAATAGGCGGTTGTAATTCTACCCTGAAAATGAGGTTAAAGCTCATGTTGTGATGAAATGTGACACCAAGGATGTAAACATATTGTCTCAATCTCAGACTGTCACCAGGAAGAGGGATGGAATCAATAGCAAGGGAACAGAGTTGGAGTGGGGAGTGAAAACAATGGCTTCAGTCTTCCCAATATTTAATTGGAGGAAATTTCTGCTCATCCAGTGCTGGGTGTCGGATAATCAGTCTGATAATTTAACAACAGTGGAGGAGTGGAGAGAGGTGGTGGTGAGGTAAAACAATGGAGAGGGTTGATGAGGGTGGTGTGATTGAAGTTATACATATGGACTTTCAAAAGATGTTCGATCAAGTGACATTCAATAGACAAATTAGGAAAACTGAACACTATGGATTAAACATACAGTGACAGTGTGGATATAACATTGGCTAAGGAACAGTAAACAGAGAGAAGTGGTGAAAGGTTGTTGTTCAGACTCAATGGGAGTATACAGTGGTGTTCCCCTGGGCTCAATATTAGGACCACTGCTCTTTTTGCTCTTGGAAACCCAGGGTGGGTAGGGCAGAGGCCATTCCTCCTCTTTCTTTCCAGAGCTTTCACTCTCTCTGCAGCTTCTGCTCCATTTGTTGATCATGTTACAGACGCAGAGACACTGTAACTACAGTCCCCATTCATCGTACAGAGTTGTGTCACCAAGTCCTCTCTCATCCCTGAATGTCTGCAGCAGCTCATAACACAACCTCCAGAAAACCATCCACAGCACCTCCACTAACTTTGTAATAACAGAAGTAAGTCAAAAGCCCCTCACCTGCAAGTTGGACGCCTGGTCCTTTTAACTAACACTAGAGGGGGATCCTCGTGCTGCTGAATGTATGTTCAGCTGAGAGTGACTAACACAGGTGGTCAGTATACATGCAAGGACCAAGTATCAAAGACGTACATCAAAGTTGCTGAAATGGCTGATCGACTTCATATTCAGACCTCTCCTCACACTACAGACACACACACGTTACACCGACACGAGCACCCCGGCCAGCCTGGGTGTCCTGTACAATGTGCTGGATGTGACCGGCAGTGCAGCTCACACCATTTTATGGATCCAAGCTTCCACAGCATGAGTGCAGCAGGAGAGATGAAATGTGTGGTCAGGAAAACCACACTGTGGCTGTCTGGATACAAAATTGTCTGGCCCATAGAAGACCGAGGGCGTTAGTAGATGGAAAGTATTCAGCATGGAGCTCGGTGGCCAGTGGTGTTCTGCAGGGATCTGTTCTGGGACCTCTGCTCTTTGTGATTTTTATAAATGACTTGGATGAGGAAGTGGAAGGCTGGGTTAGCAAGTTTGCCGATGACACGAAGGTTGCTAGAGTTGTGGATAGTGTGGAAGGCTGTTGCAGGTTGCAACGGGACATTGACAGGATGCAGAGCTGGGCTGAGAAGTGGCAGATGGAGTTCAACCTGGAAAAGTGTGAAGTGATTCATTTTGGTAGGTCGAATTTGAATGCAGAATACAGGCTTAAAGACAGGGTTTTTGATAGTGTGGAGGAACAGAGGGATCTTGGGGTCCATGTCCAGAGATCGCTCAAAGTTGCCACCCAAGTTGATAGGGTTGTTAAGAAGGCGTATGGTGTGTTGGCTTTCATTAGCAGGGGGATTGAGTTTAAGGGCTGCGAGGTTATGCTGCAGCTCTATAAGGCCCTGGTTCGACCACACTTGGAATATTGTGTTCAGTTCTGGTCGCCTCATTAAAGGAAGGGTATGGAAGCTTTAGAGAGGGTGCAGAGGAGATTTACCAGGATGCTGCCTGGACTGGAGGGCATGTCTTATGAAGAAAGATTGAGGGAGCTAGGGCTTTTCTCATTGGAGCGAAGAAGGATGAGAGGTGACTTGATAGAGGGGTACAAGATGATGAGAGGCATAGATAGAGTGGATAGCCAGAGACTTTTTCCCAGGTGGAAAGGGCTATCACTAGTGGGCATAATTGTAAGGTGACTGGAGGAAGGTTTCAGGGAGATGTCAGAGGTAGGTTCTTTACACAGAGAGTGGTGGGTGCGTGGAATCCGCTGCCAGTGGTGGTAGTAGAAGCAGATACATTAGGGAAATTTAAGCGACTCTTGGATAGGTACATGGATGATAGGAGAATGAAGGGTAGGTAGTTAGTTTGATCTTAGAGTAGGTTAAAGGTTCGGCACAACATCGTGGGCCGAAGGGCCTGTACTGTGCTGTACTGTTCTATGCTCTTTGTTCTATGTTATATGAAGAGTGACAGAGGGAAAGAAACTCACTTTTAAGCGGGAATTGGAAATAAGATGAACATGTTTCAGGAACATTGGAAATGAACAGGGGATTGGGATAATCTGAGGGGTGAGGACATGGAGGGATTTGATCACATGAGTGAGAATATTAAAATTGAGGTGTTACTGGACCAAGAGCCAATGCAGGTCAGTGAGCACAGGGATGTTGGGTGAACAGAATTTGGTGTAAATTAGAAGATGGCAGCAGAGTTTTGGATGACCACAGGTTCAATCACTTCAAGATGGCTCCTGGGCTGGAAGCTCCCTAGGAAGCTCCCTTGCTGCTCAACTCTATCCATGGCCATCTGCTCCCATCCCTAACGTTTTCTCCCCCAATCTGCCCTCTTAAACTGTTTAAATTCCCCTGGCTCTTTAAATCAGTTCATTTTTGCCCTATCGAAAAGTTAACAGTTAGTTTAGTGTATGTTACCTGGGCCCACTGCCCTCCCCCAGCCACACCTGCTCTTTGTTTTCTCAATGGAATTGATCCGGATGAAACTGACGAGAACAGCTGCCGATACTTCAATCTCCGATCCTGCTGTCTTCACAGTCCAGAGTGTCTGCAGCCACGGCATGCGGTAAGTCCATTGAGGTGAAGAAGGAGCTGCGGGACCCGAGAGAAGTCCTGGGAAAAGGTGCCCCGAACACCCAAAACATCCACGAACGGCCCCCCCGGCCGCAACTTCAAAGCGCCCGCGGGAGATGGCTCGGAGAGCATCTGCAGCGCACTGTCGGCAATGCTGCATGCCTTTATTTAAACCACTGCAAAAAAAAACACTTAACAAATGTAATCACCTCTAAGTCTGCCAAATGATGCTTCACCTCCCGAAGGACGTGGATGAGCTTTCCGGACGTCGATGGTGGGCACTGAGGAAATGGCTTATTACCTGCACCAGATTCCACCCCCCCTCCCCCCCTTACCCACCTTCCACCCCCCCCACCCCCGTCCCCTTCCCTGCTCCACCCTCTCATCTCACCCCCTCACAACCCCGTCCCAGCCCGCCCCCCCTCGCACCATCTTCACCCCGCACCCCCTTCCCCTGCACCCCCCCACCCCCTCCCTCTACCCCTCCCCCTTGCATCCCCTCCTCCCACCGGCACCATCCTACACCTGTGTAGGGGCCCCAACAACCCCACTGCCTTGTGGGCGTCTCGGGAGAGACCAAGGCTAAGGGAGTAAACCCTAACAGAAAATCCGGAGCGGAACCCCGTAGGCGGTCATGTGTCACCTTTGGCATGTTTCCGGCAGTTCCTGCAGCCATACTGGTGCCAAACGTCGTGTCCTGCACTCCTTTGGACCCCACCAGAAAGGCCGAGAGGGGGGTTTTGACGACTGGGCAACTCTCAACCTCCATAAATTTGCCCAGGCATGCGCCATGGAGAGGTCACTCCATAGTTGCCTCACAGCGACTGAAACAACACGGAAGGCAGCAGTTACGGGTTATAAGTCCAGATAAATTGGCGTAGAAACTGGGCGCCACGGGTTGCCTTTGTCGGTGGGAGAGGTCATTGCACCTCACTGGACAGCTACCGCCCGCCTCAAACCGGGCAGCCCCCGGTCAATAAGGTTCTGTCCCGCCACAGTCTGCCTGCTTCAATGGGTGCTTGGAGCTCAGGGTCATTGCCCGAAAGGTGGACTGATACACCGCACCAAACAACATGAAAAAAGGAAAGAAGGTACCAGCCCTTCGCTTTGCAAGCTGGAACGTCAGAACTATGTGTCCTGGCCTGTCGGAAGACCTTACACAAATCAACGATTCTCGGAAGACCGCCATCATTAACAACGAGCTCAGTAGACTCAATGTGGACATTGCAGCACTTCAGGAGACTCGCCTCCCCGCGAGTGGCTCTCTAGCAGAGCAAGACTACACCTTCTTCTGGCAGGGCAGGGATCCTGAAGAACCAAGACAGCATGGAGTGGGCTTCGCCATCAGAAACTCCTTGCTCAGCATGATAAAGCCTCCCTCAAATGGCTCGGAACGCATACTGTCCATCCGACTGCTCACCACCTCTGGTCCAGTACACCTACTCAGCATCTATGCTCCAACACTCTGTTCCGCACCTGAAGCTAAAGACCAGTTCTATGAACAACTCCATAACATCATTAGCAGCATCCCCAACACCGAACACCTATTCCTGCTGGGGGACTTTAATGCCAGGGTTGGGGCCGACCATGACTCATGGCCCTCCTGCCTTGGGCGCTATGGCGTTGGAAGGATGAATGAGAACGGGCAGAGACTGCTTGAGTTGTGTACCTATCATAACCTCTGCATCACCAACTCGTTCTTTCACACTAAACCCTGTCACCAGGTTTCATGGAGGCACCCAAGATCACGTCGTTGGCACCAGCTAGACCTCATTGTCACAAGGCGAGCCGCCTTAAACAGTGTTCAAATCACACGCAGCTTCCACAGTGCGGACTGCAACACCGACCACTCCCTGGTGTGCAGCAAGGTTAGACTCAGACCAAAGAAGTTGCATCATTCCAAGCAGAAGGGCCACCCGCGCATCAACACGAGCAGAATTTCTCACCCACAGCTGTTACAAAAATTTCTAAATTCACTTGTAACAGCCCTTCAAAACACTCCCACAGGGGATGCTGAGACCAAGTGGGCCCACATCAGAGACGCCATCTATGAGTCAGCTTTGACCACCTACGGCAAAAGTGCGAAGAGAAATGCAGACTGGTTTCAATCTCATAATGAAGAGCTGGAACCTGTCATAGCCGCTAAGCGCATTGCACTTTTGAACTACAAGAAAGCCCCCAGCGATTTAACATCCGCAGCACTTAAAGCAGCCAGAAGTACTGCACAAAGAACAGCTAGGCGTTGCGCAAACGACTACTGGCAACACCTATGCAGTCATATTCAGCTGGCCTCAGACACCGGAAACATCAGAGGAATGTATGATGGCATGAAGAGAGCTCTTGGGCCAACCATCAAGAAGATCACCCCCCTCAAATCTAAATCGGGGGACATAATCACTGACCAACGCAAACAGATGGACCGCTGGGTTGAGCACTACCTAGAACTGTACTCCAGGGAGAATGCTGTCACTGAGACTGCCCTCAATGCAGCCCAGCCTCTACCAGTCATGGATGAGCTGGACATACAGCCAACCAAATCGGAACTCAGTGATGCCATTGATTCCCTAGCCAGCGGAAAAGCCCCTGGGAAGGACAGCATTACCCCTGAAATAATCAAGAGTGCCAAGCCTGCTATACTCTCAGCACTACATGAACTGCTATGCCTGTGCTGGGACGAGGGAGCAGTACCCCAGGACATGCGCGATGCCAACATCATCACCCTCTATAAAAACAAAGGTGACCGCGGTGACTGCAACAACTACCGTGGAATCTCCCTGCTCAGCATAGTGGGGAAAGTCTTTGCTCGAGTCGCTCTGAACAGGCTCCAGAAGCTGGCCGAGCGCGTCTACCCTGAGGCACAGTGTGGCTTTCGTGCAGAGAGATCGACTATTGACATGCTGTTCTCCCTTCGTCAGATACAGGAGAAATGCCGTGAACAACAGATGCCCCTCTACATTGCTTTCATTGATCTCACCAAAGCCTTTGACCTCGTCAGCAGACGTGGTCTCTTCAGACTACTAGAAAAGATCGGATGTCCACCAAAGCTACTAAGTATCATCACCTCATTCCATGACAATATGAAAGGCACAATTCAACATGGTGGCTCCTCATCAGAGCCCTTTCCTATCCTGAGTGGTGTGAAACAGGGCTGTGTTCTCGCACCCACATTTTTTGGGATTTTCTTCTCCCTGCTGCTTTCACATGCGTTCAAATCCTCTGAAGAAGGAATTTTCCTCCACACAAGATCAGGGGGCAGGTTGATCAACCTTGCCCGTCTAAGAGCGAAGTCCAAAGTACGGAAAGTCCTCATCAGAGAACTCCTCTTTGCTGACGATGCTGCTTTAACATCTCACACTGAAGAATGCCTGCAGAGTCTCATCAACAGGTTTGCGTCTGCCTGCAATGAATTTGGCCTAACCATCAGCCTCAAGAAAACGAACATCATGGGGCAGGATGTCAGAAATGCTCCATCCATCAATATTGGCGACCACGCTCTGGAAGTGGTTCAAGAGTTCACCTACCTAGGCTCAACTATCACCAGTAACCTGTCTCTAGATGCAGAAATCAACAAGCGCATGGGTAAGGCTTCCACTGCTATGTCCAGACTGGCCAAGAGAGTGTGGGAAAATGGCGCACTGACATGGAACACAAAAGTCCGAGTGTATCAGGCCTGTGTCCTCAGTACCTTGCTCTACGGCAGCGAGGCCTGGACAACGTATGCCAGCCAAGAGCGACGTCTCAATTCATTCCATCTTCGCTGCCTTCGGAGAATACTTGGCATCAGGTGGCAGGACTATATCTCCAACACAGAAGTCCTTGAAGCGGCCAACATCCCCAGCTTATACACACTACTGAGTCAGCGGCGCTTGAGATGGCTTGGCCATGTGAGCCGCATGGAAGATGGCAGGATCCCCAAAGACACATTGTACAGCGAGCTCGCCACTGGTATCAGACCCACCGGCCGTCCATGTCTCCGTTATAAAGACGTCTGCAAACGCGATATGAAATCGTGTGACATTGATCACAAGTCGTGGGAGTCAGTTGCCAGCATTCGCCAGAGCTGGCGGGCAGCCATAAAGACAGGGCTAAATTGTGGCGAGTCGAAGAGACTTAGTAGTTGGCAGGAAAAAAGACAGAGGCGCAAGGGGAGAGCCAACTGTGCAACAGCCCCAACAAACAAATTTCTCTGCAGCACCTGTGGAAGAGCCTGTCACTCCAGAATTGGCCTTTATAGCCACTCCAGGCGCTGCTTCACAAACCACTGACCACCTCCAGGCGCGTATCCATTGTCTCTCGAGATAAGGAGGCCCAAAAGAAAGAAGAAGATGGCAGCAGAGTTTTGGATGACCACAGGTTACAGAGAGTAGGATGTGGGAGACCAGCCAGGAGTGTGTTAGAATAGTCAAGTCTCGAGATAAAAAAAGGCATGGATGAGGTTTTTAGCAGCAGATGAATTGAGCTCTCTCTCTCTCGTTCTTTCTCTCTCTGTCGGCCTCATTTGCTCTGTCCCACACTCAGAATCTTATAAGTTTCAATCAAGTCGCCTCTTACTCTTCTAAACTCCAGCTGACATAAGCCTAGCCTGTCCAGCCTTTCCTCATTAGAGAACACCTCCATTCCAGGCATTAGTCTAGTAAACCATCTCTGAACTGCTTCGAATGCATTTCCACCTGTCCTTAAATGAGGAGACCAATACTGTGCACAGTATTCCAGAAGTGGTCTCCCTATATAACTGAAACGTAACCTCCCTACATTTGTATTCAATTCCTCCTGCAATAGCCAATAACATTCTATTAGTTTTCCTAACTACTTGCAATGCCTACATATTAACCTTTTACAATTCATGCACAAGGACTCTCAGTTCCCCCTGGATGGTAGAGCTCTGAAATCTCTCACCATTGTGATTATATGCTTAATTTTTATTCTTCCTGCCAAAATGGACAATTTCATATTTTCCCACATTATACTCCATTTCCCAGATCTTTGCCCAATCACTCAATCTATCTACCCCTTTGTGGTTCACTTGTGTCCACGTCACAACATACTGTCTGACCGACGTTTCTGTCATCAGCAAATTTAGCAAACATACCTTTGGCCCCTTCATCCAAGTGATTTATATAAACTGTAAAGAGCTAAGGCACCCGCACTGATCTCTGTGACACACCACTCGTTACATCTTGCCAAACAGAAAATGATCCATTTAAGCCTCCTCTCTGTTTCCTGTTAGTTAGCCAATCTTCTATCCATGCCAATAGGTTGCCCCCTACACCATGAGCTTTTATATTCCGCAATGAACTTTGATGTGGCACATTATGAAATCCCTTCTGGAAATCTAAGTATAGTACATCCACCAGTTCCCCTTTATCCACAGCACCTGTTACTTCTTCAAAGAACTTCAATAAATTGGTTAAACATGGTTTCCGTTTCACAAAAGCATGTTGACTCTGCCTGATCACCTTGAATTATTCTGTGTGTCCTGTTATAACGTCTTTACTAATAGCTTCTTACATTTGATCCATAGCCAGAAAGCCTTTCTCACCTGCCACAGGCCGTATGTCCACTATGTCTATTCTGATTTTGTGCTGTATTTGAACTGCTACTCCTCAATAAATTGCTTGTGACCCTTCGACCTCCTTTTGGTTAATCTGTGACCCTGGATCAGATCTTACATTGGTGTAGGAGAGGGAACACAGCTCATGTCAAAGTCCTACCTCCCTTTTATATGATCCTGTATAATGGACAGGGACTACTGGGCAGTAATGTGCTCAAAGGTTATCAGCAGTAATTGATTATCCCTATATTTGTATATTGTAGAACATTAAAACATACCCCTACTCTGGTGTCCAGTGTAACCTCAATATTCATGATTAAAATATCAGAGGAGTGGGAACCAGACAGCTCTGATCACCCTGAGGTACAGGTGATTCTCGAGTCGGTGTCGAGTGTATCCACAACCCATAAAGATGACTGTGGAAACATGAGCAGACCTGAAGAAATTTACTGACCATTGCATGATCCATGAAGCAGTATTCTTACCGAGCTGAGATTATATCATACATTCCAGACAATATCATGTCATTGTTATACCAGGGTGTAGTTCACGAAGCCATGTTCCCTTCTAACTGCCCGATTTGACTGGTTGGAAAGCCGGATGGCAGCTGGTGACTGACTATTGACCACCACAAACTCAATTCAGTCAACCCTGCGTGAACCCGGTTGTCTGATAGACACCCACCCTACTCTCCCGGATTCTCAGTGGCAGGGCTGTCTTCTCTACCCTGGATATCTCTAATGTTTATTGGAGTATCCCAGTAAAACTAGAGAAACAAATTAAATTCACATTCACTTCTGAGGACCAGAGGTACTCCTGGACATGTCTGTCACAAGGGGTTCCACAATAACCCCACTATTTTCAACAAACGTGTAGCCGGGTCCCTTCTGAGCTTTTCACAGTCTTCCTGCTCGCTGCAATATGTCGATGATCTTCTCATCCCACAGACGTGTCCACACATTTAACCCTTTTACAGGAACTACTGCAGTTAGTTTGGGAGCTGGACTAAAAGACCATCCACGTAAGGCCCAGCTGGTGCAAGACCGTGTCACCTTTCTACGTGCCCAGATCAGATCATCCTGCATCAGCCCACACCAGCGTCAGGCCGAGACCATCCAGTGTCTACCCCTGTTCACCTCAAAGTCCTGCCCTGTGTCCTATCCTCAGGCTGGTGGGGTATCAGTGGACCCTCATCCAGTATCTACCCCTGTTCACCTCAAAGTCCTGCCCTGTGTCCTATCCTCAGGCTGGTGGGGTATCAGTGGACCCTCATCCAGTATCTACCCCTGTTCACCTCAAAGTCCTGCCCTGTGTCATATCCTCAGGCTGGTGGGGTATCAGTGGACCCTCATCCAGTATCTACCCCTGTCCACCTCAAAGACTACCCTGTGTCCTATCCTCAGGCTGGTGGGGTATCAGTGGACCCTCATCCAGTATCTACCCCTGTTCACCTCAAAGTCCTGCCCTGTGTCCTATCCTCAGGCTGGTGGGGTATCAGTGGACCCTCATCCAGTATCTACCCCTGTTCACCTCAAAGTCCTGCCCTGTGTCATATCCTCAGGCTGGTGGGGTATCAGTGGACCCTCATCCAGTATCTACCCCTGTCCACCTTAAAGACTACCCTGTGTCCTATCCTCAGGCTGGCAGGGTATCAGTGGACCCTCATCCAGTATCTAGCCCTGTCCACCTTAAAGACTACCCTGTGTCCTATCCTCAGGCTGGCAGGATATCAGTGGACCCTCATCCAGTATCTACCCCTGTCCACCTTAAAGACTACCCTGTGTCCTATCCTCAGGCTGGTGGGGTATCAGTGGACCCTCATCCAGTATCTACCCCTGTCCACCTTAAAGACTACCCTGTGTCCTATCCTCAGGCTGGCAGGATATCAGTGGACCCTCATCCAGTATCTACCCCTGTTCACCTCAAATTCCTGCCCTGTGTCCTATCCTCAGGCTGCTGGGGTATCAATGGCCCCTCATCCAGTATCTACCCCTGTCCACCACAAAGACTGCCCTGTGTCCTATCCTCAGGCTGGTGGGGTATCAGTGGACCCTCATCCAGCATCTACCCCTGTCCACCTCAAAGACTGCCCTGTGTCCTATCCTCAGGCTGGTGGGGTATCAGTGGACCCTCATCCCTCGATTTGCAGAGACTGTGACTCCTCTTTATGAACTAACTAATGATGGTGATGACCAGATTTAACCCGGTTGGACTGAAGAGAGCACAGAAGCAGTAATACAATTGAAGAAAGCTATCGCCCAGGCAACGTGTCTTATCTCAACTAACCCTGACAAGACTTTCAACATGGAGTTGGGGGACACAGTGAAAAGCCTGACTGCTGTCCTATGTAGAGAAAACGAGGAGAAATTACTCCCCATTGTGAATGACTCCAGAATTGTCAGTGGGACTGAACTGATTTACTCTGTTTGTGAAGGACATTTGTTAACCACGTTCTGGGGCATCAAACATTTCACTTACATCACGGGGTTCTCCAGGGTGATACGGCCCAGTCCATTATAAACTTTCGCAGTATAGGGCGGCACAGTGGTGCAGTGGTTGGCACCGCAGCCTCACAGCTCCAGTGACCCGGGTTCAATTCTAGGTACTGCCTGTGTGGAGTTTGCCAGTTCTCCCTGTGTTTGCGTGGGTTTCCTCCGGGTGCTCCGGTTTCTACCCACATGCCAAAGACTTGCAGGTTGATCGGTAAATTGGCCATTAGCAATTGCCTGTAGTATAGGTAGGTGGTAGGGAAACATAGGGACAGGTCGGGATGTGGTAGGAATATGGAATTAGTGTAGGATTAGTATAAACGGGTGGTTGATGGTCCGCACAGACTCGGTGGGCCGAAGGGCCTGTTTCACTGCTGTATCTCTAAACTAAACTAAAAGTAGTAATAGTATTCCCCTGTCAGAGAGTCGTAGAGTCATAGTCATTTCAGCACAGAATTAGGCCATTCTGCTCATCGAGTCCATGCCAGCTCTTTGTCGATAAATCCAGCCAGTCTCATTCCCCAGCTCTGACTCCATATTCCTGCAAGTTTATTTACATCAAGTGTTCTTCCAATATCCTTTTGAAATAATTCACCTTCTCTGCTTCCACCACCCTCGGAGGCAATGATTTCCAGGCCATTACCACTCGTTGTGTAAAAATGTTGTTCATCACATCCCCCTTAACTCTTGCCCTCAATCTTAACTCTAGTCATTGTACCATAAGCTAATGGGAACATCTTTTCCTGTCTATCTTATCCAAACAGGTCATCATCTTGTATACATGTATCAAATCTCCCCTCAATCTCCTTTACTCCAAGGAAGACAATCCCAGCTTTTACAGACTATATTGTACTGAAAATCCTCCATCTCTGGAACCATTAAAGTAAACCTCCTCTACACCCTGTCAATGACCCTCACATCCTTCCTAAAGTGTGGTGAACAGAACTGGATGCAGTACTCCACTTGGGGCCTAACCAGAGCTTCATAAAGTTACAGCATAACTTTCCTTCCTCTGAACTTACCACCTCTATCTATGAAGCCCAAGATCCCATATGCTTTACTGACGACTCTCTCAATATATCCTGCCACCTTCATGGATCTATGTGCATGAACCCCATGTCCCTTTGTCTCTGCACACTCTTTCGAACTTTACCATTAAGTGTATATTGCCTCTCCCTGTTACTTCTGATAAAATGCATCACTTGACACTTGTCTGTATTAAATTCCATTTGCCTCTGGTCTGCCCATTCTGCTAGCCTATCTCTGTCCTCTTACATCGATTGGTATCAACCTCAATGCCTGCCCCGCCTCCAAGTTTGGTATCACCTGCAAATTTTGAAATGTTTCTCTGTAAGCCATTATCCAAATCATTTATACATATCAGAATAAAACAGTGTTCCTAGCACTAACCCTTGGGGAACACAACTGTCTATTTTTCTCCAGTTTGAATACCAACTATTTACTGCAACTCACTGTTTTCTGTCATTAAGTCAGTTTTATATACAAGCTGACACTGACCTTCCTTTTCCATCAGCATCAATTAACTGTCCAATTCTCACAAACAGATTGTGAAATAAAGTACAAATTCAGCTTAAAATTAAGTGAAATGCTAAATGTAAAATTAACAAATTGTTGGAAAGAGATCGACTCTTAGATCACTTAAAATTCAATCTCTCGATAACTTTACTGCATTTAGTACTCTGTCCAAGCAGGACTCCCTAAAACTGGACTCAGTGCAGCTTATTGCATTTAGGGTTTGGGGAGAGAATTCAAAAGCTTAGGGATGAGACCAGAAAGTGCTGGAAATACTCAGCAGGTCTGGCAGCATCTGTGTAGAGAGAAACAGAGTTAATGTTTCCGGTCTCTGACCCTTCATCAGAACTGGTAAACGTTAGGAATGTAACAGTCTGTAGTTTAATCTATCCCCTCTCTGTCGTATCACAGTCCTTCCTTCTTGTTCTTCTTCCCCCTTCCCCTCTTTCACTTGCTCAAAGACTGTTACATTTCTAACGTTTACCAGTTCTGATGAAGGGGCACAGATCTGAAACATTAACTCTGTTTCTCTCTGCACAGATGCTGCCAGACCAACTGAGTATTTCCAGTGTTCAGCATCCGCAATATTTTGCTTTTATTTTAGTGTTTAATTCACTGACATTTATCTTCCAGGAATTCCTCCCTGGAAGTTCTGCTCTACTCTTCCAGAGCGTAGGGCCTCGGCAGCTGAAGGCAGGACCACCAATGGTAGAGCAATTAAACTCGGAGATGCTCAAGAGGTCAGAAATAGATGAGTGCAGATATCTCGGAGGGTTGTCGGGCTGGAGGAGATTACACAGATAAGGAAGAGTGAGATAATGAAGGATTTGAAAAGAAGACTGAGAGTTTTAAAATTGAGGTGTTGCTGACCAGGAGCCAATGTAGGTCAGTGAGTACAGGGGGTAATGGGTGAACAGGACTTGGTGTGAGTTAGGACATGGGCAGCAGTGCATTGGATCACCTCAGGGTTATGGAGAGTAGAATGTGGGAGACCAGCCAGGAGTGTGTTGGACTAGTCGAGTCTACAGGTAACACAGGCAAGGGGGACTGTTTCATCAGCAGAAGAGCTGAGAGAGGGGCAAAGTTGGGTGATGATACGGAAGTGTAAGTAGGCTGTTTTAGTAATATTTAGCAGGAAGCTCGTCGCAGCGTCAACTATGAAACCAGGTTGTGAACAGTTTGCTTTAGTTTCAGACAGTTGCCAAGGAGAGAGATCCAGTCTGTAGCTAGGAAACCTTTGACGTGGGGTTTGAAAACAACGGCAGCAGTCTTCCTAATATTTAATTGGCATGGCAGATGTGTGAGGAGATACATTGTCAGAAGATTTGATATATATTATCCGTTCATGGGATGTGGGTGTCGTTGACTAGGGCAGCATTTATTGCCCATCCATAATTGCCCTTGAGAAGGTGATGGTGAGCTGCATGCAAAGAACAAAGAACAAAGAAAATTACAGCACAGGAACAGGCCCTTTGGCCCTCCAAGCCTACGCCGATCCAAATCCTCTATCTAAACCTGTCGCCTATTTTCTAAGGGTCTGTATCTCTTTACTTCCTGCCCATTCATGTATCTGTCTAGATACATCTGAAAAGACGCTATCGTGCCCGAGTCTACCACCTCCACTGGCAATGCGTTCCAGGCACCCACCACCCTCTGCATAAAGAACTTTCCACGCATATCCCCCCTAAACTTTCCCCTCTCACTTTGAACTCGTGTCCCCTTGTAATTGAATCCCCCACTCTGGGAAAAAGCTTCTTGCTATCCACCCTGTCTCTCCCTCTCATGATTTTGTACACCTCAATCAGGTCCCCCCTCAACCTCCGTCTTTCTAATGAAAATAATCCTAATCTACTCAACCTCTCTTCATAGCTAGCGCCCTCCATACCAGGCAACATCCTGGTGAACCTCCTCTGCACCCTCTCCAAAGCATCCACATCCTTTTGGTAATGTGGCGACCAGAACTGCACGCAGTATTCCAAATGTGGCCGAACCAAAGTCCTATACAACTGTAACATGACCTGCCAACTCTTGTACTCAATACCCCGTCCGATGAAGGAAAGCATGCCGTATGCCTTCTTGACCACTCTATTGACCTGCGTTGCCACCTTCAGGGAACAGTGGACCTGAACACCCAAATCTCTCTGTACATCAATTTTCCCCAGGACTTTTCCATTTACTGTATAGTTCACTCTTGAATTGGATCTTCCAAAATGCATCACCTCGCATTAGCCCTGATTGAACTCCATCTGCCATTTATCTGCCCAACTCACCAGTCTATCTATATTCTGCTGTATTCTCTGACAGTCCCCTTCACTATCTGCTACTCCACCAATCTTAGTGTCGTCTGCAAACTTGCTAATCAGACCACCTATACTTTCCTCCAAATCATTTATGTATATCACAAACAACAGTGGTCCCAGCACGGATCCCTGTGGAACACCACTGGTCACACGTCTCCATTTTGAGAAACTCCCTTCCACTGCTACTCTCTGTCTCCTGTTGCCCAGCCAGTTCTTTATCCATCTAGCTAGTACACCCTGGGCACCATGCGACTTCACTTTCTCCATCAGCCTACCATGGGGAACCTTATCAAACGCCTTACTGAAGTCCATGTATATGACATCTACAGCCCTTCCCTCATCCATCAACTTTGTCACTTCCTCAAAGAATTCTATTAAGTTGGTAAGACATGACCTTCCCTGCACAAAACCATGTTGCCTATCACTGATAAGCCCATTTTCTTCCGGATGAATGACCAGGGATAATACAAGCTGAATGGCACAACTTTAAAGCTATTGAGAGTAACAGAGAGACCTGAGGTGTTTGTATGCAATCTTTGAAAGTAGCTGGACAGGTTAACAAACAGTTCACAAAGCAAATAGATTACTCGGCTTGATTAATAGAGACACAGAGTAGACTGGCCAGGACATTGTGTTCACCCTATAGAAAAGACTAGTCCGGCTCCATCTGGAGTATTGTGTCCAATACTGGAAACCACACTTTAGGAAGGACATGAAACCTTGGAGAGGGGACAGAAGAGTTTTACTGGAACTTTTCCAGGGATGAGGGATTACAGTTATGTAGCTGCGATTGTTTTCCTTGGAGCTGGGACATTTACAAGGTGATCAGATAGGGATATTTAACATCATGAAGGGTTTATGTAAATTATATAATGTTTCTAATGTATGAGGGGCCATTAACCAGAGGACATAGATTTATGGTGATTGGAAAAAAGAAGCAGAGTTGACATGGGGATTATTGTAATGCAATTTTTGTTTCGGATTTGCAAATTATTGTATGATAGGCTGAAGGATACAGATTCAAAAGTAGATTCAAAAAGTGATTTGGTTAGATATTAAGGGGAAAAGATCAAGGATCTGGGAAAGATCCAGGGTGTGGAACTCACTGGAAACTCATCAAAAGAGCCAGCACAGACTTCATAGACCAAATGACCCCCTTCCATGCAATGCTATTATATGTTTCTATGACTTTTCCTGCCTGTACTTTTACAATTTTCCTATCATTTCAAAAGGTGTTTGATAAAGTACTATATAACAGCCGTGTGACCCAATTAGAAACACATGGGATTAAAGGGCCAAAGTCAGCCGAGTCACAGTTTGTAGCTCTCTCCACTTTCAGTCACAAGCTTCCAGGATCAAGTGTCATGAAATGACTTTTTCACAAGAATCAAGGCTGACACTGCAGCGACAGTACTGAGGGAGTATTGCGCTATCAGATGAGCAGTCTTTCGAATGAAACGTTAAACCAAGGCCCCATCTGCCCTCTCAGGTGGATGCTAATGATCCTATGGGATTATTTAGCAGCAGATCAGGGGATTTATTCCCTGTGGCCTGGACAATATTTATCCATCAAGCAACATCATAAAAACAGATCTGGTCATTATCACATTGCTGCTTGTGGGATCTTGCTGTGCGAAAATTGGCTGCCCTTTTTCCGACAGTACAAGCGTGAGTCGGCATTCTAAGTATACGTTGATTGTAAATCGCTTTGGAACATGCAGTTGTCATGAAAGGCGCTACATAAATGGAAGTCCTTTTTTTTTCTTTTTCAATCCCAGCATGCAAGAAATTAGCTATGTGACAGGTATCAGAGAGTAGGGAATAATGGCTGCTTTTCAGCTGGAGCGAAGTACACAGTGGGGTTCCCCAGGGTGACTGTTGGGATCCCTGGTGTTGCATGCTAATGCAGTGGGCTTGTGTACAGAGGGGGTAATGTCCAAGTTTTCAGATGGAAGGAAACTCAGAAATGTTAATAAACAGTGAGAAGGACAGTAACAGACTTCAGGAGGACAGAGACTGACTGATGAAATGGGCAGGAACATGGCAGATGGAATTTAACACATTGAAATGTGAAGTGAGACATTTGGGTAGGAAGTATGAGAAGAAAAAAATATAAAATAAATGATACCATTATAGAGTGAGTGCATGATTAGAGAGACCTAGGGTGTAAACACACAGATCTTAGTTAGTAGCATGCAGTGTCCTTGGTGTTAGAGAGAGACACACAGAGTAATAAAACCCAGGAGGAAATGCTGATATTTATACATCATTGGTTAGGTCCCAGATGGAGAATTGTGTCCAATTCTGATCACCACACATTGGTAAGGATGTCAAGGACGTAGTGAAGATACAGAGGTGAATTACGAGAATGGTACCAGGGATCTGCGAATACAGTTACGTGGATAGATTCGAAAAGCTGGGATTGTTCTCATTAGAGCAGTGATAGGTAAGGGGAGATTTGATATAAAATTCAAAATTATGAAGGGTTTTGATAAGGTAATCAATGTGAAACTGTTTCCAGTGTCAGAAACAGGGTTGGCACAGTGGCGCAGTGGTAAGCATTGCAGCCTCATATTATGGGTACTGCCTGTGTGGAGTTTGTGGGTTTCCTCCCTCAGCCAAAAGTCGTGCAGGTTGATAGGTAAATTGGCCATTATAAATTGCCCCTAGTATAGGTAGGTGGTCGGGGAATATAGGGACAGGTGAGGATGTGGTAGGAATATGGGATTAGTGCAGGATTAGTGTAAATGGGTGGCTAATGGTCAGCACAGACTCGGTGGGCCGAAGGGCCTGTTCCAGTGCTGTATATCTAAATCCAAAAATCTAAAGTTCAGTATTAAGAAGACACAGACTGAAGGTAAATGACAAAAAACCAGAGGTGAAATGAGGAGAATTTTCTTCCACAGCGAGTTGTTGGGATCTGGAATTCACTGGCTGAAAACATGGTGGAAGCAGATTCAATAATATCATTCAAAAGGCAATTTAGCAAATACTTGAAAAGGAAAAGAAAAACAGGAGTCTGGGGAAAGAGGAGGAAAGAAGAACTAATTATATGGCTCTTTCGAAGAGACAGCACTGACACAAAGGGCCGAATAGCCTTCTTCTGTGCTGCATCAATCTCTTATTTTGTGAGCAAGAGAAAGTGAGTGAAGAGAGAGAGAAAGACAGAGAGTGAGAAAGTGTGAAAGAGAGGACAGCAAATAGAAATAGAGAGTACGTCGTGTTTTTGGGCAGAGGGATCATGATCTGCCCGTGCCCGTTCCTGTTGAGGCAGGTGACAAACACACTTCCTGCTGCCTCCTCATTTCCATGAATTCTACGTGCCACCCCGGGTTACCTGCGCTGCTGTCTGTCTGGATGCTTAACAGGGCCCTAAAGGTGTGTGAGGCTGACACATGTTTCAGCCAGGTTCAGCTTTTAAACGCAGTCTGTCCCTCTTAAAGAGGTGATGCACTGATTCACTAGAGGCTGCTGGTGCTCACTGTGAATTCTGCAATTGGAGACACGGTAAATAGCACACTGCAACAGAGGGTTTCTGCGGTTCATGGATGTGGGGATGGATGTCTTAGTTACGAAGGGTGACAGGAGGAGAGAGGCTCTGTTTCCGTGTGGTGGGGTGGAGACTCTCAAGGAACGTCATGCGAAGGGAATCGGTGAAGGTGGCCAGGGAGGTCAATGCAAGAATTCTCGCCACGAGAATCTGGCAGCAGTGTCAGAAGAAGTGTAATGAGCTCATACGGGTGGTCAATGTCATTGAATTAATCTCCAAATGGCATCTCCTACCCCCAACATCACCAACCTCTCACACTGCTCAATGCACCACACCCCCATCACTCACCCATCAGCAGTCCCTAACACTCAGGACTCACACCTAACATTCACATACTCCACCTCACCCTCACACACCTTGTACTGATAGCAGCCTCACACCCACCTCTCACTGCCTCCAATTACCTCCAGCTATTCAGCTATGGCAGGCAGATCATCAAAACACAGTGTAACACAATCATTAATATTCTGCCTTCTTTCTTACAGGACAAGGTGACCCATAATCACAGGGAGCAGCAAGTGAACCGGCGAGTGACCAGGCATACCTTCAACCCCTGAGCTTGAGGGAGGAGATGGTTCTTCACATCATGGGACCAGCTGTGACAGAGCCCGTGGCATCCGGCATCGCCGAGAGCATTCAGGATGATGCTATGTTCCTGCCTTATGCCCCTTCTTAACTCCCACCTCCCCCCACATCCTGCTGTCTGGGATGATGTACAAGCTGGAGATGGTGGGATCATGGACCTCCTGCTTTCCAACCCACCCACAATCTCTCATCCCAATACGACCCTTCTGATTTTACACTTCCCAATGGTACCCCAAAACTGCCAGCTTCCCAGTCACCGCAGCTCCAGGAGACAGAGAGAGAGAGAGCATCAGCACAGGACTGATGGTGAAGCCCCATCACTTAGTCTGATACTCACAGCCTCCAGCTCAAATACTTCCACTGTGTGTGCCTTAGAGGCTGGTATAGAGTCGGAATCTGCACATGCTGATTCATCGAACACGCACGAACTGCAGTCAGGGCAGGGGGAAAGGAGAGTGCATGTGGCAGCTCCCGGACAGCGAGGTCACAAACGTGTTATAATACACAGGACTCAGATCAGAACATTACTGGGCTGCTGCCTATGTCGAGGTGGTACAGTTTGAATCGAAGCCCTCAAGGCCCAGAGCTGCTCGAGGACATCCTGCAAGGTCATCTGCAGTCTCCCCGAATGAAAGTCAGCAATCTTCCACCAGCCATGCTGCAGTCACTAGGGAAACACTGGGGAGCACGAGGCAAATCGAGGGAACGCACAAGACAGAGACTAAGGGAATATACAAGAGTGAATATTTCCATTTTCCTTTTGTATAATTGGATGTGTTGTTGGATAAAGATGTTACTGAAAAGGTTTATGTTGGTGGTTTTTATTACAGGATGGTGACCAAGGGGACACTGTGATGGGGCGTCTCAGATGGGTGAAATGGTGGAGAATGGGTGATCCATGGTGGGAAAGGGAAGTTGTCCTATGGGAAACAAAATCTTAGCAGGGACTCTCCGACAGCTTGTCTAGTTGAAGGCGTCCAGGAAATATCCTCCCTGCGTCCTCCTCCTCCTCCTGAGGTGTCCTCCGGATTCCTGGTGCCAATGCCTGTGTCCTCATGATGGTGATGATATGAAGGGTGCAGCAGAACACCATGAACTTGGACACCTGCTCCAGTGTGTACTGAAGGGCTCTCCCCGTGCGGTTCAGACATTGGAAGCATTGCTTCATCACACCGATGGTCTGTCCCACCATGTTCCTGGTGACTCCATTGCTCACATTATACACATGTTAATTGTGGGAGGTTGGGTGGTGGTGGTAGGTGGTTTGGGGATGTGGAAACATGAGCTGTGTCTAGACGGTTTTTTTCTTTGCCTCCGAGGAGCCACATTCTGGTTCTGTATGGAAGCCCTAAGTGTTGAGAATGGCTGACTGCTTCAGAATGAAGGTATGGTGGCTGCTGACAGGGTAGTGAACATTCACCAACATGATGTACTGGGCATGCTCACACACCAACTGTACATTAATGGAGTGAGAGTTCTTTCAGTTCCTGTACCTCTCCCCATTGACATGGGGCCCCCGCAGAGACACCTCCACCATCAGGATTCCCGCTCTCCTGACAAAGCCACGGGATCTCTCATTCTGCTTCTCCCTGCTGAGCGAAAAAACGATGACATAGATGGTCACCCTCACCTCCCAGAATTATCAATGGGAATGGACAACACACAGGCCTCGTAACTACTGGTCAGTTAGTTTAACATCAGTGATGAGGAAGGTTTTAGAAACTAAATCAGCGGGAAAAAAATCAACACACACTTGGAGATGTTTGAGTTAATTAAGTGTTGTCTGCACGGATTTTAAAAAGCAGATCATGCTTTCATGAACTAATTGAATTTATTTTGATGAAGTAACAGAGCAGGTTGATGAAAAGAATGTCGTGAATGGTCTACATGGATTTTAAGAAAGCGTTTGATGAAGTACCACACAAAAGGATGTGGAAGCTTTAGAGAGGGTGCAGAGGAGTTTTACCAGGATGCTGCCTGGACTGGAGGGCATGTCTTACGAAGAAAGGTTGTGGGTGCGAGGTCTTTTCTCATTGGAATGAAGAAGGATGAGAGGTAACTTGACAGAGGGTACAAGATGATGAGAGGCATAGATATATTGGATAGCCAGAGACATTTTCCCAGGGCAGAAAGGGCTATCACCAGGGGGCATAATTTTAAGATGATTGGAGGAAGGTTTCGGGGAGATGTCAGAGGTAGGTTCTTCACACAGAGAGTGGTGGGAGCGTGGAAAGCACTGCCAGCGGCGGTAGTAGAAGCAGATACATTAGGGACATTTAAGTGACTCTTGGATAGGTACATGGATGATAGTAGAATGAAGGGTGTGTAGGTAGTTTGATCTTAGAGTAGGTTAAAGGTTCGGCACTACATCGTGGGCCGAAGGGCCTGTACTGTGCTGTACTGTTCTATGTTCTATGTTCTAAAATGTTGGATAACAAAATTGAATGACATGGATTAGCATCCAATTGGATCAAATATTGATTGATGGAAAGAAAAGGGTGAGTCGTGTTAAATGGTTGTTTTTCAGACTGGAGGATGGTAGGCAGTGATGTTCCCCAAGGGTCAGTGCTAGGACCACTTTTTGTTTGCTATATATAAATGACTTGGATCTTGGAATACAGATCAGAATTTCAAGGCTTTCCAATGACACCAAACTTGGACGCGTGGCAAACACTGAGGATGACACAAACTGTCTGCAACAGGATATCGACAATCCAGCAGAATTAACAGAGAAATGGCAGGTGGAATTTAGTACAGAGGAGTGTGAGGTGATGCCTTATGCCAGAAGGAATAGGAAGGCAAGATAGACTTAATGACACTGTTCTGAACATTGTGCAGGAGCAGAGGGACCTGGGGCTCCATATGCATTTATCATTGCAGGTGGCAGGACATATTAGGAGAGTGTTTAGCAAAACATATCAGATCTTGGAGGCAAGGATACAAAAGCAGGGAAACATGGAAACATAGAAAATAGGAGCAGAAGTAGGCCATTCGGTCCTTCGAGCCTGCTGCACCATTCGTTATGATCATCGCTGATCATCCAACTCAGTAATCTTTTCCCCCCATGTCCTTTGATCGCTTTAGAACCAAGAGCTATATCTAACACCTTCTTTAAAACATACAATGCTTTGGCCTCGACTGCTCCCTGTGGTAGCGAATTCCACAGGCTCCCCACTCTCTGGGTGAAGAAATTTCTCCTCATCTCAGTCCTGAAAGGTTTACCCCTTATCCTTAGACTGTTACCCCTGGTTCTGGACATCCCAACATCGGGAACATCCTTCCTGCATCTAGACTGTCCAGACTGATTAAAATTCTGCAGGTTTCTATGAGATCCCTCCCTCACTCTTCTGAACTCCAGCGAATATAATCCTAACCGACTCAGCTTCTCCTCATACATCAGTCCCGCCATTCCAGGAATGAGTCTGGTAAACCTTCGCTGCACTCCCTCAATTGCAAGAACCTTCTTCCTCATATATGGAGACCAGAACTGAACACAATATTCGAGATGTGACCTCACCAAGGCTCTGTATAATTGCAGCAAGACATCCCTGCTCCTGTACACGAATCCTCTCGTTATAAAGGCCAGCGTACCATTTGCCTTTTTACCGCCTGTTACACCCACATGCTTACCTTCAGCAACTCGTGTACGAGAACACCGATAATTCCCTTCTCTCAGTTTATACCAGTTCTGATAATAATCTGCCTTCCTGATTTTGCTACCAAAGTGGATAACCTCACATTTGCCCACAATTATATTGCATCTTCCATGCATTTGCCCACTCACTCCACTTGCCCAAATCACATTGAAGCCTCTATGGTTCCTCCTGACAACTCACCCTCCCACCCAATTTTATGTCATCTGAAAATTTCGAGATATTACATTTAGGTCCCTCATCTAAATCATTAATATATATTGTGCGTAGCTGGGGTCCTAACACCGATCCCTGTGGTACCCACTGTTCACGTTCTGCCATTCAGAAAAAGACCCGTTTGTCCATACTCTTTGTTTCCTGTCTGGCAACCAATTTTCTATCCATCACAATAAACTACCCCCAATCCCATGTGCTTTAATTTTACACTCTAATCTCTTATATGGTACTTTGCCAAAAGCGTTCTGAAAGTCCAAATAAACCATATCTACTGGCTCCCCCTCATCAACTCTACTAGTTACATCATCGAAGAATTCAAGTAGATTTGACAAGCATGATTTCATTTTCGTAAATTCATGATGACTTTGTCCAATTCTACCACTGTTCTCCAAGTGCTCTGCTATAAAATCTCTGATAATGGCTCCAGGATTTTCCCCACTTTCGACGTCAGGCTCATTGGTCTATAATTCCCTGTTTTCTCTATATATCCCTTTTTAAATAGTGGAGTTACATGAGCTACCGTCCAATCTGTAGGAACTGTTCCAGAGTCCATGGAATCTAGGAAGATGTCCATCAGTGCGTCCACTATTTCTGGGGTCACTTCCTTAATTATTCTTGGATTAAGATTATCAGGCCCAACACCATTTCTCTACTAATACTGATGTATTTAACTTCCTATCTCTCACTAAACCCTGTGTTCCCCAACATTGCTGGTATGATATTTGTGTCCTCCTTTGTGAAGACAGAATCAAAGTATGCACTTAGATGGTCAGCCATTTCTTTGTTCCGCAGAATAAATTCCCCTGTTTCTGAGTGTAAGGGACCTACATTGGTCTTCACCAATTGTTTTCTCTTCACATACCTATAGAAACTTTTACAGTCAGTTTTTATGCCCCCACAAGCTTACTTTGTTACTCTATTTGCTGCTTCTTAATCAATCCCTATGTCCTCCTTTGCTGAATTCAAAACTGCTCCCAATATTCAGGTCTGTTGTATTTTTTTCCCTGGAGAATTTGTGTGCCTCTTCCTTGGATCTAATGTTATCTCTAATTTCCCTTGCAAGCCATAATTTGGCTACTTTTCCCTTTTTTTTTCTTTTGTGCCAGGTATGCTGTTATAGATGCTATGCTGAAACTTTGTAATGCTGTGGTTAGACTCGAACTAGAGAGCTCTGTCCAGTTCTAATCACCACACTTTAGGAAGGATGTAAAGGTCCTTGAGAGAGTGCAGTGGAGATTTACCAGAATGGTTTCAGGGATAGGGGGTTTAGTTACAAGGTCAGTTTGGAGAAGATGGATTTGTTGTCCCTGGAGCAATGGGGATTGAGATAGATTTGATAGAGGTGTACACGATTATTATAAGCATAGATAAGATATTGAAGGAAAAGCTGTTCCCGTGATGAAACACGGACTAGGGGTCACAGATGGAACATTTTGGGTAAGAGATGCAGGTGGAATATGAGGAAGAACTTTTTAACACAGTGGATGGTAACGATCTGGAACTCACTGCCCATGAGAGTGGTGGAAGCCGAGACAATCAATGACTTCAAAAGGAAACTGGGTGGAACCTGAAGGAAATGCACTTGCAGGGCTACGGGGATTGAGCAGGGGATTGAGACTGACTGGATTGTTCCACATAGAACCGGAAATGATGGACCGAATGGCCTCCTTATGTGTCGTAAATGACGCTATGACTCCATCAATCTCCACTAATCTATACTGGATATGTCTCCTGCTCCTGCCTGGAAATATCCAAAGACATAGAGTTTCAATGAAACTGTGATCTTAACGTCCACTGACAGCTCCGTCCTCACTCTGGTGTGAGGCTCCATGTGTTGCAGGAGGTGACACCGCTCTGTGACTAACTCCTTTTTGAATCAGAGTCACCTCACACACTGCTCCTGGGGCAGGTAAGGTAGGGGAAGTGCTCTTGGAAAACCGAGGGTGGGTAGGGTAAAGCCCCTTCCTCATCCCTCTTTAGAGAGCACCCCCTCTCAACATCCTCTGCTCCATTTGTTGGTCATGTTACAGACCCAGAGACACTGCAACTACAGTCCCCATACCTCGTCCAGAGTTGGGTTACCAAATCCCCTGTCCTCCCTGAATGTCTGCAGCAGCTCACAACACAACCTCCAGAAAACCATCCACAGCACCTCCACTAACTTTACAATAGCAAAAGTAAGTCAAAAGCCCCTCACCTGTAAGTTGGATGTCTGGTCCTTTTAAATAACACTAGAGGGGCTCCTCGTGCTGCTGAATATATGTTCAGCTGAGAATGACTAACACAGGTGGTCAGTGGACATGCACAGGCCAAGTTTCAAAGACATACATCAAAGCTGCTGCAATGGCTGATTGGCACCATATTCAGACCCTTCCTCACACTACCAGCACATGCTTGATAACCCCGGGCTAAATCCCTGTCCAGCACTAAATCCCTGTCCAGCATGGAACACTGCAAGTGACCGGCAGCTCAGCTCGTACCATTTTATGGATCCAAGCGTCCATGACGTTGGGCCCTGTGGCGCTGTGGAGCTGAAAATCGTGGTCAGTGGTAGAATAAAGAGGGGGTGAAGTTTATTTTTAAAGCTAATTGAAGAAAATACTAGAAGGCCAAAAGGAATATGGGAACGGTCAGGGGAATGGGACTAACTGGAGGGGTGAGGCCATGGAGGGATTCAAACACATGAATGAGAATAATAAAATTAAGGTGCTGCCAGACTGGGAGTCAATGTAAATCAGTGAGCCCAAGGGTGATGGGTGATCGGGATTGGTGTGAGTTAGAATACAGGCAGCAGAGTTCTGGATGGGCTGTGGTTTATGGAGGTTTGTAAATGGGAGGGTGACCAGGATAGAATTGGAATAGTCAAGTGTGTATTTAACAAAGGCACAGATGAATGTTTATGCAGCAGAAAGGCTGAGGCAGAGGTGGAGATGTGTGTTAGTACAGAGGTGATAGTAGGCAGGGTTGGTGAGAATATGGAGATGAACTCAGCTCAGATTTAAATATAAGACAGAGGTTGCAAACTGTCTGGTTCAGCCTCAGATATTTGGCAATGAGGAGATCATGGTTCATGGATAGTGGATGGAATTTCTTATAGAGACCAATGACAACTGCACTCTTCCCAAATTTAAATAGCAAGAACATTATTTCAGTGAAACAAATTTTACAGATCTCATAGCGGGAAATAGAGACTTACCAGAGACAGCAAAGATGGGAGAGTAAATTACAAGCACTCTAATGCACATAGCAATGGTTTATAGAGCTAATATCTGGAGACTGAAATTTGCCAGGAATAACAACAGCAGCAAGGAGGGCAGAGGAAATGACAAGAATGGTAATGCAGTTAAACATGGTTTATAGAATTAATAGCTAGATACAGAGTCTTACTAGGGACACCAATAATAGCCAGGAAGGGGTAGTAAATGTATTGAATATTCCTCAGTGCGGAATAGATCAGACTGTTTAATGAGAACTGATCATAATCTGCAGAAAGAAAGTTAAACTCCCAGATGAAACTCCTGTTCATTGTTATAACATTCCAATCTATTGTCCTCTGATTCTGATCTTTCCTCTTCCTCTCTCCAGAGCCGCTGATCCCTGTTAGTGACGGGAGTGATGTGATACTCCCACTGACACTATATGATAACACATTGAAAGGAGCTCCTTATTAATAGAAGAGGGAAATCTTCCAGTGACACAATTAGGGTCCATGGAGACTGACATTAATTGCAGTCACTGAACAAACAGGTTCAGTTAACCCCTTTCAATCCAACAATTTTTGTATCACAATAAACTAGAACATTTACCCGGTCTGGATGGGAATTCTGAGGGTTGGTGAGAGAAGGAATGGTGCAAATGGAAGAAGCACTGCACAGAATCTGTCAGTTCTCTCTGGATATAGGAGTGATGACAGAGCACTGGAGGGCGGCAAATTATACACCTAGTTTACAAAAAGGAGGGATGTGGTAAACCCTGTACTGTCCAGTCAATCTGACGTCAGTGGTGGTGAAATTTCACAACCCAGGACAGAAATATTATTTGCTTGGAAAAGCATAGCATAATAAATTTCAAGCCACATGGATATGCCAATGACAATTCATGTCTGGCAAAGTTCAGCAAGAACTTATCCCAAGGTACTTCACAGCAGCATTATGAAACAAAGTATAACACTGAACCACCAAGGGAGATATTAGGTTAGGTGACCAAATGTTTGGTCAAAGAGGCAAACTCTAAATGAGTGTCTGAAAGGATAAAAGCGAGGTGGAGAGATGGAGAGATGGAGCTGTGTAGGGCGTGTATTCCAGAGCTTTGGGCCGAGGCAACTGAAGGTGTGGCCACAATGGTGGAGTAATTAAAATCAGGGATGCACAAGAGGCCAGAATTAGAGGAGCAGAGATATCTCAGAGGTTTGTGGGGCTGGAGGGGATTCCAGAGTTAGTGAGGGGTGAGGCAATGGAGGGATTGGAAAACAAGAATGAGAATTTTAAAATCAAGACATTGCTTGACTGTGAGCTGATGTCGGTCAGTGATCGGGGAATTAGACTTGCTGTGAGTTAAGGCACAGGCAGCAGAGTTTTAGATGACCTCAAGTTTACAGATAGTAGAATGTGGGAGAATGAGTTCGAATAGTCCAGTCTACAGGTAATGAAAACATGACTGAGAGCTTCAGCAGCGGATGAGTTAAGACAGGGGTGAAATAAGGCGATGTTATTGAAGTGGAAATAGGTGGTGATAGTGATGGCACGAATATAACGGTGGAAGCTCATTTTGTGGTCAACTGTCACAGAATCACAGAATTGTTACAGGCGGCCATTCAGTCCATCGTGTCTGCACTGGCTGTCCAAAAGAGCAATTCATCTAGTACCGCTTCCCTGTCTTCTCCCTGTAACTCTGTACACACTTCCTTTTCAGACAGCTATCCAATTTCCTCCTGAATGCCTCGATTGAATCTGCCTCCACCACACTCTCAGGCAGTGCATTCCAGATCTTAAGCACTCGCTGTGTGAAAAAGTTTTCCTCATGTTACTTCTGCTTCTTTTACCAATTACTTTTATTCTTTGCCCTCTCGTTTTCAAACCTTTCAGGAGTGGGGACAGTTTTTCCCTATCCACTCTGTCCAGACACCTCATAATTGTGAATACCTTTTTTTCTAATCTCCTCTCAGCCTTCTCTTCTCTAAGGAAAATGTTCCCAGTTCTCCAGTCTCTCTTCATAACTGATATTCTTCATCTCTGGAACCATTCGTGTGAATGTTTATGTACACTCCCCAATGTCTTCACGTTACCTAAAGTGTGGTGCCCAGAACTAGACATAATACTGCCACTGAGGCCGAACTAGTGTCTCATACAAGTTCAAAATAACCTCTTTGCTTTTGCATTCCATGCTGCTGTGAATAAAGCTCAGGATACTGTCTGGTTTATTAACTGCTCTCAACCTCTCCTGCCAACTTCAATGACCCATGCATATAAACACCCAGGTCCTCTGCTCCTGCACCCCCTTTAGTGTTGTACCATTTATTCTATATTGCCTCTCCATGTTCTTCCTATCGAAATGAATCACATCACATTTCTCCACATTGAACTTCATCTGCCACCTGTCTGTCCATTCCACCAACTTGTCTATGTCCGTTTGAATTTCTACACTATCCTCCTCACAGTTCACAATGCTTCCAAATTTTGCATCATCTGCAAACTTTGAAATTGTGCCCTGTGCACCAAGTTCCATGTCATTAATATTTGTCAGGAAGAGAAACGATCCCAACATTGATCCCTGGGGAACTCCACTACAAGTCTTAAATGAAAACAAAAAGTGCTGGAAAGACTCAGCAGGTCTGGAAGCATCTGTGGAGAGTGAAGCAGTGTTAACGCTTCAGGCCTGTGACCTTTCATCAGAATTGGCAAAGGTTAGAAAGGTCAGGTTTTAAGGAAATAAAGCAAGGGTGGGGCAAAAGAGACAAAAGAGGTGTTGAAAGGACAGAGGGTCATAGAGATTAACAGACAAGGAGGTCATGGGGCAAAGGCAAAGAGAGTGTGCTTGTGGTGTGGTGAAAGACAAAGCGTTAGTGCAGCAAAGGTGTTAAATGACAAAATAATGAACAGCCCAAGCCAAAAGCAGCAACATAAAAAAATCCAGTTTAAGGCCAGGACATGGCAAAAAAAATGATAAAGCAAAATAAATAAAAGAGCCAGTCTTGATCTGAAATTAGTGATCTCAATGTTCAGTCTGGAAGTCTGTAGAATGCCTAATCAGACAATGAGGTTTTGTTCGTCGAGCTGACGTTGATGTTCACTGAGACACCACCGCAGGCTGGGCTGTGGTTTATGGAGGTTTATAACTGGGAAGGTGACCATGATATAACTGGAATAGTCACGTGTAGATTTAACAAAGGCACAGATGAGAGTTTATGCAGCAGATGGGTTGAGGCCGAGGTGGAGATGGCAGTTATTGCAGAGGTGGTAGTAGGCATGTTTGTTGATGGAGGGAAAATGGAGATGAAATCAGCTCAGGTTTAAATTACTACAGAGGTTGTAGACTGTCTTGTTCAGTCTCAGACACTGGCCAGTGAAAGGTAAGTGGTTCACAAATAGGGTATGAAGTTTCTTATGGAGACCAATGACACTAGCTTCTGTCTTCAAAAAAATAAAGAAATTCCAAATCAGTATTTCAGTGAAGCAAGGTTTACATATCTCATGGCTGGAACTAGAGTCTTACCAGGGCAACAACAGAAGCAAAGATGTGAGATTAAATTACACAAACCATAATGTGGATAGCAATGGTTATATAAAGATAATAGCTGGAGGGATACCAAAATCAGCAAGGGCAGAGTAAATGAGAAGTACAGTAATGCAGTTTAACATAGTTTATAGAATGAAGAGCTGGATATAGAGACTTACCAGGAACACCAACGATAGCGAGGATGAGATAGTAAATGTATTGAGTAATCTTCACTGCGTAATAGATGCTAGATGCTAATGGTAGCCGATCATAATATGCAGAAAGAGTGTCAAGATCCCAGGATAACCCCCTGCCCATTTTTGTAACATTGCAATCCATTGTTCTCAGATTCTGACCCATTATTGTCAGATTCCAATCTATTGTCCTCGGATTCTGATCTATCCTCCCCCTCTCTCTGGAGACGCTGGTCCCTATTAGTGCCAGGGATGATGCTCCCACTCAAACTATGTGCAAACACATCGAAAAGAGTCCCTTACTATTAGAAGATGGAGCACCTCCAGTGAAATAATTAGGTTTCATAGAGACCGACATTAATTACAGTCACTGAGCAAATAGATTCCATTAACCTCTTTCATTCCGACACCTTGCATACCACAATAAAGCAGAAAATTTACTCTGGACAGGATGCGTGAGGGTTACTGAGGGAAGGAATGGTGAAAATAGTAGAGGCACTGGCCAGAATCTTTCAATCCTCCGTGGATATGGGAGCGATGACACAGGACTGGAGCACTGTAATTGTTACACACTGTTTAGAAAAGGAGAGATAGAGTAAACCCTGTAATTACTGAGCAGTCAGACACGCATCACTACTGGAGAAATTTCATGGGGTCACAACCCAGGACAAATATATTCGTTTCTTTGAAAAACATATGATAACAAACAAGAAGCAGCAGGGGTCTGGTAATAACAAATCATGTTTGGCAAACTTCAACAACAATTTATATTTATACATCGCCTTTAACATAATGAAATGTCTCAAGGTGCTTCCCGAAAATGAGATACTAGTTTAAAGTTTGGTCAAAGAAGTAGGTTTTAACGGGCGTGTTAAACGATGAAAGCCAGGTGGAGAAGCGAAGAGGTGAAGGGAGGGTATTCTAGAACTTGGAGCCTCATTAGCTGAAGATGCAGATAATAGTGGTGGAGTGATGAAAATCAGGGATGCACAAGAGGCCAGAATTAGAGATGCACAGATATCTTGGCGGATTGTGGAGCTGGAGGATATTACAGAGATAGGGAGCATATATAAGGAGCAAGAGGGTAACTAGAGAAAGATTAGATTAGATTACAGCACTGAAACAGGCCCTTCGGCCCACCGAGTCTGTGCCGAACATCAACAACCCATTTATACTAATCCTACACTAATCCCATATTCCTACCAAACATCCCCACCTGTCCCTATATTTCCCTACCACCTACCTATACTAGTGACAATTTATAATGGCCAATTTACCTATCAACCTGCAAGTCTTTTGGCTTGTGGGAGGAAACCGGAGCACCCAGAGGAAACCCACGCAGACACAGGGAGAATTGCAAACTCCACACAGGCAGTACCCGGAATTGAACCCGGGTCCCTGGAGCTGTGAGGCTGCGGTGCTAACCATTGCGCCACTGTGCCGCCCGAAAGGATTGGCCCACTCAAGGACAAAGGAGGAAAGTTATGCGTGGAGTCAGAGAAAATGGGTGAGATTCTAAACGAGTACTTTGCATCGGTATTCACCGAGGAGAGGGACATGACGGATGTTTAGGTTCGGGACAGATGTTTGATCACTCCAGGTCAAGTCGGCAGAAGGAGTGAGGAAGTGTTGGGTATTCTAAAAGGCATTAAGGTGGACAAGTCCCCAGGTCCGGATGGGATCTATCCCAGGTTACTGAGGGAAGTGAGAGAGGAAATAGCTGGGGCCTTAACAGATATCTTTGCAACATTCTTAAACACGGGTGAGGTCCCGGAGTACTGGAGAATTGCTAATGTTGTCCCCTTGTTTAAGAAGGGTAACAGGGATAATCCAGGTAATTATAGACCGGTGAGCCTGATGTCAGTGGTAGGGAAGCTGCTGGAGAAGATACTGAGAGATAGGATCTATTCCCATTTGGAAGAAAATGGGCTTATCAGTGATAGGCAACATGGTTTTGTGCAGGGAAGGTCATGTCTTACCAACTTAATAGAATTTTTTGAGGAAGTGACAAAGTTGATTGATGAGGGAAGGGCTGTTGATGTCATATACATGGACTTCAGTAAGGCGTTTGATAAGGTTCCCCATGGTCGGCTGATGGAGCAAGTGAAGGCGCTTGGGGTCCAAGGTGTACCAGCTAGATGGATAAAGAACTGGCTGGGCAACAGGAGACAGAGAGTAGCAGTAGAAGGGAGTTTCTCAAAATGGAGACGTGTGACCAGTGGTGTTCCACAGGGATCCGTGCTGGGACCACTGTTGTTTGTGATATACATAAATGATTTGGAGGAAAGTATAGGTGGTCTGATTAGCAAGTTTGCAGACGACACTAAGATTGGAGGCGTAGCAGATAGTGAAGGGGACTGTCAGAGAATACAGCAGAATATAGATAGACTGGAGAGTTGGGCAGAGAAATGGCAGATGGAGTTCAATCAGGGCAAATGTGAGGTGATGCATTTTGGAAGATCCAATTCAAGAGTGAACTGTACAGTAAATGGAAAAGTCCTGGGGAAAATTGATGTACAGAGAGATTTGGGTGTTCAGGTCCATTGTTCCCTGAAGGTGGCAACGCAGGTAAATAGAGTGGTCAAGAAGGCATACGGCATGCTTTCCTTCATCGGACGGGGTATTGAGTACAAGAGTTGGCAGGTCATGTTACAGTTGTATAGGACTTTGGTCCGGCCACATTTGGAATACTGCGTGCAGTTCTGGTCGCCACATTACCAAAAGGATGTGGATGCTTTGCAGAGGGTGCAGAGGAGGTTCACCAGGATGTTGCCTGGTATGGAGGGCGCTAGCTATGAAGAGAGGTTGAGTAGATTAGGATTATTTTCATTAGAAAGACGGAGGTTGAGGGGGGACCTGATTGAGGTGTACAGAATCATGCGAGGGAGAGACAGGGTGGATAGCAAGAAGCTTTTTCCCAGAGTGGGGGATTCAAATACTAGGGTTCACGAGTTCAAAGTGAGAGGGGAAAAGTTTAGGGGGGATACGCATGGAAAGTTCTTTACGCAGAGGATGGTGGGTCCCTGGAATGCATTGCCAGCGGAGGTGGTAGACGCAGTCACGATAGCGTCTTTTAAGATGTATCTAGACAGATACATGAATCGGCAGGAAGCAAAGAGATACAGAACCTTAGAAAATAGGTGACATGTTTAGATAGAGGATCTGGATTGGCGCAGGCTTGGAGGGCCGAAGGGCCTGTTCCTGTGCTGTAATTATCTTTGTTCTTTGTTCTATGGAGGTATTGAAAACGAGGATGAGAATTTTAAAATCAAGACATTGCTTGACTGGGAGCCATGTCGGTCAGTGATAGAGGAAGAAAACTTGGTGTGAGCTGGGACATGGGCAGCAGAGTTTTGGATGACCTCAAGTTTACAGAGAGTAGAATGTGGGAGATCAGCCAGGAGTGAGTTGGAATAGTTATGCACAGAGGTAACAAAGGCATGAATCAGGGAATCACATAATTGTTACAGCACAGAAGGAGGCTATTCAGTGTATCATGTACACATCGGCTCTCCGAAAGAGCAATTAACCTCGTGCCATTCCCCGCCTTCTCCCCATAACCCTGCACATTCTTCCTTTTCAGATAACAGTCTAATTGCATTTTGAATGCTTCAATTGAACCTGTCTCCATCACATTCTCAGGCAGTACATTCCAGTCCTTAGCCATTCCTTGCGTGAGAAAATATTGCCTCATGTCACTTCTGCCTCTCTTACCCATTAATTTCAATCTGTGCCCTCTCGTTCTCGATTCTTTTCACGAGTGGAAACAGTTTCTCTCTGTCTCCTCTGTCCAGACCCCTCATGGTTTTGAACAACTCTATCAAATCAACTCACCTCTCAGCCTTCTCTTCTCCAAGGAATATTATCCTAACTTCTCCTGTCTATCTTCATAACTGAAATTCCTCATGCCTGGAAGCATTCTCATTGATCTTTTCTGCACTCTCTCCAATGCCCTCACAATCTTGCTAAAGTGTGGTGCCCAGAATTGGACAGAATACTTCAGCTGAGGCTGAATCAGTGTTTTATATAATTTCAACATAACTTCCTTGCTCTTGTACTGAATGTCCCTGTTAATAAAGCCCAGGATACTGTATGCTTTATTAAATGCTCTCTCAACCTCTCCTGCCAACATCAATGACTTATGCACATATACACCTCGGTCTCTCTGCTCCTTTAGAATGGTGCCCTTTATTTTACATTATCTCAATATTCATCCTACCAAAATGAATCACTTCATATTTCTCTGCATTGAAATTCATCTGCCACCTGCCTGCCCATTCCACCAAGTTGTCTAAGTACTTTTGAAAATCAACACCATCCTCCTCACAGTTCACAATGCTTCCACGTTTCGTATCATCTGCAAACTCTGAAATTGTGCCCTGAACACCATGGTCTTGGTCAGTTACCTTCTTTGGCCTCCTTGTCTCGAGAGAAAATGTATAAGCGCCTGGAGGTGGTCAGTGGTTTGTGGAGCCGCACCTGGAGTGGCTATAAAGGCCAATTCTAGAGTGAATTGGCTCTTCCACAGGCGCTGCAGATAAAATTGGTTGTCGAGGCTATTTCACGGTTGGCTCTCTCCTTGTGCTTTTGTCTTTTTTCCTGCCAAATGTTAAGTCTCTTCGACTTGCCATTCTTCAGACTCGCCATTATGGCTATCTGCTAGCACTAGAGATCACTGGCAATTGACTCCCACAACTTGTGGTCAATGTCACAGGACTTCATTTCGCGTTTGCAGATGTCTTTAAAGCAGCGACACGGATGGCCGGTGGGTCTGATACCAGTGACAAGCTCGCTGTACAAGGCGTCATTGGGGATCCTACCATCTTCCATGTGGCTCACATGGCCAAGCCATTTCAAGCGCTGCTGCCTCAGTAGGGTGTATATGCTGGGGATATTGGGCGCCTCGAGGACTTCCACGTTGGAGATATGGTCCTGCCACCTGATGCCAAGGATTCTCCGGAGGCAGCGAAGATGGAATGAATTGAGACGTCGCTCTTGTAATATATATCAGGAAAATCAAGGGTGCCAACACTGACCCCTGGGGACCTCCATCCTTTCCTCCAGCCCCCCAAAAACATCCACAAACTACAATTCTTTCTTTCCTGCCACTCAGCCAAAGCCGTATCCATGTTGTTACCGTCTCTTTTCATTCATGAACTATAAGTTTTCTCACAAGCACAGTATCAAATGTCTTTTGTAAATACAATACACCACATCAATCGCATTGCCCTCATCAACCCTCTCTGTTACCTTCTCAAAATCTCCAGGCTGTTAGTTAAATAGTATTTGCCCTTCAGGAATCCATGCTGTTTTCCTTACTGAACCCGAATTTGTCCATGTGACTATTAATTTGTCCCGAATTATTATTACTAGAAGTTTCCCCACCACTGCAGTTAAATTGACTGGCCTGGAGTTCTTGGGATTATCTTTACACCCATTTTTGAACAAGGATGTAATATTTGCAATTCTCCAGTCCTCCGGCATCACCCCAAGTCTAAGGAAGATTGAGAATTTATGGCCAGTGCCTCTGCGATTTCCACTCTCACTTCCCTCATAATCCTTGGATGCACCTCATTGGCCCTGGTGCTTTATTCACTTTACCTCTAGACAGCCTATCTAATATGTCCACTTTATCAATTTTAAACCCTTCTTGTTTCTTAATTACCTGCTCTTTCGCCATTGCCTGTGTTGTACCTTCTTCCTTGTGTTATGACCCGAGGCGAGAGGTGTGCACTGTTAATTCAGTCCAGCTTCTCCACAGGTCACAGCATTTTTTTCTCATTTTCCCACTTGCTGAAACAGTCCATCAGATACACTATTCTCATCACAATCGAACACACTTTACTGAACTAAACAATTAACAGTTTATCATAAATGAAGCAGGTGTAAGACCAGGAATCCTGCAGCGAGTAACTCACCTCCTGACCCCCCAAAGCCTATCCACCATCTATAAGGCACAAGTCAAGAGTGTGATGGAATACTCTGCACTCGCCTGGATTGCTGCAGCTCCAACAACACTCAAGAAGCTCGACATCATCCAGGACAAAGCAGCCTGTTTGATTGGCACACCATCCACAAACATTGACTCCCTCCACCACCGACGCACAGTGGCAGCAGTGTGTATCGTCTACAAGATGCACTGCAGCAATGCACCAAGGCACCTTAGACAGCACCTTCCAAACCCGTGACCTCTACCATCTAGGACAAGGGGAGCAAATGCATGGGAACATCACCACCTGCAAGTGCCCCTCCAAGTCATACACCATTCTGACTTGGAACTATATCGCCATTCCTTCACTGTCGCTGGGTCAAAATCCTGGAAGTCCATTCCTAACACAATTGTGAGTGAACCTACCTCCCATGGACTGCAGCGATTCAAGAAGGCAGTTCACCACCACCTTCTCAAGGGTTAAGGAGAGATGGGTAATAAATGCTGGCCTAGCCAGTGATGCCTACATCCCAGGATCAAATAAAAAAGTCTCAACTAGAAATGAAGTAAAACAATATCACACAGATCAAAATTTTAAAAATCCAACAATTAATTTTTAACTTCCCTTTCCCACCTTAACCAAACTTCAAAGTCCCTTTCAACCTGAACCAAATTTTAAAGTTACTTTTTTTTTACCTTAGTCCCTTAAAACTCAAACACAGACATATACACTGGTTAACCGAAAACAAGATCTTAAAAAAAAAAAGATTTTTCGATCAGAGCTCTGTTACAAACAAAAAGCATTTGGGTTAACTAGTTGCCCATTTTGAAGGAAACAGCAGATGAGTTATGTTGTTCCAAACCAGCATGCAGTCTAACTTCTGAGCACACACATCCAGGTTACCAGACAACAGTTCTCTTCAGGCAGCATTGAGAATTATTTTTAGCAGGCTTTCTTCAAACAGGAAACAAGATGACTCAACTCCGCGGACTTCACAAGTTCTGTTCTGGAATTTCTGGAAAATGAGCTGGGTTGTGGTCTTCTCTGCTTTCTTGACTTTTTCTTCAGACTTGACGTTATCTCCTTCTAGAAGGTAAAACCACACACACTGACCGACAACCAGAAAGCTTGTCAGTTTTTCTGTCCATCCCAGGTGTTCTCTGCGACAACGGGGCTTGTCCAATCAAAGGAGAACTTATCACTTTTCTGCCCGCTACCAGGGTTTCGGCTTCATCTCCAACCCGAGCCTTGTGATAACCAGTAACTCTGTTGCCAGTCCAGCTCCCTCTCAGTGACCTCTTGGTGGTTCAATTTTTAATAAAAAAACGGTCTAACATTTATTCAGCTGAACCATAAATGCCTTTAGAAATATTTTTTTTTTACCAAAAAAGAATCACTTTTGTTACACTTGGTAAAGACAGATGCAACGTATTTATTTAATACCTCAACTATGCCCTCTGCATGCATGTGCAAATCCTCTGTGTGGCCCCTAATTGGTGCAACTCCTCCTTTTGCTACCTGTTTATACGTCTATAGAAAACTTAGGAACTCCATTTAATTCTAGCCGCCAGACTCTTCTCATATTCTATTTTACTTCTCTTACTTGCTTTTATGCTTCCGCTCTGCCTGGTTCTCAGTAGGATTGTTGACCTGGCGTCTGTCATAAGCACACTTTTTCTTCTTCATCTTAATCTCTACGTCACTCACCTCTTTTGTAATTCAGGGAGCTCTGGATTTGTTTACACTACCTTTCCCCTTCGAAGGAATATACCTTGACTGAGCCCAAACTATCTCTTCTTTGACGGTAGCCCATTGTTCAGCTATTGTTTTCCTGCCAATCGTTGACTCCAATTTATTTTCCCCAGCTGCATTCTTACCCCGCTGAAGTTGGCCTTCCCTCAGTTAATTATTCTTACCCTTTGTCCTTTTATGTAGTCAGCCTAAACCTTATGATGTAATGACCACTGTCCTTTAAGTGCTTCCCTACTGGTACTTGATCCACTTGGCCCACCTCATTCCCAAGTACCAGATCCAGCAGCGCCTCTTTTCTTGAATGAGGGTTTCAGCAGCAGATGAGCTGAGGCAGGGATTTAGTCAGGTGATGTTACAGAGATGGAAATAGGCGATTGTGGTGATGGCACCAGTGTGAGGTTAGAAGCCTATTTTGTGGTCCAATGTGACACCAAGGTTGTGAACAGACTCTCGTAATCTCAGACAGTTACTAGGAAGAAGGAAGGAATTGCTAGCTAGGGAAGGGAGATTGGAGCGGGAAGCAAAAACAAGGGGCTGAATTTTATTCTCCCCAGCGGAGTGCGAAACATTGGTGGCCCATATGTGCAGTCTGTGTCTGCTGTGCCACTGTGATGTAGCAGGCGACGGCTCATTTTAATACAGTGAACGGGCCGCCCACTCCACCCCCAATCACGTAACAGGGACGGCCTGAGCGACAACAGTAGTGTTGTCAGCTGTCTCTGTACAGACACTGGTGCCATTTTTAAAGGGCAACCAGACCTGCCACAAAAAGTGCAAAGTTTAACCCCGTACACACACCCCCGCCAGTGCACTGCAAATAAAATGTTGCCCATTTCCCCCCAAAAACTTACATTGTATAGTTGCCTTCCCACCATCCCCTCCAAAGACTTAAACTGCCGAGTACCCTCGCAACCCAACAACTGTCCAAAGTGTAGAGTTTGCCCCTTCTTCCCCTACACTATTAATGCAGAGTTGACCACGCCCGCCACAAGCACCAGCCACCACCACCCACCCCATCAGTACTCTAAAAATCCTACTTTCCCCCCTTCCCCACCTCTGTGGCGTTGGCTTTCCCTGGACGGGAAAGCGACGGTGTGTGAGAAGAAGTGTCACTGACCCGAAACGTTAACTCTGCCTCTCTTTCCACAGATGCTGCCAGACCTGCTGAGTGGTTCCAGCATTTCTGGATTTTATTTCAGATTTCCAGCATCTGCAGTATTATGCTTTTATTTTGAAGGTGTGTGAGTGTCAGCCGCTGCATGGAAGATCCCGGGCTGTCAGTAAGATCACAGGGAATTGGACTGAAATGTATACAGTAAGTTTATTGAAATATTTAAAGGAGGGTACCGCTGCCGAGCGGTTGGGGGGAGGGGGCAGGGAGCCACGAGCCTCTGTACAGCTGGAAAGATCAGGCCCAGCAATCCCGATGTGTGGCTCCATGGAGACCTACATCAGGAGCCCAACAGAGTCCAGCCCAATGGTTTCAGTATTCCCAATATTTTATAGGAGGAAATGTCTGCTCATCCAGTACTGGATGTTGCATAAGCAGTCTGATAATTTAACAACAGTGGAGGAGTGGAGAGAGGTGGCGGTGAGGTAAACTTGATGGAGTTCTTTGATAAAACAATGGAGAGGGCTGATGAGGGTGGTGTGAATGAAGTTATATATATGGACGTTCAAAAGGTGGTTGATCAAATGACATTCAATAGACAGGTTAGGAAAACTGAACCCTATGGATTAAAGAGACAGTGATATTGTGGATATAACATTGGCTAATGAAAAGTAAACAGAGAGAAATGGTGAAGGTTGTTGGTCAAACTCCAGGTGAGTATACAGTGGTGTTCCCCAGGGCTCGATATTAGGACCATTGCTCTGTTTGCTCTTGGAGAACCCGGGGTGGGTAGGGCAGAGCCCCCTCCTCTTCCCACTTTACAGAGTTTCCCCTCTCTAGCCTCTGCTCCATTTGTAGGTCATGTAACTACAGTCCCCATAACTCGTCCAGAGTTCGGTTAGCAAATCCTCTGTCCTCCATGAATGTCTGCAGAAACTCACAACGCAACCTCCAGAAAACCATCCACAGCACCTCCACTAACTTTACAATAACAGAAGTAAGTCAAAAGCACCTCACATGCAAGCTGAGTAAAAAATACACGCATATGAACTAGGAGCAGACGTAGGCCATTCGGCCCCTCGAGTCTGCACCGCCATTCAATCAGATCATAGCTGATCGGTTTGTGTTTCGAATTCCACACTCCCATCTAACCTTGAGAACCTTTCATTCCATTGCCTGATAAGAATCTATCTATCTCCACCTTAAAAATATTCAATGACCCCGTCTCCACCACCTTCTGTGGCAGAGAATTCCAAAGTCACACAACCCTCTAGAGAAAAATGTTCTCCTCCTCTCTGTCCGAAAGCGGCGACCCCTAATTTCGAAACAGTGCCCCCTAGTACTGGACTCACCCACAAGAGGAAACATCCTTTCCTCATTCACCATGTCAAGGCCTTTCAGGTTCTTTTAAACTTCAGTCAAATCTCCCCTCACTATTCTAAATTCCAGTGAAAACAAGACCGTCCGTCCAACCTTTACTCAGAACACAACTTGCTCATTCCTGGTATCAATCTGGTAAACCACATCTGAAACGCCTCCAAAGCATTCACGTCCTCCATTAAATAAGGAGACCAAAACTACAGACAGTATTCGAGATGTGGTCTCACCAATGTCCTGTATAACTGAAGCATCACATGCTGACTTTTATTTTCAATTCCTCTTGTAATAAAGGCGAGCATTCCATTAGCCTTCTCTGTTACTTGCTGTACCTACCTACTAACTGTTTGTGACTCATGCACTACAGAACCTAGATCCCTCAGCACCTCGGAATTTTGCAGTCCTCCTGCCAAAGTGAAAAACTTCACATTTTCCCACATTTTACTCCATCTGACAGATTTTTTTCCCCACTCACTCAACCTATCTATATTGGACTACAACCTCCTTATGTACTCTTCACAACATACTTTCCTACCTATCTTTGAGTCATCTGCAAATTTAGCTAACATGCCATCGCTTCCCTCATCTAAGTCTTTCACATAAATTGTAAAATGTTGAGGCCCCAGCACAGACCCATGATGGACTCAACTTGTCACATCCTGCCAATCTGAAAAGGACCCATTCATGCATACTCCCTCTTTTCGGCAACTGGCCAATAAAACTTTGATCCAAGCTAATATGTTACCCACTACACCATGAGCTCCTACTTTGCACAATAACCTTTTATGTGGCACCTTGTCTAATGCATTCTGGAAATCCAAGCGCAGTATGTCAAAGGGCTCCCCTTTACCCATATCGCATGTTACTCCTTCAAAGAACTCCAATAAATTGGTTAAAAATGACTTCCCTTTCACAAAACAATGCTGTCTATTGGCGATTACCTTGAGTATTTCTAAGTGCCCAGCGAAAGCCTCCTCAATGATCGATTCAAACATCTTCCCCACGACAGTTATCAAGCTAACTGGCCTATAGTTACCTGCTTTCTGCATCCCGCTCTTCTTGAATAGAGGGGTTATATTTATTACTTTCCAGTCTGATGGAACCTTTCCAAAATTAGTGAACTTTGAAAAATTAACAACAACACGACTACTACCTCATTAGCCACCTCTTTTAAGACTCTGGGATGAAGCCCATCAGGACCCGGGGACTTTTCAGCCCACAACTCCATACGTTTGCTCAGTAAAGCTTGGTATTTTCACCAAGTTTCTCTCTTCCTTCCACCTCCTGATTTACAGCTCCTACTGGAATGTTTCTTGTATCCTCGATAGTGAAGACAGAAACAAAATATTTGTTCATTGCATCCGCTGTTCCCTTTTTATCTACTATTAACTCCACATTCTCACTGTCCAGAGGACCAACGCTCTTTTTACTTACTCTTCTCCTTTTTAAATACACGGAGAAACTCTTGCAATCCATTTTTACATTTCTAGCTAGCTTCCTATCATACTCGAATGTCTTTCTCCTGATTAACCCGTTAGCCATTGTCTGCTGTTCTTTATATTCTGACCAATCATCTGAACTGCCACTCATCTTTGCACAATTATCTGCCTTTTCGTTAAGTGTGATGTTTTCCGTAATTTCTTACTAAACCGCTGGTGGGTCCTCCACCTGATAGTAGGAAGATACTTATTATGGAGTATTCCTGAAATATCCCCTTAAATGTCTGCCACTGCTTCTCTATTGATCTATCTCCAAGACTAGTAACCCAGTTCACTTCAGCGAGCTCAACTTTCATGCCCAAATAGTTGCCCTTATTCAAGTTTAAAATACTGATCATAGATCCACTCTTCTCTCTTTGAAACTGGATGTAAAATTCAGTCATAATGTGGTCGCTGCTACCGAGAGGTGCCTTTACTCTGAGGTCATTAATTAATCCTGTCACATTACATTATACGAAGTCTAATATAACCTTATCTCTGGTTGTTTCCAGAACGTGCTGTTCCAAGAAACTACCTCGAAAGCATTCTATGAACTCTTCATCCGGGCTACTGTTCCCAATCTGATTTTTCCAGTTTATATGTAGATTAAGATCACCCATGATTATTGCCGTACGTCTATCACAAGTAAACAATATTTCTTCTTGTATACGATGTCCTACATTGTGATTACTGTTAGGAGGTCTGTAGACCACTCCTGCTAGGGACTTCTTTCTCCTGGTATTCCTCACCTCCACCCAAATCGATTCGACATTCTGATCTCCTGAACCGAGGTCATCTTGAACTAATGCCCCAACACCATCCTTGATTAACAGTGCCACCCCTCCACATTTACCGAGCATCCTATTCTTCTTGAATGTCAAATATCCCTCAATATTCAGGACCAGGAAGCCTGGTCCTTTTAAAAATACTAGAGGGGATTCCTGGTGCTGCTGAATGTATGCTTAGTTGTGAGTGACTAACACACGTGATCAGTGGACATGCACGGACCAAGTTTCAAAGATGTACATATTAGCTGCTAGAAAGGGACATTGACGTTACTCCAAACCCCTCCTCAGACTAACAGCAAATGACAGTACACCCAGGCTAGATCCCTACACAGAATGGGGGAGTGTGCTGGCCACACGAGAAGTGGTTGGCGGTTCCATTCACATCGTTTTTATAGATCCAGGTTTTTGTTACATTGGCACCAGTGGCACCTTAGTGTAAAAATCACAGCCGGAGGTGCTAGGGAGGGGAAAGAAATTCACTTTCAAAAGGGAATTTAAAAAAGTTTCAAAGGCATAAGATTTACAAGAATATGTGAAATCGAGAGGGGTATAGGGCTAATTGGAGTGGTGAGGCCATGGAGAGATTCAAAGACAAGAATGAGAATATTAAAATTAAGGTGTTGCCAGACCGGAAGACAATGTAGATCAGTGAGCACAGGGGTGATGGGTGATCGGGATTTGGTGTGAGTTAGAACACAGGCAGCAGATTTCTGGATGGGCTGTGGTTTATGGAGGTTAATAACTGGGAGGGTGACCAGGATAGAATTGGAAGGTGACCAGGATAGAATTGTAATAGTCAAGTGTGGATTTAACAAAGGCACAGATGAGGGTTTATGCAGTAGATGGGCTGAGGCAGAGGTGGAGACGGGACATATTACAGAGGTGGTGATAGGCAGGGTTGGTGATGGAGAGAATATGGAGATGAACTCAGCTCAGTGTTAACTGGATGCAGAGGTCGCAAACAGTCTGTTTCAGCCCCAGACATTGGGCAGCGAGAGGAATGCAGACAGTGGATAGGGAATGGAGTTTCTGGCAGTGACTGAAGACAATGGCTTCAGACTTCCCAAGATTGACATGACAAGAACATTAAATCTGTAAAATATGCTTATAATTCTAAACGTTGGATACAGAGAATCACCAGGGACACAAATAATAGCGAGGATGGGATAATAAATCGTTTGAATCATCTTCAGTGCATAATAGATCCGATCATCTAATGTTATCCAAAAGTAATCTGCAGTAACAAGGCCAAACCAATAGGAGAAACTCCGGCTTCCCATTGTAGTAACATCCCAAGCTACTTTTCTCATGTTCTGACCCATTGTTGTAACTTTCCAATCTATTGTTCTCAGATTCTGACCCATTGTTGTAACATTCCAATCTATTGTTCTCAGATTCTGACCCACTGTTGTCACATTCCAATCTATTGTTCTCAGATTCTGACCCATTGTTGTAACATTCCAATCTATTGTTCTCAGATTCTGACCCATTGTTGTAACATTCCAATCTATTGTTCTCAGATTCTGATCTATCCTCTCTCTCGCTGGGGCTGCTGATCCTTGATAGCGCCGGGATTATGCTGTTGTTGACACTATGGGATAACACATTGAAAGGAGTCCTGTATTAATAGAAGAGGGAAATCCTCCAGCGACGCAATTAGGGTCCATGGTGACTGACATTAATTACAATCACTGAACAAACAGGTTCAGTTAACCCCTTTCAGTCCAACTCTTCTTGTGCCACAATAAAGTAGACCATTTACCCTGTCTGAATGGGATGTGTGGGGGATGCTGACAGAAGGAATGTTGAAAATAGCAGAGGCAGTGACAGAATGTTCCAATCCTCCTTGGATATGGGCTTGATGCCAGAGATGGGAGGGTTGTAAATGTTACACTCGGTTTAAAAAAGGAGAGATGGAGCAAACAGTGTAATTACTGACCAGTCAGTCTAACGTCGCTGGTGGGAAATTTCTAGACTTCACAGCCCAGGACAAAAACATTCGTTGCTTGGAAAAAAACATGGGACAATAAATGGACGGCAGCAGGGATATGGTAATGACAAATCATATCTGGCAAAGCCCAACAACAACAGCTTACATTTCTTGGTCAAAGCAGGAGGTATTAAGTAGTGTCTTAAGGGAGGAAAGTGAGGCAGAGAGGCAGTGACAGTGGTATAGCGGTAATGTCACTGAACTAGAAAACCAGAGGTTCAGGCTAATGCCATGGGTTCAATTCCCACATGGCAGTTGGTGGGAATTAAAATTAAATCAATTAGTAATTTCAATTCATTAATAAAAGTCTGGAAATGAAATTTAGTCTCAGTCATGGTGCCATGAATCTGTCATCGATTGTTGTCTAAACCGATCTGATTTACTAATGTCCTTTCGGGAAGGAAATCTGCTGTCCTTACCTGATCTGGCCTCCATGTGACTCCAGACCCTCAACAATGTGGTTAACTCTTAAATGCCTTGTGAAATGTCCGAGCAAGTCACTCATTTGTCAAGGGCAATTAGAGATGGGAACAAATGCTGGCCTTGCCAGCGATGCACATATCCCACACACGAATAAAATAAAAGAGGTGTAGTTAGGGAATTCCAGAGCTTTGGGTCTAGGCAGCTGAAGACCTGGCTGGCAGTGGAGCAATGATGAAAATCAAGCATACACAAGAGACCAGGAGTGCAGATGTCTTGGAGGGTTGTGGGGCTGGTGAATATTACATAGATAAGGAGGTGTGAGGACATCGAGGGAGTTGCAAACACGGTTGAGAATTTTAAAATCAAGACATTGCTTAACTGGCAGCCGATGTATGTCATTGATCGGGGAACGGGACTTGGTGTGAGTTTACACAAGAGCAGCAGAGTTTGGATGACCTCAAGTTTACAGAGAGTAGAATGTGTGAGACAAGCCAGGAGTGTGTTAAAATCTGGAATAGAAAGCTAGTCTCACTCATGGAGCCATGAAACTATCATCGTTTTCTGTTAAACACCATCTGATTCACTCATGTCCTTTAGGGAAAGAAATCTGCCGTCCTTTCCTGGTCTAGCCCACATATGACTCTAGACTCACAGCAATGTTATTGACTCTTAACTGCACTCTGTGAGGGCCTAGCAAGCAACTCTGTTGAAGCATTTGAAAAGAAGGCTGAGAGTTTTTAAATTGATGTGTTGCTGACCAGGATCCAATGTCGGTCAGTGAGTTCAGGGAGTGATGGGTGAACAGGACTTGGTGTGAGTTAGGACATGGGCAGCAGTGTTTTTCATCACCTCAGGTTTACAGAGAGTAGAATGTGGGAGACCAGCCAGGAGTGTGTTGGAATAGTCAAGTCTACAGGTAACACAGGCAAGGGAGAGTGTTTCACCAGCAGAGGAGCTGAGACAGGGATGAAGTCGTCCTCTGTTAAAGGGGTGGAAATAGGCAGTTTTATTGATAGCGTGAATATTTGGTAGGAAGCTCATCGCAGGAGCAACTATGACACCAGGTTGTAAACACTTTGCTTTAGTCTCAGACAGTTGTCAAGGAGAGGGATGGAGTCTGTAGCGAAGAAATGTTTGATGTGGGGTTTGAAAACACTGGCTTTAGTTTTCCTAATATTAAATTGGCCTGGCAGATGTGTGAAGTGATACATTGTGGAAAGATTTTATAATATTGTTTATTCATGGGTTGTGGGTGTCGCTGGCTGGGCCAGCAGTTATCACCCACCCCTAATAGCCTTTGAGAAGGTGATAGCGAACTGCAGGTGGATGAATGAGGAGAGATAACACAACTTTAAAGGTGGTGAGAATAACAGAGAGACCTGGGGTGTTTGTGTGCAATCTTTGAAGTGAGCTGGACAGGTTAACAAACAGTTAACAAAGAAAATAGATTCCTAGGTTTTATTAATAGAGACACAGAGTCGAATAGTCAGGCTGTTATGTTACACCTATAGAAAAGACTAGATCGGCTCCACCTGGAGCATTGTGTCCAATACAGGGAACCACATTTTAGGAAGGACATGAGTCCATTGGAGAGGGGATAAAAGAGTTTTACTGGAATTTTTCCAGGGATGAGGGGTTACAGTTATGTAGCTGGGATGGTTCAACTTAAAGCAGGGAAATGTAAAAGCAGATCTGATCGAGATGCGAAGCAGAAAGCAGAGAGTAGTGGAGAATATTTATTGTTCAGTCTGGAGGGAAGTATACAATGGCGTTCCCCTGTTCTGAAGAAGGGTCACTGACCTGAAACATTAACTCTACTTCTCTCTCCACAGATGCTCCCAGACCTGCTGTGTATTTCCAGAATTACATGTACTTATTTCAGCTTTCCATCATCCTCAGTATTTTGCTTTTATTATCCCGTGGGTCACTGTTGGGATCACTGTTGCAGTATGTTAATACAATGGGTTTGTGTACAGAGGGGATAATGTCAAGGTTTTGTGATGGGTGGAAACTCAGAAATGTGAATAAACAGTGAGAAGGATAGTAACAAACTTCAGGAGGACAGAGACTGACTGGTAAAATGGGCAGGAACATGGCAGATGTAATTTAACACAGTGAAGTGTGAAGTGAGACATGGGTAGGAAGTATGAGGAGAAACAATATAAAATAAATGGTACCACTATAAAGCGGGTGCAGGATTAGAGAGACCTGCGGCGTCACACACAGATCTTTGAAGGTAACATGTAGTGTCCTTGATGTCAGAGAGAGAGGCACACAGTAATAAAACTCATGAGGAAATGCTGATGTTTGGACATCATTGGTTAGGTCCCAGCTGGAGAATTGTGTCCAATTCTGGTCACCACACTTTGATAAGGATGTCAAGGACTTAGTGAAGATACAGAGGTGATTTACTAGAATGGTACCAGGGATCTGGGAATTCAGTTACGTGGAGAGATTGGAAAAGCTGGGATTGTTCTCTTTGGAGCAATGGAGGGTAAGGGGTGATTTAATATATAATTCAAAATCATTAAGGGTTTTGATAGGGTAATTAATGTGAAACTGTTTCCAGTGTCAGGAAGTTCAGTATTAAGAAGACATAGATTGAAGGTAATTGACAAAGAACCAGAGGTGAAATGAGGAGAATTTTCTTACACAGCGAGTTGTTGGGATGTGGGATTCACTACCTGTAAACATGGTGGAAGCAGATTCAATAATATCTTTCAAAAGGGAATTTAGCAAATACTTGAATAGGAAATAAAGGAGACTGCGGAAAGTTGGGGGGGGGGGCGGTTTGGTGGATGTTGGTGGTGGAATTCATTAAGTAGCTCATTCCAAGAGACAGAACTGAGACAATGGGCAGAATAGCCTCCTTTTGTACTGCATCAATCTCTGATTCTATGAGAAATAGACAGAGAGTGTAGAGAGCGAGTGAGGACATGCGTAAGTGGGAAAGGAAGATAGATATAGCGAGAAAATCGGGTTTGCTTCGCTTTTCGGGTGTAGGGATTGTAATTCGTGGTCTGCCCTTGCCTATTCATGTTGAGGCAGGTGACACACAAACTTCCTGCTGCCTTCTCATTTCTACGAATTCTATGTACCTCCGAGGGTGACACGCGGTGCTGTCTGTCTGCTGGGGCCTAAGGTTGTGTGAGGCTGGCTCGTGTTTCATCCAGGATACAGCTCTTAAAGACAGTCTGTTCCTCTTAAAGGGAGGTTGCACTGAATCACAGGAGGCTGCTGCTGACTGTGAAATGCCGCAATTAGACAAGGTAAATGGAATACTAGGACAGAGAGAGGGTTCTGCGGTTCATGGATGTGTTGCTGGACGCCTTAGTCATGGAGGGTGAAAGGCGTAGACAGGCCATGTTCCCATGGGGTGGGGTGCAGACCCTCAAGAAATGCACTTCGAAGTGAATAGGAGCAGGTGGCCAGGGAGGTCAGTGCAAGAAGTCTGGCCCCGAGGACCTGGCAGAAGAGCCAGAAGAAGTTAAATGAACTCACACGGGTGGTCAATGTCAGTGAATTCATCTCCACATGACATCTCCTGCCCTCAACACCAGTAACCTCTCACACTGCTCAATGAACCACACCCCCATCACTCACCCATCAGCTGTCCCTAACACTCAGGACCCACACCTAACATTCACATACTCCATCTCACCCTCACACACCTTCTACTGATACCAGCCTCACATCCACCTCTCCCTGCCTCCACATGCCTCCAGCTATTCAGCTATGGCAGGCACATCACACAAACACAGTGCAACACAATTAGTGACATTCTGTCCTCTATCTTACAGGACAAGGTGGCTCATAAACACAGGGAGCAGCAGTGATCCGGTGGGGACCAGGCATAACTTGATCCCCTGAGAATGAGGGAGGAAATGACTCTCCACATCATGGGACCGGCTGTGACAGAGCCCGGAGCATGCGGCATCACCGAGAGCATTCAGGATGATGTTATGTTGCTGCCTGACGTTCCTTCTTAACTCCCACCTCCTCCTCATCCTACTGTCTGGGAAGATGTACAAGCTGCAGATGATGGGACCATGGACCTCCTGCTTTCCATCCCATTCCCAATCCCTCACCACAACCCTCCCCTTCTGATTTTATACTTTCCAATGATAACCCAAAAATGCCAGCTTCCCAGTAACAGCAGCTCCAGGTGACAGAGAGAGAGAGAAGCAGCACAGCACTGATGTTGAAGCTCCATCACTTGGTCTGAAACTCATAGTCACCAGATCAAATACTTTCGCTTTGTGTACCTTAGAGGGTGGTATAGAGTCGGAATCTGCACGTGGTGAGTCACCGAGCACGAGTGAGCTGCAGCCAGGCCAGGGGGAACGGATAGTTCATGTGTCAGATCACCGGAGGGCGAGGTCACAAAAAAGCTGGCTGATGGGTAACAGCAGCTCAGGCTGCTGCTGCCCATGTCGAGGTGTTGCAGTCCGAATCCGAGCCCTCAAAGCCCAGAGCTGCTCGAGGACGTCCTGCAAGGCCATATGCAGTCTCCCCAGTGAAAGTCAGCAGCCTTCCACCAGCCATGCTGCAGACACTGGGGAAACACTGTGTAGGATCCCTAGCAAAGTCGAGGGAACCCACAAGACAGTCATTAAGGGAATCCACAAGGGTGAATAGTTGCGTTGTGTTTGCATAATTGGATGTGTTGTTGGATAAAGATGTTAATGAACAGATTTTTATTGCAGGATGGTGACCAAGCGGATGCTGTGATGGGGCATCTCAGATGGGGACAATGGTGGAGAATGGGGAATCCGTGGTGGGAAAGTGAAGTTGTCCTACGGCAACCGGAATCTTAGCAGGCAATCGCCGGCAGCCTGTCCGGGTGGAAGGCATCCAGGAAATATTCTGGAAATATCCTGGTTGGTTGGCGATGGATGGTGGGGTTTGAATTCCTTGGGGGTGAATCTTGAGCCATGTATAGACAGGGTAGTGATTGTCTCCCAGGAGCTACATTCTGATTCTCCACAGAGTTCTGAAGTTTGTGGGAACAGAGGAGGAGGTGTCGGGCGTCTTGCAAAGCATTAAGGTAAATAAGTCCCCAGGGCCTAATGGGATCTAACGCAGAATACTGAGGGAGGCAAGGGAAGAAATAGCTGGGGCCTTGACAGAAATCTTTGCATCCTCATTGGCAAGAGGTGATGTCCCAGAGGACTGGAGAATAGCAAATGTTGTTCCTTTGTTAAAGAAGGATAGCAAGGATAATCCAGGAAATTACAGGCCGGTGAGCCTTTGGTCAGTGGTAGGAAAATTATTAGAGAGGATTCTTCGGGGCAGGATTTACTTCCATTTGGAAACAAATTAACTTATTAGTAGCGAGAGGCAGCATGGTTTTGTGAAGGGGAGGTCGTGTCTTACGAACTTGATTGAGATTTCTGAGGAAGTGACGAAGATGATTGATAAAGGAAGGGCAGTGGATGTTGTCCATACAGACTTCTTTAAAGCCTTTGACAAGGTCCCTCATGGCAGACTGGTGCAAAAGGTGAAGTCACACGCGATCAGAGGTGAGCTGGCAAGATGGATACAGAACTGGCTCGGTCATCGAAGACAGAGGGTATCAGTGGAAGGGCGCTTTTCTGAATGGAGGGCTGTAAATTGTGGTGTTCCGCAGGGATCAGTGCTGGGACCTTTGCTGTTTGTAGTACATATAAATGATTTGGAGGAAAATGTAGCTGGTCTGATTAGTAAGTTTGTGGACAGCAAAAAGCTTGGTGGAGTTGCGGATTCTGATGAGGATTGTCAAAGGATACAGCAGGATATGGATCGGTTGGAGACTAGGGCAGAGAAATGGCAGATGGAGTTTTATCCAGACTCTCGCTGGCACGAGAGTGTCAATATAAATTTGCGTTTACATTCCCGGACAACTGTACACCTGGATGTGTCTCCCCCAGGGATTACATGATGGTCCGACAACATTCCACCAGTGGTTGGCGATAGATCCGGTGTTGCAGGTGCCGGACCCACCCCTACCCTTTGCCCTCGATGTCGCTACCACAGATACCACCTTATCAGCGGTATTCCTTCAGAAGAAACATGGCCGATTCTGCCGAGTGGAATACGCATCTCACTTGTTAACGTCAGTAGAAAGGGCCTTTACAATGTGTGAAAAAGATTTGCTGGCCGTCTTCTGGGTGATTCAAAATGTTACTTATATTGTCAGCCTCAGCCCCGTTACTATCCTAACTGAACACACACCCTTCCAGTTGTGACTGGATGGACGGCTGAAGGACGGTAATGTTATATTGTCAGCCTCAGCCCCGTTACTATCCTAACTGAATACACACCCTTCCAGTTGTTAGTGGATGGACGGTTGAAGGACGGTAATGTTATATTGTCAGCCTCAGCCCCATTACTATCCTAACTGAACACACACCCTTCCAGTTGTGACTGGATGGAAGCTAAAGGACGGTAATGTTATATTGTCAGCCACAGCCCCGTTACTATCCTAACTGAACACACACCCTTCCAGTTGTGACTGGATGGACGGCTGAAGGACGGTAATGTTATATTGTCAGCCTCAGCCCTGTTACTATCCTAACTGAACACACACCCTTCCAGTTGTTAGTGGATGGAAGCTAAAGGACGGTAATGTTATATTGTCAGCCAGAGCCCCGTTACTATCCTAACTGAACACACAAACTTCCAGTTGTTAGTGGATGGACGGTTGAAGGACGGTAATGTTATATTGTCAGCTTCAGCCTTGTTACTATCCTAACTGAACACACACCCTTCCAGTTGTTAGTGGATGGACGGTTGAAGGACGGTAATGTTATATTGTCAGCTTCAGCCCCGTTACTATCCTAACTGAACACACACCCTTCCAGTTGTTACTGGATGGACGGTTGAAGGACGGTAATGTTATATTGTCAGCCTCAGCCTGTTACTATCCTAACTGAACACACACCCTTCCAGTTGTTAGTGGATGGACGGCTGAAGGACGGTAATGTTATATTGTCAGCCTCAGCCTTGTTACTATCCTAACTGAACACACACCCTTCCAGTTGTTACTGGATGGACGGTTGAAGGACGGTAATGTTATATTGTCAGCCTCAGCCCCTTTACTATCCTAACTGAACACACACCCTTCCAGTTGTTACTGGATGGACGGTTGAAGGACGGTAATGTTATATTGTCAGCCTCAGCCTGTTACTATCCTAACTGAACACACACCCTTCCAGTTGTTAGTGGATGGACGGCTGAAGGACGGTAATGTTATATTGTCATCCTCAGCCCTGTTACTATCCTAACTGAACACACACCCTTCCAGTTGTTACTGGATGGACGGTTGAAGGACGGTAATGTTATATTGTCAGCCTCAGCCCCTTTACTATCCTAACTGAACAGACACCCTTCCAGTTGTTACTGGATGGATGACTGAAGGACGGTAATGTTATCTTGTCAGCCTCAGCCTTGTTACTATCCTAACTGAACACACACCCTTCCAGTTGTTACTGGATGGACGGTTGAAGGACGGTAATGTTATATTGTCAGCCTCAGCCCCTTTACTATCCTAACTGAACACACACCCTTCCAGTTGTTAGTGGATGGATGACTGAAGGACGGTAATGTTATCTTGTCAGCCTCAGCCTTGTTACTATCCTAACTGAACACACACCCTTCCAGTTGTTACTGGATGGACGGTTGAAGGACGGTAATGTTATATTGTCAGCCTCAGCCCCTTTACTATCCTAACTGAACACACACCCTTCCAGTTGTTAGTGGATGGATGACTGAAGGACGGTAATGTTATCTTGTCAGCCTCAGCCTTGTTACTATCCTAACTGAACACACACCCTTCCAGTTGTTACTGGATGGACGGTTGAAGGACGGTAATGTTATATTGTCAGCCTCAGCCCCTTTACTATCCTAACTGAACACACACCCTTCCAGTTGTTAGTGGATGGATGACTGAAGGACGGTAATGTTATATTGTCAGCCTCAGCCCTGTTACTATCCTAACTGAACACACACCCTTCCAGTTGTTACTGGATGGATGACTGAAGGACGGTAATGTTAGTCAGAATCACATTGCTCGGTGGGCCTTGCTCTTGCAAGATAGATATATTTCAGTAAAAAAGGAAAATACTTTGAAATGCTTGGCATACAATTTAATCTACCAGGCTGAACCCCATGAGTGTCAGGTTTTGACAGAAAAGGCCGTCAAGGGACATTTTGTGTCAAAATCAGTGCGGGGCGGGAGTGTCCAACGGAAGAAATCAGAAATCAAACCAGCACTCAACATTTTTGTTGACGGTTCATCTGCAGTGGAGGATGGGATTAGGCAGGCAAAGTGCGGATTACAAATACAGGATCATAATGGAAAACCTATTAAAGACATTGCCTTACAGTTACTGGCGAGTTTAAGTGTGCAGTGTGCCGAATGAGCTGCAGTCACTTTGTGCTGACACAACCACATGTTTCCCCCACTGGTTGATATAAATTCTGACAGTATGTACGTGTGTAACTGTTTGACCGAGTACCTACCTCTGTGGGAAGCGAGAGGTTTTGTGTCAGCAGATGGCAAACCTTTTCCATCTGTCCTATTACTGCAGAGAATAGTAGATGCAGCGAGGAGAGGATTACAGAAAATACTATGATATATTGACCTATGTTGTGAAAATTGGAAAGGAGATAATTGGGACAACTTTGTCTAAGTGTCGTCTGGAAAACCAGGTGGTCATATGTCCTTACCCTATATATATATATACATACATATAAAACAGCAGAATCAAAATGTGGATTTAATACCACTGTAAATTGCACCATGGAAACGAGGAAGGCATTATCAGGTTAACCCATGTGGCCTATAAGGCAAAGGGGAGATATTGCTTAACCACCACAATGAAGAAGTACCAGTATGGACATAACCGGATTTGTCTGGTGAGCAACAGTACGTCGCTTGTCAACCCACAAATACCAACTTGAGTAGAGAAGACGGAGTTGGTCGGCATACATAAAAGAAAGACAGAAACGATAATTGTTACAGAAAGTATTAAGGACGACTTGATAAATTACCTTCGGGAACATAAATATACTATTCAGCCATTGCCCATACGTTTGGGTCAAGAGAGGCAGCAACGAGAAACCATTGATGTAGTGTACTACAATCTGGAACAACAGTGGAAGATGATACAAGTTCAGATTGATGAGATAAATGATTCTACCTGGTGGGAGGACTTATGGAACTGGGGGTCAAACGTGAAGATACACCCTGGTTTCGAAATATCTCCCATGTCCTGATAGTCGTTTCGGGTGTCATGGTGATAGATGTGACATACTTAATTTGGAAATTTAAGAAATTGATTAAGGAATGTGAGAGGATGTATGAACACAGGTTGGACAGCTACCTTAAAGGCAATCAGTATTCGAAGTTGCTCCATTAAAATATTGACAATTAATTATGTAACACGAGGGTAGTTGTATAACTATTGGTAGATACTTAAAATGAATTAATGAATGACAAATGTATTCTAAAAGTTAAATTGCGACTGCGTTATGCTCGCACAAGTGATTATTTATTTAACAACGATGTTAACATTGTGCTTTCTTTAACATTACACTGCTTATGATCTTGCGTTAACAATGAAATTATAATTGCAGAAGTGTACTACCAAAGAGACATGAGAGTGTGATCCCTTGGGCATAGCCCTGCATGATCAGAGGGGGACGGGGGTGGTGTGGTGGTGGGTGTAGACTCAGTAAAAACACATAAGAACGTAATTGAAGCAATGAGGCTCGTCACACAACAATACACAACGTTTTGAAACATAGAGGGGCTGGTTAGAAGGAGCACAGCAAACAGATGGTCAAGGAATTGTAGACCATACAGAAAAGCAGGCTGAAACAAGAGAGAGATTCTACCAGACAGTGTCCCTGCACAAACCAGATAAAGGAGTTTCTATTGGCATGAGGTCGGATGAGACTCACAGTAGACAATGGCTGAAAATGGTGACAGCACGAGAACCCCGAGGAAGAACACTCAAGAAAATTCCCTGAGTTATGGACTCAGAGAATAGAAAGGCAGCTGCCATTCTGAGACTGATCATCTCGTGTCTTGGGGTAGTATAACATGCAAGTAGTGAGTGCTTGTACCTGATGATTTAATGTGTGAATAAACATTGATATACCTTCCACCAGTCCGATTCTGTGAATTCTTCAAGAGTAAGTGCAGATCAGGCACAGCAACAATCTGATAGATCTATACAAGGTCTTACCAGGAACATAAACACAAGCAACGCCTAGAGAGAAAATTGCACGACCAGTAACAAAATTAGCAATGCTTTGTCGAGTTTGCAGCCTTTATCAAAGACTCACCAGGACTAACAACAACAGCAAAGAGGGATGAGAAAATGACAGGGGCAGTAATTCAGTTAAACACGGTTCATAGAATTAATAGCTGGATAAAGAGTCTTACCAGGAACACCAATAATAGCGAGGATGGGATAGTAAATATATTGAATAACCTGAAGAGCTAAAAAGATCCGATAGTCTAATGAGAACCAGTCATAATATGTGGAAAGATCGTCAAATTGCCAGATTAAACTCCTGTCCATTGTTATAACATTCCCATCGATTGTTTTCAGATTCTGACCCATTGTTGTAACATTCCCATCTATTGTTCTCAGATTCTGATCTATCCTCTCCCTCTGCCTGGAGCTGTTGGTCCCTCTTACTGCCGGGTTTGATGCTCCTGTTGACACTATGTGATAATACATTGAAATGACTCCCATATTAATAGAAGTTGGAAACCCTCCAGTGAAACAATTAGGGTCCGTGGAGACTGACATTAATACCAGTCACTAAACAAACAGTTTCAGTTAACCCCTTTCAGTCCAGGACTGTTTGTACCACAATAAAGTAGAACATTTATCCGGTCTGGATGGGATGTCTGAGAGATGCTGAGGGAAGGAAAGGTGGGAATAGCGGAGGCACTGGACAGAATCATTCAATCCTCCTTGGATATGCGAGTTGTGACAGAGGTCTGGAGGGTTGTAAATGTTACACCCTACTTGAAAAAAAGGAGCGATTGAGTAAACACTGTATTTACTGACCAGACAGTCTAACGTCACTGATGGGGAAATTTCATAACCCAGGACAAATATATTCATTGCTTTGAAAAACATGGAATAATAAATAGACAGCAGTAGGGATATGGTGATGAAAAAGCATGTCTGGCAAACCTCAACAACGACTTATATTTATATAGTGCTTTTAATGTTATAAAACATCCCAAAGTGCTTCTCAGGATCATTACGAAGCAAAGTATGACACTGAGACACAACATGAGATATTAGATCAGATGGCCAACAGCTTGAACAAAGAGATAGGTTTTAAGGAGTACCTGAAAGGAGGAAAGTGAGACGGAAAGGTGGTGACCGTAGCGGAGTGGTAATATTACCAAAATTGTAATACTGAGGCTCAGGCTGATTCTCTGAGGACATGGGTTCAAACCCCACCGTGGTAACTGGTGCAATTTAAAATTCAATATGAGCTAAAATTCAATTAATTAATACAAATCTGCATTTGAAAACTATTCTCAGCAATGGTGCCATGATGCTATCATTGATCGTCATAAAAAAAAACAGCCTGGCTTACTGATGTTCTTCAGCAATGGAAATCTGCCATCCTTATACGGTCTGACCTCCATGTGACTCCAAACCCACAACAATGTGGTTGACTCTAAACTGAATTCTGAAAGGTCCAGCAAACCACTCAGTCATCAAGGGCAATTAGGGATGGGCAAAAAATGCTGGCCTTGTCAGTGACACCCACATCCCATGAACGAATGAAAAAAAAAACAGTGCAGTGAGGATATTCCAGAACTTTCGGCCTAGGCAGCTGAAGACCTAGTCGCCAGTGGTGCAGTGATTAAAATCCGGCTGCACTAGAGGCCGGAATTAGAGGAGTACATATATCTCGGTGGGTTGTGGAGGTGGAGGAGATTACAAAGATATGGGGCGGGGGGCGAGGCCATGGAGGGATCTGAAAACAAGGATAATAATTTTAAAATCAAGACATTGCTTGACTGGGAGCCAATGTCGGTCAGTGATAGATGAACGGGACTTGGTGTGAGCTAAGACATGGGCAGCAGAGTTTTGGATGACCTCAAGTTTACAGAGAGTAGAATGTGGGAGATCAGCAAGGAGTGAGTTGGAATAATCACATCGAGAGGTGACGAATGCATGAATGAGGTTTCAGCAGCAGATGGGCTGAGACAGGGGTGAAGTCGGGTGACGTTACTGAGGTGGAAATAGGCGGTTGCAATGAATTCCTGAAAATGAGGTGAAAGATCGTTTTGGGTGAAATGTGACACCAAGGATGTAAACATACTGTCTGCATCTCAGACTGTCACCAGGAAGAGGGATGGAATCAATAGCAAGGGAACAGAGTTGGAGTGGGGAGTGAAAACAATGGCATCAGTCTTCCCAATATTTAATTGGAGGAAATTTCTGCTCATCTAGCACTGGATGTCGGATAAGCAGTCTGATAATTTAACAACAGTGGAGGAGTGGAGAGAGGTAGTGCTGAGGTAAACTTGATGGAGTTATTTGATAAAACAATGGAGAGGGTTGATGAGGGTGGTGTGATTGAAGTTATATATATGGACTTTCAAAAGGTGTTTGATCAAGTGTCATTCAATGGACAGGTTAGGAAAACTGAACCTTATGGATGAAAGGGACAGTGACAGTGTGGATATAACATTGACTGAGGAACAGTAAACAGAGAGAAGTGGTGAAAGGTTGTTGTTCAGACTCGATAGGAGTATACAGTGGTGTTCCCCAAGGCTCGGTATTAGGACCACTGCTCTTTTGGCCCTTGGAAAACCAGGGGTGGGTAGGGCAGAGCCCCCTCCTCCTCTCTCTTTACAGAGCTTCCCCTCTCTGCAGCCTCCGCTCCATTTGTTGGTCATGTTACAGACACAGAGACACTGTAACTACAGTCCCATACCTCGTCCAGAGTTGTGTCACCAAATACTCTGTCCTCCCTGAATGTCTGCAGCAGCTCACAACACAACCTCCAGAAAACCATCCACAGCACCTCCACTAACTTTACAATAGCAGAAGTACGTCAAAAGCCCTAAACCTGTAATTTGGATGCCTGGTCATTTTAAATAACACCAGGGGGTTCTTCGTGCCGCTGAATGCATGTTCAGCTGAGAGCGACTAACACAGGCGGTCAGTGGACATGCACAGACCAAGTTTCACAGACGTGCATCAAAGCTGCGGGAATGGATGATTGACATCTTATTCAGACCCCTCCTCACGCTGCAGCCACACACATGTTACACCCACGCTATCACCCCGGCCAGCCTGGGTGTCCTGCACAATGTGCTGGATGTGACCGGCAGTGCAGCTCACACCATTGTATGGATCCAAACTTCCACAACATCAGTGGAGCTGGAGAGATGAAATGTGCGGTCAGGGAGAGGCAGAGTGAATGAAACTCACTTTAAAAAGGGAATTAGAACAAGACTTTCAGATGAACAAGTTTCAGGAATATTGGAAATGAACAGGGGATTGGGATAATCAGAGGGTTGAGGACTTGGAGGGATTTGATCATACGAGTGAGAATATTAAAATTGAGGTGTTACTGGAACAAGAGCCAATGTAGGTCAGTGAGCACGGGGATGTTAGGTGAACAGAATTTGGTGTAAATTAGAAGATGGCAGCAGAGTTTTGGATGATTACAAGGTTACAGAAAGTTTTAATGTGGGAGACCAGCTGGGAGTGTGTTAGAATAGTCAAGTCTCAAGTCAACAAAGGCATGGATGAGAGTTTGAGCAGCAGATGAGCTGAACTCTCTCTCTCTCTCTCTCCCTGTTTCTTTCTCTGTCTCCCTCTCTTGCTCTGGCCCACACTCAGAGTCTTATATGCTTCAATCTTGTCGCCTCTTACTTTCCTAATCGTCTTATATGCTTCAATCTTGTCGCCTCTTACTTTTCTAAACCCCAGCTGATATAAGACTAGCCCTCCAGCCTTTCAACATAAGACAACCCGCACATTCCAGGTATTAGTCTAGGAAATCTTCTCTGAATTGCTTCCAACGCATTTGCATGCTACCTTAAATAAGGAGACCAATACTGTACACAGTACTCCAGATGAGGTCTCATCAATGACCTGTATAACTGAAATATAAACACCCTACATTTGTGTTCTATTCCGCTCGCAATAAATGATAATATTTTATTAGTTTTCCTAATTACTTGCTGAACCTGCAGACTAACCTTATACAATTCATGCAGCAGGATACACATGTCCCTCTGCAACTCTGAATTCTGCAATCCATCACCATTCAAATAATATGATCAGTTTTTATTCTCACTGTCCAAATGGATTAGGAGACAGAGAGAGTTTACACTCGATCAAACGTGTGTGTGTTCATCGCTAAGAGTTGCGGGGCGGGGCGGGGGTAGGGGAACTTTAAGAGAGTTTTGAATAAGTAAAGCCAGAAATACAATGAAATTAGCATATCACAGGAAATTGTCAATTGAACCGGTAAATGTTAGAAATGTAACAGTCTTTGAGCAAGTGAAAGAGGGGAAGGGGAAGAGGAACAAGAAGGAAGGATTGTGATGGGACGGAGAGGGGAGAGTTTAAATGACAGACTGTTACATTTCTAACGTTTTCCAGTTCTGATGAAGGGTCACAGATCTGAAACATTAACTCTGTTTCTCTCTGCACAGATGCTGCCAGACTTGCTGAGTATTTCTGGCACTTTCTGTTCTCATTTCAGATTTCCAGCAACCGCAGTATTTTGTTTTTATTTTAGTATTTAATTCACTGTCACTTCTATTCCAGGAATTCCTACCTTAAAGACGTTCTGCTCTTCTCTTCCAGAGCTTAGGGCCTCGGCAGCCGAAGGTACGGCCATCAATGGTAGAGTAATTAAACTCGGAGATGCTCAAGAGTCCAGAGTTATATGACGTCTCAGTGCTGCAGTGGAAGTTCAGACTGAAGTCATGAGATCCATAACAAAAACAAGAAATGCTGGAATCACTCAGCAGGTCTGGCAGCATCTGTGGAAAGAGAAGCACAGTTAACATTTCGGGTCAGTGACCCTTCTTCGGAAGGGTCCTACTTTTCCGAAGAAGGGTCACTGACCCGAAACGTTAACTCTGCTTCTCTTTCCACAGATGCTGCCAGACCTGCTGAGTGATTCCAGCATTTCTTGTTTTTGTTTCAGATTTCCAGCATCTGCAGTATTTTGCTTTTATGTCATGAGATCCATGCTTGCTGCCATGCAGGATCAGACTGCTGTCAACATGGCTGTGGATCTCAGTGTTCAAAGGGGTTTTCAGGATCTCACAGCAGTCCAGCAATCTGTGATCCAGTAGATTACTCGGATTGATGAACTGTCGCCCCGTGGGACTGACAGTGTCTCCATGGAGCATGAACCTGCTGTCCTCTCTCAGGATGACAGTATTTGTTCTCCCTTCACCGCCACTCCACCAGTGTACTTGCTGTTACCCATCAGACATCCCAGGCTACTGCTGCCCATGTCGAGGTGGTGCAGTCCGACGCCCAGTCCTCAAAGCCCAGAGCTGCTCGAGGACGTCCTGCAAGGCCACCTGGAGTCTCCCCCAGGGAAAGTCAGCAGCCCTCCATCAGCCATGCTGCAGTCATTGGAGAAACACTGTGTAGGAGCACTAGTCAAGTCGAGGGAACCCACAAGACAGGCACTAAGAGAATACACAGGGGTGCATAGTTCAGTTTTGTTTGTATAATTGGATGTGCTGTAGGATAAAGATGTCAAAGTAAATAATTTTGTTGGTGTTTTTTATTGCAGGATGGTGAGCAAGGTGACAATGTGATGGGGCGTCTCAGATTGGTGTAATGGTGGAGAATGGGGGATCCATGGTGGGAAAGAGATGTTGTCCTATGGGAAACAGAATATTAGCAGGGTCTCTCAGACGGTCTTTCTGGGTCGAAGGCATCCAGGAAATATCCTCCCTGCCTCCTCCTCCTCCTCCTGAGGTAGCCTCCGGATTCCTGGTGCCAATGCCTGTGTCCTCATGATGGTGATGATATGAAGGGTGCAGCAGAACACCATGAACTTGGACACCTGCTCCAGTGTGGACTGGAGGGCTCCCTCTGGCGATTCGGACAGTGGATGCATTACTTCATCACACTGATGGTCTGTTCCACCATGTTCCTGGTGACTTCATTGTTCACATTATACACATGTTAATTGTGTGAGGTTGGGTGGTGGTGGGAGGAGGTTTGGGGGAGTAGAAACATGAGCTGTGTCTGGAGAGGGGGGGTTACATTTGTCTCCGAGGAGCCACATTCTGGTTCTGCATGGGGGCCCGATGTGTCGGGACGGGCTGACTGCTTCAGAATTAAGGGATGGTGGCTGCTGCCAGGATGGTGGACATTCACCAACATGATGTACTGGGCATGCTCACACACCAACTGTACATTAATGGAGTGAGAGTTCTTCCAGTTCCTGTACCTCTCCCCGTTGACATGGGGACACCGTAGAGACATCTCAAAAAACAGGAATGCAGCTATCCTCACAAAGCCAGGGGTCCCCTTATCCTATTTCTCCCTGCTGAGGGAGAAAAAGGTGTATTAACTTCACCCAACATAGATGGCCTCTCTCACCTAGCGGATACATCAATGGACAGCACACATTCCTCACAACTACAGGCCAGATAGTCCAACATCAGTGGTGGGAAAGGGTTTAGAACAATTATCAGGGATAAAACCACAAGCATTTGAGAGGTTTGAGTTACTTCAGGATAGCCAGCATAGATTTACAAAAGGAAAGTCATGCTTGACTAATCTAATTGCACTTTTGATGATGTAACAGAGAAGGTTGATGAAGGGAATGTGATGGAGGTTGTCTAGATTGGTTTGAACAATGTGTTTGATAAAGTGCCACAGAAAAGGTTAATTACCAACATTGAGTCAAATGGAATGGGAGGGTCAGTGTCCAATTGGATAAAAAAATGGTTTACATAGAGAAAACAGTGTGTCATAGTAAATGGGAGTTTATCAGACTGAAAGGTGTTAGACAGTGGGTATTCCCCCAGGGCCAGTGCTCGGGCCACTGTTTAATTTTGCTGTGTATAAATGACTTGGATCTTGGAATACAGAGTAGAATTTCAAAATCCGCCTCTGATACCAAACATGGAGCTGTGACAAACAGTGAGTATGTTCAGAACCACCTGCAAAAGGACATAGATACTGATTGGAATGAGCAGGCGAGTGGCAGATGAAAGTGTGAGACAAGTGTGAGGTGATGCATTTTGTCAGAAAGGATAGGAAGGCAATATAGGCTTAATAACACTGTTCTAAACAGTGTGCAGGAACAGAGAGACCTGTGGGTGTATGAATATCCATCGTTTAAGGTGGCAGGACATATTGAGAGATTGGATAGTAAAATACATATAATCTTGGACTTCATACAGAGAGGTATTGAGTTCAAAAGCAGAGAAGTTATGATGAATGTTTAAAAATCTCTGGTTAGGTCTCAGCTGGACTACTGTGTCCAATTCTGGTCACCACACTTCAGAAAGATTATGAAGGTTCTTGGTGCTGAGGAGATTTAACAGGATGGTTCCAGGGATGGAGGATTTTAGTTCCAAGGTTAGGTTACACGATTATGACAGGTTTAGATAATTTAGACAATGACAAAGTGTTCCCATTAACTGATGGAAGAAAGACTAGGAGCACGGATTGAATGTTTTGGACAAGAGATGCAGGGGGAATATGAGGAAGAACATTTTTCTTTATGCAGCGGGTGTTAATGATCTGAAACTCACTGCCCACAAGTGCGTTAGAAGCAGAGACAATCATTGATTTCAAATGAAAGCTGGTGGAGACCTGAAGGAAATGAATTTGCTACAGGGATTGAGTGGGGGAGTGGGACTGACAGGATTGCTCCATGGAGAGCCAGCATGGATATGATGGGATGAATGGCCTCCTTCTATGTACTAAATGACTCTATCAGTCTCTGTGACTCGATGTTGGATACGTCTCCTGCTCTTGTCTCGAAAGATCCAGATACAAAGAAGTTCAATTAAACTGTGACCTTAACATCCACTGACAGCTCCGTCCTCACCCTGGTGTGAGGCTCTAGGTCGTGTTACAGGAGGTGACACAGCTCTGTGACCACCTCCTAATTGAATCAGAGTCACCTCACACACTGCTCCTGGGTTAGGTGTAGGTAGGAAAAGTGCTCTTGGAAAACCCGGGGTTGGTAGGGCAGAGCCCTTTCCTCATCCATTCTTTCAGAGCATCCCCTCTCTGCAGCCTCTGCTCCATTTGTTGGTCATGTTACAGACCCAGAGACACTGTAACTACAGTCCCTATACCTTGTCCAGAGTTATAGAACATAGAACATAGAACATTGCAGCGCAGTACAGGCCCTTTAGCCCTCGATGTTGCGCCGACCTGTGAAACCATCTGACCTACACTATTCCAGTTTCATCCATAGGTCTATCCAATGACCACTTAAATGCCCTTAAATTTGGCGAGTCGACTACTGTTGCAGGCAGGGCGTTCCACGCCCCTACTGTTGGGTCAACAAATTCTCTGTCCTCCCTGAATGTCTGCAGCAGCTCACAACACAACCTCCAGAAAACTGTAAGATGGATACCTGGTCTTTTTAAATAACACTAGAGGGGGTTCCTCGTGCTGCTGAATGTATGTTCAGCTGAGAGTGACTGACACAGGCGGTCAGTGGACATGCACAGACCAAGTTTCAAAGACGTCCATCAAAGCTGCTGGAATGGCTGATTGACACCATATTCAGACCCTTCCTCACACTACAGACGCACACATGTTACACCCACGTTATCACCCCGGACAGCCTGGGTGTCCTGTACAATGTGCTGGATGTGACCGGCAGTGCAGCTCACACCATTTTATGGATCCGAACTTCCACAGCACCAGTGGAGCTGGAGAGATGAAATGTGTGGTCAGGGAGTGAGACAGAGGGAAAGAAACTCACTTTTAAAAGGGAATTAGAAAAAGACTTTAAGATGAACAAGCTTCAGGAATATTGGAAATGGACAGGGGATTGGGATAATCAGAGGGGTGAGGACATGAGTGATTTGATCATACGAGTGAGAATATTAAAATTGAGGTGTTACTGGACCAAGAGCCAATGTAGATCAGTGAGCACAGGGATGTTGGGTGAACAGAATTTAGTGTAAATTAGAAGGTGGCAGCAGCGTTTTGGATGACCACAGGTTTACAGAGAGTAGGTTATGGGAGAGCAGCCAGGAGTGAGTTAGAATAGTTAAGTCTCGAGGTAACAGTCAAGTCTTCCAACCAAAATGGACAGTTTGATCTTTTCCCACATTATACTCCATTTGCCAGTTCTTTGACCACTCATTTAACCTTTCCTAATCCCTTTGTAGCCTCCTTATGTCCTCTTCAGAACTTACCTTCTTACCAATCTTGGAGTCATTAGCAAATTTCGAAAGCATACCTTCGGTCTATTCATCAAAGTTTTTTGTATCAATTGTAAAAAGTTGAGGCCCCAGCACTGATCGCGGTGGCACACCACTTGCCGCAGCTTGCGAACCAGAAAGTAACCCATTTATACCTACTCTGTTTCCTGTTAGCTAGCCTATCCTCTATCCATGCCAATTATGTTACCCCCTACACTATGGCATTTTATTTACCACAATGACGTTTGATGTGGTCTGTAAATCTAAGTACAGTAAATCCACCAGTTCCCCTTTATCCACAGTACATGTTACTTCTTCAAAGAACTCCAGTATATTGGTTCAACATGATTTCCCTTTCACAAAACCATGTTGACTCTGCCTGATCACCTTGATTTTTTTCTACGTGCCCTGCTATAACGTCTTTAATAATAGCTTCTAACATTTGATCCATAACTGAAAGCCATTCTCACCTGCCACAGGTCGGATGTACACAATGTCTCTTCTGATGTTGTGCTCTATTTGAACTGTTACTCCTCAATAGAGTCATAGAATTATAGAGATATACAGCACAGAAACAGGACCTTCAGCCCATTGTGTCTGTGCTGGCCATCAAGCACCGAACTATTCTAATCCCAATTCCCAGCACTTGGCCTGTAGCCTTGTTTGCTATGGCGTTTCATGTGCTCATCTAAATACTTATGAAATGTTGTGAGGGTAGCTGCCCGGACCATCTCTTAAGGCAGTGTGTTCCAGATTCGAACCACCCTCTGGGTGAAAATTATTTTCCTCAAATCCCTTCTAAACCTCCTGCCTCTTACCTTAAATCTATTCCCCCTGGTTATTGACCCGTCCACTGAGGGAAAAAGATTCTTCATGTCTAACCTATCAATGCCCCTCATTATGTTGTATACCTCAAAAATGACACCCCTCATCCTTTTCTGCTCTAAGGAAAACAACCCTAGCCTTTTCTGTCACTCTTCACAGCTGAAATGCTCCAGCCCAGGCAACATCCTGGTGAATCTATTCTGCACCCTCTCCTTTGCAATCACCTCCTTTCTATAGTGCGGCAACCACAACTATACACAGTACTCCAGTTGTGGCCTAACTGGAGTTTTATACTGCTCCATCATAACCTCCCTACTCTTATATTCTACGCCTCGGCTAATAAAGGAAGGTGTCCCATACGTCTTCCTGACCGCATTGTCTACCTGTGCTGTTGCCTTCAGTGATCTATGGACAAGTACACCAAGCTCCCTCTGACCTTCAATACTTCCTCGGGTCCGACCATCCATTGTATATTTCCTTGTCTTGTTCGCCCCCCCCCCCGAAAATGTATCACCTCACACTTCTCAGGATTAAATTCCATTTGCCACTCCTCTGCCCATCTTACCAGCCCATCTATATCGTCCTGTAATCTAAGGCTTTCCTCCTCACTATTTACAACACCACCAATTTTCGTGTCAGCTGCGAACTTACTGATCAGTCCTCCTATATTCACGTCTAAATCATTAATGTACACTACAAACAGCAAGAGTCCCAGCACCGATCCCTGCAGTACACCATTGGTCACAGGCTTCCACTCGCAAAAACAACCCTTGACCATCACCCTCTGCCTCCCACCGCTAAGCCAATTTTGGATCCAATTTGCCAAATCGCCCTGGATCCCATGGGCTCTTACCTTCTTAACAAATCTCCCATGCGGGACCCTATCAAAAGCCTTACTGAAGTCCATATAGACTACTGCTTTACCCTCCTTTACACCCCTAGTCACCACCTCGAAAATAATCAATCAATTTAGTTAGACAGGAACTCCCCTTGACAAAGCCATGCTGACTATTCCTGATTAATCCCTGCCTCTCCACGTCCGGTCCCTCCGAATTTTTTCCAATGGTTTCCCTGCAAAAAATTGCTTGTGACCCTTCGACCTCCTTTCTGTTAATCTGTGACCCTCGATCAGATCTTACAGTGGTGTAGGAGTGGCAACAGAGTTCCTGCCTCCCTTTTATATGATTTTTCAGGGTGGAAGATGAAGAGATGAAATGTGTGGTCAGGGATAGAGACAGGTGGAAAGAAACCCACCTTTATAAAGGGAATTAGCAAAAGAATTTAAGATGAACAAGTTTCAGGAATATTGGAAATGGACAGGGGATTGAGATAATCAGAAGGACGAGGACATGGAGGGATTTGATCTCATGGTTGGAATATTAAAATTGAGGTGTTACTGAACCAAGAGCCAATGTAGGTCAGTGAGCACAGGGATGTTGGGTGAACAGAATTTGGTGTAAATTAGAAGATGGCAGCAGAGTTTTGGAAGACCACAAGGGACAAGGTTACAGAGAGTAGAATGTGGGAAACAAGCCAGCAGTGTGCTGGAATAGTCAAATCTCGAGGTAACTAAGGCATGGGTGAGGTTTTCAGCAGCCGATGAGCTCAGCTCTCTCCTTCTCTCTTTCTCTATCTCTCCCTCTCTCTCTCTGTCGCCCTCACTTGCTCTATCCCACGCTCAGAATCTTCAATGTTTCAATCAAGTCGCCCCTTACTCTTCTAAACTCCAGCTGATATAAGCCTAGCCTGTCCGGCCTTTCCTCATAAGACAGTCCGCCCATATTCATCTAATAAACCTTCTCTGAACTGTTTACAACGCATTTACATGCTTCCTTAAATAAGGAGACCAGTACTGAACACAGAATTCCAGATAATGTCTCACCAATGCCCTCCCTACCTTTGTATTCAATTCCTCTCACAATAAATGATAACATTATATTAGCTTTCCTAATTACTTTCTGAACCGACATACTAACCTTATGCAATTCATACACCAGGACACCCAGATACTCCTGCATCTCAGAGTTCTGCAATCCCTCACCATTCAGATAATATGCTTAGTTTAATTTCATTATTACTACCAATATGGACAATTTCACATTTCCCCACATTCCACTCCATTTCCCAGATCTTTGCCTTCTCACTCAATCTATCTATGTCCGTTTGCAGCCGCCTTATGTCCTCTTCAGAACTTTGTTTCATCAACAGATTTACCAACCACACCTTCGGTCCTTGCATCTAATTCATTTAAACAAACTGTACAAAGTTGAGGCCCCAGCACTGATACCTGTGGCACCCCACTCGTTACATCCTGCCAACCAGAAAATTACCCATTTATGGCTGCTGTCTGTTTCCTGTTAGCTAACCAAACGTCTATCCATGGCAATGTGTTACCCCCTACACCATGAGCTTTTATTTTTCGCAATGACCTTTGATGTGGCACCTTATCAAATGCCTTCTGGAAATCTAGTACAGTACATCCACCAGTTCGCCTTTATCCACAGCACATGTTACTTCTTCAAAGAACTCCAGTTAATTGATTAAACGTAATTTCCCTTTCACAAAACCATGTTGACTTTGCCTAATCACCTTGAATTTTTCGACCTGCCCTGTTATAACATCTTTAATAATAGCTTCTAAAAAACTAATTCACAGCCAGAAAGCCTTTTTCATATGTCACAGATTGTTTCTCTACTGTGTTTATTCTGATTTTGTGCTGTATTTGAACTGTCACTCCTCAATAAACTGCTTGTGACCCTTTGACCTGCTTTTTGGGTGATCTCTGACCCTAGATCAGACCTTACAGTGGTGTAGGAGACGGAACACAGACATCAGGATGATAGGCTTGGTTTACTTGGTTTGTGAAAAATAGTAAACTCAGTTGAGTGATGAATGAGGAGGAGATTTGGCAACAAAAAGAGTTTACACTCAATCAAACGTGTGTGTTCATCACTAAGAGCGTGGGTGGGGGGGGGGGGGGAGGACTTTCAGAGAGTTTTGAATAAAAAAAGCCAGAAATACAATCTCACTCGCATATCACAGGAAACAGTCAATTGATAACCTGGTAGAGAAGAAAAACAGGCACGCCTGGGGAGACGGACATACTAAGGATTTTCGAGGTGTATGATTGTAATTACGATTTTATTCTCAATGGAATATCTGAGGATGTCCAGAAATACAAATTTAAGCAAAAAAAGGGCTGAGATAAGTTGGTCAATGGGGCACATCTGTGCACCTGAACAGAAAGTGCCGGAAATACTCAGTGGGTCTGGCAGCATCGGTGCAGAGAGAAACAGAGTTAATGTTTCAGATATGTGACCCTTCATCAGAACTGGTAAACGTTAGAAATGTTGATGTACAAGCTGGAGATAGTGAGACCATGGACCTCCTGCTTTCCATACCACCCCCAATCCTTCACCTCAAACCTCCCCTTCTGATTTTATACTTTCCAATGATAACCCAATACGACCAACTTCCCAGTCACAGCAGCTCCAGGAGACAGAAAGAGAGCAGCAAAAGAGCACTAAAGCCCCATCACTTGGTCTGATGCTCACAGCCACCAGATCAAATACTTACAGTGCGTGTACCTTAGAGGCTGGTATAGAGTCAGAATCTGCATGTGGTGAGACACCGAGCACGAGTGAGCTGCAGCCAGGCCAGGGGGAAAGGATAGTTCATGTGTCAGATCACAGTAGGGTGAGGTCACAAACGAGTTATAATACACAGGACTCAGATGTGAACATTGCTGGAGCTGCTGCCCATGTCGAGGTGGTGCAGTCTGAATCCGAGTCCTCAAGGCCTAGAGCAGCTCGAGGAAGTCCTGCAAGGCCATCTGCAGTCACCCCAGTGAAAGTCAGCAGCCTTCCACCAGCCATGCTGCAGTCACTGGGAAACACTGTGTAGGAGCAGTAGGCAGGTTGAGGGAATCCACAAGACAGGAACTAAGGGAACACACAAGGGTGAATAGTTCAGTTTTGTTTGTATAATTGCATGTGTTGCTGGATAAAGACGATCATGAAAAACATTTTGTTGGTGTTTTTATTGCAGGATGCTTACCTCGGGGACGTTGTGATGGGGCATCTCAGATGGGTGCAATGGTGGAGAAGTGGGGGATCCATGGTGGGAAAGGGAAGTTGTCCTCTGGGAACTGGAATCTTAGCAGCGTCTCTACGACAGCCTTTCCGGTTTGAAATCATCCAGGAAATATCCTCCTTGCCTCCTCCTCCTCCTACTGAGGTAGCCTGCGGATTCCTGGTGCCAAAGCCTGTGTCCTCATGATGGTGCTGATGTGAAGGGTGCAGCAGAACACCATGAACTTGGACACCTGCTCCAGTATGTACTGGAGGGCTCCCCACGAGCGGTTCAGACATCTGAAGCATTGCTTCACCTGGTGGTTTTGTGTGGAGGAGGGGAGTGTCTAGAGTTTAGAGGTCATGAGCCACATTCGGGTTCTGCAGGGGGGCCCGATGTGTTGGGACCGGCTGACTGCTTCAGAATGAAGGTACAGTGGCTGCTGCCAGGACAGTGGACATTTACCAAGATGATGTACTGGGCATGCTCACACACCAACTGTACATTAATGGAGTGAGAGCTGTATCAGTTCCTATACCTCTCCCCGCTGCCTTGGGGACCCCGCAGAGACACCTAGACCATCAGGAATCCCGTTATCCTGACAAAGCCACGGGATCTCTCACCTGCTTCTCCCTGCTGATGGAGCAGACAGTACAATTCACCTCACCCGACATAGATGGCCTCCGTCACACAGCAGATACATGAATGGACAACAGAGAGAGAGATAATGGATATGTCACCCGCTCTTGTCTGGAAAGATACAGATAAGAACATAATAACATAAGAAGTAGGAGCAGGAGTAGGCAATTCAGCCCCTTGAACCTGCTTCGCCATTCAATATGATCATGGCTGATCTCATCTCGGTCTCAACTCCACTTTCCTGCCCGTTCTCCATATCTCTTCAACGCATTACTAATTAAAAATCTGTCTATCGCCTCCTTAAATTTACTCAATGTCCCGGCATCTATTGCACTCCGGGTAGTGAATCCCACAGACACACGACCCTTTCAGAGAAGAAATTTCGCTTCATCTCTATTTTAAATCCTTATCCCTTATCCTAAAACAATGACCTCTCATTCTAGGTTGCCCCTCAAGAGGAAACGTCTTCTCTGTGTCTACTTTGTCAATCCCCTTAACAATCTTCTCGACCTCAATTAGATCGACTCTCATTCTTCTAAACTCCATAGAGTAAAGGCATAAAGAGCTCAATCTCTCTTCATAAGACAAACCCCTCCTCCCTGGACTCTCCAGTGACTCTCCTCTGATCTGCCTCCAGTGCAACTGCATGCATCCTCAAGTCAGGAGACTAAAACTATACACAATACTCCAGGTGCGGTCTCATTAATGCCTTGTACAGTTGCAGCAGCACTTTCCTACTTTTATATTCTATTCCATTAGCAAGAAATACCAAAATTCAATTTGCCTTCCTTTTCACCTGCTGTACCTGAAAACTAGCTTTCTGCGATTCATACACGAGGACAACCAGATCCTTCTGCACCGAAGCACTCAGAAGTTTATCTCCATTTAGATAATAATTTGCCTTTCTATTCTTCCGACCAAAATGGATAACCTTACACTTATCCACATTAAACTCCATCTGCCAAATTTTCGTTCATTCACCTAACCTATCCATATCAATTTGTAAATTTCTTATTTAATTATTGCAACATACTATCCCACCTATTTTAGTGTCATCTGGAGATTTGGCTATAGTAACTTCTATCCTTGCATCCAAATCATAAATATATATTGTAAATAGCAGGGGCCAAGGACCAAATCCTGTGGTACCCCACCAGTTACATATTGCCAACCAGAAAAAGATCCATTTATCCCGACTCTCTGTTTTCTGTTGGTTAGCCAATCCTCTATCAAAGTTAATAAATTGCCCCTGAACTCATGTGATCTTACCTTCTGTATTCACCTTTTGTGCGGCACTTTATCAAATGTCTTCTGGAAATCCAGATATACTACATCTACAGGATCACCATTTTCCACTTTTCTTGTCACAGCTTCGATGAACTCCAGCAAATTCGTCAAATAGGATTTACCCTTCATAAAACCATGCTGACTCTGATGGATTGCGTTTTGACTTTCTAAACGTCCTGTTATTACTTCCTTAATAATGGGTTCTAACAATTTCCCAACGATAGATGTTAAACTAACTGGTCTATAGTTTCCTACTTTCTGCCTCCCTCCCTTTTTGAACAAGGGCGTTATATTAGCTTTTTTCCAATCCACTGGAAACTTTCCCGCATCCAGCGAATTTTAGAATATTGTAACCAATGGATCCATTATCTCTGCTGCCACTTACTTTAAGACACTCTGATGCAGGCCATCAGCCCCTGGGTACTTGTCTGCCTTCAATTCCAATAGTTTGCTCTGCACTTTTTACCTAGTAATGATGATTGTTCTAAATTCCTCTCTTTCTATAACCTCTGCATTACCTGTTACTATTTAGATGGTACTGGTGTCCTCCACCGTGAAAACTGAGGAAAAATACTGATTTAGTGTCTCCACCATTTCTGTGTTCCCCTCTATCAACTTCCCAGTCTCATCCTCCAAGGGATCAACATTCACTTTAGCCACTCTCTTACCTTTTATATACTTAAAGAAGTTTTTACTATCCGTTTTTATATTTTGCTCTAGTTTTCTTTCATAATTTATCTTTGCTCTTTTTATTACTTTTTTAGTAACCCTTTGTTGATCATTAAAAATTTCCCAATCTTCCAGCCTGCCACTGGCCTTTGCAATATGGTATGCCTTAGATTTTGTCTTTACGTTATCCTTAACTTCCTTGCTTAGCCATGGATGTTTTCCCCCCTCCTAGAATATTTCTTCCTCTCTGGAATATATTGTAGTTGGGAGGAATTGAAAATCTCCTTCAACATCTGCCACTGCTCATCAACTGTCCTACCTTTTAGTCTTCCTGCCCAGTCCACTAGGGCTAAATCTGTACTCATGCCGATGTAATTACCTTTGTTTATGGATCTAATAGTTGGATACAGAGACTTACCAGGGCCACCAATAATAGCGAGGATGGGGTAGTAAACCGTTTGAATCATCTTCAGAGCATAATAGATCCGTGCTTCTAATGTCATCCGAAAATACTCAGCTGTAACCAGGCCAAACCAATAATACGTACTCCTGCTGTCCATTGCTGTAACATTCCAATCTATTGTTCCCAGATTCTGACCCATTGTTGGAACATTGAAATCTATTGTCCTCAGATTCTGATCCATTGTTGTAACATTCCAATCTATTGTCCTCAGATTCTGACCCATTGTTGGAACATTCCAATCTATTGTCCTCAGATTCTAACCCATTGTTGGAACATTCCAATCTATTGTCCTCAGATTCTGACCCATTGTTGGAACATTCCAATCTATTGTCTTCAGATTCTGACCCATTGTTGTAACATTCCAATCTATTGTTCTCAGATTTTGATCGATCGTCTTTCTCTCTCTCTCGCTCTTTCTGCAGCCACGGATCCCTGTTCGGGCCGGGGTTGATGCTCCCACTGACACTATGATTTAACACATTGAAAGGAGTCCCTTATTAATAGAAGAGGGAAACCCTCCAGTGACACAATTATAGTCCGTAGTGACTGACATTAATTACAGTCAATTAACAAACAAGTTCAGTTAATCTCTTTCAATCCAATACTTTTTGTACCACAATAGTGTAGAAGTGTTCCTCAGTCTAGATGGGAGATACGACGTGAGTTGAGGGAGGGAATGGTGGAAAAAGCAGAGGCATTGGCTGGAAGCTTTCAATCCTCCTTGGATCTGGGAGTGATGACAGGGGACTGCAGGGTTGTCTATGTTACACCCTGCTTATAAAATGAGACATTAGATAAATCCTGTAGCTACTGACCAGTCAGTCTAATGTCGGTGGTTGGAAATTTCTAGAGGCCATAAGCCTGTACAAAATATATCATTCTTGGAAAAACATGGGATAATAAATGACAAACAGCACGGGTAAGTAATGACCAATCACGTCCGATAATCTTGATCAAGTTCATTGATGACATAACTGTGAGTGTTGTTGAGGATAGTGTGTTTCATGTTATGCATAAGGACTTTCAAAAGGCCTGTGATCAAATGACATTTCATAGACTTGTTATGAGAAATATAACACATGGAATATTTTGACAGTGATAGTGTGAATATGACACTGACTCAGGGACAGAAAGCAGAGAGACGTGGTGAACAGACTTTGTTCAAACTGGGGGAGGGGGAGTATAAATTGCTGTTTCTCAGGGGTCAGTTTTAGCATCAGTGCTCTTCCTGACATGTAGATACATATACAAGTAATAGAGACTTATATGCAAAAAAACATAATTTCAACGCTTGAAGATGACATGAAACTCATAAGTACGGGTGGCAAAGACGCAGACCACAGAATTATCCAACATCACAGACTTTGTTTATTTTTAATTTATTCTGGACTCCAATCCAAATACAAATTTATTTCTCACTGTATACTTCATTTGAGTGATTTGCCTGTGAGCTTGTGCATGAATGTCTAACGTATATTTTTATTATTTTATTTAGATTCATTTTAGATTTTAAATTACAATAAACTCACTTCTTGATTAAACTTAAGAAAACCTGTCTGATTGGTTCTTTCACGATCACAGTAAAGGTAAAAGGTAAAATACTCACTGAGGTGGTCAGCATGTCCACTGCTAAAAAGGACTAAATCCCATTGTGATCAAAGAAAAGATAGGACAAGAGGGGAGCCTGGAACCCCTCCTCACCTGGCTGTATCAGAAATGTGGAGGTTCTAGTTATTGCAACGCAATGACAAACGAGAAATTGGAAGTGTCATAGAGTCACAGAGTTATAGAGAAAAGGAACAGGCCCTTCGGCCCACTGTGTCTGTGCTGGCCAACAAGCCTATCCATTCTAATCCCATTTTCCAGCACCTGGCCCGTAACCTTGTACGCTATGGCGTTTCAAGTGCTCATCGACATAATTCGTAAATGTTGTGGAGGGTTCCTGCCTCTGAAGCCCCTTCAGGCAGTGTGTTCCAGATTCCAAATACCCTCTGGGTGATTTTTCTTCCCCTCAAGTCCCCTCTCAACCTCCTGCCCCTTAATTTAAATCAATGCACCCCGGTTATTGACACCTCCGCTAAGGAAAAGGTTTTTTCCTATCTACCCTATCCATACCCTCATAATTTTTCGTGCTTTCTGTCTCTGTCCCTTTTTTAAATAAAGAATTTACATTCCCAATAAAGGAATTACATACAGAGTGAAGTAACTCGGTACAGGTTAAAACCCCTCTCTGTTGAAAAGTTGTGTAATGTCGCTGGACAGTTAGGGATTATTCTCCATCCAAAAGATTGGAAACCCGAAATCCTAAGACTTGTGGCCAACCATTTTTTATTTGCAGCAGAAAATTCAAACAGGGTTAGAATCACTGACAGATAGAGTAATGTTAGCTAAGGTAAAACTAGAACAGAAAAGACTAGAATTAGAATTCTAGAGAGAGCGAGAAAGAGCAGAGCGTCAAGAAAGAGAAAAAGTAAGAGTGTTCCAGAAGGAGAAGGAGGAAAGGGAGTTAAGGTGGCTCAAACAACTAGAGGAAGTCCCAGTCCACCCACTGAAGGCACAGCTAGTGAAGGAGCAACCCATAGTTCAGGACCATGTGCTGAGCTCTTAATGTTCTCCCAGTTAGTTCCAAATTTCAATGAGGAGGATGTGTCAGAATTTTTCATCAGTTTTGAAATGCTTGCAAAGCCGCTGAAATGACTGACAGAGAGCTGGACACTGTTTTTACCAAGTAGAATAACAGGAAAAGTCCATGAGGTTTATTCACTGTTGCCAGATGAAAGTTCATCACATTATGAGATGGATAAAAATGGTATCCTGGGTGCATATGAGATAGTATCAGAAGTTTACTGTAAAACATTCCGAACCCTGGGAAAGCAGCCTGACTAAACTGACCTCGAGTTTGAAAGAGTTAACCAGCTTCCGAACATAGGAACATAGGAGCTGAAGTAAGCCATTCAGCCCATCGAGCCTGCTCCACCATTCAATATGATCATGGTTGATCATCCAATGCCTTTTCCCCCACATTATCCTCATATCCCTTTTTGTCAGTGGTATTTATAAAACTGTCAATCACTACTTTAAACATGCTCAATGACTGAGCTTCCACAGCTCTCTGGGGTAGAGAATTTCAAAGATTCAGAACCATCTGAGTAAAGAAATGTCTCCTCATCTCTGTCCTAAGTGGCTTCTCTTTTATTTTGAAATTATGTCTGCTATTTCTGGACTCCCCAACCAGGGGAAACATCTTAGCTGCATCTACCCTGTCTATCCCTTTAAGTATTTTGTAGGTTTCAATGAGATCACCTCTCATTCTTCGAAACTCTAGAGAATACAGGCCCAGCTTCCCCAATCTCTCTTCATAGGACAGTCCCACCATCCCGGGAAGAAGTCTGGTGAACCTTCTTTGCACTCCCTCTGTGGTCATAATATCCTTCCTCAGGTAAAGAGACCAGAACTGCGCACAGCACTCCATCTGCGGTCTAACAAAGTTTCTAGACAATTGCAGCAAGACTTCACTACTCAAATCAACTCGTGATAAAGGCCAACATACCATTTGCCTTCCTAATTGCTTGCTGCACCTGCATGTTAGCTTTCAATTACGTATAATGAGGATATCCAGGTCCCTTAGTACATCTACACTTTCTAATCTCTCACCAATTAGAACACTCTGCACATCTATTCATCCTACCACCGTGGCTAACTTCACATTTTTCCACATTATATTCCATCTGCCATGTTTTTACCCACTCACTACGTCTGTCCAAATTTCCTTGAACCCACTTTGCATCTTCCTCACAACACACATTTCCACCTAATTTTGTGTCATCTGCGAACTTGAAATATTACTTTGGTCCCAATATCCAAATCATTGATAGATATTGTGAACAGCTGGGGCCCAAGCACAGATCCCTGCGGTACTCCATTAGTCACAGCCTGCCAAAGCAAGAATGGCCCATTTATTCCTGCTCTCTGTTTCCTGCCTGTTTACCAATCCTTACTGCTAGTCAGTATATTACCTCCGATCCCATGTTCTTTAACTTTGCTGACCAACATACTGTGGGGAACTTTATCAAAAGCTTTCTGAAAATCCACCGACTCCCCTTCTCTATTTTGTTCATGACATCCAAAAAATAAAAACCAACAGGTTCATCAAGCATGATTTCCCATTCATAAATCCATGTTGACTCTGCCCAATCAGATCTATTTATCGCATAATTTAGAATAGATTCTAACATGTTCCCTAGTACTGATGAAATGCTAACCACGTGGGCTTTCGCCGGGTGCTCCAGTTTCCTCCCACAGCCAAAGACTTGCAGGTGATAGATAAATTAGCCATTATAAATTACCCCTAGTGTAGGTAGGTGGTAGGGAATATGGTATTACTGTAGTGTTAGCATAAATGGGTGGTTGTTGTTCCCAAATTTCTCTTTCCCTCCCTTCTTAAACAGTGGGATGAGATTTGCTACCTTCCAATCTGCAGGAAGCGTTCCGGAAGTGATAGAATTTTGAACGATGACCGCCAATGCATGAACAATCTCCATTACTACTTCCTTCAACACTCTGGGATATAGAATATCAGATCCTGGATAATTGTCAAACATCAGCCCTACTAATGTCTCCAATACAAACTTCTCACTAATACCAATTTCCTTCAATTCTTCATTCTCCCAATCCCTTGGATCTCTAATTCTGGGAGATTTCTTGTATCTTCCTCAGTGAAGACAGACACAAAATATTTTTTTGTTTAGTTTAGAGATACAGCACTGAAACAGGCCCTTCGGCCCACCGAGTCTGTGCCGACCATCAACCTCTCATTTTATACTACACTAATCCCATATTCCTACCACATCCCCACCTGTCCCTATATTTCCCTACCACCTACCTATACTAAGGGCAATTTATAATGGTCAACTAACCGACCAACCTGCAAGTCTTTTGGCTGTGGGAGGAAACCTGAGCACCCGGAGAAATCCCACGTAGACGCAGGAAGAACTTGCAAACTCCACACAGGCAGTACCCAGAATTGAACCTGGGTCGCTGGAGCTCAGAGGCTGCGGTGCGAATCACATTTCACTTCTCTGTCATTTCTCAATTCCCCATTATAAATTCTCCTGACTCTGCCTGTAATGGCCCTACATTTGTCTAAGCTAAACATTACCATTTTATGAACCAATAGTAGATTTCCAGCCTGTTTTGGTGCTTACCTTTGACCAGTGGATACAGAAGATCAGGATACAGCCCACATATATAAATCTCAGAGCAGTGATCCATCTCGAAGAGTTCACAAACTCGCTCTCCCTCCCATTAAAACACACACAGAGGAACAGAAGGTTCAAAGAGCCAGGCAGGTTGCACTTCTGGCTGATGAATTTTCCCTTGTATACAAGGCCTTAGCCCCAAAGGGAAACCATTCCCTAGTAACCCCAAAGACCCGAGAATAAAAGGTGGGAGGCTGATCGGACCCTGAACAGCCATGGGCAAGAAGGAAAAGCTGGACACACGGGAGCCCTTCCTCAGGCCAAATAGGACGGTACTGAGAGCAGGAGTAACAGCCGAAGCCATGTGTGTTTCCATTGTAATGAGGCAGATCACCGTCATGCTGACTGGTGGAAGTGTCGGGAAAACCTGTAAGATTAATGAGAGTCCTGATTACCACCTACCGCCCTCCTCAGCTAATGACTCAGTACTCCTCCATGTTGAACACCACTTGTAAGAAGCACTGAGGGTAGCAAGGGCACAAAATGTACTCTGGGTGGGGGACTTCAATGTCCATCACCATGAGTGGCTCAGTCGCACCACTACTGACCAAGCTGGCCGAGTCCTAAAGGACACAGCTGCTAGACTGGGGCTGCGGCAGGTGGTGGGGGAACCAACACGAGGGAACAACATACTTGACCTCGTCCTCACCGATCCGCCTGCCACAGATGCATCTGTCCATGACAGTATTGGTAGGAGTGACCACTGCATAGTCCTTGTGGAGACGAAGTCCCGCCTTCAGATTGAGGATACCGTCCATTGTGTTGTGTGGCACTATCACCGTGCTAAATGGGACAGATTTCCAACAGATCTAGCAATGCAAAACTGGGCATCCATGAGGCGCTGTGGGCTATCAGCAGCAGCAGAATTGTACTCAACCACAATATGTAACCTCATGGCCCGGCATATCCCCTACTCTACCATTACCATCAAGCCAGGATACCAACCCTAGTTCAATGAAGAGTGCAGGAGGGCATGCCAGGAGCAGCACCAGGCATACCTCAAAATGAGGTGTCAACCTGGTGAAGCTACAACCCAAGACAACTTGCATGCCAAACTGCGTAGAGCTAAGCGATCCCATAAACAACGGATCCGATCTCAGCTCTGCAGTCCTGCCACATCCAGCCGTGAATGGTGGTGGACAATTAAACAACTAACTGGAGGAGGTGGCTCCACAAATATCCCCATCCTCAATGATGGGGGAGCCCAGCACATCAGTGCAAAAGATAAGGCTGAAGCATTTGCAACAATCTTCAGCCAGAAGTGCCGAGTTGATCCATCTCGGCCTCCTCCTGAAGTCCCCAGCATCACAGATGCCAAACTTTAGCCAATTCGATTCACTCCGCGTGATATCCAGAAACGACTGCAGCGAATGGATACTGAAAAAGCTATGGGGCCTGACAATATTCCGGCAATAGTACTGAAGACCTGTGCTCCAGAACATGCTGCGGCCCTAGCCAAGCTGTTCCAGTACAGCTACAACACTGGCATCTACCCTGCAATGTGGAAAATTACCCAGGTATGTCCTGCACACAAAAAACAGGACCAATCCAACCCGGCCAACTACCGCCCCATTAGCCTCCTCTCAATCATCAGTAAAGTGATGGAAGGTGTCATCAACAGTGCCATCAAGCGGCACTTGCTTAGCAACAACCTGCTCAGTGATGCTCAGTTTGGGTTCCAAAAGGGCCACTCATCCTGATCTCAATACAGCCTTGGTTCAAAAATGGACAAAAGAGCTGAACTCAAGAGGTGAGGTGAGAGTGACTGCCCTTGACATCAATGCAGCATTTGTCCGAGTATGGCATCAAGGAGCCCTAGCAAAACTGAGGGCAATGGGAATCAGGGGGAAAACCCTCCGCTGGCTGGAGTCATACCTAGCGCAAAGGAAGATGATTGTGGTTGTTGGAGGTCAATCAGCTGAGCTTCAGGACATCACTGCAGGATTACCTCAGGGTACTGTCCTGGGCCCAACCATCTTCAGCTGCTTCATCAATGACCTTCCTTCAATCATGAGGTCAGAAGTGGGGATGTTCGTTGATGATTGCACAATGTTCAGCACCATTCGCGACTCCTCAGATACTGAAGCAGTCTGTGTAGAAATGCAGCAAGACCTGGAAAATATCCAGGCTCGGGCTGATAAGTGGAAAGGAGCATTCGCGCCACACAAGTGCCAGGCAATGAGCATCTCCAAGAAGAGAGAATCTAACCATCTGTCCTTGACATTCAATGGCATTACCATCGCTGAATCCCCCACTATCAACATCCTAGGGGCTACCATTGACCAGGAGCCGAACTGGAGTAGCCATATAAATACCGTGGCTACAAGAGCAGGTCAGAGGCTAGGAATCCTGAGGCGAGTAACTCACCTCCTGACTCCCCAAAGCCTGTCCACAATCGACAAGGCACAAGTTAGGAGTGTGATGGAATACTCTCCACTTGCCTGGATGGGTGCAGCTCCAACAACACTCAAGAAGCTTAACACCATCCAGGACAAAGCAGCCCGCTTGATTGGCACCCCATCTACAAACATTCACTCCCTCCACAACCGACGCACAGTGGCAGCAGTGTGTACCATCTACAAGATGCACTGCAGAAATGCACCAAGGCTCCTTAGACAGCACCTTCCAAACCCGCGACCTCTACCAACTAGAAGGACAAGGGCAGCAAATACATGGGAACACCACCATCTGCAAGTTCCCCTACAAGTCACGCACCATCCTGACTTGGAACTTTATCGCCGTTCCTTCACTGTCGCTGGGTCAAAATCCTGGAACTCCCTTCCCAATAGCACTGTGGGTGTACCTACCCCATATGGACTACTGCAGTTCAAGCAGGCAGCTCACCACCACCTTGGCAAGGGCGATTAGGGTTGGGCAATAATTGCTGGCCTGGCCAGCCACGCCCACATTCTGTGAATGAATTTTTTTTTTTTTAAATGTCCACCAGATCAGTGCAGGAAAACGGGCCCTGATGGAAATCACAGCAGATCAGGCTGTGCCTTTAACTGTGGCAGTCAGACCCAGTAAACCTACCACTGAGAGTGCAGGAAATCTTAACAAAATCCCTGAGAGTTACCAGGAATTATAATCCCAAGGAAAAGTGACCCCATCTACCTTGAGTGAGGCAAGCAAGCCCATAGTCATACTAAGGGATACAGGGGCAACCCAATCCCTTCTGCTGGGAAAAGGAATGACCTTTCTTCGATAGTGTAGTGAATGCTAAAGAGTTAGTGAATTGTATCGGAAGACAGTATATGTCCATACCTTTATAACGACTGTGACCCAGTTTCAGGACCGGTAACCATGGGGATTGTACCTAGTTTACCGATGGATGGGTCGACCTGCTCCTGGGTAATGATCTGACAGGGGAAAAGGTGCCAGCTTCCCCGGTAGTTCTCGAGAGACTAAGATAACGCAGGGAGACAGAGCAGTTACAGGATAAGGCCCCTGACATTCTCCCTGATTGTGTGGTGACACGGTCCACGGCCAAACAATCCCTGAACTGACACTGTAGATGGATGACCCGACTGCCTGGCTGTCTGCAACCTTCTTTGGGAAGTTAGAGAACAGAAAGGATTTGCTAAACAGATCTTCCTTAGTTGAGGCTCAATCCCCCGACCCTGTGTTAAAAAATAGCACGGACTGTCCAAACCAAAACTGAAGCAGAGGGAATTGCAGAGTGCTACTATTTAAGGAACGAGGTGCTGATGAGGAAGTAGAGACCTCCTCACAGACCTGCGGATGAAGAGAGGACAGTGGTTCACCAGATAGTGGTGCCGCTGAGGTCCCTTAAAGAAATATTAAGAATGGCCGACGAACTTCCAATGACTGGACATGTCAGTGTATGAAAAATCGAAGCCGCATAAGACAGCATTTTGACTGGCCACAACTCCACAAAGATGTGGTGGAGTTCTGTAAAACTAGTCACATGCGCTAGGTGGTGGGGAAGCCCCAACCTGCAATAAAATCTGCACCCAAATTCATCTACCAGCTTTTGGGGAACCCTTCAGCAGAGTGCTGGTGGATTTTGTGGGACACCTGCTGAAAACAAAACGGGACTACCAGTATCTTCTCACCATTATGGATGTGGTGACCTGATTCCCAGAGGTCATTCTCCCGAAGAGTTATCTCTGCCAAGGTAGTGGTGGAGGGGCTAACCCAATTCTTTACCCGATAATGGGCTGCCTGCTGAGATCCAGTTGGATCAGGGCACACATTTTATGTCCAGTATTTTTGAAAAGGTCATGGGCAATCTGGACATAACCCAGCTAAGGTCCTTAGCCTACCACCCACAGTCACAAGGGGCTTTGGAGTGTTACCACCAGACCCTAAAGACAATGAACAGGCCATACTGCTATGAGTAACCCCATGACTGGGACAAAGGGCTAGGATTTCACCTGTTGGTTACCAGGGACTTATTCAATGCTTCCACTGGCTTTAGCCTCTTTGAATTAATTTATGGACACGAGGTGAGAGCTCTGCTTAAATGATTCAAGAAGTTTTTCGGACACAGGGATGAGTCTTCCATGTTAGAATACATTTCCATGCTCTGGGATCGGCTCACGGGAGCCTGTGCAATGACTCAGGAACAACCAAAGACCCCCCAGGCAGCCATGAGAAGGTAAGCAGGAAAAAATGCCAAGGCGAGAACATTTCCGCCCAGAGACCATGTATTGTTATTACTCCCAATGGAGGGTCTACCCCTGAAAGCCCGTTTCAGTGGTCCATATCGAGTGACCAAAAGAATAGCGGGTAAATTATATAATTGACTCCCCAGAGCAAAGGCAAAAAATCAAGTCTGTGGAGGGGACAGACAAGTACAGATCTGTCAGACAGTCAGGAGGGAAGGATTCAAAAGGACAGTGAGGACAGGTTGGAGGAGGGCCAGGAGGATTACCAATTGGAACCCCCTACTCTCCGATTAGCCAACCCTGAAATGTTAGAGAAATTAGACCACTCACTCTCCTCCTTAAATGCAGGTCAAACAGGGACCATAAAAAGGCTGCTAACAACATTTACAGAAACGTGGAGGGACAAAGAAAGTTCCCAAAAAGGCATGCCAATGGTAAGGGAGATGTCTGAACTAGTCAAAGTGCCGCTGGAAAGTTCAGTGAAAGCTGGACAGACACTGGCGAACACTACTGTCCCAGAGGAAATAGGGCAGATTAGGAAAAATATCCTCCTCATAGTGAAGAGAAAAGGGAAGGGAAATTGCCCTAAAGTGAACAGCACTTGCGTACCTCAGCAGAAAGTTAAAAGTAAGGTCAGTGTGGATCTACCCACTGAAGAACCCAATGATCAGGTCCCAAACCCAAAGCTAATCAAACCCTGCAACTTGGGGCTGCAAAGGTGTGCAGTGATTAGCGCTACAACCTCATAGCTCCTGTGACCCAGGTTCGATTCTCGGTATTGCCCGTGTAGAGTTTGCAAGTTCTCCCTTTGACCACGTGGGTTTTTGTCGGGTGCTCCGGTTTCCTCACACAGCCAAAGATTTGCAGGTTGATAGGTAAATTGGCCATTATAAATTGCCCCTAGTATAGGTAGGTGGCAGGGGAAGGTGGGGATGTGGTAAGAATATGGGATTCATGTAGGATTAGTATAAATGGGTGGTTGATGGTCGGCAGAGACTTGGTGGGCCGAAAGGCCTGTTTCAGTGCTGTACCTCTAAATAAATAAATTTCAAAGCCGTGCTCAGCAAGAACAAAGGTCCACAGGAAATCTCAGACACCTCACAGGGAGAAAGATCATCAAGGTGCAGGAACCTGAATAGTTAAAGCTTCATTGCAAGAGAGAAAAAAAACCTATGTAATCGCTGATGCAATGTCCAGGGTCGAACCCGACACATAACCATCCCAGACAAAACTCCAAAACAATTAAATCAGCACAACTGTAACAGACAATGACAGCTGCAGTAATTCCAAGATTCATGTGTGAATTTGAGAAGTGATTATTGAGAATGAATGTGTATTTCCTTCTATTTCTTCCCACAATTCTGTAATGAAATGTTCCTATTATCAAATTTCTTTCAGTGTGCTGTGGTGGTGTCAAGATAACACCATATGCCCAATGAGGAATTTTAATTCACCGATTTGAAACTTGCAATAAACCTTTAATGAAAAAAGAAATCCCACAGTTAACCTTGACAAAACTGGCAGCCAAGATGCCCACCGCAATTGGCATCTGAAACACCTTTTCACATTCATAGGCCACCAACGGGAGACACATGTCTGCTGAGTCTAGACCTGTATCATTGGCTTGCTCTAGTGATTGAATTACCTTAAATTACTTTCATTAACACGGCATACAAGGGCATCCTGACATATTGACTTTGAAAGAGAAAACTCCTACAATTATAAATACTGGCATCCTGAGCCCCGGGGTGACAGAAGTTTCTAACCTTGAATCTCATTATCAGGTTCCAGCGAATGCACTGAGACAGTCATGAGGCCTTCTGTCCATCTATGTGAAAGTTGGGAGTTTCCCCTGGACAAAGACAGACAAGCCAGTGATTCAAACTGTGCAGAATCAGAAGGGCTGTGTCCCCCCGTCTCTCTCTCTCCAGATAACGTCACAAGTTTGAATACCACATGCGACTGTGGTCCCTCCAAGCCGACAGATTACTACAGACAGAGACAGCAGGGAAAGAAAGCCACCTACAAGTCTGCCTCAAAGAAATCCCTGAGCCACGTGGGCCAGCCACAAAGGGTGCTTCGACCAGCCAAAGACTTCAAGAATACAACTGCAGCCGGAAGACCGCCGTGTCATCCAACATCACAGAATGAGTATTTTATTTTTCTATTTATGCCGGACTCCCATCTTCTCACTCTGTAATCTATTTCTGTGTAATTCTCGTACGAATGTGTGCGTAAATGTGTGGTGTATTTTTTTATGATTTTATTGAGATCGGGTTGACATTGTTAAGTATAATAAACTTACCTCTTTCCTGTTTAAACTCAAGAGAACCTGCCCGATCAGGTCCTTCACAATCACTCCAAAGGTAAAAGGTCAAATACTCAATGAGAGGGTTAGCACATCCACTGGTTAAAAAGAACAAACAGAGTTGTGGTCAAATAAGACGAGCGACTGTGACCCATCCTCACCTGGCCGTAACAATAGGCAGGGTTGGGGATCGCGAGAATATGGGGATGAACTCAGCTCAGCATTAAACAGGTACCAGAGATTGTAAACTTCCTGGTTCAGCCTCAGACAATGGTCAGTGAGGGGGATGCAGACCGTGGATAGGGAATAGAGTATGTGACAAAAACTGAAGACAATGACTTCAGTCTTCTCATGATTTAAATGACAAGAACATTAAATCAGTGAAATATGTTTTCTGAATCCAATAATTGCAGATGGAGACTTACCAGGGACACCAATAATAGCGAGTATGGGATAGTAAATAAATTGAATCATCCTCAGAGCATAATAAATCCGCAATTCTAATGTCATCCAATAATAATAAGCAGTAACCAGATCAAACGAAGAGGATAAACTCCTGCTGTCCATTGTTGTAACATTCCAATCTATTGTTCTTAGATTCTGATGCATTGTTGTAACATTCCAATCTATTGTTCTCAGATTCTGATCCATTGTTGTAACATTCCAATCTATTGTTCTCAGATTCTGACCCATTGTTGTAACATTCCAATCTATTATTCTCAGACTCTGATCTATCCTCTCCCTCTGTCTGAAGCTACTGATCTCTGTTAGTGCCGGAGGCGATGCTGCTGCTGATACCATGGAATAGCACATTGAAAGGAGCCCCTTATTAATAGAAGTTGAAAACACTCCAGTGACACAATTTGGGTCCATGGAGACTAACATTAAATACAGTCACTGAACAAACAGGTTCTGTTAACCCCTTTCAATTCCACACTTTTTGTACAATAACAAAGTTGAACATTTGCCTGGTCTGGATGGGATGTATGAGGGTTGCTGAGGGAAGGTATGGTGGAAGCAGCAGAGGCACTGGCCAGAATCTTTCAGTCATCCTTGGATATGAGAGTGATAGAAGATGGAAACTCTCCAGTGAAACATAAGGTTCACTAATGTTCTTTAGGGAAGGAAATCTGCTGCCCTTACCTGGTGGCCTACATATGACTCCAGACCAAATCAATGTGGTTGGCTTTTACATGCCTTCTGAAATGGGCTAGCAAGCCACTCAGTTGTATCTAACTACTATGAAGTCAATAAAAAGGAATGACACCGGATGGACTACCCTGCATCGACCTAGGCACCAGAAACGACACGGACAAACCCAGCCCTGTCGACCCTCCAAAGTCCTCCTTACTAACATCTGGGGGCTTGTGCCAAAGTTGGGAGAGCTGTCCCACAGACTAGTCAAGCAGCAGCCTGACATAAAAATATATCATGCTTGTAAAATCATGGGACAATAAATGACAAGCAGCACGGATAGGTTAATGGAAAATCGTTTCTGATAATCTTGCTGGGGTTTGTTGATATAACTGTGAGTGTTAATGAGGATAGCGTGTTTCATGTTATAGAATGCCAGACTCGTAGAAACCTTAAGGGACAGAAAGAGGCCACTTGGCCCATCGTGTCTGTACCAGCCGAAAAATGATCCACCTATTCGAATCCCACCTTCCAGCATTTGATCCATAGCCCTACAGATTATGACACTTGAGGTGCACATTCAGACCGCTTTTTAATGAGTAGAGGGTTTCTGCCTCAAACATCCTTGCCGACAGTGGGTTCCAGACCGGCACTAAAAGCCGGGGACCCAGTACTGAGCCCTCTGGAACACCACGGGAAACAGTGCTCCAGTCACTAAAATACCCTTCAACAATTACCCTTTGTTTACTGCCACTGAGCCAATTTTGTATTTCTGGTTGTACAAGTTTTTCCTCATCTCCCCTCTGATCTTTCTACCAATCACTTACCTCTCGGCTCAGGTGAATAGACCCTTCACCTCCAGTCAATCCAGGCCACTCACAATTTTGTACATTTCAATCAGATCTCCTCTCAGCCTTCTCTGTTCCAAGGAGAACAACCCCAGACTCTCCAATCTTTCCTCACAACTGCATTATTTCAGTCCTGGCAACATCCTCGTAAATCTCCTCTGTACCCTCACTAGTGCAATTACATCCTTTCTGTAATGTTGTTGCCAGAACTGAACACAGTACTCAAGTAGTGGTCCAACCAATGATTTATACAGTTCCAGCATAACTTCCCTGCTCTTATATTCTGTATCTCGGCTAATAAGGGCTAGGATTCATATGCCTTCTTAACCACCTTATTGACCTGTCCTGCTATCTTCAGGGATCTGTGGACATTGACTCCAAGGTCCCTTACTTCCTCCACACTTCTCAGTATTTTCCCAGTAATCGTGTATTCCTTTGTCTTATTTGAGCTCCCCAATTGCATCACCTCACACTTCTCCAAGTTGAATTCCATTTGCCATTTTTCTGCCCATCTGTCCAGACCACCAATAACTTACTGCAGTCTACAGCTATCCTTCTCACTATCTACCACACGGCCGATCTTTGTGTCATCCGTAGATTTCTTGATCATGCCCCCTACATTTATGTCGAAATCGTTAATATACACCACAAAAAGCAGGAGATTCAGTACTCAGCCCTCTGGAATACCACTGGAAACAGCCCTCCAGTTGCAAAAACGCCCGTCAACAATTACCCTTTGTTTCCTGCCACTGAACCAATTTTTTATCCACCTCGCTGCATTTCCCTGGATTACATGGAATTTTCTTTTTGAACCAGTCTGTCATGTGGGATCTTGTCAAAAGCCTTGCTGAAATCCATGTAAACCACATCAACGGCACTACTTTCATCGATATCCCTTGTTACATCTTCGAAAAATTCGATCAAGTTGGTCAAACAAGCTCTTCCCTTAACAAATCCATGCTGATTATCCTTGATTAACCTGTGCCTGTCTCAGTGACAGTTTACCCCGTCTCTCAGAATAGATTCCAATCATTTTCCCACTACTGAGGTTAGACTGACAGGCCTGTACTTATTCAGACTATCCTTCACTCCCTTTTTAAACAGAGGTCCAACGTCAGCAATTCTCCAATACTCCGGCATCACATACTGTATCCAGTGAGGACTGGAAAATGATGGTCAGACCCTTTGTTATTTCCTCTGTTGCTTCTTGTAGCAACCTGGGGCACATTTCAATTGGATCAGGTGATTTATCAACTTTCAAGGATACTAATCCCATTAACGCTTCCTCTCTCAGTATGTTCATCACATCCAATAATTCACACTCTTCCTCCTTAACTACAATATCTGCATTCGCCCTCTTTTCTGAAGACACTAAAAGTATTCAATAAAACCATACCAATATCTTCCACCCCTACGCATAGGTTACCTTTTTGGTCTATTATGGGCCCTACTCTCCCCTTAGTTAACCTCTTACTCTTAATGCATTGAGAAAACATCTTTGGGTTCACCTTGACTTTGCTTGCCAATATTCTTTCATGCTCTCTCTTTGCTGTCCTAATTTCCTTTTTGATTTAATCCTTCCACTTTCTAAAGTCCTCTCAACTTTCTGTAGTATTGAGTTCTCAGTGTCGGATGTATGCTTCCCTTTTCTGTTTTATCTTACCATATAGGATCCTTGACATCCATGGGACTCGAGATTTGGCCGCCTCACCCTTTTTCTTTGTGGAAACATGTTTACACTGAACCCCTTGAATCTCCACTTTGAATGCCTCCCAGTGCTCTGAGACTGATTTACCTTCAAGTCGCTGTTTCCAGTCCACTTTCGCTCCTCGGTTTAGTAAAATTGGCCTTGCACCAATTGAGAACTCTAAATCCTATTCTATGTCTGTACGTTTCCATAGTTATGTTATAACTGACTGAATTATGATCACTCCCACCAAAATGCTCTCCCCTGACACTCCATACACCTGCCCGTCGTCATTTCCTACAACAAAGTCTAAAACTGCACCCTCTCCTGTTGGACTTTCTGCATGCTGGACAAAAATGTTGTCCTGAATGCACCTCAAGAATTCTGCTCCCTCAATTCTTTTCATACTAAAATTATCCTCGTTAACATCGGGGTGATTAAAATAACCTACTATTACTGCCCTATTGTTCTTGCACTTCTCATAGACCTGCCTACTTATCTGCTCCTCTATCAACCTCTGACTATTTGGCTGTCGAGATCACTCTCCCAGCAGTGAGATTGCCCCTTTATGGTCCCTTCGCTGAATCGATATGGCCTCACTTGATGAACCTTCCAACATATCATCCCTCCTCACAGCTGCAAAAGATTCCTTGACCAGAATTGCAATTCCCCTCCTTTCTTAACCCCCTCTCTATCGCATCTAAAAACCTGATAACCAGGAACGTTGAGCTGCCATTCCTGTCCCTCCTTAAGCCAAGTTTCTGTAACAACTATGATATCATACTGCCACATGTCTATCTTTGCCCTCCGCTCATCTGCTTTATTTGCAGCACTCCATACATTGAAACAGATAGCCTTGAGCACTGCCAAACCCTTTTTTCATTTTCTCACCCTCATTTCCTCTGTCTTCTAGACTCATCCATTAATTTGCCACCTTCCATTTTCATTTCTGATTTTGTCCCAGCTAAGTCTACCCTCAGGTCCCCCACCTCCCTGCTAAACTAGTTTAAACCCTCCCCAACAGTACTCGCAAAACGTTCCGCAAGGAACCCAGTCCTGGCTCTGTTCACGTGCAACCCATCCGGCCTGTAAAGGTTCCATCTCCCCCAGAGCCGGTTTCAGTGTCCCAGGAATATGAATCCCTCCCTCCTGCACCATCTTTCCAGCCACAGATTCGTCTGCCTTATCTTTCTATTTATATACTACGTTGCACCTGGCACTGGGAGTAATCTGGAGAATTCTACTTTTTGACTGTGTTTGTGGTCCTGCTTGCTAATTTCTTCCCTAGCTCCCTAAATTCTGACTGCAAGACCAGATCCCGCTTTCTACCTCTGTCGTTGGTTCCCATGTGGAACACGACTTCTGGCTGTTCCCCTCCTGCTTCAAGATGCTCTACAGTCGCTGAGTGACATCCTTGACCCTGGCACCTGGGAGACAACACCCCATCCTGGATTCACGTCTGTGGCCACAGAAACGCCTGTCTGTTGCCCTGACTATAGACTCACCTATCACTATGGCTCTTCCAGTCATCCCTGTATCCCGCTCTGCAGCTGAGCCACCCGTGGTGCCATGGGCTTGCTGTGGCTGCTCTCCTCAGGTGAAGCATCACTTCCCTCAGTATTCAGAACTGAATACCTGTTGGAGACTGAGATGCACTCAGGGGTCTCCGGCACTACCTGCCTGATAACTTTTGACTGCCTGCTGATCACCCATTCCCTCTCTGCCTGCATGCTCTTCAGCAGTGTGGTGACCACATCTATGAACATGCTAAAGCTGAATAAACTGGTATATGAGAAGGAAGAATGTGCAGGGTTCCGGGAAGAAGGCAGGGAATGGGATTAGGTGAATTGTGCATTCGGAGAGCCGGTGCAGACACGATGAGCTGAATAGTTCCTTCTGTGCTGTAATAACACTGTGATGGGGCATCTCAGATGGGTGTAATGGTGGAGAATGGGGGATCCATGGCGGGAAAGAGAAGTTGTCCTATGGGAACCGGTATCTTAGCAGGGACTCTCTGACAACCTGTCCGGCTGGAAGGCATCCAGGAAATATCCTCCCTGCCTCCTCCTCCTCCTGAGGTATCCTCCAGATTCCTTGTGCCAATGCCTGTGTCCTCATGATGGTGATGATATGAAGGATGCAGCAGAACACCATGAACCTGGACACCTGCTCCAGTGTGTACTGGCGGGCACCCCCGAGCGGTTCAGACATCGGAAGCATTGCTTCATCACACCGATGGTCTGTCTCACCATGTTCCTGGCGATTCCATTGCTCACATTATACACATGGTAATTTTGTGAGGTTGGTTGGTGTGGGATGTGATTTGGGGGTGCAGAAACATGAGCTGTGTCTAGAGGGGTTTCCTTCGCCTCCGAGAAGCCGCATTCTGGTTCTGCAAGGAGCCCCGGAGTATTGGGACCGGCTGACTGATTCAGAATGAAGGTATCCTTGCTGCTGCCAGGATAGTGGACATTCACCAACATGATGTACTGGGCATGCTCACACACCAACTGTACATTAATGGAGTGAGAGTGCTTCCAGTTCCTGTACCTCTCCCTGTTGACATGGGGGCCCCGCAGAGCTACCGACACCATTAGGAATCCCGCTATCCTGACAAAGCCACGGGATCACTCATCCTGCTTCTCCCTGCTGAGGGAGAAATTGATGACATAGATGGTCACCCTCACCTCCCAGAATTATCAATGGACAACACACAGGCTTCGCAACCACTGGACAGTTAGTTTAACATCATTGGTGAGTTAAGTTTTAGAAGCAATTATCAGGGAAAAGTCAACACACACTTGGAGAGGTTTGAGTTATTTAAGGATTGTCAGCACGGATTTCTAAAAAGGCAGATCATGCTTGACTGAACTAATTGAACTTATTTCGATGATCTGAGAAGGTTGATGAAGGGAATGTGGTGGATGTTGTATGCATGGATTTTATGAAATTGTTTGATGAACAACCACACAAAAGCTTGGTTAACAAAATTGAATCTCAGGAATAGCATCCAGTTGAATCAAAAATTGTCCAAATGACAGAAAAAAGAGAAATGTGTTAAATGGTTGTTTTTCAGACTGGAGGATGGTAGACAGTGAAGTTCCCCAATGGTCAGTGCGAGGAACACTGTGCTTTTTTTTTGCTACATATAAATGACATGGATCTTGGAATAATGAGTAGAATTTACATTTTTTCTGATGATTGCAATCTTGGAGGAGTAGTAAGCAGTGAGGATGTCACAAACCACCTACAACATGATATAGATCGGCTAGCAGAATGGACAGAGAAGTGACAGGTAGAATTTAATACAGAGGAGTGTGAGGTGATGCATTTTATCAGATGGACGAGGAAGGCAATATAGACATAATGACACAGTTCTAAAGATTGTGCAGGAACAGAGGGACCTGGGGCTCCATATGTATTGATCTTTGAAGGTGCCAGGACATATTAGGAGGGTGCTGAGCAAATCATATCAGATCTTGGGCTTCATCATTGGATGCAAAGATACAAAATAAGGGAAGTTATGCAGAACATTCATAAAGCTTTGGTTAGACCCCAACTAGTGAACTGTGTACAGTTCTGGTCACCACACTGTCGGAAGGATGTGAAAGTCCCTGAAAGGGTGCAGAGGAGATTTACCAGAATGATTCCAGGGATGGAAGTTTAGTTACAAAGTGAGTTCGGAGAAGATGGAGTTGTTCTCCCTGGTGTAAAGGAGATTGAGAGAGATTTGATAGAGGTGCACATGATTATGATAGACTTAGATAAGATAGACAAGGCAAGACTGTTCCCATTAACTGATGAAGCAAGGACTAGGGGACACAGATGGAAGGTTTTGGGTAAGAGATACAGGGGGAATATGAGGAGAAACATTTTTACATAGTGGATGGTAATGAGCTGGAACTCACTACCCATGAGGGTGGTGGAAGCCAAGACAATCAATGATTTCAAAAGGAAACTGGATGGACACCTGAAGGAAATGAACTTGCAGGGATACGGGAATTGAGCGGGGGAGTGGAACTGACTGGATTGTTCCACAGAGAGCCGGCATAGAGTGGCTGAATGGCCTCCTTCAGTGTTGTAAATGACTCCATCGATTTCTACCACTCGATGTTGGATATGTCACCTGCTCCTGCCTGGAACCATCCAGATACATAGAAGTTCAATTAAACTGTGACCTGAACGGCCACTGACAGCTCCGTCTTCACCCTGGTGTGAGGCTCCAGGTTGTGTTACAGGAGGTGACACAGCTCTGTGACCACCTCCTTATTGAATCAGAGTCACCTCACACACTGCTCCTGGGTTAAGTGTAGGTAGGAAAAGAGCTCTTGGAACACCCGGGGTGGGTAGGGCAGAGCCCCCTGCTCCTCTATATTTACAGAGCTTCCCTGTCTGCAGCCTCTGCTCCATTTGTTGGTCATGTGACAGACCCAGGGACACTGTAACTACAGTCCCAATACCTCTTCCAGAGTTGGGTCACCAAATCTTCTGTCCTCCCTGAATGTCTGCAGCAGCTCCCAACACAACCTCCAGAAAACCATCCACAGCACCTCCATTAACTTTACAATAGCAGAAGTAAGTCAAAAGCCCCTCACCTGTATGTTGGATGCCTGGTTCTTTTAAATAACACTAGAGGGGGTTCCTCCTGCTGCTGAATGTATTTTCAGCTGTGAGTGACTAACACAGGCGGTCAGTGGACATGCACAGACCAAGTTTCAGAGAAGTACATCAAAGCTGCTGCTATGGTACATTGACATCACTTTCAAATCCACCCTCAAAGGAACAACACATACAAGGTACAATTGAGCTAGAGCTCTGCCCAGCTTGGGACAGTGTGCAGGCCACAGTAGAAGTGGCCGGCTGCGAAGACCACGCGAACAGCACATAGATGATACGACGGGCTGGAGCCCCGTCCAGCATGGGATATTGTGCAGACCGCACTGGAAGTGGCCGGCTGTGCGATTCACATCTCTTTATGGATAACCAGCTTCTGTACCGTCAGCAGCAGTCTTGCTGCGGAGTCTATAATCCTGTCTCGGGACACATACAGATAAAGAAATTCACTTTACAAGGAGAACTGAAAAAAGAGTGAAGTCGAAAGATTTGCAGGAATATATGAATTGGAGAGGGGAAAATGAATAAATGGAGGGCTGAGGCCATGGAGAGATTCAAACATAAGAATGAGAATATTAAAATTATGGTGCTGCCAGACCGGTAGCCAATGTAGATCAGTGAGCACAGGGGTGATGGGTGATCGGGATTTGGTGTGAGTTAAAATACAGGCAGCAGAGTTCTGGATGGGCTGTGGTTTATGGAGGTTTATAACGAGAAGGGTGACCAAGATGGAATTGGAATAGTCAAGTGTGGATTTATCAGTGATGCGGATGAGGGTTTACGCAGCAGATGGGCTGAGGCAGAGGTGGAGATGGGTGAAATCACAGAGGTGGTATTAGGCAGGGTTGGTGATGGAGAGAATATGAAGATGAACTCAGCTCAGGTTTAAATATAACTCAGAAGTTGTAAACTGTCCGGTTGAGCCTCAGATATTGGGCAGGGTGGAGTATGTGCTTCCCAGATAGGGGATGGAGTTTGTGATGGAGACCAATGACACTGGCTTCAGTCTTCCCAAAATTTACATAACAGAACAGTATTTCAGTGAAACAGGGTTTACAGATCTCCGAGCCTGAAATAGAGACAGCAACAGCAGCAAAGAACAAGAACAAAGAACAAAGAAAAGTACAGCACAGGAACAGGCCATTCGGCCCTCCAAGCCTGCGCCGATCTTGATGCCTGCCGAACCTAACACCGTCTGCACTTCCGGGGTCCGTATCCCTCTATTCCCATCCTATTCATGTATTTGTCAAGATGCCTCTTAAACATCTCTATGGTATCCGCTTCCACCACCTCCCCCGGCAACACGTTCCAGGCACTCACCACCCTCTGTGTAAAGAGCTTGCCTCTCACATCCCCTCTAAACTTTGCCCCTCTCTCCTTAAACCTATGTCCCCTAGTAACTGACTCTTCCACCCTGGGAAAAAGCTTCTGACTATCCACTCTGTCCATGCCGCTTATAACTTTGTAAACCTCCACCTCCGTCGTTCCTGTGAAAACAATCCGAGTTTATCCAACCTCTGCTTCTAGCTAATGCCCTCCAGACGAGGCAACATTCTGATAAACCTCCTCTGTACCCTCTCCAAAGCCTCCACATCCTTCTGGTAGTGTGGCGACCAGAATTGCACGCAATATTCTAAGTGTGGCCTAACTAAAGTTCTGTATAGCTGCAGCATGACTTGCCAATTTTTATACTCTACGCCCCGACCCATGAAGATAAGCATGCCGTATGCCTTCTTGACTACCTTATCCACCTGCGTTGCCACTTTCAATGATCTGTGGACCTGGACGCCCAGATCTCTCTGCCTGTCAGTACTCCTAAGGGTTCTGCCATTTACTGCAAACCTCCCACCTGGATTAGACCTTCCAAAATGCATTACCTCACATTTGTCCGAATTAAACTCCATCTGTCATTTCTCCTCCCAAGTCTCCAACTGATCTATATCTTGCTGTATATTCTCACAATCCTCATGACTATCCGCAACTCCACCAAACTTTGTGTCGTCCGCAAACTTACTAATCAGACCAGCTACATTTTCCTCCAAATCATTTATATATACTACAAACAGCAAAGGTCCCAGCACTGATCCCTGCGGAACACCATTAGTCACATCCCTCCATTCAGAAAAGCACCATTCCACTGCTACCCTCTGTCTTCTATGACCGAGCCAGTTCTGCATCCATCTTGCAAGCTCCCCTCTGTTCCCATGTGACTTCACCTTTTGTACCAGTCTGCCATGAGGGACCTTGTCAAAGGCTTTACTGAAGTCCATATAGATAACATCCACTGCCCTTCCTTCATCAATCATCTTTGTCACTTCCTCAAAAAACGCAATCAAATTAGTGACACACGACCTCCCCATCACAGAACCATGCTGCCTGTCGCTAATAAGTTCATTTGTTTCCAAATGGGAGTAAATCCTGTCCCGAAGAATCCTCTCTAATAATTTCCCTACCACTAACGTAAGGCTCACTGGCCTATAATTTCCTGGATTATCCTTGCTAACCTTCTTAAACAAAGGAACAACATTGGCTATTCTCCAGTCCTCTGGGACCGCACCTGGAGCCAATGAGGATGCAAATATTTCTGTCAAGGCCCCAGCAATTTCTTCCCTTGCCTCTCTCAGTATTCTGGGGTAGATCTCATCAGGCCCTGGGGACTTATCTACCTTAAAGCTTTGCAAGACACCCAACACCTCCTCCTTTTTGATAATGGGATGACTGAGGCTATCTGCACTCCCTTCCCTAGGCTCATCATGTACCAAGTCCTTCTCTTTGGTGAATACTGATGCAACGTACTCATTTAGTACCATTTCCTCTGGCTCCACACATAGATTCCCTTCTCGGTCCTTGAGTGGGCCAAACCTTTCCCTGGTTACCCTCTTGCTCTTTATATACGTATAAAAAGCTATGGGATTTTCCTTAATCCTGTTTGCCAATGACCTTTCATGACCCCTTTTAGCCCTCCTGACTCCTTGCTTAAGTTCCTTCCGACTGTCTTTATATTCCTCAACGGATTCGTCTGTTCCTAGCCTTCCAGCCCTTATGAATGCTTCCTTTTTCTTTTTGACGAGGCTCACAATATCCCGCGTTATCCAAAGTTCCCGAAACTTGCCAAACTTATCCTTCTTCCTCACAGGAACATGCTGGTCCTGGATTCTAATCAACTGACGTTTGAAAGACTCCCACATGTCAGATATTGATTTACCATCAAACAGCCGCTCCCAATCTAAATTCTTCAGTTCCTGCCTAATATTGTTATAATTAGCCTTCCCCCAATTTAGCACTGTCACCCGAGGACTACTCTTATCCTTATCCACAAGTACCTTAAAACTCATGGAATTATGGTCAATGTTCGCGAAATGCTCCCCTACTGAAACGTAGACCACCTGGCCAGGCTCATTCCCCAATACCAGGTCCAGTACGGCCACATCCCTTGTTGGACTATCTCCGTATTGTTTCAAGAAGCCCTCCTGGATGCTCCTTACAAATACTGCCCCATCCAAACCCCTAACACTAAGTGAGTCCCAGTCAATACAGGGGAAGTTAAAATCACCCACCACTACAACCCTGTTACCTGTACACCTTTCCAAAATGTGTCCACATTTCTGCTCCTCTACCTCCCACCAGCTGTTGGGAGGCCTGTAGTAAAGCCCCAACATCGTGACTGTACCCTTCCTATTCCTGAGCTCCACCCATATTGCCTCGCTGTATGACCCCTCCGAGGTGTCCTCCCGCAGTCCAGCTGTGATATTCTCCTTCACCAGTAATGCAACTACCCCACCCCTTTTATATCCCCCTCTATCCCTTCTGAAGCTTCCGAAGCCTGGGACATTTAGCTGCCAATCCTGTCCTTCCCTCAACCAAGTCTCTGTAATAGCAAAAACATCATAGTTCCAAGTACTAATCCAAGCTCTCAGTTCATCTGCCTTACCCGTTATACTTCTCGCATTGAAACAAATGCACTTCACACCACCAGTCCCGCTGTTCTCCACAACATCTCCCTGCCTGCTCTTCCTCTTAGTCTTACTGGCCTTATTTACTAGTTCCCCTTCATTTATTTCACTTGCTGTCCTACTGCTCTGGTTCCCACCCCCCTGCCACATTAGTTTAAACCCTCCCGAGTGACGCTAGCAAACCTCGCAGCCAGGATATTTGTGCCCCTCCAGTTTAGATGCAACCCGTCCTTCTTGTGCAGGTCCCATCTGTTCCTGAAGAGATCCCAATGGTCCAGATATCTGAAACCCTCCCTTCTACACCAGTTGCTCAGCCACGTGTTTAGCTGCTCTGTCTTCCTATTTCTAGCCTCACTGGCATTTGGCACAGGGAGTAATCCGGAGATTACAACCCTAGAGGTCCTGTTTTTTAACTTTCTACCTAACTCCCTAAACTCCCCCTGAAGGACCTCATCACTCTTCCTGCCTATGTCGTTGATACCGATGTGTACCACAACCTCTGGCTACTCACCCTCCCCCTTCAGAATTCCCCCTGTCCATTCAGAGACATCCTTGACCCTGGCACCAGGGAGGCAACATACCATCCTGGAGTCTCTTTCACGTCCACAGAAGCGCCGATCTGTGCCCCTGACTATAGAGTCCCCTATAACTATTGCTCTTCTGTGTTTTGTCCCTCCATGCTGAACAACAGTGCCAGCCGTGGTGCCACTGCTCTGGCTGCTTCTGTTTTCCCCTGATAGACCATCCCCCCCAACAGTATCCAAAGCGGTATACTTGTTAGAGAGGGGGATAGCCACAGGGGATTCCTACACTGACTGCCTGCCCCTTCTCGCGGTCACGCATCTATCCCCTGCACCTTGGGTGTAACCACTTCTCTAAAACTCCTGACTATGACGTTTTCCGCCACTTGCATGCTCCTAACTGCATCCAGTTGCCGCTCCAACCGATCCATGCGGTCTATGAGGAGCTGCAACTGGGTACACGTCCTGCAGATGTAGTCCTCCAGAACGCTGGAAGCGTCACGGGCTTCCCACATCTCACAGGTGAAGCACTTCACCCCTCCAACTGACATTTCTAACACTAATTAGTTAATTATTATTAAATAAATAAAATGAGAGAGTAAATGACAAGAACTGTAATACAGTTAGCAATGGTTTATAGAGCTAATATCTGGAGATATTCACCAGGCAGACAACGGCAGCAAGAAGGACAGAGTAAATTACAGGAGCAGTAATGCAGTCAAACATGGTTTAAAGGATTTATAGCTAGATAGAGAGACTTACCAGGGACACCAATAATAGCCAGGATGGGATAGTAAATATATTGAATAATCTTCAGTGCGAGATAGATACGAGAGTTTAATGACATCCGATCATAATATGTAGAAAGAGAGTAAAGATCCGAGGATAGACTCCTGTCCATTGTTGTAACATTCCAATCTATTGTTCTCAGATTCTGACCCATTGCTGTAACATTCCAGTCTTTTGTTCTCAGATTCTAACCTATCCTCTCTCTATCTCTCTGGAGCAGCTGATCTCTGTAAGTGCCGGGGCTGATGTTCCCACTGACACTGTGGGATAACACATTGAAAGAAGCCCCTTATTAATAGAAGATGGAAAACACAATTAGGGTCCATGGAGACTGACATTATGTACACACAGTCACGGAATTAACAGATTCAGTTAACTCTTTTCAATCCAACACTTTTTGTACCACAATAAAGTTGAACATTTACCCAGTCTGGATGGGATGTATGAGGGTTGCTGAGGGAAGGAATGGTGGAAATAGCCGAGGCACTGGCCAGAATCTTCCAATCCCCCTTGGATATGGGCGTGATGACAGATTTTCACAGGCTCGCCACTCTCTGGGTGAAGAAATTTCTCCTCATGTCAGTCCTGAAAGTTTTAACCCGTATCCTTAGACTATGACCCCTGGTTCTGGACTCCCCACCATCGGGAACATCCTTCCTGCATCTACCGTGTCAAGTCCTGCTTGAATTTTATTGGTTTCGTTTTATTTTGTGTCATGCACAAACTTGGAAATATTACATTTGGTCCCCACATCCAAATCATCGATACATATTGTGAACAGCTGAGGCCAAGCTCTGATCCTTGCAGTACCCCACTAGTCACACCATGCCAACGTGAAAATGCCAGTATACTACCTCCTATCCCATTTGTTTTAATTTTGCGAAGCAAGCTCCTTCTGGTGGACTTCATCAAAAACCTTCTGAAAATACAAGTATACCATGTCCACCAACTCCCCTTTATCAATTCTGTTAGTAACATCCTCAAAATCTCCAACAGGTTCGTCAAACATCATTTCCCATTCATAAATCCATGTTAACTGTGCCCAATCAGATCATTGTTATCCAAGTCCATTTATCACATCCTTTAGAAATGATTCTCGCAGGTTCCCAACGATTAATGAAAGGCTAACAGCTTTGTAATTCCCTGTTTTCTCTCTCCCTCCCTCTTAAATAGTGGGTGACATTTGCGACCTTCCAAGCTGCAGGAACCGCTCCGGAATCTGCAGATTCTTTGAAGATGATCAGCAATGCATTTCCATAGCTATCTCGTCAACACTCTGGCAAGTAGAATATCAGGTCCTGGGGACATACCAACCTTCAGCCCAATTAATTTCTTCAATTTCTTCTAAGTAATACTAATTTCCTTCAATTCATTGCAGTTCTGAAGAAGGGTCACGTTATCTCTGCTTCTCTCTACACAGATGCTATCAGACCTGCTGAGTGTTTTCAGCATTTCTTGTTTTTATTTCAGATTTCCAGCATCCATAGTATTATGCTTTTATTTTCCTTCAATTTTTTATTCCGACCATCATTTGGATCTTTCATTCTGGGAGATTTCTTATATATTCCACTGACACAAAATAATCATTTAGCTTCTCTGCCATTTCTCTGTTCCCCATTATAAATTCTACTGACACTGCCTGTGATGGACCCACATTTGTCTTCGCCAAACGTTTCCTTTTTATGTACCTGTGGAAGCTTTTACAGTCCGTTTTCATATTTTTTCCAACAAACTTTCATATTCTATTCTCCCTTTCTTTATCAGTTTCTTCTTCCTCCTTTGATCTATTCTAAAGTCCTCCCAATTCTCAGGTTTACTCCGATTTATGGCAACTTTATAGGCCTTTTATAGAGACATAGAGAGATACAGCACTGGAACAGGCCCTTCAGCCCACCGAGTCTGTGGCGAACAACAACCACCCATTTATACCAATCCGACATTAATCCCATATTCCCCACCACATTCCCACCATTATTCTACCACCTACCTACACTAGGAGCAATTTACAATGGCCAATTTACCTATCAACCTGCAAGTCTTTGGCTGTGGGAGGAAACTGAAGCACCCCGCTGAAACCCACGCGGTCACAGGTAGAACTTGCAATCTCCACATAGGCAATACCCAGGACTGAACCCGGGTTGCTGGAGCTGTGAAGCTGCGGTGCTAACCGCAGTTTTAATCTTATACAATCCTTAACTTCCTTTGTTATCCACAGTGACTGCCTTTACTTTTGGGGTTTATGTGCCTGCAAGCAATGTATCGGTGCTGTAAACTATATAATCTTTCTTTAAAGACTATCGATTGCCTATGTACTATCATACCTTTCAATGTAGTTTCCCAATCCACCTCGGGCAATTTGCTCCTCATATCTTCATAATTTCCTTTGTGCAAATTTAACACCCTGGCTTAAGATTGAACGAACGTACTTTCAAGCATAATGTAAAATTCTATCACATTATGGTAATTCATCCCTAAAGGTAATTTTACAATACAATTAATAATTAGCCCTGTCACATTACATAATACTAGATCTAAAATAGCCTGTTTTCTAGTCGGTTCCTGAACATACTGCTCTAGAAAACCATCCGTAACACACTCCAGAAACTCGCTATCCATGAAATTTGTTCTCATTAGGTTACCCAGTCTATATGAAGATCTAACTCACCCCTGATTATTGCATTACCCAACCTGTATGATTCTCCCATCTGCATTAATGCTGTGCTCCACACTAACAATGCTGTTTGGTGGCCTATAAACAGCTCTCCTACCAATGTTTTCTGCCCTTTCAGTTTCTTCGCTCCACCCAAACAGATTCCATATTTTGTTCTGCAGACCTGAGATCCTCCCTTACTAATGTACTGGTCCCATCCCTTATTATCAGCGCAACATTACGTCGTTTCCCTTGTTGCCTGTTCTTCCAAAAGGTCGAATATGCCTGCATATTCAGTTCTCAGTCTTGGTCACTCTGTAGCTACGTTTCCGTTATGACTATTAGATCATACCCATGTACCTCTATTTGGGCCTTTAAATTATCTACCCTGTTCCAAATACTGCGCACATTCAGGTACAGTGCCCATAACCGTGCCTTATTGACATTCTGCATTCTAGTTGAAGCTCACCTTTGTTTCGCCTCCCTTCGAATGTCACCTTCTACTTTTCTACCTCCTGTTACCAGCTTTACTTCCTTCCAATTTGATCCTTCCTTCCAATTTCAAAAGGAAACTGGATGGGTGATTGAATGAAGTGGACTTGCAGGGCTACGGGAATTGGGCGGGGGAGTAAGACTGACTTGATTGATCCACAGAGAACCAGCATGGTCTCGATGGGACGAATGGACTCCTTATGTGTAGTAAGTGACTTTGACTCTGTCACTGTCTATGACTGAATGTTGGATATGTCTCCTGCTCCTGCCTGGAAAGATCCAGATACATAGACGTTCAATGAAACTGTGACCTTAACAGCCACTGACAGCTCCGTCCTCACCCTGGTGTGAGGCTCCAGGTTATGTGACAGGAGGTGACACAGCTCTGTGACCACATCCGTATTGAATCAGAGTCACCTCACACACTACTCCTGGGTTAGATGTAGGTAGGAAAAGTGTTCTTGGAAAACCAGGGGTGGGTAGAGCAGAGTCCCCTCCTCCTCCATCGTTACAGAGCTTCCCCTCTCTGCAGCCTCTGCTCCATTTGTTGGTCATGTTACAGACCCAGAGACACTGTAACTACAGTCCCCATACCTCGTCCAGAGTTGGGACACCAAATCCTCTGTCCTCCCTGAATGTCTGCAGCAGCTCACAACACAACCTCCAGAAAACCATCCACAACACCTCCTCCAACTTTACAAAAGCAGAAGTAAGTCAAAAGCCTCTCACCTGTAAGTTGGATGTCTGGTCCTTTTAAATAACACTAGAGGGAGTTCCTCGTGCTGCTGAATGTATGTTCAGCTGAGAGTGACTAACACAGGCGGTCAGTGGACATGCACAGATCACGTTTCAAAGACGTGCATCAAAGCTGCCGGAATAGCAGTTTGACATGACCTTCCACAACTCCTCATGCTCCTAGTGCACACAATGTACACCCGGGCTAGAGTACTGCACAGCATGGGACAGTGTGCAGGCCACACCAGAAGTGGCTGGGCGCTCAGTTCAGACCCTTTTCTGGATCCAGGCTTCCACAGTGTGGGCAACAATGCTGCTGTAAGAGCTGAAAATCACCACCAGGGAGAGATAGTGAGGGAAGGAAATTCACTTTAAAAGGGGACATGGAAATAGACTTGATGGTGGAAGAAATGCTGGAATATGGGAATGGGCAGGGGAATGGGGCTAATTGGAGGGGCGAGGCCATGGAGGGATTCAAACACAAGAATGAGATTATTAAAATTAAGTGCTTTCAGACCGGGAGCCAATGTAGATCAGTGAGCACAGGGGTGATGGGTGATCGGGATTTGGTGTGAGTTAGAATACAGGCAGCAGATTTCTGGATGGGCTGTGGTTTATAGAAGTTTATAACCTGCAGGGGGACCAGGATAGAATTGGAAAAATGAAGTGAATAAAGGCACAGATGAGGGTTTATGCAGCAGAAGGGCTGAGGCAGAGGTGGAGATGGATGATATTACAGAGGTGGTAATAGGCAGGATTGGTGATGTAGGGAATATGGAGATGAACTCAGCTCAGGTATAAATAGAATACAGAGGTTGTGAACAGTCTGGTTCAGCCTCAGATATCGGGCAGGGTGGGGTATATGTTTCACAGATAGGGGATGGAATTTGTGATGAAGACCAATGACACTGGCTTCAGTCTTCCCAATATTTGCATTACAGAACAGCATTTCAGTGAAACAGGGTTCGCAGATCTCCTAGCGGAAAATAGAGACTTACAAGGAGCACAGACAGGACCGAAGATGAGTGATGAACTTACAAGAACTGCAATACAATTAGCAATGGATTTACAGCTAATAGCTGGAGGTAGAGATTCACCAGCAACAGTCGCAGCAGCAAGAAGGGCAGAGTAAATTACAGGAGCAGTATTGCAATTAAACATGGTTTGTAGAAATAATAGCTGTATAGAGAGACCTACCAGGGACACCAACAATAGCCAGGATGGGATAGTAAATATGTTGAAATATCACAAGTGCATACAGGATCCGATCTTCTAATGAGTACCAATCCCAATATGTAGAAAGATAGTAAAGAACCGAGGATAAACTCCTGTCCATTGTTGTAACATTCAAATCTATTGTTCTCAGATTCTGATCTATCCCTTCCCTCTCTCTGGAGCCACTGATCCCTGTCAGTGCTGAGCGTGATGTTCCCTTTGACGCTATGTGATAACACATTGAAACAGTCCCTTATTAATAGAAAAGGAAAACCCTCCAGTGACACAGTTAGGGTCCATGGAGACTGACATTAATTGCAGTTACTGAACAAACAAGTTCAGTTAACCCTTTTCATTTGGACACCTTTTGTACCACAATAAACGATAACATTTGCCCAGTCTGAATGGGATGTATGAGGATTGCTGAGGGAGGGAAAGATGAGAATAGCAGATGCACAGGCCAGAATCTTCCAATACACCTTGGATATGGGAGTCGTGGCAGAGGACTGGAGGGTTGCCAATGTTGCACTCTGATTAAAAAAGGAGAGGTGGAGTAAACTGACGGGGAATTTCTAGAGTTCACATCCCAGGACAAAAGTATTTGCTGCTTGAGAAAAGAAAAAAAACCATGGACAACAAATGGCCAGCAGCAAGGATATGGTAAGACAAGTCATGTCTAGTAAATGCCAACAACAACAACGTATATTTATATCGTGCCTTTTATGCAATAAAACATCGCAAGAGCTCCACAGGAGCATTATGAAGCAAAGTATGACACAGAGCCACAACAGGAGATATGAGGTCAGATGACCAACAGCTTGGTCAAAGAGGAAGGTTTTATGTAGTGTCTTAAGGGAGGAATGTGATGCAGAGAGGCAGTGACAGTGGGATAGTGGTAATGTCACTGAACTAGTAATCCAGAGGCTCAGGCTAATGCCCTGGGTTCAAATCCCACCATAGCAGCTGGCGAAATTTAAAATTCAATGATTTAATATATTCAATTGATAAATACAAATTTGGAATTGAAAGTTGGACTTAAGAATGTTGCCATGAAAGTATCATCGATTTTTATAACAATCTATCTGGTTCACTAATGTCCTTTAGGGAAGGTGATCTACCATCCTTATCTGTTCTGGTCGCCATGTAACTCAATGTGGTTCACTTTTAACTGTCCTCTGAAATAGTCTAGAAAGCCAATCAGTGTCAAGCATAATTATGGATGGACAACAAAGATGCAGGAATGGTATTCCAGAGATTTTCATAAGGGTCGTTAACTAGTCTCGGTCGTAACTCTGGACACAGGTCTTTGGGTCGACATTCCTGGGAATGATAATGTGAAGCCTCATGTCCACATTTCGAAACAATTGTTGTTTATAAACTGTCATCTTTTTGATTGGTTACTCGATGGTTCAATCATGAGTATTACAAGAAATAATGAGACAGCACTCAGAGCTCAAATTAAACACCAATGACTCTACTAGATTCAGTAGGAATACTACTAGTTAACAATTATACAAAATACCCATTCACAATGTACCGGTGAACAATACACCCATTAGTCACAAACATGTTGCAAAGAGTCATGCATACATGATAACCCAGTGAGCATTTCCCTCCCTGCTAATCGTTCTGCCGCTGACCAATCTCCTCGACCTTATCATTGAATCACTATTTCCAATGATTTTGCACCTTTCATATCAAGGTGGGCTGAATGTTTCACTGACAAGATCACACTGTCCTATCAAAATACACCGTAAGCTACAATTGTCCAATGAGATGCCTAATTCTTTGTTCAGATGATGATATGAGAGACTGCCTTGATGGTGAGCATGTGTTTACATTTCCTTCAGTATTTTCATCACCACTTGTGGATGTTACAGATGCCTCAGGATTGTTCTCAGCACAAACAATAGCAGCTTTTCTTCCTGGTCACATACACATTTTAAACCACAGGACAATTAAACAATCCAAATCCCTTACATTCCTGACGTCTTACAAACTGTTGCTTAGAGAATTTCTGGTTTATTTGCATTTCAAAACAAGACATACTCTGACATCATTAATCATCTTGAATAAAACTCTAGAATTAAAATATCTATTCTCATGGTGTTCATTGTCAATTGTTGTAAAAACACATCTGGTTCACCAATGTCCATTAGGGAAGGAAATCTGCCATCCTAACCTGGTCTGGCCTACATGTGATTCCCGACTCACAGCAATGTGGTTGATTCTGAAATGGCCTAGCAAGCTGCTCAGTTGTACGAAACGGCTACAAAATCTAAGAAAAGCAATGAAACCAGACAGACCACCCAGCATCGACCTAGGCACCAGAAACAACAAAGACAAACCCAGCCCTGTCGACCCTGTAAGGTCCTCCATACTAACATCTGGGGGCTTGTGCCAACGTTGGGAGAGCTGTCCCACAGGCTAGTCAAGCAGCAGAAAACATAGTCATACTCATCGAATCACACCTTACAGTGTTCCAGACAATGCCATCACCATCCCCAGATATGGACTACAGGGGTTCAAGAACACAGCTCAGCACCACCTTCTCAAGGGCAATTAGGGATGGCAATAAATGCTGGCAGAGCCAGCGACACCCACATCCCATGAATGAGCGAATAAAAGAAATGCCCTGTGTTTAGCTAAAACCCAACAGCTTCAGACACAATCAGTCAACAGTGGGCAGTAGTGGCTGCTGTTTCCAGACACAAAGCTAGATATCTGCGTCCTTGTTGGGACAAAACTGTAGGATTGAGTTTATTTTATGATAGGACTGTTAGAAGTGAGTTGTCATTCCCTTCAGTATAACGGTTAAAATAGTATTCTGTATGTAACATAACCACAACGCATGATGTTAGCTAAATATCTGGACAAGTCCTGACCTGTTGAGACCCTTTATTTTAAAGTCGTTAGACTGTGGATTATCCCAGGGAGACTGTTAGCTTTTTAACTGGTATAAAACTGTAAACAATGCCCGTGTGGCCAGGAAGCTGTGAAATGAGATATGTACAATTCAATGCCATTAAGTGGTCACTGTGGTTGAATAGGCACAGCAGGGTGGCACCGGGTCAAGATATGACCTTTTGTAAAGGAATTCGTAGAGTTAAGGCAGCTGGAATCTGGAGGCCCCTCCCCTCCCCCCGCCACTCCCCACTGAACGACAATGACAATGACTTAAACCAGGCTCAAGGTACTATCATGGAAGGGTAGTTAGTTAATGACTGACCAATCAAATTAACAGAAATGGCCTTTTACCCCTAATATGGAACAGAACCAAGCTGGGAAATGTGTATAAATTAAGAGCTTGTAAGACCCCAAAAGGGCACATCATCATCAAGAAGAAGACAGAAGATAGACTCCAATGAAGAGACAAGGTTCCACAGTTAACCGGAGGTTGAGGACCGGGTGTTCCATTGTGAACACAACTGCTGACCACTTCCCTTTGCTCAATATTACCATGTTCTGCTTATTGTGCAGAACTTCATTCAGTCTGTGAAGCTTGTGAAAGCAGCCCCGTACACATGTAGTTTTATAGCTAGTCTGAGCAGCAAGTCCCTTTTAGATCTGATCTCCCAACATAGACAGTCATTGTAATTGACCTAAGTCTGACAATTACATTAAATCAAACCCCAGATCTTACAAGTGGTGCTGAAACCCGGGACTTTGACTGCTATGCAAACCGAGGGTGTTGTAGCAAAGTTTCGCAAACATATCAATATTCGTTTGACCAGTGAAAACTCTTGCAGGGATAAACTCTTTTGAGGGGCAGACGATTATACTGACCCAGTGATGTCTCTTTAAATACACATTATGTCACTAAAAAGACAATGGGAAGAAGGGTCTCTGGGAAACATATGAGGAAGAGTTAAGCACTAAGTGTAATATGGACAGTATCCAGTCCCTGTTCGGAGACTGTGTATGGAAGCATGCACACGTTCCTTTTAAAATATAGTGAAGTTTATCCAGGCACACGGCTTGGCTAAACATCAGAAGGGTGAAAAGGCTTTAAATCTGACTCCATGTGCAGCATCGTGCACAGTGCGATGAGGAAGTGATCGAGTCACAGGTGAGAGAAATGGTAGCTCAAAGTGAACAGACCCAGCAGCAGCAGACACAGCTACATGAGTTACACAATAAGCTAGTGTCCTTTACTGTCACTATACAACAACAGCCACTTAATGCAGGACAAGCTTGTGCAGTTCAGCAGCAGTTAGAGTTTGCAGAGAAACATATTGTTACTGTCACACAGGATAATGTCCAGTTGACCCAGAAGTTTTTGGGATCCTTAATGGGGAGGGGGAGCAGCCCCAAGTCGTGGTCCACATAGGCACCAACGACATAGGTAGGAAGAGAGATGGGGATTTAAGACAGAAATTTAGGGAGCTAGGGTGGAAGCTAAGAGCGGGAACAAACAGAGTTGTTATCTCTGGGTTGTTGCCCGTGCCACGTGATAGCGAAGCGAGGAATAGGGAGAGAGAGGAGTTGAACACGTGGCTGCAGGGATGGTGCAGGAGGGAGGGTTTTGGTTTCCTGGATAATTGGGGCTCTTTCTGGGGTAGGTGGGACCTCTACAAACAGGATGGTCTTCACCTGAACCAGAGGGGTACCAATATCCTGGGGGGGAGGTTTGCTAGTGCTCTTCGGGGGGGTTTAAACTAATTCAGCAGGGGAATGGGAACCTAAATTGTAGTTCCAGTGTACAGGATGTTGAGAGTAGTGAGGTCAGGGATAAGGTTACAAGGACGCAAGAGGGCACTGGCAAGCAAGAACTTGGTTTAAAGTGTGTCTACTTCAACGCCAGGAGCATCCGGAATAAGGTGGGTGAGCTTGCAGAATGGGTTGGTACCTGGGATTTCGATGTTGTGGCCATTTCGGAGACATGGGTAGAGCAGGGGCAGGAATGGATGTTGCAGGTTCCGGGATTTAGATGTTTCAGTTAAAACAGAGAAGATTCTAAAAGAGGAGGGGGTGTGGCATTGTTAATCAAGGAGAGTATGACAGCGGCAGAAAGGACGTTTGAGGACTCGTCTACTGAGGTAGTATGGGCTGAGGTTAGAAACAGGAGAGGTGAGGTTACCCTGTTGGGAGTCTTTTATAGACCTCCGAATAGTTCCAGAGATGTAGAGGAAAGGATAGAGAAGATGATTCTCGACAGGGGCGAGAGTAACAGGGCAGTTGTTCTGGGGGACTTTAACTTTCCAAATATCGACTGGAAATACTATAGTTCGAGTACTTTAGATGGGTCAGTTTTTGTCCAGTGTGTGCAGGAGGGTTTTCTGACACAGTATGTAGACAGGCCAACCAGGGGCGATGCCACATTGGATTTGGTACTGGGAAATGAACCCGGGCAGGTGTTAGATTTAGATGTAGGTGAGCACTTTGGTGATAGTGATCACAATTCGGTTAGGTTTACCTTAGCGATGGGCAGGGACAGGTATATACCGCAGGGCAAAAATTATAACTGGGGGAAAGGAAATTATGATGCGATTAGGCAAGATTTAGGATGCGTAGGATGGGGAAGGAAACTGCAGGGGATGGGAACAATCGAAATGTGGAGCTTATTCAAGGAGCAGCTACTGCGTGTCCTTGATAAGTATGTACCTGTGAGGCAGGGAGGAAGTTGTCGTGCGAGGGAGCCATGGTTTACTAAAGAAGTTGAAGCGCTTGTCAAGAGGAAGAAGAAGGCTTATGTTAGGATGAGACGTGAAGGCTCAGTTAGGGCGCTTGAGAGCTACAAGCTAGCCAGGAAGGATCTAAAGGGAGAGCTAAGAAGAGCAAGGAGAGGACACGAGAAGTCATTGGTGGATCGGATCAGGGAAAACCCTAAGGCTTTCTATAGGTATATCAGGAATAAAAGAATGACTAGAGTTAGATTAGGGCCAATCAAGGATAGTAGTGGGAAGTTGTGTGTGGAATCAGAGGAGATAGGGGAAGTGTTAAATGAATATTTTGCGTCAGTATTTACAGTAGAGAAAGAAAATGTTGTTGAGAATACTGAGATTCAGGCTACGAGGCTAGATGGGATTGAGGTTCACAAGGAGGAGGTGTTAGCAATTTTGGAAGGTGTGAAAATAGCTAAGTCCCCTGGGCCAGATGGGATTTATCCTAGGATTCTCTGGGAAGCCAGGGAGGAGATTGCAGAGCCTTTGTCCTTGATCTTTATGTCGTCATTGTCGACAGGATTAGTGCCGGAAGACTGGAGGATAGCAAATGTTGTCCCCTTGTTCAAGAAGGGGAGTAGAGACAGCCCTGGTAATTATAGACCTGTGAGCCTTACTTCGGTTGTGGGTAAAATGTTGGAAAAGGTTATAAGAGACAGGATTTATAATCATCTTGAAAAGAATAAGTACATTAGAGATAGTCAGCACGGTTTTGTGAAGGGTAGGTCGTGCCTCACAAACCTTATTGAGTTTTTCGAGAAGGTGACCAAACAGGTGGATGAGGGTAAAGCAGTGGATGTGGTGTATATGGATTTCAGTAAGGCGTTTGATAAGGTTCCCCACGGTAGGCTATTGCAGAAAATACGGAAGTATGGGGTTGAAGGCGATTTGGAGTTTTGGATCAGAAATTGGCTAGCTGAAAGAAGACAGAGGGTTGATGGCAAATGTTCATCCTGGAGTTTAGTTACTAGTGGTGTACCGCAAGGATCTGTTTTGGGGCCACTGCTGTTTGTCATTGTTATAAATGACCTGGAAGAGGGTGTAGAAGGGTGGGTTAGTAAATTTGCAAATGACACTAAGGTCGGCGGAGTTGTGGATAGTGCCGAAGGATTTTGTAGGGTACAGAGAGACATAGATAGGCTGCAGAGCTGGGCTGAGAGATGGCAAATGGAGTTTAATGCGGAAAAGTGTGAGGTGATTCACTTTGGAAGGAGTAACAGGAATGCAGAGTACTGGGCTAATGGGAAGATTCTTGGTAGTGTAGATGAACAGAGAGATCTTGATGTCCAGGTGCATAAATCCCTGAAGGTTGCTAACCAGCTTAATAGGGCTGTTAAGAAGGCATATGGTGTGTTAGCTTTTATTAGTAGGGGGGAGCGAGTTTCGGAGCCACGAGGTCATGCTGCAGCTGTACAAAACTCTGATGAGACCGCACCTGGAGTATTGCGTGCAGTTCTGATCACCGCATTATAGGAAGGATGTGGAAGCTATGGAAAGGGTGCAGAGGAGATTTACTAGGATGTTGCCTGGTATGGAGGGAAGGTCTTACGAGGAAAGGCTGAGGGACTTGAGGTTGTTTTCGTTGGAGAGAAGGAGGAGGAGAGGTGACTTAATAGTGACATATAAGATAATCAGAGGGTTAGATAGGGTGGATAGTGAGCGTCTTTTTCCTCGGATGGTGATGGCAAACACGAGGGGACATAGCTTCAAGTTGAGGGGTGATAGATATCGGACAGATGTGAGAGGTAGTTTCTTTACTCAGAGAGTAGTAAGGGCGTGGAACGCCCTGCCTGCAGCAGTAGTAGATTCGCCAACTTTAAGGGCATTTAAGTGGACATTGGATAGACATATGGATGAAAATGGAATAGTGTAGGTCAGATGGTTTCACAGGTCGGCGCAACATCGAGGGCCGAAGGGCCTGAACTGCGCTGTAATGTTCTAAAAAAAAAGTTAGAGGATTCTAGAGGTGTCCTTAGGGAGTTACAGGAGTGACCCCACCTGAAGACAGAGCATGCACAGTACAGGTCTAACATTCAGTGATTGCAAACCCAGAGGGAAAGCAGCTCCCAGGCGGGTGTAGCAGCCTTCACAAAAAGCAGAGTATCACACAGGTGGCACTAAAACGGAGCAGGAGGCCTCGGAGGGGGACAATGTTGGAGAGGGAGAACGTTTACCAATCTGTCCCGTTAAGGTAACCTCCTTGACAGGCTGTCCCGTTAATGTGGTGACAACACCGAATGGAACAGTCTGTTACTCTCAATCCCACCAAGTCACGTGTGACGTTAACAAAGAACAAAGAACAAAGAAAATTACAGCACAGGAACAGGCCCTTCGGCCCTCCAAGCCTACGCCGATCCAAATCCTCTATCTAAACCTGTTGCCTATTTTCTAATGGTCTGTATCTCTTTACTTCCTGCCCATTCATGTATCTGTCTAGATACATCTTAAAAGACGCTATCGTGCCCGCGTCTACCACCTCCACCAGCAATGCATTCCAGGCACCCACCACCCTCTGCGTAAAGAACTTTCCACGCATATCCCCCCTAAAGTTTTCACCTTTCACTTTGAACTCGTGTCCCCTTGCAATTGAATCCCCCACTCTGGGAAAAAGCTTCTTGCTATCCACCCTGTCTGTACCTGAGATATAAAAGGAAAGGAAATCTTTCGGAGCCACAGTAAGGCCGAAACAATGTCTGAGGAGAACAGGAGGAAAAGCTTGTGTTTGAGTAAGTGGGTCTGTTTTTGTATTTGAAGTTTCCTGTTTGATTTCTTTGTCTGTCTCAGCCAGTGTCTATTACGGTCAGTTACGTCTGGTCCTGCATGCTGTCTGAATGTAGTTGGTTGTTTAACAAGTGTGCATAGTTATATTTTAAATTGGTGTGAGTGGGGAGGACAAAAGTTTTGATAACATGGAATTTGGAGTGTAAAATAGCAATTGCTTTCTGCTGGGAAGGAGACAGAGAGAAAGAAAGAAAGAGAGACAGGGAGAGAGAGAAAGAGAGTGAGAGAGAGAATGAGTGAGAGAGAGAGACAGAGAGAGAGAGGGGGAGAGAGTGAGAGAGGGAGTGAGTGAGAGAGAGAGAGAGGGAGGTGTTCCTCCAGGGGGGATAATGAGTAATGACACTCAGGGACAGAGGAAATGTGAGCTCTGGTACTTTGATTGTTCCTGTAGGTAAAAACCTTGAAAACCCTCTTTCCACCTCCTGCCGCTATGGGTGTGGATGACACGGACTGAAGTTCCTGTCTTTAACAGGGATCTATTCAGAATCTGGCACACTCGAGGCCTTCCACCATCGGTGGGTACCGCAAGGGCTGTGATGCATCTTTAATGCCGAGAATGGCATTTTAATTTTAGTTTTTGGTTTATTTATCTGTTTTTAATAAACTTAATTCAAAATTTAAATAAAGGGGTCCTGGCGAATAAAGTCCCCCTCGACAAAAAAACAAAACGGGCCTGAGGGTCAGATCGAGAGTAAATCTCCCTCTACACTGTTGAGGGTGTGGAGGGATAAACATAGATGTCTCGTGAGACTGAGGTCTCTGAACCTCCTCACCTCTCCATGAATAAGAGGAGGAGGCATCCCGCCACTGCAGATTGCCGAGAGGAACAGGGTCAGTCTCCTGGCAGGTCGTCGGACTCCCCGCACTACCAGCACCATTGGGGCTCGAGCCCTAAGTCACAGCTTTCTATCCCATAAAATGGAGTGGGGACAGAAGCCTCTGTACCATTTGCAAAACCCGAGGAGGGGCGGGGGAGTGGTGAAGGGCCCCTCCCCTGAGGGGGGAGCCTGTGGATCCACCAGGAGAAAACATTCCATCTCCCACTGGGTCCGGTGTCCTGGGTGGGGCTGAGACCTGAGAGGGTCAACGCTCTCGGCGCCTGTTGCTGTCATCCAGGATGGATCCGACCCGGAGGTTGATTTGAATAATGTTAACAGTGCTCTGTCTGCTGGTACTGTGGCGCTGGCAGGGTGGGAGATGGCCTCCTCTCTCTACCTCGGGTCCCACTCCAGCTGGATTTCCAGAGTCAAGAAACAACTGCCTCCCCCGAGGCTGATCACAAGCCCGGGCACCGAGGGGGAGAGGGTGTCCTCAACCACAGGCACTTATATTCCCAGTTTCCCCAGAGGAATATAGGAATGACTCCTCCACCACCGATCCTGGGGGTGTGATCATGAGGGAGGTGAGACTCGCTGGCGTGGCCGGGATGTCCACACCACATTGTGTGGTGGGTGTGTCGGCCACTGGCGGTGACGGCCCGGAGGAGGATGGAGTCTCGGTGAGGGGCACGGAGGACGACCTTGAATCCATTGCCAGTGAGGCGGTGCACTCCCTCATGCCTCCTACCGAGTCTCCTCTCATCCCCATTGTAGAACTCCAGGACTTCCTTGCTGCTTGCAGGGAGGTTCAGCCGCCCCTTGACCAGTGTGTGTAGCTGGCGCTGATCATCAGGTCTGTCCGTCTTGCCCTCAAGGAGGGTTGCAAATGTGCAGACATGAAAAAGGTCGTGCGATGTCTGTTCAATGTGTCCTCTCTGGATTGCTGGGGGAGTGGAAGGCGATGAGCAGTTCCACTCTCTCCTCACAGTAAGGTATTGGTGACAGGATGGTGGTATTTTTAACATGAAGATATCCATAGCCAGCCTCAACATCAACAGCAGCAGGGGGTCTCTCAGCCGTTTTCACAATCTCACAGTCCTCAGGGAAGGGAGATTTGTGATGGGTTTTATGCAGGAAACCCACACCGTTCCGGGAGATGAAGCCACCTGGCTCCTGGAGTAGCAGGGTGACTTGATGGATCAACTACCTCAAATTAGTGGACGCCTGGTGGAATCTCCATCCCAACTCCAGTGCTTTCGTCTGGAGGACTCAGAAGAAGGGTACCGGAATTGACCGCCTCTACATTTTACAGGCATACGCCTCCTGCATCTCGGTGGCCTCCAAGTGGCTGGTTCCGTGCTCGGACCACCACCTGATGTGGGAGGAATTCACTCCACTCCGCACACGGGACGGGTCCCTGTAATGGCACTTTTAACAAATGGCTGCTGGAGGACGAGTGATTCCGTGACTCATTCCGTCGATTCTGGGCTGACTGGAGAAGGAAGCAGGGAGGCTTCCTCCACTTGAGGCTATGGTGGGATGTGGTCAAGACTCACATCCGCGTCTTCTGTCAGGAGAACACGAAGGTGTCGACCAAGAGGCGGGAAGCCGAGATCGAGCTTCTAGAGAGGGAGGTGCTTGACTTGGAGTCCCATCTCGGTCAGGCCATCACAGACCCCATCCTGTGGCAGGTGTACAAAGAGAAGAGGGCGCGCTGAGGGACCTGCAGCTCACGAGGTGTGTACGTGAGGTCGCGGATCCAGATCCTGGAAGATTTGAACCGCGCCTCACCCTTCTTCTACTCACTGGAAAATTGGCAGAGGGTGCATAAGCAGCTCTTCGAGCAGCTGGCAGACGATGGATCCGGAGGGAATGGGAATATTGGTCCGAACCTATAACAGTGCATTGCTCTCTCCGGACCCGTCCAGCGAGGACACGTGTAGAGTTTTGTAGGAGGACCTGCCAAAGATCAGACTGGAGGGCGCCAAAGGATTGGAGACTCCACTCACATTGCCACAATTGTACGGTGCCCACCACCAGCACTGAATGGGCAAATCGCCGGGGCTGGACGGGGCCACTGTGGAGTTCCTCGGGGCATTGGGATACGTCCTGAGGACAATAACGTGCAGTTGCTGGGGGAAAGCCTGGCGACTCGGGGGTGCCCCTCTCGTGGCACAGGGTGGTTGTCATCCTGTTGCTGAAAAGGGGTGATCTCTGCTTGCTTAAGAACGGGCGTCCGGTCTCCCTCCTCAACATGGATTATAAGATCTACCTACGTCCAGGAATTCCCAGAGAAACACATCTCCAGAGGCACTAATTACAGTCCCCATATCTCATGCAGAGTTAGGTCACGAAATCCTCTGTCAACACTGAATGTCTGTACAGCTCACAACATAACCTAGAGAAAGCTATCCACAGCACCTCCACTGACTTTACAATAGCAGAAGTAAGTCAAAACACCCACACCTGTAAGTTGGATGCCTGGTCCTTTTAAATAACACTCGTGCTGCTGAATGTATGTTCAGCTGAGCGTGACTAACACAGGCGGACAGTAGACGTGCACAGTGGAAGCTACAAAGACGTCTGTCAAAGATGTCGGAATGGTTGATTGATGTCAATTCATATCCCTCCTCACACTAACAGCACATGGTCAATTAGCCTGGGCGAGAGACTGGCACAACATGGGACATGTGATGAACACACTAGAGCCCAGTCCAGCATGCGGCACTGTGTTAACCACACCAAAGCCCTGCCCGTCATGGGTCACAGTGCTGACCATATTGGAGCCCTGCCCAAAATGGAGGAATGTCATGGCCACACGAGAGCCCTGTCCAACATGGGTAACTATGCTGACCACACTACAGACCTGCCCAACATCGGGCACGTTGCTGACCACACTAGAACAATGCCCAGCATGGGGCACAATGCTGACCACACTGGAACACTACCCAGCATAGGGCACCATGCTGACCACACTAGAACCCTACCCAGCAAATGGGAACGGAGCTGACCACACACGAACCCTACCCAGCATGGGGCACCATGCTGACCACACTGGAACACTACCCAGCATCAGGCACCATGCTGACCACTCTGGAACCCTACCCAGCAAATGGGAACGGAGCTGACCACACACGAACCCTACCCAGCATCAAGCACCTTTCTGACCACACTAGAACCCTACCCAGCAAATGGGAACGGAGCTGACCACACTAGAACCCTGCCCAGCATGGAGCACCATGCTGACCACACTAGAACCCTACACAGCAAATGGGAACGGAGCTGACCACACACGAACCCTACCCAGCATCGGGCACCATGCTGACCACACTGGAACACTACCCAGCATCGGGCAGCATGCTGACCACACTGGAACCCTACCCAGCAAACAGGAACGGTGCTGACCACAATAGAACCCTGCCCAGCATGGGGCACCATGCTGACCACACTAGAACCCGACCCAGCAAATGGGAACGGAGCTGACCACTCACGAACCCTACCCAGCATCGGGCACCATTCTGACCACACTAGAACCCTACCCAGCAAATGGGAACGGAGCTGACCACACTAGAACCCTGCCCAGCATGGAGCACCATGCTGACCACACACGAACCCTACCCAGCACATGGGAACGGTGCTCACCACACTAGAACCCTGCCCAGCATGGTGCAATGTGCTGGCCAAACTAGAGTCCTGCCCTGAATGGGTCACTGTGCTGATCACACGACAGTCCTGTCCAGCATGGGGCACTGTGCTGACCACACTAGAGCACTGTCCAGCATGGGGCTCTGTGCTGACCACACTAGAGCCCTGTCCAGCATGGGGCACTGCGCTGATCACACTACAGTCCAGTCTAGCATGAGGCACTGTGCTGACCACAATAGAGCCCTGTCCAGCATGGGGCACTGTTCTGATCACACGACAGTCCTGCACAGCATGGGGAACTGTGCTGATCACACTACAGTCCTGTCCAGCATGGGCACTGTGCTGACCACTCAAGCGCATGTCCAGCATGGGGCACTGTGCTGATCACATGACAGTCCTGTCCAGCATGGGGCAATGTGCTGATCACACGACAGTCCTGTCCAGCATGGGGCAATGTGCTCATCAAACTACAGTCCTGTCCAGCATGGGGAACTGTGCTGATCACACGACAGTCCTGTCCAGCATGGGGCACTGTGCTGACCACTCGAGCGCCCTGTCCAGCATGGGGCACTGTGCTGATCACACTACAGTCCTGTCCAGCATGAGGCACTGTGATCATCACACTACAGTCCTGTCCAGCATGAGGCACAGTGCTGATCACACGACAGTCCTGTCCAACATGGGGCCTGTGCGGACCACACGAGCGCCCTGTCCAGCATGGGGCACTGTGCTGATCACACTACAGTCCTGTCCAGCATGAGGCACAGTGCTGATCACACGACAGTCCTGTCCAACTTGGGGCCTGTGCTGACCACACGAGTGCCCTGTTCAGCATGGGGCACTGAGCTGATCACACTACAGTCCTGTCCAGCATGAGGCACAGTGCTGATCACACTACAGTCCTGTCCAGCATGGGGCACTGTGCTGATCACACTACAGTCCTGCCCAGCATGGGGCACTGTGCTGATTACACCACAGTCCTGTCCAGCATGGGGCACTGTGCTCATCACACTACAGTCCTGTCCAGCATGAGGCACTGTGCTGATCACACTACAGTCCTGTCCAGCAGGGGGCAATGTGCTGATCACACTACAGTCCTGTCCAGCATGGGGCAATGTGCTGATCACACTACAGTCCTGTCCAGCATGGGGCTCTGTGCTGACCACACTAGAGCCCTGCCCAGCATAGGGCACTGTTCTGAATACACTACAGTCCTGTACAGCATGGGGCACTGTGCTGACCACACTCGAGCCCTGTACAGCATGGGGCACTGCGCTGATCACACTACAGTCCAGTCCAGCATGAGGCACTGTGCTGACCACAATAGAGCCCTGTCCAGCATGGGGCACTGTTCTGATCACACTACAGACCTGTCCAGCATGGGGCACTGTGCTGATCACACTACAGTCCTGTCCAGCATGGGGCACTGTGCTGATCACACTACAGTCGTGTCCAGCATGAGGCACTGCGCTGATCACACTGGAGCCCTGTACAGCATGGGGCACTGTGCTGATTACACTACAGTCCTGCCGAGCATGGGGCACTGTGCTGACCACTTTAGAGCCCTGTCCAGCATGGGGCACTGTGCTGATCACACTACAGTCCTGTCCAGCATGAGGCACTTTGCTGATCACACTAGAGCCCTGTCCAGCATGGGGCACTGTGCTGATCACACTAGTGACCTGCCCAACATGGAGCCCTGTGCTGATCACACTAGAGACCAACCCAGCATGGGAAACTGTGCCGATCACACTGCAGTCCTGTACAGCAAGAGGCACTGTGCTGACCACACTAGAGCCCTGTCCAGCATGGGGCATGGTGCTGAACACACTAGATCACTGTCCAACATGGGGCATTGTGCTGACCACACTAGATCCCTGTCCAACATGGGGCGCTGTGCTGATCACACTACAGTCCTGTCCAGCATTGGGCACTGCGCTGATCACACTAGATCCCTGTCCAGCATGGGGCGCTGTGCTGATCACACTACAGTCCTGCCCAGCATGGGGCAATGTGCTGATCACACCACAGTCCTGTCCAGCATGGGGCACTGTGCTGATCACACTAGATCCCTGTCCAGCATGGGGCAATGTGCTGATCACACCACAGTCCTGTCCAACATGGGGCACTGTGCTGATCACACTGGATCCCTGTCCAGCATGAGGCACTGTGCTGATCACACCACAGTCCTGTCCAGCATGGGGCACTGCGCTGATCACACTAGAGCCCTGTCCAGCATGGGGCACTGTGCTGATCACACTAGATCCCTGTCCAGCATGGGGCACTGTGCTGACCACACTAGATCCCTGTCCGCATGGGGCGCTGTGCTGATCACACGACAGTCCTGCCCAGCAAGGGGCAATGTGCTGATCACACACACGGTCCTGTCCAGCATGGGGCACTGCGCCGATCATACTAGAGGCCTGTCCAGCATGGGGCATTGTACTGAGCATGCTGCAGTCCTGTCCAGCATGGGGCACTTTGCTGATCACACTAGATCCCTGTCCAGCATGGGGCACTGTGCTGAGCATGCTACAGTCCTGTCCAGCATGGGGCACTATGCTGATCACACCGGATCCCTGTCCAGCATGAGGCACTGTGCTGATCACACGACAGTCCTGTCCAGCATGGGGCACTATGCTGATCACACTAGATCCCTGTCCAGCATGGGGCACTCTGCTGTTCACACTAGATCCCTGTCCAGCTTGGGGCACTGTGCTGATCACACTAGTGCCCTGCCCGGCATGGAGGACTGTGCTGAATACACTGGATCCCTGTCCAACATGGGGCATTGTGCTGAATACACTACATTCCTGTCCAGCACGGGGCACTATGCTCATCACACTCTAGTCCTGTCCAGCATGTGGCACTGTGCTGATCACACTAGTGCCCTGCCCAGCATGGGGGACTGTCATGGGCACACTGGCGCACTGCTCAACATGGGGCAATGTGCTGAATACACTAGATCCCTGTCCAACATGGGGAATTGTGCTGAACACGCTAGATCCCTGTCCAGCATGGGGAATTGTGCTGAACACACTAGATCCCTGTCCAACATGGGGCATTGTGCTGAATACACTAGATCCCTGTCCAACATGGGGAATTGTGCTGAACACGCTAGATCCCTGTCCAGCATGGGGAATTGTGCTGAACACGCTAGATCCCTGTCCAACATGGGGCATTGTGCTGAACACACTAGATCACTGTCCAACATGGGGCATTGTGCTGAATACACTAGATCACTGTCCAACATGGGGCATTGTGCTGACCACACTAGATCCCTGTCCAACATGGGGCATCGTGCTGAACACACTGGATCTCTGTCCAGCATGGGGCACTGTGCTGAATACACTAGATCCCTGTCCAACATGGGGCATTGTGCTGAATACACTAGATCCCTGTCCAACATGGGGCATCGTGCTGAACACACTGGATCCCTGTCCAGCATGGGGCACTGTGCTGACCACACTAGATCCCTGTCCAACATGGGGCATTGTGCTGAATGCACGAGATCCCTGTCCAACATGGGGCATTGTGCTGACCACACTAGATCCCTGTCCAGCATGGGGCACTGTGCTGACCACACTAGATCCCTGTCCAACATGGGGCATTGTGCTGAATACACTAGATCCCTGTCCAGCATGGGGCACTGTGCTGAATACACTAGATCCCTGTCCAACATGGGGCATCGTGCTGAACACACTGGATCCCTGTCCAGCATGGGGCACTGTGCTGACCACACTAGATCCCTGTCCAACATGGGGCATCGTGCTGAACACACTGGATCCCTGTCCAGCATGGGGCACTGTGCTGAACACACTAGATCCCTGTCCAACATGGGGCATTGTGCTGAATACACTAGATCCCTGTCCAGCATGGGGCACTGTGCTGAATACACTAGATCCCTGTACAACATGGGGCACTGTGCTGAATACACTAGATCCCTGTACAACATGGGGCACTGTGCTGAATACACTAGATCCCTGTCCAACATGGGGCATGGTGCTGAACACACTAGATCACTGTCCAACATGGGGCATTGTGCTGACCACACTAGATCCCTGTCCAACATGGGGCATCGTGCTGAACACACTAGATCCCTGTCCAACATGGGGCATGGTGCTGAACACACTAGATCCCTGTCCAACATGGGGCACTGTGCTGAATACACTAGATCCCTGTACAACATGGGGCATGGTGCTGAACACACTAGATCCCTGTCCAACATGGGGCACTGTGCTGAACACCTTAGATCCCTGTCCAACATGGGGCATCGTGCTGAACACACTAGATCCCTGTCCAACATGGGGGAGCCTGCTGAACACACTAGATCCCTGTCCAACATGGGGCACTGTGCTGAACACACTAGATCCCTGTCCGAAATGGGGCATTGTGCTGAACACACTAGGTCCCTGTCCAACATGGGGCATTGTGCTGAATACACTAGATCCCTGTCTAGCATGGGAAACTGTGCTGACCACACTAGATCCCTGTCCAGCATGGGGCATTGTGCTGACCACACTAGATCCCTGTCCAACATTGGGCACTGTGCTGACCACACCAGAGCCTTGCCCCGCATTGGGCACTGTGCTGACCACACCAGGGCCCTGCCCAGCATGGGGCACTGTGCTGACCATACCAGATCCCTGTCCAACATGGGGCTCTGTGCTGACCATGCTAGAGCCCTGCACATCATGGGGGACTGTCATGGGCACTCTGGCGCACTGTTCAGCATCGAGCATTGTGCTGATCACACTCGAGCCCTACCCAGCATGGGGCACAGTGATCACCCCACTAGACTTCTGCCCAGCATGGGGCACTGTGCTGAACTCAATAGATCCCTGTCCAATATGGGGCACTGTGCTGACCACACTAGATCACTGTCCAGCATGGGGCACTGTGCTGACCACACCAGACCCGTGTCCAACATGGGGCACTGTGCTGACCATACCAGAGCGCTGCACAGCATGGGGGACTCTCATAGGCACACTAGCGCCCTGTGCTGATCACACTCGAGCCCTACCCAGCATGGGGCATTGTGCTGAACATGCAAGATCCCTGTCCACTATGGGGCACTGTGCTGACCACACTAGATCCCTGTCCAATATGGGGCACTGTGCTGAACACAATAGAATCTTTCCAGCATGGGGCACTGTGCTGACCACACTAGCGTCTTTCCAGCATGGGGCACTGTGCTGACCACTCTAGAGCACTGTCAAGCATGGGGCACTGTGCTGACCACACTAGAACCCTGCCCTGCATGGGGCTCTGTGCTGACCACACTAGAGTCTTTCCAGCATGGGGCACTGTGCAGACCACACTAGCGTCTTTCCAGCATGGGGCACTGTGCTGACCACATTCGATCCCTTCCCAGCATGGGGCGCTGTGCTGACCTCTCTAGAATCTTTCCAGCATGGGGCACTGTGCAGACAACACCAGCGTCTTTCCAGCATGGGGCACTGTGCTGACCACATTCGATCCCTTCCCAGCATGGGGCACTGTGCTGACCACATTCGATCCCTTCCCAGCATGGGGCGCTGTGCTGACCTCTCTAGAATCTTTCCAGCATGGGGCACTGTGCAGACCACACTAGCGTCTTCCCAGCATGGGGCACTGTGCTGACCACATTCGATCCCTTCCCAGCATGGGGCACTGTGCTGACCACATTCGATCCCTTCCCAGCATGGGGCACTGTGCTGACCACATTTGATCCCTTCCCAGCATGGGGCACTGTGCTGACCACATTCGATCCCTTCCCAGCATGGGGCGCTGTGCTGACCTCTCTAGAATCTTTCCAGCATGGGGCACTGTGCAGACCACACCAGCGTCTTCCCAGCATGGGGCACTGTGCTGACCACATTAGATCCCTTCCCAGCATGGGGCACTGTGCTGACCACATTCGATCCCTTCCCAGCATGGGGCACTGTGCTGACCACATTCGATCCCTTCCCAGCATGGGGCACTGTGCGGACCACATTTGATCCCTTCCCAGCATGGGGCGCTGTGCTGACCTCTCGAGAATCTTTCCAGCATGGGGCACTGTGCTGACCACATTTGATCCCTTCCCAGCATGGGGCGCTGTGTTGACCTCTCTAGAATCTTTCCAGCATGGGGCACTGTGCTGACCACACTAGCGTCTTTCCAGCATGGGGCACTCTGCTGACCACATGTGATCCCTTCCCAGCATGAGGCGCTGTGCTGACCTCTCTGGAGCACTGTAAAGCATGGGGCACTGTGCTGACCACACTGGAGTCCTGCCCAGCACGAGGAGGTAAGTGCTGACCACACTGGAGCCCTACCTAGCATGGGGCAATGTGCTGATCACACTAGAACCCTGCCCAGCATGGTGCACTGTCCTGACCACACTGGAGCCCTGCCCTGAATGGGGTACAGTGCTGACCACACTGTCCAGCATGGTGCACTGTGCTGATTACACTAGAACCCTGCCCAGCATGGGGCACTGTGCTGACCACACTGGAGCCCTGCCCTGAATGGGGTACAGTGCTGACCACACTGTCCAGCATGGTGCACTGTGCTGATTACACTAGAACCCTGCCCAGCATGGTGCACTGTCCTGACCACACTGGAGCCCTGCCCTGAATGGGGTACAGTGCAGACCACACTGTCCAGCATGGTGCACGGTGCTGATTACACTAGATCCCTTCCCAGCATGGGGCACTGTGCTGACCACACTAGAGCCCTGCCCTGAATGGGGTACAGTGCAGACCACACTGTCCAGCATGGTGCACTGTGCTGATTACACTAGATCCCTTCCCAGCATGGGGCACTGTGCTGACCACATTAGATCCCTTCCCAGCATGGGGCACTGTGCTGATCACACTGGTGTCCTGCCCAGCATGGGACACTATGCTAACCACACTAGAGCCCTGCCCAGCATGGGGCACTGTGCTGATCACACTGGTGTCCTGCCCAGCATGGGACACTATGCTAACCACACTAGAGCCCTGCCCAGCATGGGGCACTGTGCTGATCACACTGGTGTCCTGCCCAGCATGGGACACTATGCTAACCACACTAGAGCCCTGCCCAGCATGGGGCACTGTGCTGATCACACTGGAGTCCTGCCCAGCATGGGACACTATGCTAACCACACTAGAGCCCTGCCCAGCATGGGGCACTGTGCTGATCACACTAGAGTCCTGCCCAGCATGGGACACTATGCTAACCACACTAGTGCACTGTCCAGCATGGGGCACTGTGCTGACCACATTCGATCCCTTCCCAGCATTGGGCACTGTGTTGACCACACATGGCCCCTGCCCAGCATGGGTTACAGTGATGACCACACTAGAGTCTTGTCCAGCATGGGGCACTGTGCTGACTGTACTAGAGCCCTGCCCGGTATGGGGCGCTGTGCAGTTTCAGCAGCAGATGGACTGAGACAGGGATGAAGTTGGCGATGTTACCAAGGTGGAAATAGACGGTTGTAACGATATCCTGAAAATGAGGTTAAATCTCATTTTGTGGTCAAATGTGACACCAAGGTTGCAAACAGACTGTTTGAATCTCAGACTGTTACCAGGGAGAGGGATGGAATCAATAGCAAGGGAACAGAGTTGGAGTAGGGAGTCAAAACAATGGCTTCAGTATTCCCAATATTTTATTGGAGGAAATTTCTGCTCATCTAGTACTGGATGTCGGATAAGTCGTCTGATAATTTAACAACAGTGGAGAAGTGGAGATAGGTGATGGTGAGGTAAACTTTATGGAGGTCTTTGATGAAACAATAGAAAGGTCTGATGAGGGTGGTGTGATTGAAGTTATATTTATATAGACTTTCAACTGTGTTTGATCACGTGTCATTCAATAGACAGCTTAACGAAACTGAACCCTATGGATTAAAGGGGCAATGACAGTGTTTTTTATAAATTCATTCACGGAATGTGGGCATCGCTGGCCAGGCAAGCATTTATTACCCATCCCTAATTGTCCTTGAGAAGGTGGTGGTGAGCTGCCTTCTTGAACCGCTGCAGACCATGTGGGGTAGGTAAACCAACAGTGCTGTTAGGATTTTGACCCAGTGAAAGTGAAGGAATGGCGATATAGTTCCAAGTCAGCATAATGTGTGACTTGGAGGGGAACTTGCAGGTGGTGATGTTTCCATGTATTTGCTGCCCTTGTTCTTCTAGTTCGTAGAGGTCGCGGGTTTGGAAGGTGCTGTCGAAGGAGCCTTGGTGCATTGCTGCAGTGCATCTTGTAGATGGTACACACTGCTGCCACTGTGCGTCAGTGGTGGAGGGAGTGAATGTTTGTAGATGGGGTGCCAATCAAGCGGGCTGCTTTGTCCAGGATGGTGTTGAGCTTCTTGAGTGTTGTTGGAGCTTCACCCATCCAGGCAAGTGGAGAGTATTCCATCACACTCCTCACTTGTGCCTTGAAGATTGTGGACAGGCTTTGGGGAGTCAGGAGGTGAGTTACTCGCCTCAGGATTCCTAGCCTCTGACATGCTCTTGTAGCCACGGTATTTATATGGCTACTCCAGTTCAGTTTCTGGTCAATGGTCGCCCCTAGGATGTTGATAGTGGGGCATTCAGCGATGGTAATGCCATTGAATATCAAGGGGAGATGGTTAGATTCTCTCTTGTTGGAGATGGTCATTGCCTGGCACTTGTGTGGCACGAATGTTACTTGCCACTTATCAGCCCAAGCCTGGATATTGTCCAGGTCTTGCTGCATTTCTGCACGGACTGCTTCAGTATCTGAGGAGTCGCAAATGGTGATGAACATTGTGCAATCATCAGCAAACATCCCGACTTCTGACCTTATGATTGAAGGAAGATCATTGATGAAGCAGCTGAAGATGATTGGGCCTAGGACACTACCCAGAGGTGCTCCTGCAGTGATGTCCTGGAGCTCAGATGATTGACCTCCAACAACCACAACCATCTTCCTTTGCGCTAGGTATGACTCCAGCCAGTGGAGGGTTTTCCCCCTGATTCCCATTGACCTCAGTTTTGTTCGGGCTCCTTGATGCCATACTCAGTCAAATGCTGTCTTGATGTCAAGGGCAGTCACTCTCACCTCACCTCTTGTGTTCAGCTCTTTTGTCCATGTTTGAACCAAGGCTGTAATAAGGTCAGGAGCTGAGTGGCCCTGACGGTACCCAAACTGACCATCACTGAGCAGGTTGTTGCTAAGCAAGTGCCGCTTGATGGGACTGTTGATGACACCTTCCATCACTTTACTGATGATTGAGAGGAGGCTAATGGGGCGGTAATTGGCCGGGTTGGATTTGTTCTGCTTTTTGTGTATAGGACATACCTGGGCAATATTCCACATTGCAGGGTAGATGCCAGTGTTGTAGCTGTACTGGAACAGCTTGGCTAGGGGTGCTGCAAATTCTGGAGCACAGGTCTTCAATACTATTGCCGGAATGTTGTCAGGCCCCACAGCTTTTGCAGTATCCAGTGCCTTCAGTCGTTTCTTGTTATCACGTGGGTGAATCGAATTGGCTGAAGTTTGGTATCTGTGATGCTGGGGACTTCAGGAGGAGGCCGAGATGGATCATCAGCTCGGCACTTCTGGCTGAAGATTGTTGCAAATGTTCAGCCTTATCTTTCGCACTGATGTTCTGGGCTCTCCCATCATTGAGGATGGGGATATTTGTGGAGCCCCCTCCTCCAGTTAGTTGTATAATTGTCCACCACCATTCATGGCTGGATGTGGTAGGACTGCAGAGTTTAGATCTGATCCGTTGGTTATTGGTTCGCTTAGCTCTGTCTATCGCATGCTGCTTACTCAGTTTGGCATGCAAGTAGTGCTGGGTTGTAGCTTCACCAACTTGACACCTCATTTTGAGATATGCCTGGTGCTGCTCCTGGCATGCCCTCCTGCACTCTTCATTGAACCAGGGTTGGTCTCCTGGCTTGATGGTAATGGTAGAGTGGGGGATATGCCGGGCCATGAGGTTACATATTGTGGTTGAGTACAATTCTGCTGCTGCTGATGGCCCACAGCGCCTCATGGATGCCCAGTTTTGCATTGCTAGATCCGTTCGAAATCTATCCCATTCAGCATGGTGATAGTGCCACACAACACGATGAACGGTATCCTCAATGTGAAGGCGGGACTTCGTCTCCACAAGGACTGTGCGGTGGTCACTCCTACCAATACTGTCATGGACAGATGCATCTGTGGCAGGCAGATTGGTGAGGACGAGGTCGAGTATGTTTTTCCGTCGTGTTGGTTCCCCCACCACCTGCCGCAGACCCAGTCTAGCAGCCATGTCCTTTAGGACTCGGCCAGCTCGGTCAGTAGTGGTGCTCCCGAGCCACTCATGGTGATGGACATTGAATTCCCCCACTCAGAGTACATTTTGTGCCCTTGCCACCCTCAGTGCTTCCTCCAAGTGCTGTTTAACATGGGGGAGTACTGAGTCATCAGCAGAGGGAGAGCGGTAGGTGGTAATCAGTAGGAGTTTACCTTGCCCATATTTGACCTGATCACATGAGATTTCATGAGGTCCGGAGTCGATGTTGAGGACTCCCAGGGCAACTCCCTCCCTACTGTATACCACTGTGCCATCAGCTCTGCTGGGTCTGTCCTGCCGGTGGGACAGGACATACCCGGGGATGATGATGGCAGTGTCTGGGACATTGTCTGTAAGGTATGATTCCGTGAGTACGACTATGTCAGGCTGTTGCTTGACTAGTCTGTGGGCAGCTCTCCCAACTTTGGCACAAGCCCCCAGATGTTAGTAAGGAGGACTTTGCAGGGTCGACAGGGTTGGGTTTGCCATTGTCGTTTCCGGTGCCTAGGTCGATGCCGGGTGGTCCGTCCAGTTTCATTCCTTTTTATTGACTTTGTAGCGGTTAGTTACAACTGAGTGGCTTGCTAGACCATTTCAGAGGGCATGTCAGAGGTAACCACATTGCTGTGGGTCTGGAGTCACATATAGGCCAGACCAGGTAAGGACATCAGATTTCCTTCCCTAAAGGACATTAGTGAACCAGATGGGTTTTTACAACAATCGACAATGGTTTCATGGCCATCTTTAGACTAGTTTTAATTCCAGATTTTTTTTTATTAAGTTCAAATTCCACCTTCTGCTGTGGTGGGATTCGTACCCATGTCCACAGAGGAATACCCTGGGTCTCTGGTTACTAGTCCAGTGTCAATATAACATTGGCTAATGAAGAGTAAACAGAGAGAAGTGGTGAAAAGTTGTTGTTCAGACTCGATGGCAGAAAACAGTGGTGTTCCTCAGCTGGGCTGCGAAGTGGCAGATGGAGTTCAACCTGGAAAAGTGTGAAGTGATTCACTTTGGAAGGTCGAATTTGAATGCAGAATACAGGCTTAAAGAAAGGATTCTTGGTAGTGTGGAGGAACAGAGGGATCTTGGAGTCCATGTCCATAGATCGCTCAAAGTTGCCACCCAAGTTAATAGGGTTGTTAAGATGGCGTATGGTGTGTTGGCTTTTATTAACAGGGGGATTGAGTTTAAGAGCCGCGAGGTTATGCTGCAGCTCTGTAAGGTTCAACCACACTTGGAATATTGTGTTCAGTTCTGGTCGCCTCATTATAGGAAGGATGTGGAAGCTTTAGAGAGGCTGCAGAGGAGATTTACCAGGATGCTTCCTGAACTGGAGGGCATGTCCTGCGAAGAAAGATTGAGGGAGCTAGGGCTTTTCTCATTGCAGCGAGGAAGGATGAGAGGTGACTTGATAGAGATGATGAGAGGCATAGATCGAGTGGATAGTCAGAGACTTTTTCCCAGGGTGGAAAGGGCTATCACCAGGGGGCATAATCTTAAGATGATTGGAGGATGGTTTCGGGGAGATGTCCGAGGTAGGTTCTTTACGCAGAGAGTGGTGGGTGCGTGGAATGTGCTGCCAGCGGTGGTAGTAGAAGCAGATACGTTAGGGGCATTTAAGCGACTCTTGGATAGGTACATGGATGATTGTAGAATGAAGGGTAGGTAGTTAGTTTGATCTTAGAGTAGGTTAAAGGTTCGGCACAACATTGTGGGCTGAAGGGTCTGTACTGTGCTGTACTGTTCTATGTTCTATGTTCTATGTTCTATGTTCTATGTTCGGTATTGGGACCACTGTTCTCTTTGCGCTTGGAAAACCCAGGGTGGGGATGGTAGAGCCCCCTCCTCCTCCCTCTATACTGAGCTTCCCCTCTCTGCAGCCTCTGCTCCATTTGTTGGTCATGGCAATGATCTTTTCATCTTCTCTGCTGACGGGGGTGGTACCAGGTGATTGGAGGGTGGCAAATGTTGTGCCCCTGTTCAAGAAAGGGAATAGGAACAACCCTGGGAATTACAGGCCAGTTAGTCTTACTTCGGTGGTAGGCAAGTTGATGGAAAAGGTGCTGAGGGATAGGATTTCTGAGCATCTGGAAAGACACTGCTTGATTCGGGACAGTCAGCACGGTTTTGTGAGGGGTAGGTCTTGCCTCACAAGCCTGATTGAATTCTTTGAGCAGGTGACCAAGCAAGTGGATGAGGGTAAACCAGTGGATGTGGTGTACATGGATTTTAGTAAGGCATTTGATAAGGTCCCCCATGGTAGACTTATGGAGAAAGTCAGGAGGCATGGGATAGTGGGGAATGTGGCCAGTTGGATTAAGAATTGGCTAACTGATAGAAGGCAGAGAGTGGTCTTAGATGGTAAATACTCAGCCTGGAGCCCAGTTACCAGTGGCGTGCCGCAGGGATCAGTTCTGGGTCCTCTCCTGTTTGTGATTTTTATTAACGACTTGGATGAGGAAGTCGAAGGGTGGGTCAGTAAATTTGCAGATGATACAAAGGTTGGTGGAGTTGTGGATACCGAGGAGGGCTATTGTCGTCTGCAAAGGGACTTGGATAGGTTGCAGTGCTGGGCTGAAAAGTGGCAGATGGAGTTTAACCCTGAAAAGTGTGAGGTCGTCCATTTTGGAAGGACAAACATGAATGCAAAATACTGGGTTAACGGTAGGGTTCTTGGGCATGTGGAGGAGCAGAGAGACCTTGGGGTCTATGTGCATAGATCATTGAAAGTTGCAACTCAAGTGGATAGGGCTGTGAAGAAGGCATATGGGGTGTTAGCGTTCATTAGCAGAGGGATTGAATTTAAGAGCCGTGAGGTGATGATGCAGCTGTACAGGACCTTGGTAAGGCCTCATTTGGAGTACTGTGTGCAGTTCTGGTCGCCTCATTTTAGGAAGGATGTGGAAGCCTTGGAGAGGGTGCAGAGGAGATTTACCAGGATGTTGCCTGGAATGGAGAATAAGTCTTACGAGGAAAGGCTGAACATTCTAGGCCTCTTCTCATTAGAACGGAGAAGGATGAGGGGTGACATGATAGAGGTTTATAAGATGATCAGGGGAATAGATAGGGTAGACAGTCAGAAACTTTTTCCCCGGGTGGAGCAAAGCGTTACAAGGGGTCATAAATTTAAGGTGAAGGGTGGGAGATATAAGGGGGATGTCAGGGGAAGGTTCTTTACCCAGAGAGTGGTCGAGGCATGGAATGCCTTGCCCGGGGAAGTTGTTGAGTCAGAAACTTTAGGGACTTTCAAAAGGCTTTTGGATAGGTATATGGATAAAGGAGAATGATGGGGTATAGATTAAATTGTCCTTGACAGAGGACAAAGGATCGGCACAACATTGTGGGCCGAAGGGCCTGTTCTGTGCTGTATGTTCTATGTTCTATGTTCTATGTTCTATGTTTCAGACCCAGAGACACTGTAACTGCAGTCCCATACCTTGACCAGAGTTGGGTCAACCAATCCTCTGTCGTCCCTGAATATCTGCAGCAGCTCACAACACAACCTCCAGAAAACCATCCACAGCACCTCCACTAACTTTACAATAGCAGAAATAAGTCAAAAGCCCCTCACCTGTAAGTTGAGTGCAAACGTACACACATACGAATGAGGAGCAGAAGTAGGCCATTCGGCCCCTCGAGCCTGCTCTGAAATTCAATGATAACATGGCTGATCTGGTTGTGTTTTGAATTCTAACTCCCATCTTACCCTGATAACCTTTCGCTCTCTTGACTAACAAGAATCTTTCTACCTCCACTTTTAAAATATTTCATGACCCCATCTCCACCACCTTCTGTGGCAGAGAGTTCCAAAGTCACACTAACCTCTGAGAGAAAAATGTTCTCCTCATCTCTGTCCTGAAGGGGCGACCCATAATATCAAAACAGTGCCCCCAAGTTCTCGACTCACCCACAAGAGGAAACATCCTTTCCACATCTACCTTGTCAAGACCTTTCAGATTCTTGTAAACCTCAATCAAGTCTCCCCTCACTTTTCTAAACTCCAGTGAAAACAAGCCTGTCTGTCCAACCTTTCCTCATAAGATAACCCGCTCATTCCTATTATCACTCTAGTAAACTACCTCTGAACCGCCTCTAAAGTATTCACATCCTCCCTTAAATAAGGAGACCCAAACTCTAGACATTATTCGAGATGTGGTCTCACCAATGCCCTGTATAACTGAAGCATCACATGCTGACTTTTATTTTCAATTCCTCTTGTAATGAAGGATAGCATTCCATTCGCCTTCTTTATTACTTGCTGTACCTACCTACTAACTGTTTGTGACTCATGCATTAGAACACCTAGATCCCTAGGCACCTCGGAATTTTGCAGCGTCCTACCAAAGTGAACAACTTCACATTTTCCCACATTATACTCCATCTGTCAGATTGTTGTCCTACTCATGCAACCTATCTTTATCGGTCTGCAACCTCCTTATGTCCTCTTCACAACATACTTTCCTATCTATCTTTGTGCCACCTGCAAATTTAGCTACCATGCCATCGCTTCCCTCATCCAAGTTATTAATATAAATTGTAAAATGTTGAGGCCCCAGCACAGACCCCTGATGGACTCCACTTGTCACATCCTGCTAATCTGAAAATGACCCATTTATGCAGACCCTCTGTTTGCTGCAACTGGCCAATCTTCGATCCAAGTTAATATGTTACCCCCTACACATGAGCTCCTACTTTGCACAATCACCTTTTATGTGACATCCAGTCTAATGCCTTCTGGAAATCCAAGCACAGTCGGTCAAAGGGCTCCCCTTTATCCATATTGCATGTTACTCCTTCAAAGAACTTCAATAAATTAGTTCAGGATGATTTCCCTTTCACAAAACCATGCTGTCTATTCGCGATTACCTTGAGTTTTTCTTAAGTGCCCAGCGAAAGCCTCCTTAATGATCGATTCTAACACCTTCCCCATAACAGATGTCAAGCTAACTAACATATAGTTGCCTGTTTTCTGCCTCCCCCTCTTCTTGAATAGAGGGGTTATATTTGCTACTTTCCAGTCAGATGGAATCTTTCCAGAGTCTAGTGAATTTTGAAAAAATAACACCCACACATCTACTACCTCATTAGCCACATCTTTTAAGACCCTAGGATGAAGTCCATCAGGACCCGGGGACTTGTCAGCCCGCAACTCCATAAGTTTGCTCAGTAAAGATTCCCTGGTGATTGTATTTTCACCAAGGTCCTCGCTTCCTTCCACCTCCTGATTTACAGCTATTACTGGCATGTTTCGTGCATCCTCTATAGTGAAGACCGAAGCAAAATATTTGTTCATTGCATCCACCGTTTCCTTATTATCTACTACTAACTTTGCATTCTCACTGTCCAGAGTAGGAACACTCTCTTTACTTATTCTTGTCCTTTTTAAATACCTGTAGAAACTCTTGCTATCCATTTTTACATTTCTCGCTAGCTTCCTCTCATACTCTAATGTATTTCTCCTGATTAACCCTTTAGTCATTGTCTGCTGTTCTTTATATTCTGACCAACCATTAGAACTGCTACTCATTTCTGCACAATGATATGCCTTTAACTTCAGTGTCATGTTTTCCTTAACTTCGTTAGTTAACCGCAGACGGTGGCTCCTTCCCCTTATAGTAGGAATATACTTATTCTGGAGCATTTTGAAATTCCCCATAAGTTTCTGCCACTGCTTCTCTAATTATATACCTCCAAGCCTAGTAACCCAGTTCACGTCAGCTAGCTCAGTTTTCATGCCCAAATACTTTCCCTTATTCAAGTTTAAAATACTCGTCTTAGACCCACTCTTCTCACTTTCAAACTGGATGTAAAATTCAGTCACAGTGTGGTCGCTGCTACCTAGAGGTGCCTTTACTCTGAGGTCATTAATTAATCCTGTCACATTACACTATATCAAAACTAATTTAACCTGCTGTCTGATTGTGTCTAGAACATGGTGCTCTAAGAAACTATCCCTAAAACATTCTATGCACTCCTCATCCAGGCTATTATTCCAAATATGATTTTTCCAGTTTATATGTAGATTAAAATCATCCATGATTATTGCCGGACCTCTATCATAAGCAAACGATATTTCTTCTTGTATAATATGTTTTATATTGCGATTACTGTTAGGAGACCTGTAGACCACTCCCACTGGGCACTTCTTTCCCCTGCTAATCCTCATCTCCACCCAAACCGATTCGACACCCTGATCTCCTGTACCAAGTTGATCTCGAACTAATGCACCAATACTATCCTTGATTAACAGTGCTACCCCTCCACCTTTACCTAGCTTCCTATTCTTCTTGAATGTCATATACCCCTCAATATTCTGGACCAGGATGCCTGGTCCTTTTAAAAAACACTAGAAGGGTTTATTCATGCTTCTAAATGTATCTTCAGCTGTGAGTGAGTAGCACAGGCGGTCAGTGGTCATGCACAGACCAAGTTTCAAAGGCGTACATCAAAGCTGCTGGAATGGGACATTGACATCACTTCAAATCCCTCCTCAGACTAACAGCAAATGCACAGTATACACAGGCTACATCCCTGCACAGCATGGGGCACTGTGCTGGCCATACTAGAAGTGGTCGCCTGTTCCATTCACATCATTTTACAGATCCAGGTTTCTGTAATATTGGCACCAGTGGTGCCATAGAGGACAAATCACAGCCGGAGGAGACAGGGAGGGTAAATCAAATCACTTTCAAAAGGGAATTGGAAAAAAAGCCTCAAAGGCATAAGATTACAATGATATGAGACTGGAGAGGGGAATGGGATCAATTGGAGGGGTGAGGCCATGGAGAGATTCAAACACAAGAATGAGAATATAAAAATTAAGGTGCTGCCAGACCAGGAAGAAACGTAGATCAGTGAGCACAGGGGTGATGGGTGATCGGGATTTGCTGTGAGTTTGGATACAGGCAGCAGAGTTCTGGAAGGGCTGTGGTTTATGGAGGTTTATAACTGGGAGAGTGTCAAGGATAGAATTGGAATGGTCAAGTGTGGATTTAAGAAAGGCATAGATGAGTATTTATTCAGCAGATGGGCTGAGGCAGAGGTGGAGACGGGTGATATTACAGAGGTGGTTGTAGGCAGGGTGGGTGATGGAGAGAATGTGGAGATGAACTCAGCTCAGAGTCAACTGGATGCCAGAGGTCGCAAACAGTCTATTTCAGCCTCAGACATTGGTCAGTGAGGGGAATGCAGATGGTGGATAGGGAATGGAGTTTGTGACAGTGACTGAATGCAATGTCTTTGGACTTCCCAAGATTTACATGACAAGAACATTAAATCAGTGAAATATGATTTATAGTTCTAAACGTTGGATAAAGATACTTACCAGGGACACCAACAATAGCGAAGATGGGATAATAAATCGTTTGAATCATCTTCAGTGCATAATAGATCCGATCATCTAATGTTAGCCAAAAATAATCTGCAGTAACTAGGCCAAACCAAGAGGAGAAACTCCTGCCTCCCATTGTCGTAACATCCCAATCTACTGTTCTCAGATTCTGATCTACCCTCTCTCTCTCTCTCGAACTGCTGATCCTGAAAGTACCGGGAAGCTGCTGGGAATAACACATTGACAGGAGTCCTGGATTAATAGAAGCTGGAAACCCTCCAGTGACAAATGTGGGGTCCATGGTGACTGACATTAGTAACAGTAACTGAACAAACAAGTTCAGTTAACCCCTTTCAATCCACCAATTTTTGCCCTGCCCTGCCTGCAGCAGTAGTAGACTCGCCAACCTTAAGGGCATTTAAGTGGTCATTGGATAGACATATGGATGAAAATGGAATAGTGTAGGTCAGATGGTTACACAGGTCGGCGCAACATCGAGGGCTGAAGGGCCTGTACTGCGCTGTAATGTTCTAATTCTAATTCTAATAAAGTAGAACATGTCTGAATTGGATGTGTGGGGGGTGCTGAGGGAAGGAACTGGCCAGAATCTTCCAACCCTCCTTGGGTATGAGACTGGTGCCAGAGACAGGAGGGTTCTAAATGTTACACACTGTTTTAAAAAAGGAGAGATGCGGTAGACCGTGTAATTACTGACCAGTCAGTCTAACGTCGCTGGTGGGAAATTTCTGGAGTTCACAGCCCAGGACAAAAGCAATCGTTGCTTGAAAAAAAACACCGGACAATGAATGGACGGCAGCAGGGATATGGTAATGACAAATCATGTCTAGCAAAGCTCAACAACAGCAACTTACATTTCTTGGTCAAAGCAGAATGTCTTAAGTAGTGGTTTAAGGGAGGAAAGTGAGGCATAGAAGCAGTGACAGTGGTATCGTAACGATGTCACTGAACTAGAATCCCAGAGGTGCAGGCTGATGCCCTCGGTTCAAATCCCACTATGGCAGCTGGTGGGAATTAAAATTCAATCAATTAATAAGTTCAACTGATTGATAAAAATCTGGAAATGAAAACTATTCTCAGTAATGTTGTCACGAATCTATCATTGACTGGTGTAAAAACCGATCGGATTTACTAATGTCCGCTAGGGAAGAAAATCTGCTGTCCTTACCTGATCTGGCCTACATCTGACTCCAGACCCACAGCAATGTGGTTGACTCTGAACTGCCTTGTGAAATGTCCAAACAAGTCACTCAATTGTCAGGGCGATTAGCGATGGGAACAAATGCTGGCCTTGCCAGCGAAGCCCACATCTCACACAATAATAAAAAAAGTGGTGGCGGGAGGGAATTCCAGAGCTTTGGGCCTCGGCAGCTGAAGACCTGGCTGGCAGTGGTGCAATGATGAAAATCAAGCATACACAAGAGCCCAGGATTAGAGGAGTGCAAATATCTTGGAGGGTTGTGGGGCTGGTAGAGAATACAGAGATAAGGATGGGTGAGAAAATGGAGAGAGTTGGAAACACGGTTGAGAATTTCAAAATCAAGACATGGCCTGACTGGAAGCTGATGTACGTCAGTGATTAGGAACGAGACTTGGTGCGGGTTAACACAAGAGCAGCAGAGTTTGGATGACCTCAAGTTTACAGAGAGTAGAATGTGTGAGACAAGCCACGAGTGTGTTAAAATCTGGAATAGAAAGCTAGTCTCAGTCATGGCGCCATGAAACTATTAGCGATTTTTTTTATTAAACACCATCTGATTCACTAATGTCCTTTAGAGAATGAAATCTGCCGTCCTTTCCTGGTCTAGCCTACATGTGACTCCAGACTCACAGCAATGTCATTGACTCGTAACTGCCCTCTGAAAGGGCCTAGCATCTCACTCTGTTTAGGGATTTGAAAAGAAGGTTGAGCGTTTTACAATTGAGGAGTTGCTGGCCAGGATCCAATGTAGGTCAGTGAGTACAGAGGGTGATGGGTGAATAGGACTTGGTGTGAGTTAGGCAGCAGTGTTTTGGATCACCTCAAGTTTATGGAGGGTAGGATGTGGGAGAACAGCCAGGAGTGTGTTGGAATAGTCAAGTCTACAGGTAACACAGGCAAGTGGGTGGGGGGTGGGTGGTGTTTTATCAGCAGAAGAGCTGAGAGACGGGCAAAGCTGGCTGAAGATTCGGTGGAAATAGGCTGTTTTAGTGATAGTGTGAATATTTAGCAGGAAGCTCATTGTAGGGTCAACTATGACATCACTTTGTGAACAGTTTGGTTTAGTCTCAAAGAGTTGGCAAGTAGAGGGATGGAGTCTGTTGCTAGGAAATGTTTGATGTGGGGTTTGAAAACAGTGGCTTCATTCTTCCTAATATTTAATTGGCATGGCAGATATGTAAGGTGATACTTTGTGGGAAGATGTTGTTGATATTATTTATTCATGGATTGTGGGTGTCGCTGGCTGGGCCAGCATTTATTGCCCATACCTAAATTGCCCTTGAGAAGGTGATGGTGAGCTGCATGTGGATGAATGTGGAGAGATAATACAAGGTAAATGACACAACTTTAAAGGTGGTGAGAATAACAGAGAGACAAGGGGTGTTTGTGTACAATCTTTGACGTTAGTTGGACAGGTTAACAAACAGTTAACGAAGCAAATAGATTCCTAGGCTTTATTAATACAGACACAGAGTAGAATAGTCAGGATGTTATGTTACACCTATAGAAAAGACGAGTCCGGCTCCACCTGTGTCCAATATGGGAACCACACTTGAGGAAGGACAGGAAACGTTTGGAGAGGAGACAGAAGAGTTTTACTGGAACTTTTCCAGGGATGAGGGATTACAGTTATGTAGCTGGGATTGTTTACCTCAGAGCAGGGAAATTTAAAAGAAGATCTGATAGAGATGTTTAACATTATGAAGGATTTAGATAAATTAAATAAAGTGAAACCGTTTCCAATGTGTGAGGGGCCATTAACCAGAGGACACAGATTTACGGTGATTGGAAAAAAGAAGCAGAGGTGACACGAGGATTTTTTTTAGACAATGGGTGTTTGGGATTTGCAATGTATTGTTTGATAGGCTGAAGGAAACAGATTCAACAGTAGATTCCAAAAGGGAAATGCATAAATATCTTAAGGAGAATAAAAGGAAGGATCTGGGAAAGAGCCAGTGTGTGGGACGAACTGGAAGCTTTTCAAAAGGGCCATCACAGAATAAATGGACCAAATGGCCTCATTCAATGCAATGCTATTCTGTGTTTCTATGATTGCTCCTGCCTGCATTTTCTCATTACCCCTATCGTTTCAACATGCGTTTGATAAAGTACCACATAACGGCCGTGTTACCAAATTAGAAACACTTGGGATTAAAGGACCAATGTCAGCCGTGGCTCAGTTTGTAGCTCTCTCACCTTTCAGTCACAAGCTTCTAGGATCAAGGGTCACTGCAGGACTTGATGACAAGAATCAAGGCTGACACTGCAATGCAGTATTGAGGGAGTGTCGCACTGTCAGATGTGCCGTCTTTCGAATGAAACGTTAAACCAAGGCCACATCTGCCCTCTCAGATGGATGTTAAATATCCCATCGCTCTATGTAGAAGCAGAGCAGGGGAATTATTCCCGCTGTCCTGGTCAATATTTATCCTTCAATCAACATCACAAAAACAGATCTGATCATTATCACATTGCTTCCCCTTTCGGCAGCCTCTGCTCCATTTGTTGGTCATGTTACTGACCCAGAGACACTGTAACTACAGTCCCCCTATATCGTCCACATTTGGGTAACCAAATCCTCTGTCCTCCCTGAATGTCTGCAGCAGCTCACAACACAACCTCCAGAAAACCATCCACAGCACCTCCACTAACTTTACAATAGCAGAAGTCAGTCAAAAGTCCCTCACCTGTCAGATGGATGCCTGGTCCTTTTAAATAACACTAGAGGGGGTTCCTCGTGCTGTTGAATGTATGTTCAGCTGAGAGTGACTAACACAGGCGGTCAATGAACATGCACAGAACAAGTTTCAAAGACGTACAACAAAGCTGCTGGAATGGCTGATTGACACCACACTATGACCCCTCCTCACGCTACAGACACACACACGTTGCACCCACGCTAGCACCCCGGCCAGCCTGGGTGTCCTGTACAATGTGCTGGATGTGACCGGCTGTGCAGCTCACACCATTTTATGGATCCAAACTTCCACAGCACCAGTGGAGCTGGACAGATGAAATGTGTGGTCAGGGAGTGAAACAGAGGGAAATAAACACACTTTAAAAAGGGAATTAGCAAAACACTTTAAGATAAACAAGCTTTAGGAATATTGGAAATGGGCAGGGGATTAGGATAATCAGAGGGGTGATGCCATGGAGGGAGTTGATCATATGAGTGAGAATATTAAATTTGAGGTGTTACTGGACCAAGAGCCAATGTAGGTCAGTGAGCACAAGGATGTTGGGTGAACAGAATTTAGTATAAATTAGAAGATGACAGCAGAGTTTTAAATTACCACAAGGTTACAGTGAGTAGAATGTGGGAGACCAGCCAAGAGTGTGTTAGAATAGTCAAGCCTCGATGTAACAAAGGCATGGATGAGGGTTTCAGCAGCAGATGAGCTGATGTGACCGCTCTCTTTCCCTCACTCTCTATCTTTTTCTGTTTCTCTCTCTGTCGCCCTCACTTGTTCTGCCCCCCTCCCCCCCCCCACCCCCCGCCCTTAGGATCTTATATGTCGCCTTTTACACTTCTAAACTCCAGCTGATGTACGCCTAGTCTCTGCAGCCTTTCCTCATAAGACAGCACACCCATTCCAGGTATTAGTCTAGTAATCCTTCTCTGAACTGCGTCCAACGCATTTACATCCTTCCTTAAATAAGGTAACCAGTACTGTACACAATACTTCAGATGCAGTTTCATCAATGCCTGTACAACTGAAACATAGCCTCTCTACCTTTGCATTCAACTGCTCTCCCAATAAGCAGTTCTATTAGCTTTCCTAAACACTTGCTGAACCTTCATGCTAACATTTGTGATTCATGAACTAGGACACCCAGATCCCTTTGCATCCCAGAGCTTTGCAGTCTCTCACCATTCAGATATTGTGTTTATTTTTTTTTAATTCTTCCTGCCAATATGGGCAATTTCACATTTCCCCCTATTATACACCATTTGTCATATCTTTTCCCTCTCACTTAACCTATCTACATCCCTTTTTAGCCGCCTTATGTCCTCTGCACAGCGTACTTTCCGACCTATCTTTGTGTCATCACCTTTGGACCCTTCATCCAAGTCATTTATATAAATTGTAAAAGGTTGAGGTCGCAGCACTGATCCCTGTGGCAACCACTCGTTACATCTTGCCAACCAGACAATTACCAATTCATGCCTACTCTCTGTTTCCTGTTAGCTAGCCTATCTTCTATCCATGCCAATATGTCACCCCCTATACCATGGACTTTTATATTCCACAATAACCTTTGATGTGGCACATTATCAAATGCCTTTTTGTAATCTAAGTACAGTACATCCACCGGCTCCCCTTTATCCACAGCACATGTTATTTCTTCAAAGGCCGCTAATAAATTGGTTAAACATGATTTTCATTTCACAAAACCATGTTGATTCTGCCTGATCACGTTGAATTTCTCTACGTGCCCTGCTATAACATATTTGATACGAGCTTCCAACAATTAATCCGTAGCCAGAAAGACTTTTTCACCTGTTACAGGTCATATGTCTACTGTTTCCAATTAGATTATGCCCTGTATTTGAACTGTCATTACTTAATTAACTGCTTGTGAACCTTTTCCCTCCTTTTGGTTAATCTGTGACCGTTGATCAGATCTTACAGTGGTGTCGGAGAGGGATCACAGAGATCGGGATCATAGGCTTAGTTTACTTGGTTTGTGAGTAATGTCAAACTCAGTTGAGCGATCATTGCTGGGAATGTATAGGAGCTTTGGAGACAGAGAGGGATTACAATCAGTCAAATGCCTGTGGTTATTGCGAAGTCTGGGTAAGAATTTGTGACAGAGAGCTGGAGAGAGAGAATGTACACTCAAAGACATGTGATCAGCATTGGGACTGGCTCAGAAATCTCAAAATTGATGTCTTAGGCAAATTTGGAGATTCTACTCTGCATTCCAATATCTAAGTCATTTATATATCACAAAAACGCAATGGTCCCAAGACTGACCATTGGGGAACACCCACTGTCCAACATCCTCCACACTTAAAAACAACCATTTATTACCACTCGCTGTTTTCTGTCCTTAATTCAATTTGACAATGATCCTCTTATTCCATGAGCCTCAATTTTGCTAACCAGCCTTTTATGTGGTACCTTATTAAACACTTTCCTAAAATACATATACACAAAATCCACGGCATTCCCTTCATCAACCGTCTCTGTTACTTCATCAAAACCTTCAACTAAATGAATGAAGTATGATCTGCCTTTACTGCAGTGTGTAAGAGATGGGTTTCTGGAGAAGTACATTGAAGGATTAACTTAGAATCGGGCTATTTTATGGAACGAGAAAGGGTTAGTTAATAACATTGCTGTAAATGGGCTTTTGCGAAATAATGGCTATATTATGATAACATTTCACATTTCATTTGAATATGTTAATTTTGAAACTAGGGTGTTAAACCTGAAAAAGGGAAACTATGAAGGTACGAGGGGCAAATTGACAATTTAGTGTTGGTAAAGAGGTAGTACTTGAAAAGTTAACTGGATTGAAGGTTGATAAATCCCTGGACCAGATGAGCTACATCCCAGAGTGTTGAAGGAGGTGGCAATAGAGATGGTGGATGTATTGGTTGGTATCTTTCAAACTTCTATAGATTCTGGAAGAGATCCTAAAGACTGGAAAGTAGCAAATGTAACCCCACAATTTAAGAAGTGTGGGAGAGGGAGAATGAGAACTACAGACCTGTTAGTTTGATGTCAGTAATAGGGAAAATGTTAGAATTTATTGTAAAGGATGTAATAACTGGACACTTAGAAAATAATGGCAAAATTGGCGGAGTAAACGTGGATTTATGAAAGGGGTATCATGTGCAACAAACCTGTTGAAGTCTTTTGAGGATGTTACTTGCAGCATTACTAAAGGAGAACCAGTGGATGTGGCGTATTTGGATTTACAGAAGGCTTTTGATAAGGTCCCACACAGGAGGTTAGTAAACAAAATTACAACGCATGGGATTGGGAGTAATATACTGGTATGGATTAAGAACTGGTTAACATGCAGAAAAGAGAGAGTAGGAATAAACGGGTCATTCTCAGGATGGCAGGCTCTTACGAGTGGGAGTAACACAAGGATCAGCACAAGGGCCACAGCTGTTCACAATCTATATACATGATTTGAATGTGGGGATCAAATGTAATATTTGCAAATTTGCTGATGATACAAAACTAGGTGGGAAAGTAAGTTGTGAAGAGGATGCAAGGAGGCTTCAAGCGGATTTGGATAGGATAAGTGAACGAACATGAACATGGCAGCTGGAATATATTATGAATAAGTGTCAAGTGATCCACTCCGGTAAAACAGAGACAGAAAGACAGTATATTTTTTGACTGGGGAGAGGTTGGGAAGTGTTGATTTCCAAAGGGACGTGGGTGTCCTTGTTCATGAGTCACTAAAAGCTAGTGTGCAGGTGCACCAAACAGTTTGGAAGGCAAATGGTATGTTGGCTTCCATCTCAAGCGGTTTTGAGTGCAGGAGTAAAGATGTCTGGCTGCAATTGTATACAGCCTTGGTGAGACTGCACCTGGAGTATTGCTTACAGTCTTGGTCTCCTTGTCTAAAGAAGGATATATTTGCCTTGCAGGGAGTACAACTGATGTTCAGCAGACTATCCCTGGGATGGCAGGATTGTCTTATGAGGAGAGATTGAGAAGACTGGGCCTGTATTCACTCGAGTTTCAAAAAATGTGAAGTGATCTCATACAAAAGTTTTACAGGGGGTGACGGGGTGGATGCAGATCGGATGTTTCCCCTGGGTGGTGAGTCTTAAACCAGGGGACATAATCTCAGAATAAGGGGTAAGCAATTTAAGACTGAGATGAAGAAGAATTTCTTCACTCAGAGGGAGGTAAATCTTTGGAATTCACCACCACAGAGGCTGTGGAAGATCAACACTGAGCATGTTCAAGACAGAAATCAATGGATTTAGGGAGACAAATCACATCAAGGGATACAGGGATAGCACGGGAAAGTAGCGTTGAGGTAGATGATCAGACATGATCTGGAACAAAGAACAATTAAAATTACAGCACGGGAACAGGCCCTTCGGCCCTCCAAGCCTGCGCCGATCCAGATCCTCTACCTAAACATGTCGCCTATTTTATTAGTGTCTGTATCTCTTTGCTTCCTGCCCATTCATGTATCTGTCTAGATACATCTTTAAAGACGCTATCGTGCCCGCGTCTACCACCTCCGCTGGCAACGCATTCCAGGCACCCACCTCCTTCTGCGTAAAGAGCTTTCCACGCATATCCCCCCTAAACTTTTCCCCTCTCACTTTGAACTCGTGACCCCTAGTAATTGAATCCCCCACTCTGGGAAAAAGCTTCTTGCTATCCACCCAGTCTATACCTCTCATGATTTTGTATACCTCAATCAGGTCCCCCCTCAACCTCCATCTTTCTGATGAAAATAATCCTAATCTGCTCAACCTCTCTTCATAGCTAGTGCCCTCCATACCAGGCAACATCCTGGTGAACCTCCTTTGCACCCTCTCTAAAGCATCCACATCCTTTTGGTAATGTGGCGACCAAAACTGCACACAGTATTCCAAATGTGGCCGAACCAAAGTCCTATACAACTGTAACATGACCTGCCAACCCTTGTACTCAATACCCCGTCCGATGAAGGAAAGCATGCCGTATGCCTTCTTCACCACTCTATTGACCTGCGTTGCCACCTTCAGGGAACAATGGACCTGAACACCCAAATCTCTTTGTACATCAATTTTCCCCAGGACTTTTCCATTTACTGTATAGTTCACTCTTGAATTGGATCTTCCAAAATGCATCACCTCGCATTTGCCCTGATTGAACTCCATCTGCCATTTTTCTGCCCAACTCTACAATCTATTTATATTCTGCTGTATTCTCTGACAGTCCCCTTCACTATCTGCTACTCCTCCAATCTTAGTGTCGTCTGCAAACTTGCTAATCAGACCACCTATACTTTCCTCCAAATCATTAATGTATATCACAAACAACAGTGGTCCCAGCACGGATCCCTGTGGAACACCACTGGTCACACATCTCCATTTTGAGAAACTCCCTTCCACTGCTACACTCTGTCTCCTGTTTCCCAGCCAGTTCTTTATCCATCTAGCTAGTACACCTTGGACCCCATGCGCCTTCACTTTCTCCATCGGCCTACCATGGGGAACCTTATCAAACGCCTTACTGAAGTCCATGTATATGACATCTACAACCCTTCCCTCATCAATCAACTTTGTCACTTCCTCAAAGAATTCTATTAAGTTGGTAAGACATGACCTTCCCTGCACAAAACCATGTTGCCTATCACTGATAAGCCCATTTTCTTCCAAATGGGAATAGATCCTATCCCTCAGTATCTTCTCCAGCAGCTTCCCTACCACTGACGTCAGGCTCACCGGTCGATAATTACCTGGATTTTCCCTGCTACCCTTCTTAAACAAGGGGACAATATTAGCAATTCTCCAGTGCTCCGGGACATCACCCGTGTTTAAGGATTCTAATTGAATGATGGAGTAGGGTCGATGGGCTGAATGGCCTACTCCTGCTCCTATGTTCCTTCAAACACGTGATTGTTTTCCTTCATTAACTCAAACCTCTCCAAGTTTCTGTTGATTTCTTCTCTAATTATTGTTTGTAAAACATTACTGATTTTCAACTAACTGGTCTGTAATTGCTAGGACTGTGCTCACATCATCATGAAGATGATGCAGGTTTAAGGTAATTGGCAAAGAACCAGAGGCAAAATGAAGAGAATTTTCTTACACAGTGAGTTGCCAAATTTAGAGCCCCCAGTTATCTAGAAACATACATAAATCAGATAAAAGAAAACTTATGACAGGCACAAACAAATAATACTTCAGAAAGCTGAGAGGAGTAAAGAAAGTGCAGGGGTGAAGTAAAAAAACGAAAGCAAAGAGAGGGCATGAAAAAATATTGGCAGGTAAAATCAAGGAAAACCCAAAGTTGTTTTATCAGTACATTAAGAATAAAGGGATAACTAAGGAAAGGGGAGGGCCTATCAGAGATGTAAAAGGTAGTTTGTGCGTGGATGCAGAAGATGTTGGCAGCGTCCTTAGTGGATTTTATGTCTCCGTTTTCATAAAAGAGAGGGATGATGCAGAAATTGTAGTTAAAGAGGAGGAGTGTGAAATATTAGATACAATAAGCATAATGAGAGAGGAAGTACTCGAGGGTTTGAAATCCTTGAACGTGGATAAGTCGCCAGGGCCGGATGGATCGTAGCTCAGGCTGTTAAAGGAAGCGAGGGGGGAAATAGTGGATACTCTGAGGATCATCTTCACATTCTCACTAGATACAGGAGAGGCAGTAGACGATTGGAGGTCAGTGAACATCGTGCCAGTGTTTAAAAATGGTGCGAAGGATAGGCCAAATAATTAGAGGCTGGTCAGTCTGACCTAAAGGCCTGTTACCCGACCCAAACCCGACGAGACCCGACGTCATATGTCGGGTTCGGGTCGCTCTTCCGGATCCGGCTTTCGGGCTCGGGTTGGGTCAGACACACACAGTACTACCTTTTGATCGGCTGGGAGGAAAAGGGAAGTTGAGAAAGTAAGCATTATAGTTTGAAAAGTCATCCTCAGCTGAGAGTCCGAGATGTCAAGGAGGGAAACGTGCATCTGGACTCCACAGACTCTGAGTCTGCGCAGTGAGAATGTGAGTGTTTCTATGATGTCACCGCGCTCATGCTGCAGCTTCCTCCCATTCCATCCAAAAGTGCTAAGTCCAGTGAGTGCAATATGGTAGGGTCAGGCTCGGGTCCGATGTTGTTCTGTCAGGATCGGTCGGGTTTTATTTCCAGACCCGAGCAGGCCTTTAGTTGGACATCGGTGGGCAAATTATTGGAATCAATTCTCAGAGCAACGATAAACTGTCACTTACAAAGGCAAAGATTAATCAGGGATACTCAGCATGGATTTGCTAAGGGAGGGTCTTGTCTTACTAACACAATTAAGTTTTGAGGATTGATAGAGGTAGTGCAGTGGATGTGGTCCAAATGTATTTTAGTAAGGCGTTTGAAAGGGTCCCACATGGCAGACTGATCAGAACAGTGAAAGCTCATGAGATACAGGGGAATGTGGCAAGTTGGATCCAAACTTGGCCCAATGTCAGGAAACAAAGGGTAATGGTCGACAGATGTTTCTTGTGAATGGAAAGCGGTGTCTAGTGGCGTTCCCAGGTCTCAGTGTTGGGTCCCTTGCAATTTGTGATAGATATTAATGCTTTGGACTTAAATGTGGGAGGCATGACTGGAAAATTTGCTGATGACACAAAAGTTGGTCATGTAGTTGATAGTGAAGAGGATAGCTGTGGACTCCAGAATGATATCAATGGTTAAATGGTTTGGTTGAGTGGGCGGAAAAGTGGCAAATGGAAGTCAATCTGGGGAACTGTGAGGTAATGCTGTTGGGAACGGCAAATAAAGTGAAGGAATACACAACAGACAGGAGGATATTGAAAGGGGTAGAAGAAGTTAGAGACCTTGGAGTGTTTGTCCACAGGTCCCGGAAGGTGGCAAGACAGGTAGACAGAGAGGTGAAGAAGGCATATGGAATGCTTTCCTTTACTGGCGGATATATAGAATACAAAAGGAGGGATGTAATGCTGGAATTGTATAAAACACTGGTTAGGCCACAGCTGGAGTATTGTGTACAGTTCTGGTCACCACATTACAGGAAGGACATAATTGCTTTGGAGAGAGTACAGAGAAGATTTTCAAGAATGTTACCAGTGATGGAAAATTGCATCCATGATGAAAGATTGGATAGGTTAAGATTGTTTTCTTTAGAACAGAGGAGACTTAGGGGTGACTTGATTGAGGTGTACAATATTATGAGGGGGCCCAGAAAGAGTAGCCAGGGAGGACCTGTTTCCCCTAGCGGGGAGGTTAATTACCAGAGGGCACAGATTTAATTGATTGGTAGATGGATCAGAGGGGACATGAGGAAAAACCTTTTCACCCAGAGGGTGGTGGGTGTCTGGAATTCACTGCCAGGACGGAGGTGGAGGCAAAAACCATTAATTATTTTAAAAGGTACCTGGACCTACACCTGAAGTGCTGCAACTGGCAAGGCCATGGACCAGCGGCTGGAAGATGGGATTAGATTGGGCGGCTAGTTTTTTCAGCCAGCAGAGACACATTGGGCTGAATAGCCTCCTTTTGTGCGTTAACCCTTCCATGGATATTTGGTCCAATCTGTCTGTGGGTGGGATCTGGAATTCACTGCCTGAAAACATGGTGGAAGCAGATTCAATAATACCTTTCAAAAGGGAATTTAACAAAAACTTGACAAGGAAAAAAAACAATCGGAGTCTGGGGAAAGAGGAGGGAGTGGAACTAATTAGATATCTCTTTCAAAGAGACAGCACTGACCGAATAGCCTCTTTATGTGCTGCATCAATCTCTGATTATATGAACAAGAGACACAGAGAGAGATGGAGAAAGGTTGAAAGAAGGGAAGAAAAATAGAGACAGAGTGAAAGTAAAGCTTGTACCAGTTTTCAGGGGTAGGGATTGTGATTCGTGATCTGCCCGTGCCCATTCCTGTTGAGGCAGGTGACACACAAACTTCCTGCTGCCTCCTCATTTCCATGAATTCTACGTGCTGCCCAGGGTGACACGCACTGCTGTCTGTCTGCAGGCTTAACAGGGACCTAACTGTGTGTGAGGCTGGCACGTGCTTCAGCCAGGATTCAGCTCTTAAAGGTAGTCTGTCCCTCTTAAAGGGAAGCTTTACTGAATCACAGGAGGCTGCTGCTGCTGACTGTGAATGCTGCAGTTGGAGACAAGGCAAATGGAATACTAGGACAGAGAGAGGTCTCTGCTGTTCACGGATGTGGTGTTGGAGGCCTTAGTCACGGAGGCTGACCAGAGGAGAGTGGCCATGTTTCTGTGGGTTGGGGCGGAGACCCTTAAGGAACGTCTTCCGAAGGGAATGGGAGCAGGTGGTCAGGGAGGTCAAATGCAAGAATCTGGCCCCAAGGACCTGGCAGCAGAGCCAGAAGAAGTTTAATGAGCTCACACGGGTGGTCAATGTCAGTGAATTCATCGCCACATGGCATCTCCTACCCCCAACATCACCAACCTCTCACACAGCTCAATGTACCACACCCCCATCACTTAGTTTAAAAGACGTATAGCAAAGCTGCTGGAATGGTTGATTGGTGTCAGATCAGATCCCTCTGCACACTACCAGCACGTACTTGGTGAACAGGGACTAGAGCCCTGTTTAGCATGCAACACTGAAAGTGACCGGCAGCTCAGCCCATACCATTTTATGGATCCACACTTCCATGGCATTGGGCCCAGTGACACTGCAGAGCTGAGAATACCTGCCAAAGACAGAAACAGAGGGAAAGAAGCCTTTTTTAAATGGGAATTGAAGAAAAGACTTGAAGGCAGGAATATGGGAATGGACAGGGGAATGGGACTAATTGAGGGTGAGATTCAAACACAAGAATGAGAATATTAAATTTAAGGTGCTGCCAGTCCCGGAGCCAATGTAGATCAGTGAGCACAGGGGTGATGGGTGATCAGGATTTGGGGTGATGGGTGATCAGGATTTGGTGCGAATTAGTTTACAGGCAGCAGAGTTCTGGGTGGGCTGTGGTTTATGGAGGTTTATAACTGGGAGGGTGACCAGGATAGAATTGGAATAGTCAAGTGTGGATTTAACAGATTTAAAGATTGGTGAAGACAAATGTAGGTCCATTAAAGTCAGAAACAGGGGAATTAATTATGGGGAACAAAGAAATGGCTGACCAACTAAATGCATACTTTGGTTCTGTCTTCACAAAGGAGAATACAATTATCATACCAGAAATGTTGGGGAACACGGGGTTTAGTGAGAGAGAGGAACTTAAGGAAATCTGTATTAGTAGAGAAATGGTGTTGGGGAAATTGATGGTATTGAAGGCCGATAAATTCCCAGGGCCTGTTAATCTACATCTCAGAGTAGTGAAGGAAGTGGTCTGATAAATAATGGATGCATTGGTGGTCATCTTCCAAGATTCTATAGATTCTGGAACATTTCCTACAGATTGGAATGTAGCTAATGCAACTTCAGGGAGGTTGAGAGAAAGCAGGGAATAATAGACCAGTCAGCCTGTCGTCGGTAGTGGGGAAAGTTCTAGAGTCCATTATCAAAGATTTTATAGCAGAGCACTTGTAGAAAAGTGGTAGAATCGGACAGAGTCAGCATGGATTTACGAAAGGGATATCACGCTTGACAAATCTACAAGAATTCTTCGAGGATGTAACTAGTAGAGTTGATGAGGGACAGCCAGTTGATGTGGTTTATTTGGACTTTCAGAAGGCTTTCGACAAAGTCCCACATAATAGATTAGCGTATAAAATTAAAGCGCATGAGATTGGTGCTAGTGTATTGTGATAGATAGAAAATTGGTTGGCAGACAGGAAACTCAAGAGTAGGAATAAATGGGTATTTTATTCCGAATGGCAGGCAGTCACTAGTGGGGTACCATAGGGATTGGTGATAGGACCCCAGCTATTCACAATATATCTTACTGATTTCGATGAGGGAACTAAATGTAATATCTCCAAATTTGCAGATGACACAAAACAGGGTGGGAGGGTGAGTTGTGAGGAGGATGCAGAGAGGCTTCAGGGTGATTTTGACAAATTGAGTGAGTGGGCTAATGCATGGCAGATGCAGCACAATGTGGATAAATGTGAGGTTAATCACTTTGGTAGCAAAAGCAGGAAGGCAGATTATTATCTGAATGGCTATAAACTGAGAGAGGGGAATATGCAAGGAGAGCTGGGTGTTCTCGTACACCAGTCACTGAAGGTAAGAATGCAGGTGCAAAGGACAGTAAAGAAGGTAAATGGTATGTTGGCCTTCACAGCGAGCTGATTCGAGTACAGGAGCAGGGATGTCTTGTTGCAATTATATAGGGCCTTGGTGAGGACACACCTGGAATATTGTGTGCAGTTTTGGTCTCCTTATTTAAGGAAGGATGTTCTTGCTGTAGGTTTACCAGACTGATTCCCTAGATGGCGGGACTGACGTATGAGGAGAGATTGAGTCGGTTAGGATTATGTTCCCTGTAATTCAGAAGAATGATGGGGGATCTCATAGGAACCTATAAAATTCTAACAGGACTTGACAGAACAGATACAGGAAGGACGTCCCCGATGGTGGTGGAGTCCAGAACCAGTGGTCATAGTCTAATGATGCAGGGTAAAACTTTCAGGACTGAGAATGCGAAATCTCTACACCCAGAGAGTGATGAGTCAGTGGAATTCGCTGCCACAGGAAGCAGTTGAGGCCAAAACATTGCATGTTTACAAGAAGGAGCTAGATATAGCTCTTAGGATGAAAGAAACCAAAGGATATGGGGGGAAAGCGGAAACAGGTTGCTGAGTTGGACGATCAGCCATGATCATAATGAATGGCGGGGTAGGCTCGAAGGGCCGAATGGCCTACCCCTGCTCCTATTTTATATGTTTCTATGTTAACAAGGGCACAGATGAGGGTTTATGTAGCAGATGAGCTGAGGCAGACGGATGATATTACAGAGCTGGTAATAGGCAGGGCAGGTGATGGAGAGAATAAGGGGTCAGAACTCAGCACAGGGTTAAATAGAACGCAGAGGATGCAAACTGTCTGGTTCAACCTCAGACATTAGCCAGTTAGGGGTACGTGGTTCATGGATATGGACAGAATTTCTGAAGGAGACCGATTGCACGATCTCCACTCTTCCCAAAATTAAAATTGTAATAACATTATTTCAGTGAAACGCGGTTTACAGATCACATCGCGGGAAATAGGGACTTAGCAGGGGAAGCAACAGCAGAAAACACGGTAGAGTAAGTTACATGAACTCTAATACAAGTAGCAATGGTTTTCGAGCTCATAGCTGGAGATAGAGTTTTGCCAGGGATAACAAAAGTAACAAGGAGGGCAGAGTAAATGACAAGAACAGTAATGTTGCTAAACTTGGTTTATAACATTCATAGCTAGATAGAGAGACTTACCAGGGACACTGATAATAGCAAGGATGGGATAGTAAATGTGTTGCATAATCTTCAATCGAGATAGATCCGATACTCTAATGGGAACCGATCAGAATTGGCAGAAAAACGGTCAAACTCCCAAATGAAACTCCTCCCATTCCAGTCTATTGTTCTCTGATTCTGAACCATTGTTGTAACATTCCAATCTATTGTCCTCATATTCTGACCCATTGTTGTAACATTCCAATCTATTGTCCTCATATTCTGACCCATTGTTGGAACATTTCAATCTATTGCTCTCAGATTCTGATCTATCCTCTCCCTCTCTCTGGAGCTGCTGATCCCTGTTAGTGCCAGGTCTGATGCTCCCGCTAACACTATGTGATAACGCATTGAAAGCAGTCCCTTATTAATAGCAGCGGGAAACCCTCCAGTGACACAATTAGAGTCCATGGAGAATGACATTAATTACAGTCACTGAACAAACAGGTTCAGTTAACCCCTTTCAATCCAACTCTTTTTGTCCCACAATAAAATAGAACATTTACCCAGTAGGGATGGGATGTATAAGGATTGCTGAGGGAAGGAATGGTGGAAATAGTAGAGGCACTTGACAGAATCTTTCATTTCTCCTTGGATATGGGAGTGTGACAGAGGACTGGAGGGTTGTAAATGTTGCACCCTGGTTACAAATGGAGAGATGGAGCAAACCCTGTACTGTCCAGTCCATCTGACGTCAGTGGTGGGGAAATTTCACAACCCAGGACAGAAATATTCGTTGGTTGGAAAAACATAGCATAATAAATTTCAAGCAGCACGGATATGTTAATGACAAATCATGTCTGGAAAACTTCAACAAGAACTTATCCAAAGGTACTTCACAGCAGCATTATGAAACAAAATATAACACTGAACCACAAATGTAGATATTAGGTTAGGAGACCAAAAGCTTGGTCAAAGAGGTAGATTTAAAGGACTGTCTTAAAGGATAAAAGTGAGGTGGAGATGTGGAGCTGTATAGGAAGGATATTCCAGAGCTCGGGACTGAGGCAACTGAAGGTGCGGCCAGCAATGGGGGAGTAATTAATATCAGGAATGCACAACAGGCCAGAATGAGTGGAGCAGAGATATCTCAGAGGGTTGTTGGGTAGGAGGAGATTGCAGTTTTCGTGAGGGGTGAGACTATGGACGGATTTGAAAATATGATTGAGAATTTTAAAATAAAGGCATTGTTTGACTGTGAGGTGATGTAGGTCAGTGATCGGGGAATGGGACTTGTTGTGAGTTAAGACACAGGCAGCAGAGTTTTAGATTACCTCAAGTTTACAGAGTGTAGAATGTGGGAGAATGACTTGGAATAGTCTAGTTTACAGGTAATGAAAACATGAATGAGAGCTTCAGCAGCAGATGAGTTGAGACAGGGGTGAAGTTGGGCGATGTTATTGAGGTGGGAATAGGTTGTCTTAGTGATGGCACGAATATGAGGTTGGAAACTCATTTTGTGGTCGAATGCCACAGAGTCACAGAATTGTTACAGCACAGAAGGTAGCCATTCTGTCCATCGTGTCTGCACTGGCTCTCCAAAAGAGCAATTCATCTAATGTCACTCCCCTGCCTTCTTCGTGTAACTCTGTACAATCCTCCTTTTCAGATAGCAATCCAATTTCCTCCTGAATGCCTCGATTGAATCTGCCTCCACCACACTCTCAGGCAGTGCATTCCAGACCTTAACACTCGCTGTATGAAAATGTTTTCCTCATGTCACTTCTGCTGCTTTTACCAATTACTTTAATTCTTTGTCATCTCGCTTTCGATCCTTTCAGGAATGGGAACAGTTTTTCCCTTTCCACTCTGTCCAGACACCTCATAATTTTGCAGACCTTTTTCAAATTTCCTCTCAGCCTTCTCCTCTGCAAGGAAAATGTTCCAACTTCTCCAGTCTATCTTCAATACTGATATTCGTCATCTCTGGAACCATTCTTGTGAATGTTTTTTCACACTCTCCAATGTTTCCATGTTATCTAATGTGCCCAGAACTAGACGTAACGCTGCAGCTGAGACCGAACTAGTGTCTTATACAAGTTTAAATAAACCTCCTTGCTCTTGTATTCCATGCTACAGGATACTGTAGGCTTTATTAACTGCTCTCTGATCCTGTCATGCCACATTCAATGACCGATGCACATATACATCCAGGTCCCTCTGCTCCAGAACCCCCTTTTAGAATTGTAACCTTTATTCTATATTTTCTCTCCATGTCCTTCCTACGAAATGAGTCACTTCACATTTCCCCACATTGAACTTCATCTGTCTGCCCATTCCACCAACTTGTCTGTGTCCTTTTGAAGTTTTACACTATCCTGCCAACAGTTCATAATGCTTCCAAGTCTTGTATCATCTACAAACTTTGAAATTGTGCCCTGTACACCAAGGTCCAGGTCATTAATATATGTCAGGAAGAGAAAGGGTCAAAACACTGATCCCTGTGGACCTCCACTACAAATCTTAAATAAAAAACGAAAAGTGCTGGAAATACTCAGCAGGTCTGGCAGCATCTGAGTAGAGAGAGAAGCAGAGTTAATGTTCCAGGTCAGTGACCCTTCATCAGAACTGGAAAAGGTTAGAAATGTAAAAGGTTTTAAGCAAATAAAGCAGGAATGGGGCAAACTGGATCAGAAGGGGTGTTGATAGAACAGAGGGTCAGAGAGATTCACTGACCAGGAGGTCGTGGGGCAAAGGCAAAGAGAGTGTCCTCATGGTGTGGTGAAAGACAAAGCATTAGTGCACAGCAGGTGTTAAATGACAGAATAATGAACAGCCCGAGCTAAAAGCACCAATATAAAAATCCCAGTTTAAGTCTGGCACATGGTAACAAGCTGATAAAACAAATAATAAAAATGGACCATTCATGCTCTGAAATTGTTGAACTCAATGTTCAGTCTTGAGGTCTGTGGAGTGCCTATTCGGACAATGAGGTGCTGTTCCTCGAGTTGGCGTTGATGTTCACTGGAACACCACAGCAGGTCAAACACAGGTTGGGTGACTGCTTTGTGGAACACCTCCGCTCAGTCCAAAAGCATGACCCCGAGCTTCCACTCGCTTGTCATTTCAACACACTCTATCCCACACCCCCGCTTTCATGACTACATTTCTGTTCTTGTTTATTCACCCTCCACTCCCGCTTCACTTGCTTAAAACCTATTACATTTCTAACCTAATCCAGTTCTGATGAAAGGTCACAAGCCTGGAACATTAACTCTGTTTATCTCTCCACAAACACTGCTGAGTATTTCCAGCACTTTCTGTTTTTATTTCAGATTTCCAGCATCTGCAGTATTTTGTTTTGATTCCACTACAAACTTTTCAACAACCCGAAAAGCATCTATTAATCACTAATCTTTGTTTCCTGTCACTCAACCAGTTTAGTTTCATGTTGCTACTGTCCTTTATTATTCGATGAGCTATAACTTTGCTCACAAGTCTGTTGTGTGACACTTTATCAAATGCTTTTTGGAATTCCATTTAAACCACATCAACAGCATTGTCCTCATCAAGCTTCCTTTTTACCTCTTCAAAAAACTCCAGCCAGTTTGTTAAACACCATTTTCCCTTAACAAATCCGTGCTGGTTTTCCTTAATTAACCCACATTTGTCCATATGCCTATTAATGTTGTCCCAAATATTACACCAAGGTTGCAAACAGACTGTCTGAATCTGAGACTGTTACCAGGGAGAAGGATGGAATCAATAACAAGGGAACAGATTTGGACTGGGCAGGGAAAACAATGGCCTCAATCTTCACAATATTTAATTGCAGGAAATTTCTGCTCATCCAGTGCTGGATATCGGATAAGCAGTTTGATAATTTAACAGCAGTGGAGGAGAGGAGAGAGGTGGTGGTGAGGTAAACATGATGGAGTTCTTTGATAAAACAATGGAGAGGGTTGATGAGGGTGGTGTGATTTAAGTTATATTTATAGACTTTCAAAAGGTGTTTGATCAAGTTACATTCAATAGACTGATTCGGAAAACTGAACCCTATGCAGTGATTGATAAAACAATGGAGACAGTTGCTGAGGGAAGGAATGGTGGAAATAGCAGAGGCACTGGTCAGAGTCTTCCAATCCTCCTTGGATATGGGAGTCATGACAGAGGACTGGAGGGCTGTAAATGTTACTCCCTGTTACAAAAGGAGTGATTAGATAAATCCTGTAATTACTGACCAGTCAGTCTAATGTCAGTGGTTGGAAATTACTAGAGGCCAGAACCCAGCACAAAAATATATCTTTCTTGGAAAAACATGGGATAATAAATAACAAACAGCACGGATAGGTTAATGGAAAATCATGTCTGATAATCTTAATCAAGTTCGTTGATGACATAACTGTGAGTGTTGATGAGGACAACATGTTTTGTGTTATGTGCACAGAATTTCAAAAGACCGGTGATCAAATGACATTTCATAGACTTGTTATGAAAAATGGAACATATGGACTAATGTGACAGTGACAGTGTGGATATGATACTGACTCATGGACAGAAAGCAGAGAGAAGTGGTGAACAGACATTGTTCAGACTGGGGGAGGGGGAGTATGCAGTGCTGTTTCTCAGGAGTCTGTATTAGGACCAGTGCCGTTCCTGGCATATAGATAGATATATAACTGACACAAACGTATGCGTAAAAAAAACATAATTTCAGCTCTTGCAGATGACATGAAACGCATAACTAAAGGTGGGAAAATGCAGACCAGAGAATTATCCAACTTCACAGACGTTTTTCTTTAAAATTTATTTATTCTGGACACTAATCCATCACAAATATATTCCTCACTCTAATTTATTTGTGTGTGATTCTCGTGTGAGTGTGTGCGTGAATGTGTTGCGTATATTTTTATTATTTTATTTAGATACAGCTTAGATTGTTAAGTACAATAAACTCACCTCTTGTTTAAAATCAAGAAAACCTCTCCTATTGGCTCTTTCACGATCACAATAAAGAGAGAAGGTAAAAAACTCACTGAGGTGGTCAGCACGTCCACTGCTAAAAAGGAATAAACTCTGTTGTGGTGAAATAAGATATAAGACAAGAGGGGAGCCTGGAACCCCACCTCACCTGGCTGTCACAGAAATCTGGAGGTTCTAGTGATCGTAAACCAACAACAAATGAGAAATCGGAAGTAGGGACAAACAATTGATCCTGAGAAAAAACTTTTTTTTTAGAATTAGAATTCGAACATTACAGCGCAGTACAGGCCCTTCGGCCCTCGATGTTGCGCCGACCTGTGAAATCATCTGACCTACACTATTCCATTTTCATCCATCTGTCTATCCAATGACCATTTAAATGCAGTTGAAGTTGGCGAGTCTACTACTGTTGCAGGCAGGGCGTTCCACGCCCCTACTACTCTCTGAGTAAAGAAACTACCTCTAACATCTGTCCTGTATCTATCACCCCTCAACTTAAAGCTATGTCCCCTCGTGTTTGCCATCACCATCCGAGGAAAAAGACTCTCACGATCCACCCTATCTAACCCTCTGATTATCTTATATGTCTCTATTAAGTCACCTCTCCTCCTCCTTCTCTCCAACGAAAACAACCACAAGTCCCTCAGCCTTTCCTCGTAAGACCTTCCCTCCATACCAGGCAACATCCTAGTAAATCTCCTCTGCACCCTTTCCATAGCTTCCACATCATTCCTATAATGCGGTGACCAGAACTGCACGCAATACTCCAGGTGCGGTCTCACCAGAATTTTGTACAGCTGCAGCATGACCTCGTGGCTCCGAAACTCGATCCCCCTACTAATAAAAGCTAACACACCATATGCCTTCTTAACAGCCCTATTAACCTGGGTAGCAACTTTCAGGGATTTATGTACCTGGACACCAAGATCTCTCTGCTCATCTACACTACCAAGAATCTTCCCATTAGCCCAGTACTCTGCATTCCTGTTACTCCTTCCAAAGTGAATCACCTCACACTTTTACGCATTAAACTCAATTTGCCATCTCTCAGCCCAGCTCTGCAGCCTATCTATCTCCCTCTGTACCCCACAACATCCTTCGGCACTATCCACAACTCCACCGACCTTAGTGTCATCCGCAAATTTACTAACCCACCCTTCTACACCCTCTTCCAGGTCCTTTATAATAATGACAAACAGCAGTGGCCCCAAAACAGATCCTTGCGGTACACCACTAGTAACTAAACTCCAGGATGAACATTTTCCATCAACCACCACCCTCTGTCTTCTTTAGGCTAGCCAATGTCTGATCCAAAGCTCTAAATCACCTTCAACCCCATACCTCCGTATTTTCTGCAATAGCCTACCGTGGGGAACCTTATCAAGCGCCTTACTGAAATCCATATACACCACATCCACTGCTTTACTCTCATCCACCTGTTTGGTCACCTTCTCGAAGAACTCAATAAGGTTTGTGAGGCGCGACCTACCCTTCACAAAACCGTGCTGACTATCGCTAATGAACTTATTCTTTTCAAGATGATTATAAATCCTGTCTCTTATAACCTTTTCCAACATTTTACCCACAACCGAAGTAAGGCTCACAGGTCTATAATTACCAGGGCTGTCTCTACTCCCCTTCTTGAACAAGGGGACAACATTTGCTATCCTCCAGTCTTCCGGCACTATTCCTGTCGACAATGACGACGTAAAGATCAAGGACAAAGGCTCTGCAATCTCCTCCCTGGCTTCCCAGAGAATTCAAGGATAAGTCCCATCTGGCCCAGGGGATTTACCTATTTTCACACTTTCCAAAATTGCTAACAGATCCTCCTTGTGAACCTCAATCCCATTTAGCCTAGTAGTCTGAATCTCAGTATTCTCCACGACAACATTTTCTTTCTTTACTGTAAATACTGCCGAAAAATATTCATTTAACACTTCCCCTATCTCCTCTGATTCAACACACAACTTCCCACTACTATCCTTGATTGGCCCTAATCTAACTCCAGTCATTCTTTTATTCCTGATATACCTATAGAAAGCCTTAGGGTTTTCCTTCATCCTATCCGCCAATGACTTCTCGTGTCCTCTCCTTGCTCTTCTTCGTTCTCCCTTTAGATCCTTCCTGGCTGGCTTGTAACTCTCAAGCGCCCTAACTGAGCCTTCACGTCTCATCCTAACACAAGCCTTCTTCTTCCTTTTGACAAGCGCTTCAACTTCTTTAGTAAACCACGGCCCCCTCGCTCGACAACTTCCTCCCTGCCTCACAGGTACATACTTATCAAGGACACGCAGCAGCTGCTCCTTGAATAAGCGCCGCATTTCGATTGTGCCCATCCCCTGCAGTTTCCTTCCCCATCCTACGCATCCTAAATCTTGCCTAATCGCATCATAATTTCCTTTCCCGCAGCTATAATTCTTGCCCTGCGGTATATACCTGTCCCTGCCCATCGCTAAGGTAAACCTAACCGAATTGTGATCACTATCACCAAAGTGCTCACCTACATCTAAATCTAACACCTGGCCAGGTTCATTACCCAGTACCAAATCCTATGTGGCATCGCTCCTGGTTGGCCTGTCTACATACTGTGTCAGAAAACCCTCCTGCACACACTGGACAAAAACAGACCCATCTAAAGTACTCGAACTATAGTATTTCCAGTCAATATTTGGAAAGTTAAAGTCCCCCATAACCACTACCCTGTTACTCTCACTCCTGTCGAGAATCATCTTCGCTATCCTTTCCTCTACATCTCTGGAACTATTCGGAGGTCTATAGAAAACTCCCAACAGGGTGACTTCTCCTCTCCTGTTTCTAACCTCGGCCCATACTACCTCAGTAGACGAGTCCTCAAACGTCCTTTCTGCCGCTGTAATACTCTCCTTGATTAACAATGCCACACCCCCTCCTCTTTTACCATCTTCTCTGTTCGTACTGAAACATCTAAATCCCGGAACCTGCAACATCCATTCCTGCCCCTGCTCTACCCATGTCTCCAGAATGGTAACTACATCGAGATCCCAGGTACCAAGCCATGCTGCAAGCTCACCCACCTTATTCCGGATACTCCTGGCGTTGAAGTAGACTAAACTTAAAATGTCAATGCAGGCTTTATTGTTGTTTTCACTGCTGGAACACTGAAATGCCCACGTTCGAAGACGGAGCATACGAACATATGAACATATGAATTAGGAGCAGGTGTAGGCAACTCGGTCCCTCAAGACTGCTCTGCCATTCAGTAAGATCATGACCAATCTGATTGAAACCTCAACTCCACATTACCACCTACCCTCGATAATCTTTCACCCCCTTGCTTATCAAGAATCTATCTATCTCTGCCTTACACACACTTAAAGAGTCTCTTCCACTGCCTTTTGAGGAAGAGAATTCCAAAGGCTCACAACCCTCAGAGAAAAAAGAAATCTCCTCATCTCTGTTTTAAATGGGCGACCCTCATTTTTAAATGGTGACCCCTAATTCTAGATACACCCAGATACACACATCTTTCCACATGCACCCTGTCAAGACCGCTCATGATCTTAGATGTTCAAATCAAGTCGCCACTTACCCTTCTAAATTCCAGTGGATATAAGCCTAGCCTGTCCAATATTCCCTCATAAGACAGCCCACTCATTCCAGGTATTAGTCTGGTAAACCTTTTCTGAATTGCTTCCAATGCTTTTACATCCTTCCTTAAATAAGGAGACCAGTAATGTACACAGTACTCCAGATGTGGTCTCACCTATGCCCCCTATAGCTGAAGCATAACATCCCTACTTTTGTATTCAATTGCCCTTACGATAAACGATAACATTCTATAAGCTTTCCTAATTACTTTCTGAACATGCATACTAACCTTTTGTGATTCATGCTCACGGACACCCAGATCCCTCTGCATCTCAGAGCTCTGCAATCTCTCACCATTAGATAATATGCTTCTTTTTCGTATACTTCCTGCCAAAATGGACAATTTCCCAATTTCCCGCATTTTACTCCATTTACCAGGTCTTTACGCACTCACTTAACCTATCTATATTCATTTACAGCCTCCTTATGTCCCCGTCACATGTTACTTTCTTACTCATATTTGTCTCATCAGCAAATTTAGCAACCATGCCTTCGGTCTCTTCATCCAAGTCATTTATATAAATTGTAAAACGTTGAGGTCCCAGTACTGATCCCTGTGGCACACCACTCGTTACATCTTGCCAGCCAGAAAGTGACCCATTTATGCCTACTGCCTGTTTTCTGTTAGCTAACCAATCTTCTATCCATGCCAACATGTTACCCCCTTCATCATGAGCTTTTATTTTCACAAAACCTTTGATGTGGCACCTTATCTATTGCATCCTGGAAATCGATGTACAGTACATCCACCGGTTCCCCTTTCTCCACAGCACATGTTACCTCTTCAAAGAACTCCAACAAATTGATTAAACATGATTTCCTTTTCATAAAACCATTTTGATTCTGCCTGATTACGTTGAATTGTTCTAAGTGCCAGCCACACTGTCTTTAATAATAGCTTCTAACATTTTACCTCAGACAGATGTGATGCTAACTTGCCTGTAGTTTCCTGTTTCCCTCCCTTTCTTCCTAAAGGAGTTACATTCCCAATAAAGGAATTGCATACAGAGTTAAATAACTTGGTACAGGTTAAAACGCCTCTCTGTTGAAAAGTTGAGTAATGTAGCTGGACAGTTAGGGATTACTCTCTGTCCAAAAGGTAGGAAACCCGAAATCCTAAGACTTTTGGCCAAACATATTTCACTTGAAGCTGAAGACTCAAACAGGGTTAGAATCACTAACAGATAGAATAATGTTAGCTAAGGTAGAACTAGAACAGAATAGACTAGAATTAGAATTCCAGAGAGAGCGAGAAGGAGCAGAGTGAGTGTCACGAAAGGGAAAAAGTCAGAGTGTTCCAGAAGGAGAAGGAGGAAAGGGAGTTAAGGCAGCTCAAACAACTAGAGGAAGACCCATACACCCAGTGAAGGCACAGCTAGTGTGGGAGCTGCCCCTAGCTCAGGACCATGTGCTGAGCTCTTAAAGTTCTCCCAGTTCATGACAAAGTTCAATGAGGAGGATGTCGCAGAATCTTTCGTCACTTTTGAAAAGCTTGTAAAGCAACTGAAATGGCCGTCAGAGAGCTGGACACTGTTTTTACAAAACAAAATAACAGGAAAATCCCATGAGATTTATTCACTATTGCCAGATGAAAGTTCATCAGATTATGAGATGACTAAAATTGCTATCCTGGGTGTACATGAGATAGTACCAGAAGTGTACCATCAAACATTCCAAACCCTCCGAAAACAGCCTGACTAAACTGACCTCGAGTTTGAAAGAGTTAAGCAGCTTCCGAACATAGGGGCAAAGGAGCAGGAGTAGGCCATTCAGCCCATCGAGGCTGCTCCACCATTCAATATGACCATGGCTGATCATCCACTTCAATGCCTTTTTCACACATAATCTCCATATCCCATTTTTGTCATTTGCAGTTAGAAATCTGTCAATCTATACTTTAAATATACTCAACGACTGAGATTCCACATCCGCCTGGGATGCAGAATTCCAAAGATTCAGAAACCTCTGAGTCAAAGTTTTCTCCTCATCTCTGTCCTAAATGGCTTCCCCCTTATTTTGAAATTGTATCCATTAGTTCTGGACTCCGCAACCAGGGGAATTTTCGCACATGCATCTACGATGTCTATCCCTTTAATTATTTCGTCCGTTTCAATGAGATCACGACACATTCTTTGAAACTCTCTAGAATACCGGCCCAGTTTCCCCAATCTCCCTTCATAGAACAGTTCCGCCATCCCGGGAACAAGTCTGGTGAACCTTCATTGCACTCCCTCTATGGCAATAATATCCTTCCTAAAGTCAAGTGAGCCAAAATGCACACAATATTCCAGGTGTGGTCTAACAAGGTTCTATACACATGAAGTAAGACTTCACAACTCCTGTACTCAAATCATCTTGTGATAAAGGCTAACAGAACATTAGCCTTCCTAATTGCTTGCTGCACCTGCATGTTAGTTTTCAGTGATTTACTGACACCCGGGTCCGTTTGTACATCTACACTTTCTAATTTTTCACTATTTAAGAAATACTCTGCACATCTGTTCCTCTTACCAAATGTGGATAACCTCATATTTGCCCATATTACATTCCATTTGCCATGTTCTTGCCCAGTCACTATGTCTGTCCAAATCCCCTTGAAGACACATTGCATCTACCTCACAACATGCATTCCCACCTAGTTTTGTGTCATCTGCGAACTTGGAAATACTACATTTGGTCCCCACATCCAAATCATTGACATATATTGTTAACAGCTGGGGCCCAAGTACTGATCCTTGCGGTACCCAACCAGTCACAGCCTGCCAAAGTGAGAATGACCCGTTTCTTCCTACTCTCTGTATTCTGCCTGTTAACCAATCTTTAATCCATGCCAGTATTTACTTCCTATCCCATGTACTTTAATGTTGCTAACCAACCTCCTGTGGGGGACTTTATCAAAAACCTTGTGAAAATCAAAGTATAACACGTCCACCAACTCCCCTTTCTCAATTCGGTTAGTAACAGCCTCAATAAAACTCCAACAGGTTCGTCAATGATGATTTCTCATTCATAAATCCATGTTTACGATGCCCAAGCAGATTATTATCCAACTGTCCATTTAACACATCCTCTGGAATAGAGTCCCAGCATTTTCCCAACAACTGGTGGCAATCGGGATGGTGGATGTATTGGTTGGTATCTTTCAACCTTCTATAGATTCTGGAAGAGATCCTGAAGACTGGAATGTAGCAAATCTAACCCCACTATTTAAGAAGGGTGGGAGAGGGAGAATGAGAACTACACACCTGTTAGTTTAACATCAGTAATAGGAAAAATCTGAGAATCTATTGTAAAGGATGTGATAACTGGAACTTAGAACATAATGATAAAATTGGCAGAGTCAAAGGGGATTTATGAAAGGGGTATCATGTGTAACAAATCTGTTGAAGTTTTTTGAGGATATTACTTGCAGCATTATTAAAGGAGAACCAGTGGGTGTGGTGCATTTGGATTTACAGAAGACTTTTGATAAGATCCCATGCTGGAGGTTAGTAAACAAAATTACAGCACATGTGATTGGGGTAATATGCTGGCATGGATTGATTGGTTAACATGCAGAAAAGAGAGAATGGGAATAAACGGGTCATTCTTAGGATGGCAGACTGTTACGAGTCGGGATACCACAAGGATCAGTACTAGGGCCACAGCTGTTCACAATCTATATAGATGATTTGGATGTGGGGACCAAATGTAATATTTACAAATTTGCTGATGATACAAAACTAGGTGGGAAAGTTAGTGGTGAGGAGGATGCAAGGAGGCTTCAAGCGGATTTGGCTGGCGAAGAGAATGGGCAAGAATATGGCAGCTGGAATATAATATGAATAAGTATCAAGTGATCCACTACAGTAAAACAAAAACAGAAAGACAGTATATTTTTTGACTGGTGAGAAGTTGGGAAGTGTTGATTTCCAAAGGGACCTGGGTCTTCTTGTTCATGAGTCACTAAAGGCCAGTGTGCAGGTGCACCAATCAGTTTGGAAGGCAAATGGTATGTTGGCTTCCATCTCAAGGGTTTTTGAGTACAGGAGTAAAGATGACTGGCTGCAATTGTATACACATTTGGTGAGACTGCACCCGGAGTATTGTGTACAGTCTTGGTCTCCTTGTCTCAAGAAGGATATATTTGCCATGCAGGTAGTGAAACTGAGGTTCAGCAAGCAATCCCTAGGATGGCAGGATTGTCGGATGAGAAGAGATTGAGAAAACTGGGCCTGTATTCTCCCGGCTTTCAAAAAATGAGAAGTGATCTCATGCAAATTTTTTACAGGGGGTGACGGGGTGGATGCAGATCCACCCCTGGGTGGTGAGTCTTGAACCAGGGGACATAATCTCAGAGAAAGGGGTAAGCAATTTAAGACTGAGATGAAGAAGAATTTCTTCACTTTTGATCAGACATGATCTAATTGAATGACGGAGCAGGGTCGATGGGCTGAATGGTCTACTCCTGCTCTTATGTTCCTACAAATACGTGCTTGCCATCCATCATTAACTCAAACCCCTCCAAGTTTCTGTTGATTTCTTCTCTAATTATTATTTGTAAAACATGACCCACCACTGATGTTAAACTAACTGGTCTGTATTTGCTAGGACTGTGCTCACAACATCATTAAAATTATGCAGATTTAAGGTAATGGGCAAAGAATCAGAGGCAAAATGAAGAGAATTTTCTTGCACAGTGTGTTGTCAAATTTAGAGCCCCCGGTTATCTGGAAACATACAGGGTAAGATAAATCAGAATAAACGATGCTTATGACAGTCACAAACAAACACTACTTTAGAAAGCCGAGAGGAGTAAAGAATGTGCAGGGGTGAAGTAAAAAAGGTAATTAGAAAAGCAAAGAGAGGACGTCAAAAATATTGGCAGGTAGAATCAAGGAAAACCCAAAGATGGTTTATCAGTACATTAGGAATAAAAGGATAACTAAGGAGAGGAGAGGGCATATCAGAGATGTACAAGGTAGTTTATGCGTGGATGCAGAAGATGTGGGCAGGGTCCTTACTGAGTCTCTGTCTTCACAAAGGAGAGAGATGATGCAGACATTATAGCTAAAGAGGAGGTCTGTGACATATTAGATATGATAAGAACAATGAGAGAGGAAGTACTAGAGGTTCTGACATCCTTGAAAGTGGATAAATCGCCAGGACCAGATAAATTGTATCCCAGGCTATTAAAGGAAGCCAGGGAGGAAATAGCAGATGCTCCGAGGATCATCTTCAGATTCTCACTAGATACAGGAGAGGTACCAGACCATTGGAGGTCTGTGAACGTAATACCAATGTTTAAAAATGGTGCCAAGGATAAGCCAAATAATTATAGGCGTTTCAGTCTGAGCTCAAGGCCAGCTACCCGACCAAAACCGGACAAGACCCGACGACATATGTCGGGTTCGGGACGGATCGGATCGCTCTTCCGGATCCGGCTTTCGGACTCGGGTTGGGTCGGACACACACAGTACTACATTTGGATCGGCTGTGAGGAAAAGGGAAGTAGAGTAAGTAAGCATCAAAATTTGAAAAGCCTGCCTGAGCTGGGAGTCTGGGACGTCAAGGAGGGAAACGTGCATCTGGACTCCACAGACTCTGAGTCTGCGCAGTGAGCAAGTGAGTACCTCTATGATGCAACCACGCTCATGCTGCAGCTTCCTTCCATTCCATCCAAAAATGCTACGTACAGTCAGTGCAATATGGTCGGGTCAGGCTCGGGCCGGCTCGGACTGGGGTCCGATGTTGTTCTGTCGGGTTCGGTCGGGTTTTATTTCCAGACCCGAGCAGGCCTTTAGTCGGATATCGGTGGGCAAATTATTAGAATCAATTCTCAGAGCTACGATAAACTGTCACTTAGAAAGGCAAAGATTAATCTGGGATAGTCAGCATGGATTTGTTAATGGAAGGTCTTGCCTTAATCACATAATTAAGTTTTGTGAGGAAGTAGCAAGAAAGATTGATAAAGGTAGTGCAGTGGATGTGGTCGACATGGATTTTAGTAAAGTCCCACGTGGCAGACTGTTCAGAAAAGTAAAAGCTTACGAGATACAGGGGAATGTGTCAAGTTGGATCCAAAATTGGATCAATGTCAGGAAACAAAAGGTAATGGTCGACAGATGTTTTTTGCGAATGGAAAGCGGTCTCCAGTGGCGTTCCACAGGTCTCAGTGTTGGGTCCATTGCAATTTGTGATGTATATTAATGATTTGGACTTAAATCCGGGAGGTATGATTGGAAACTTTGCTGATGACACAAAAATTGGTCATGTAGTTAATAGTGAAGAAGATAGCTGCAGACTCCAAAATGATATCAATGGTTTAAATGGTTTGGTTGAGTGGATGGAAAAGTGGCAAATGGAAGTCAATCTGGGGAACTGTGAGGTAATGCATTTGGGAAGGGCAAATAAAGCGAGGGAATACACAACAGACAGGAGGATAGTGAAAGGGGTAGAAGAAGTTAGAGACCTTGGAATTTATGTCCACAGGTCTTGGAAGGTGGCAGAACAGGTAGACAGAGAGGTGAAGAAGGCATATGGAATGCTTTCCTTTACTGGCCGATATATAGAATACAAAAGTAGGGATGTAATGCTGGAATTGTATAAAACACTGGTTAGGCCACAGCTGGAGTATTGTGTACAGTTCTGGTCACCACATGACAGGAAGGACATAATTGCTTTGGAGAGAGTACAGCGAATATTTTCAAGAATGTTGCCAGTGATGGAACATTGCATCCATGATGAAAGATTGGATAGGCTATGATTGTTTTCTTTAGAACAGAGGAGACTGAGGGGTGACTTAATTAAGGTGTACAAAATTATGAGGGGCCCAGGTAGAGTAGCCAGGAAGGACATGTTTCCCCTAGCAGAGAGGTCAATTACTAGGGGGCACAGTTTTAAAGTGATTGGTAGACGGATCAGAGGGGACATGAGGAAAAACCTTTTCACCCAGAGGGTGGTGGGTGTCTGAAATTCAATGCCAGGAACGGTGATGGAGCCAGAAGCCATCAATTATTTTAAAAGGTACCTGGACCTACACCTGAGGTGCTGTAACTGGCAAGGCCATGGACCAGCGGATGGAAGATGGGATTAGATTGGGTGACTAGTTTTTTCAGCCAGCAGAGACACGATGGGCTGAATAACTTTATTCTGTGCCGTAACCTTTCCATGGATATTTGGGCCTATCGTTCTATGGTTGTGATCTGGATTTGACTGCCTGAAATCATGATAGAAGCAGATTCAATGATATCTTTCAAAAGGGAATTTAACAAAAACTTGACAAGGAAAAAAAAACAATAGGAGTCTGGGGAAAGAGGAGGAAGTGGAACTAATTAGATATCTCTTTCAAAGAGACAGCACTGACACAACGGACCGAATAGCCTCCTTCTGTGCTGCATCAATCTCTGATTATATGAACAAGAGACACAGAGAGAGAGGGAGAAAGGGTGAAAGAGGGGAAGGAAAATAGAGACAGAGTGGAAGAGACGTTTGTACCAGTTTTCAGGGGTAGGGATTGTGATTCGTGATCTGCCCGTGCCCATTCCTGTTGAGGCAGGTGACACACAAACTTCCTGCTGTCTCCTCATTTTCATGAATACTACGTGCTGCCCAGGGTGACACGCACTGCTGTCTGTCTGTAAGCTTAACAGGGACCTAACTGTGTGTGAGGCTGGCACGTGCTTCAGCCAGGATTCAGCTCTTAAAGGTAGTCTGTCCCTCTTAAAGGGAAGCTGTACTGAATCACAGAAGGCTGCTGCTGCTGACTGTGAATGCTGCAGTTGGAGACGAGGTAAATGGAATACAAGGACAGAAAGAGGGCTCTGCTGTTCACAGCTGTGGTGCTGGAGGCCTTAGTCATGGAGTGTGACCGTAGGAGAGAGGCCTTGTTTCTGTGGGGTGGGGCGGAGACCCTTAAGGAACGTCTTCCGAAGGGAATGGGAGCAGGTGGCCAGGGAGGTCAATGCAAGAGGTCTGGCCCCGAGGACCTGGCAGCAGTGCCAGAAGAAGTTTAATGAGCTCACACTGTTGGTCAATGTCAGTGAATTCGTCTCCACATGGCATCTCATACACTCAACGCCAGCAACCTCTCACACCGCTCAATGTACCCCCACCCCGCCCGCACCATTCGTTTCAAAGACGTATAGCAAAGCTGCTGGAATGGCTGATTGGTGTCAGATCAGATCCCTCTGCACACTACCAGCACATACTTGGTGAACAGGGACAAGAGCCCTGTCCAGCCTGGAGCACTGGAAGTGACCGGCAGCTCAGCTCATACAATTTCATGGATCCAAACGTCCATGGCATTGGGCCCAGTGACACTGCTGTGCTGAGAATACCTGCCATAGACAGAAACAGAGGGAAAGAAGCCTTCTTTTAAATGGGAATTGAAGAAAAGACTTGTAGGCAGGAATATGGGAATGGACAGGGCAATGGGACTAATTGAAGGTGAGGTTCAAACACATGAATGAAAATATTAAATTTAAGGTGCTGCCGGTCCCGGAGCCAAAGTAGATCAGTGAGCACAGGGGTGATGGGTGATCAGGATTTGGGGTGATGGGTGATCAGGATTTGATGTGAATTAGTTTACAGGCAGCAGGTTCTAGATGGGCTGTGCTTTATCGAGGTTTATAACTGGGAGGGTGACCAGGATATAATTGGAATAGTCAAGAGTGGATTTAACAGATTTAAAGATTGGTCAAGACAAATGTAGGTCCCTTACCATCAGAAACAGGGGAATTAATTATGGGGAACAAAGAAATGGCTGACCAACTAAATGCATACTTTGGTTCTGTCTTCACAAATAAGCACACAAATATCATATCAGAAATGTTGGGGAACACGGGGTTTAGTGAGAGAGAGTAACTTAAGGAAATCTGTATTAGTAGAGAAATGGTGTTGGGGAAATTGATGGTATTGAATCGATAAATTCCCAGGGCCTGATAATCTACATCCCAGAGTACTGAAAGAAGCGGTCCCAGAAATAATGGATGTATTGGTGGTCATCTTACAAGATTCTATAGATTCTGGAACATTTCCTACAGATTGGAGAGTAGCCAAAGTAACCCCAGGGAGGTTGAGAGAAAGCAGGGAATTATAGACCAGTCAGCCTGACGTCGGTAGCGGGGAAAGTTCTGGAGTTCAATATCAAGTATTTTATAGCAGAACACTTGTAGAAAAGTGGTAGAATCGGACAGAGTCAGCATGGATTTACGAAACGGAAATCATGCTTGACAAATCTACAAGAATTCTTCGAGGATGTAACCAGTAGAGTTCATGAGGGGGAGCCAGTGGATGTGGTTTATTTGGACTTTCAGAAGGCTTTCTTCAAAGTCCCACATAAGAGATTAGCGTGTAAAATTAAAGCACATGAGATTGGTGCTAGTGTATTGTGATAGATAGAAAATTGGTTGGCAGACAGGAAACCCGAGAGCAGGAATAAATGGGTCTTTTTTTTCCCGAATGGCAGGCAGTGACCAGTTGGGTACCATAGGGATCGGTGCTAGGACCCCAGTTATTCACAATATATATTACTGATTTCGATGAGGGAAATAAATGTAATATCTCCAAATTTGCACAAGACACAAAACTGGGTGGGATGGTAAGTTGTGAGGAGGATGAAGAGAGGCTTCATGGAGATTTGGACAAGTTGAGTGAGTGGGCTAATGCATGGCAGATGCAGTACAATGTGGATAAATGTGAGGTTATCCACTTTGGTAGCAAAAACAGGAAGGCAGATTATTATCTGAATGGTTATAAACTGAGAGAGGGGAATATGCAAGGAGAGCTGGGTGTACTTGTACACCAGTCACTGAAGGTAAGCATGCAGGTGCAAAGGACAGTAAAGAAGGCAAATAGTATGTTGGCCTTCACAGCGAGAGGATTCGAGTACAGGAGCAGGGATGCAATTATACAGGGCATGGTGAGGCCACACGTGGAATATTGTGTGCAGTTTTGGTCTCCTTATCTAAGGAAGGATGTTCTTGCTGTAGGTTTACCAGATTGATTCCCTGGATGGCGGGACTGATGTATGAGGTGAGATTGAGTCGGTTTGGATTATGTTCGCTGGAGTTCAGAAGAATGATGGGGGGATCTCATAGGAACCTATACAATTCTAACTGGACTTGACAAAGCAGATACAGGAAGGATGTCCCCGATGGTGGGGGAGTCCAGAACCAGGGGTCATAGTCTAAGGATATGAAGTAAACCTTTCAGGACTGAGATGCGAAATTCCTACACCCAGAGAGTGATGAGCCTATGGAATTCGCTACCACAGGAAGCAGTTGAGGACAAAATATTGCATGTTTTCAAGAAGCAGTTAGATATAGCTCTTAGGATGAAAGGGATCAAAGGATATGGGGGGAAAGCGGGAACAAGTCATTGAGTTGGATGATCAGCCATGATCATAATGAATGGCTGGGTAGGCTCGAAGGGCCGAATGGCTTATTCCTGCTCCTATTTTCTACGTGTGTTTCTATGTGTTTCTATCTGTGTTAACAAGGGCACAGATGAGGATTTATGTATCAGATGAGCTGAGGCAGACGGGTGATATTACAGAGCTGGTAGTCGGAAGGGTTTGTTCCTGGAGAGATTAAGGGGTCAGAACTCAGCTCAGGGTTACATAGAACGCAGAGGATGCAAACTGTCTGTTTGAACCTCAGATATTAGCCAGTTAGGGGAACGTGTTCAAGGATATGGACAGAATTTCCTATGGAGACTGATGGCACGAGCTCCACTCTTCCCAAAATTTAAATTGAAAGAACATTATTTCAGTGAAACAGAGTTAACAGATCACTTAGCGGGAAATAGGGACTTAGCAGGGGAAGCAACAGCAGAAAAGATGGTAGAGTAACTTCCATGAACTCTAATACAAGTAGCAATGGTTTATCGATCTCATAGCCGGAGATAGAGTTTTGCCAGGGATAACAAATGCAGCAAGGAGGGCAGAGTAAATGACAAGAACATTAATGTTGCTAAACTTAGTTTATAACATTCATAGCTAGATGGAGAGACTTACCAGGGACACCGATAATAGCAAGGATGGGATAGTAAAAGTGTTGCATAATCTTCAATGCGAGAAAGATCCGATAGTCTCATGAGAACCGACCATAATTTGCAGAAAGAGAGTCAAACTCCCAGATGAAACTCCTGCCCATTGTTGTAACATTCCAGTCTATTGTTCTGAGATTCTGTACCATTGTTGTAACATTCCAGTCAATTGTTCTCAGATTCTGATCCATTGTTGCAACATTTCAATCTATTGTTCTCAGATTCTGATCTATCATCTCCCTCTCTCTGGAGCTATTGATCCCTGTTAGTGCCGGGGCTGATGCTCCCGCTAACACTATGGAATAACACATTGAAAGCAGTCCCTTATTAATAGAAGAGGGAAACCCTCCAGTGACACAATTAGAGTCCATGGAGACTGACATTAATTACAGTCACTAAACAAACAGTTTCAGTTAACCCCTTTCAATCCAACACCTTTTGTACCACAATAAAGTAGAACATTTACCCAGTAGGGTGGGATGTATAAGGATTGCTGAAGGAAGGAATGGTGAAACTGGCAGAGGCACATGACAGAATCTTTCAATTCTCCTTGGATATGGGAGTGGTGACAGAGGGTTGTAAATGTTACACCCTGATTACAAATGGAGAGATGGAGTAGACCCTGTAGTGTCCAGTCCATCTGACGTCAGTGGTGGGGAAATTTCACATTCCAGAACAGAAATATTCGTTGGTTGGAAAAACATAGCATAATAAATTTCAAGCAGCACGGATATGCTAATGAAAAATCATGTCTGGAAAACTTCAACAAGAACTTATCCCAAGGTACTTCACAGCAGCATTATGAAACAAAGTATAACACTGAACCACAAATGCAGATATTAGGTTAGGAGACCAACATTTTGGTCAAAGAGGCAACTTTTAAAGGAGTATCTGAAAGGATAAAAGTGAGGGGGAGAGGTAGAGCTGTGTAGGGAGGATATTCCCGAGCTCGGGACCGAGACAACTGAATGTGCGGCCAGCGATGGTGGAGTAATTAAAATCAGGAATGCACAAGAGGCCAGAATTAGAGGAGCAGAGATATATCAGAGGGTTGTCGGGCAGGAGGAGATTACAGAGATAGTGAGGGATGAGGCAATGGATGGATTTGAAAACGTGTTGAGGATTTTAAAATAAAGACATTGTTTGACAGTGAGCTGATGTAGGTCAGTGATCGGGGAATGGGACTTGTTGTGAGTTAACACACAGGCAGCAGAGTTTTAGATGACCTCGAGTTTACAGATAGTAGAATGTGGGAGAGTGAGTTTGAATTGTCTAGTCTACAGGTAATGAAAACATGAATGAGAGCTTCAGTAGCAGATGAGATGAGACAGGGGTGAATTTGGGCGATGTTATTGAGGTGGAAATAGGTGGCCATAGTGATGGCACGAATATGAGGTTGGAAACTCATTTTGTGGTCGAATGCCACAGAGTCACAGAATTGTTACAGCACAGAAGGTGGCCATTCTGTGCATCGTGTCTGCACTGGCTCTCCAAACGAGCAATTCATCTAGTGTCACTCCCCTGCCTTCTTCCTGTACCTCTGTACAATCTTCCTTTTCAGATAGCTATCCAATTTCCTCCTGAATGCCTCGATTGAATCTGCCTCCACCACACTCTCAGGCAGTGCATTCCAGACCTTAACACTGGCTGTATGAAAATGTTTTCCTCATGTCACTTCTGCTGCTTTTACCAATTACTTTAATTCTTTGTCCTCTCGTTTTCGATCCTTTCAGGTGTGGAAACAGTTTTTCCCTATCAACTGTGTCCAGACACCTCATAATTTTGCAGACGTTTTTCAAATCTCCTCTCAGCCTTCTCTTCTCCAAGGAAAATGTTCCAACTTCTCCAGTCTATCTTCATAACTGGTATTCTTCATCCCTGGAACCATTCTTGTGAATGTTTTTTCACACTCTCCAATGTCTTCACGTTATCTAATGTGCCCAGAACTAAACGTAACGCTGCAGCCGAGGCCGAACTAGTGTCTTATACAAGTTCAAAACAACCCCCTTGCTCTTGTATTCCATGCAACAGGATACTGTAGGCTTTATGAAAAACTCTCTCAACCTGTCCTGCCACCTGCAAAGACCGATGCACATATACCCGGGTTCGATTCCTGGTACTGCCTGTGTGGAGTTTGCAAGTTCTCCCTGTGTCTGCGTGGGTTTTCTCCAGGTGCTCCGGTTTCCTCCCACAAGCCAAAAGGCTTGCAGGTTGATAGGTAAATTGGCCATTATAAATTGTCACTAGTATTGGTAGGTGGTAGGGAAATATAGGGACAGGTGGGGATGTTTGGTAGGAATATTGGATTAGTGTAAATGGGTGGTTGATGTTCGGCACAGGCTCGGTGGGCCGAAGGGCCTGTTTCAGTGCTGTATCTCTAATCTAATCTAAAATATACACCCAGGTCCCTCTGCTCCTGAACCCCCTTCAGAATTGTAACCTTTATTCTATATTTTCCCTCCATGTCCTTCCTACGAAATGAATCACTTCATATTTCTCCACATTGAACTTCATCTGCCACCTGTCTGTCCATTCCACCAATTTGTCTATGTCCTTTTTACGTTTTATAGTATCCTCCTAACAGTTCACAATGTTTCCAAGTTTTGCATCATCTACAAACTTTGAAATTGTGCCCTGTGCACCAAGGTCCAGGTCATTAATATATGTCAGGAAGAAAAAGGGTCCTAACACTGATCCCCAGGGACCTCCACCACAAATCTTAAATAAAAAACGAAACGTGCTGGAAATACTCAACAGGTCTGGCAGCATCTGAGTTGAGAGAGAGAAACAGAGTTAATGTTTCAGGTCTGATATCTTTCATCAGAACTGGAAAAGGTTAGAAATATCAAGTTTGAAGCAGATAAAGCAGGGATGGGGCAAAATGGAGCAAAAGGGGTGTTGATAGAACAGAGGGTCAGAGAGATTAACTGACCAGGAGGTCATGGGGCAAAGGCAAAGAGAGTGTGCTCATGGTGTGGTGAAAGACAAAGCATTAGTGCAGAGCAGGTGTTAAATGACAGAATAATGAACAGGCCGAGCTAAAAGCACCAACATAAAAATCCCAGTTTAAGTCTGGCACATCGTAAAAAAAAACTGATGAAACAAAATAATAATAAAAATGGACCAGTCATTCTCTGAAATTATTGAACTCAATGTTTACTCCAGAAGTCTGTAGAATGGACAATGAGGTGCTGTTCCTCGAGCTGACATCGATGTTCACTGGAACACCACAGCAGGTCAAACGCAGATTGGGTGACCGCTTTGTGAAACACCTCCGCTCAGTCCAAAAGCATGACCCTGAGCTTCCGCTCGCTTGTCATTTCAACACACTCCATCCCCCACCCCTGCTCTCATGGCTACATTTGTGTCCTTGTGTTTACACCCTCCACTCCCGCTTCACTTGCTTAAAACCTATTACATTTCTAACCTAAGCCAGTTCTGATGAAAGGTCACAAGCCTGGAACATTAACTCTATTTCTCTCTCCACAGACACTGCTGAGTATTTCCAGCACTTTCTGATTCTATTTCAGATTTCCAGCATCTGCAGTATTTTGTTTTGATTCCACTACAAACTTTTCTCCAGCCCGAAAAGCATCAATTAATCACTAATCTCTGTTTCTTGTCACTCAACCAGTTTAGTTTCATGTTGCTACTGTCCTTTTCATTTGATGAGCTGTACCTTTGCTCACAAGTCTGTTGTGTGACACTTTATCAAATGCTTTTTGGAATTCCATTTACACCACATCACAGCATTGCCCTCATCAGGCTTCCTTTTTACCTCTTCAAAAAACGCCAGTAAGTTTGTTAAACACCATTTTCCCTTAACAAATCCATGCTGATTTTCCTTAATTAACCTACATTTGTCCATGTGCCTATTAATGTTGTCCCAAATATGACACCAAGGTTATAAACAGACTGTCTGAATCTCAGACGGTTAGCAGGGAGGGGGATGGAATCATTAGCAAGGGAACAGAGTTGGAGTAGGGAGTGAAAACAATGGCTTCAATCTTCCCAATATTTAATTGGAGGATATTTCTGCTCATCCTGTACTGGATATCAGATAAGCAGTTTGATAATTTAACAACAGTGGAGGAGAGGAGAGAGGTGGTGGCGAGTTAAACATGATGGAGTTCTTTGATGAAACAATGGAGAGGGTTGAGGAGGGTGGTGTGATTTAAGTTATATTTATAGACTTTCAAAATGTGTTTGATCAAGTGTCATTCAATAGACAGATAAGGAAAACTGAACTTTATGCAGTTCTTTGATAAAACAATGGAGACGGTTGCTGAGGGAAGGAATGGTGGAAATAGCAGAGGCACTGGTCAGAATCTTCCAATCCTCCTTGGATATGGGAGTCACGACAGAGGACTGGAGGGCTGTAAATGTTACTCCCTGTTGCAAAAAGAGATTAGATAAATCCTGTAACTACTGACCAGTCAGTCTAATGTCGGTGGTTGGAAATTACATGAGGCCAGAACCCAGCTCAAAAATATATCTTTCTTGTGAAAATATGGGATTATAAATGACAAACAGCACGGATAGGTTAATGGAAAATCATGTCTGATAATCTTAATCAAGTTCGTTGATGACATAACTGTGACTGTTGATGAGGACAACATGTTTTGTGTTATGTGTACAGTCTTTCAAAAGGCCGGTGATCAAATGCCATTTCATAGACTTGTTATGAAAAATGGAACATATGGACTAATGTGACAGTGACAGTGTGGATATGATACTGACTCAGGGACAGAAAGCAGAGAGAAGTGGTGAACAGACATTGTTCAGACTGGGGGAGGCGGAGTATGCAGTGCTGTTTTGCAGGTTTCAGTATTAGAACCAGTGCTGTTCCTGGCATATAGATAGATATATAAATGACACAACCGTATAAGTAAAAAAAAACATAATTTCAACTCTTGCAGATGACATGAAACGCATAACTAAAGGTGGGAAAATGCAGACCAGAGAATTATCCAACTTCACAGACGTTGTTCTTTAAAATTTATTCATTCTGGACACTAATCCATCACAAATTTATTTCTTACTCTAATTTATTTGTGTGTGATTCTCGAGTGAGTGTGTGCGTGAATGTGTAGCGTATATTTTTATTATTTTATTTAGATACAGCTTAGATTGTTAAGTATAATAAACTCACCTCTTGCTTAAGCTCAGGAAAACCTCTCCTATTGGCTCTTTCACGATCACATCAAAGATAAAAGGTAAAATACTCACTGAGGTGGTCAGCACGTCCACTGCTAAAAAGGAATAAACTCTGTTGTGGTGAAATAAGATATAAGACAAGAGGGGAGCCTGGGACCCCTCCTCACCTGGCTGTCACAGAAATCTGGAGGTTCGAGTGATCGTAAACCAACAACAAATGAGAAATTGGAAGTAGGGAAAACAATTGATCCTGAGAAAAACTTAAAATGTCAATGAAGGTTTTATTGTGGCTTTCACTACTGGAACACTGAAATGCCCACGTTCGAAGACAGAGCATACGAACATATGAACATATGAATTAGGAGCAGGTGTAGGCCACTCGGCCCCTCAAGGCTGCTCTGCCATTCAGTAAGATCATGACCAATCTGACTGAAACCTCAACTCCACATTACCACCTACCCTCGATAATCTTTCATCCCCTTGCTTGTCAAGAATCTATCTATCTCTGCCTTACACGTAATTAAAGACTCTCTTCCACTGCCTTTTGAGGAAGAGAATTCCCAAGGCTCATGACCCTCAGAGAAAAAAAAATCTCCTCATCGCTGTTTTAAATGGGCGAGCCCTCATTTTTAAATAGTGACCCCTAATTCTAGATACACCAAGATACACACATCTTTCCACATGCAACCTGTCAAGACCGCTCATGATCTTAGATGTTCAAATCAAGTCGCCACTTACCCTTCTAAATTCCAGTGGATATAAGCCGAGCCTGTCCAATATTCCCTCATAAGACAGCTCACCCATTCCAGGTATTAGTCTGGTAAACCTTTTCTGAATTGCTTCCAATGCATTTACGTCCTTCCTTAAATAAGGAGACCAGTAATGTACACAGTACTCCAGATGTGGTCTCACCAAAGCCCTCTGTAGCTGAAGCATAGCATCCCTACTTTTGCATTCAATTACCCTTCCGATAAACGATAACATTCTATTAGCTTTCCTAATTACTTTCTGAACATGCATACTAACCTTTTGTGATTCATGCACACGGACACCCAGATCCCTCTGCATCTCAGAGCTCTGCAATCTCTCACCATTAGATAATATGCTTCTTTTTTTATAATTCCTGCCAAAATGGACAATTTCCCATTTTCCCATATTATACTCCATTTCCCAGGTCTTCACGCACACACTTAACCTATCTACATTCATTTACAGCCTACTATGTCCCCTTGCCGTGTTACGTTCTTACTCATCTTTGTGTCATCAGCAAATTTAGCAACCATGCCTTCGGTCTCTTCATCCAAGTCATTTATATAAATTTTAAAAAGTTGAGGTCCCAGTACTGATCCCTGTGGCACACCACTCGTTACATCTTGCCAACCAGAAAATGACCCGTTTATGCCTACTGCCTGTTTTCTGTTAGCTAACCAATCTTCTATCCATGCCAACATGTTACCCCCTTCAACATGAGCTTTTATTTTCACAAAACCTTTGATGTGGCACCTTATCAATTGCCTCCTGGAAATCTATGTACAGTACATCCACCGGTTCCCCTTTCTCCACAGCACATGGTACCTCTTCGAAGAACTCCAACAAATTGATTAAACATGATTTCCTTTTCATAAAACCATTTTGATTCTGCCTGATTACGTTGAATTTTTCTAAGTGCCGGCGACACTGTCTTTAACAATAGCTTCTAACATTTTACCTCAGACAGATGTGAGGCTAACATGCCTGTAGTTTCCTGTTTTCTGTTTCCCTCCCTTTCTGACGAAAGGAGTTACATTCCCAATAAAGGAGTTGCATACAGAGTTAAGTAACTTGGTACAGGTTAAAACGCCTGTCTGTTGAAAAGTTGAGTAATGTAGCTGGACAGTTAGGGATTACTATCCGTCCAAAAGGTAGGAAATCCGAAATCCTAAGACTTTTGGCCAACCATATTTCACTTGAAGCTGAAGACTCAAACAGGGTTAGAATCACTAACAGATAGAGTAATGTTAGCTAAGGTAAAACTAGAACAGAATAGACTAGAATTAGAATTCCAGAGAGAGCGAGAAGGAGCAGAGTGAGTGTCAAGAAAGGGAAAAAGTAAGAGTGTTCCAGAATGAGAATGAGGAAAGGGAGTTAAGGCAGCTCAAACAACCAGAGGAAGACCCATACACCCAGTGAAGGCACAGCTAGTGTGGGAGCTGCCCCTAGCTCAGGACCATGTGCTGAGCTCTTAAAGTTCTCCCAGTTCATGACAAAGTTAAATGAGGAGGATGTGGCAGACTTTTTCGTCAATTGTGAAAAGCTTGCAAAGCAACCGAAATGGCCGTCAGAGAGCTGGACACTGTTTTTACAAAGCAAAGTAACAGGAAAATCCCATGAGATTTATTCACTGTTGCCAGATGAAAGTTCATCAGATTATGAGATGACTAAAATTGCTATCCTGGGTGTACATGAAATAGTACTGGAAGTGTACCGTCAAACATTCCAAACCCTCAGAAAGCAGCCTGACTAAACTGACCTCGAGTTTGAAAGTGTTAAGCAGCTTCCGAACATCGGGACATTGGAGCAGGAGTAGGCCATTAGGCCATCGAGGCTGCTCCACCATTCAATATGACCATGGCTGATCATCCACTTCAATGCCTTTTCCACAAATAATCTCCATATCCCATTTTTGTCATCTGCAGTTAGAAATCTGTCAATCTATACTTTAAATATACTCAACGACTGAGATTCCACATCCGCCTGCGATGCAGAATTCCAAAGATTCAGAAACCTCTGAGTCAAAGTTTACTTGTCGTTTCTGTCCTAAATGGCTTCCCCCTTATTTCGAAATTGTATCCATTAGTTCCAGACTCCGCAACCAGGGAAATTTTCGTACATACGTCTACGCTGTCTATCCCTTTAATTATTTCATACGTTTCAATGAGATCCCGACACATTCTTTGAAACTCTCTAGAATACCGGCCCAGTTTCCCCAATCTCTCTTCATAGAACTGTCCCACCATCCCGGGAACAAGTCTGGTGAACCTTCATTGCACTCCCTCTATCGCAATAATATCCTTCCTGAAGTAAATTGACCCAAAATGCACATAATATTCCAGGTGTGGTCTAAGCAAGGTTCTATACACATGCTGCAAGACGTCAGTACTCCTGTACTCAAATCATCCCTTGATAATGGCGAACAGACTATTCGCCTTCCTAATTTCTTGCTGCACCTGCATCTTTTTCAGTGATTAACTGACACCCGGGTCCGTTTGTACATCTACATTTTCTAATTTTTCACAATTTAAGAAATACTCTGCACATCTGTTCCTCTTACCAATGTGGATAACTCATATTTGCCCATATTACATTCCATTTGCCATGTTCTTACTCAGTCACTATGTCTGTCCAAATCCCCTTGAAGACGCATTGCATCTACCTCACAACATGCATTCCCACCTAGTTTTGAGTCATCTGCGAACTTGGAAATACTACATTTGGTCCCCACATCCAAATCATTGACATATATTGTTCAGAGCTGGGGCCCAAGTACTGATCCTTGCGGTCCCCAAATAGTCACAGCTGCCAAAGTGAGAACGACCCGTTTCTTCCTACTCTCTGTTTTCTGCCTGTTAACCAATCTTTAATCCATGCCAGTATATTACCTCCTATCCCATGTGCTTTAATGTTGCTAACCAACCTCCTGTGGGGTACTTTATCAAAAACCATCTGAAAATCCAAGGAGAACACGTCCACCGACTCCCCTTTATCAATTCTGTTAGTAACATCCCCAATAAAACTCCAACAGGTTCGCCAAACATGATTTCTCATTCATAAATCCATGTTTACGATGCCCAAACAGATTATTATCCAACTGTCCATTTATCACATCCTTTAGAATAAAATCCCAGCATTTTCCCAACGACTGATGTATGAGAGCAGGTCTATAATTCCCTGTTTTCTCTCTCCCTCCCTTCTTAAATAGTGGGGTGACATTTGCTACCTTCCAATCTGCAGGAACCGCTCCAGAATCTATAGAATTTTTGAAGATGATCACCAATGCAGCCACCATCTCCATAGCTATCTCTTCCCACACCCTGGGATGCAGAATATCAGATCCTGGCGCCTTATCAAACTTCAGCCCCATTAATTTCTCCAATACAACATTCTTACTAATATTAATTTCCTTCACTTCCTCAATCTCCCTAATCCCTTGGATCTCTAATTCTGGAAATTTCCTTGTATCTTCCTCAATGAGGTCAGACACAAAGTAATCATTTAGTTTTACTGCCATTTCTCTATTCACCATTGTACATTCCCCTGACACTGCCTGTATTGGACCCACATTTGTCTTCGCCAAATGTTTCATTTTTAGGTAGCTAAAGAATATTTAAAGTCAGTTTTTGTGTTTACTTTTGACCAGTGGATACAAACACTCAAATTACAGCCCACATATCGAAACCTCAGAGTGGTGATCCATCTCAAGGAGTTCACAAATTCGCTCCCCCTCCCATTAAAACCCACAAAGAGGAACAAAGGGTTCAAAGAGCTAGACAAGTTGCAATTCTGGTGATGAATTTTCCCTTGCACACAAGGCCGTAACCCCAAAGGGAAACACTTCCCTGGTCACCACAAAGACCCGAGAATAAAAGGTCGGGGGGAGTTATAGAAACCCGAACAGCCAAGGGCAAGGAGGAAAAGCTGGACACACGGGGGCCCATCCTCAGGTCAAATAGGATGGTACTGAGAGCAGGAGAAACGGCCGAAGACCTGTGTGTTTCCAGTGTAATAAGGTAGGTCGCCATCGAGCTGAATGGTGCAAGTGATGGGGAAAACCTGGAGGATTAATCAGGGTCCACCAGATCATAGCAGGAAAAAGGGCCCTGATGGAAATCACAACAGATCAGGCTGTGCCTCCAACTGCGGCAGTCAGACCCAGTAAGTCAGACCCAGACCCAGTCAGACCTACCACAGAGAGGGGGCGGGGGGGGGGTGGAAATAAACAAAATCCTTGACAGCTACCAGGAATTTGTATCCGAAGGAAAAGTGAAACCACACCCCTTGAGTGAGGGAAGTAAACCAATAGTCATACTCATGGATGCAGGGGCCTGCCAATCCCTTCTGCTGGGACAAAGGAAGTGCAGTGAATGCTAGAGCGTTAGTGAATGGTATCGGAAGACAGTATATGTCCATACCCTTATATCCGGTGCACTTGGAGTTTGACCCAGTTTCATGACTCTTTACCATGCGGATTGTCCCTAGTTTACTGATTGATGGGTCGAACTGCTCCTGGGTAATGATCTGACAGGGGATAAGGTGGCAGCTTCCCCAGTAGTTCTAGAGAGACCAGAAGAGGTCCGGCAGACAGGGTAGTTACAGCAGAAATCCCTGATTGTGTGGTGACTCGGTCCATGGCCAAACAATCCCCAGAACTGACACTGCAGACGGATGACCCTACTGTCTGGTTGTCTGAAACCTTCGTTGGGAAGTTAGAGGACCCAAAGGATGTGTTAAACAGTTCTTCCTTTTTTGTGGCTCCACAACCCGACCCAGTGTTAAAAAATAGCACAGACTTTCCAAACCAAAACTGAAGCAGAGGGAGTTGCAGACTGTTACTATTTAAAGAATGAGGAGCTAATGAGGAAGTGGAGACCTCCTCACAGAACAACGGATGAAGAGTGGACAGATGTTCACCAGATAGTGGTGCCGCTGAAGTCCCTTAAAGAAATATTAACAATGGCCCACGAACTTCTAATGGATGGACATGTCAGTATATGAAAAATCGAAGACCGCAGAAGACAGCATTTTGACTGGCCACAATTCCACAAAGATGTGGTGGAGTTCTGTAAAATTGGTCTCACGTGCCAGGTTGTGAGAACCCTTCAGCAGAATGCTGGTAGATTGTGTGGGACCCCTGCTGAAAATATAACGGGACGACCAGTATCTTCTCACCATTATGGATGTGGTGACCCGATTCCCAGAGGCCATTCTCCCTAAGAGCTATCTCTGCCAATGGAGTGGTGGAGGGGCTAACCCAATTCTTTACACTATATTGGCTTCCTGCTGAGATCCAGTCGGATCAGGGCACACATTTTATGTCCAGTATTTTTGAAAAGGTCATGGGTAATCTGGAGCACCGCAGCCTCACAGCTCCAGCGCCCCGGGTTCGATTCTGTGTACTGCCTGTGCGAAGTTTGCGAGTTCTCCCTGTGACCGCGTGAGTTTTCACCAGGTGCTCCAGTTTCCTCCCACCGCCAAAGACTTGCAGGTTGATAGGGCCCTAGTATAGGTTGGTGGTAGGGGAGTTGAGGGATGGTGGGGATGTGGTAGGAATATGGGATTAATGTAGGATTAGTATAAATGAGTGGTTGATGGTTGGCACAGACTCGGTGGGCTGAGGGGCCTATTTCAGTGCTGCATCTCTAAATAAATAAAATAAGTAATTAAATAAAGTCCTCAGCCTACTATCCACAGTCACAATGGGCTTTGGAGCAGTACCACCAGACCCTAAAGACAATGATCAGTCCATACTGCAATGAGCAACCCCATGACTGGGACAAAGGGATGGGATTTCTCCTGCTGGTTACCGAGACTTATCTAATGATTCCACTGGCTTTAGTCTCTTTGAATTAGTTTATGGACACGAGATGAGTGGTCCTCTTAAATTAATCAAGAAGACGTTTTTGGGACACAGGGATGAGTCTTCCATGTTAGACCACATTTCCGTGCTCTGGGAGCGGCTCACGAGAGGCTGTGCAATGGCTCAGTAACAGCAAAAGATCTCACAGGCAGCTATGAAAAGGTAAGCAGACAGAAATGCCAAGGCTAGAACATGTCATCCCAGAAACCATGTATTGTTAATACTCCCAATGCACGGTGAACCCCTTAAAGTCCAGTTCAGTGGTCCATATCGAGTGGCAAAAGGAATAGTCAGATAAATTATTTAATTGACATCCCAGACCAAAGGAAAAAAAGTAAATGCTGTGGAGGGGACAGACAAGTACAGGTCTGTCAGACAGTCAGGAAGGGAGGATTGAAAAGGACAGTGAGGACAGGTTAGAGGATGGCCAGGAGAATTCCCAACTGGAACCCCCCCCACTCTACGATTTGCCAACCCTGAAATGTTAGATAAATTGGACCACACACTCTCCTCATTAAATGCAGGTCAAAGAGGCAACCTAAAAAGGCTGCTCACAGCATTTACAGAAATGTGGAAGGACAAGGAAAGGTCCCAAAAAGGCATGTCAATGGTGAGGGAGATGCCTCACCTAGTCGAAGTGCAGCTGGAGAGTGCAGTGAAAGCTGGACAGACACCTGCGCGCAGTAATGTCGCAAAAGACATAGGGTAGATAAAAGAAAGTTCCTTCCCATAGTTAAGTAAAAAGTGAAGGGAAAATACCCTCAAGTAAACAGCACTTGTGCACCTCACCAGAAAGTTAAAAGTAAGGTCAGTGTGGATCTACCCTCTGAAGAACCCAATGATCAGATCCCAAACACAAAGCTAATCAAACCCAACAATTTCAAAGCCGAACTCAGCTAGAACAAAGGCCCAGAGGAAATCTCGGACATCTCACAGGGGCAAAAAAAACAATTTATTACACACTGTCGGTTTTGGGAGAAAGATTATCAAGGTGCATAGTACCTGAGTAGTTAAAACTTCATTAGAGGAGAGAAAAGGAAAACAAGCAATTGGTGATGCATTGTCCAAGGTCGAAACCGACACATAAACATCCCAGACAAAATGCCAAAAATATTTAAATCAGTACAGCTGTGACAGACAATGTCAGCTGCAGTAATTCTAAGATTAATGTGTGAATTTGAGAAGTGATTATTGAGAATGCATGTGTATTTCTTCCGTTTTCTTCCCACAATTCTGCAATGAAATGTTCCTATTATCACATTTCTTTCCATGTGCTATGCCGGTGTCACGATAGCACAATATGCCAAATGAGGAATTTTAATTCATCGATTGGAAACTTACACTAATTTTTTGATAGAAAACATCCTACCGTTAACCTTGAAAAAGCTGGCAGCCAAGATGGCCACCGCAATTGGCATCTGGAACACCTTTTCACATTCCAAGGCCTACGACAGGAGACACATGTCTGATGAGCCTGGACCTATATCATTGGCTTGCTCCAGTGATTGAATGACCTAAGATTACATTCATTAACACGGCATACAAGGCTACTCTGACACATTGAATTTCAAAGTGCAAACTCCTCCAAGTATATATACTGGCATCCTGAACCCTGGGGAGATAGAAGTTTCTAACTTTGAATCACATTAGAAGGGTCCAGAGAATGCACTGAGGCAGTCATGAGACCTTCTGCCCAACTCTGTGAAAGCTGGGAGTTTCCCCTGGACAAAAACAGACAAGCCAGTGATTCAAACTGTGCAGAAGCAGAAGGGCTGTGACCACCCCCCCCTCACCCCGGACTCCCCCCACCTCTCTCTCTCCGTCTCTCTCTCCTCCTAACATCACAAGTTTGAAAATCACATGCGACTGTGGGCCCCTCATGCCTACGGATTGCTACAGACAGAGTAACCAGGGGAAGAAAGCCACCTACAAGTCTGCCTGAAAGAAAACCCTGAGCAATGTGGACCAGCCACAAACCTCACTTCGACAAGCAAAAGACGTCAAGACTATAACTTCAGCTGGAAGACCACGGAATCGCCCAACATCACAGAATGAGTTTTTTTTTTAAATTTATTCTGGACTCAAATCCAACCACAAATTTACTCCTCACTCTGTAATCTATTTGTGTTTGTGTGTGTGATTCTCGTGTGAGTGTGTACGTAACTGTGTGTTGTGTTTTTTTTAATGATTTTATTTAGATCGGGTTTATATTGTTAAGTATAATAAACTCACCTCTTTCATGTTTAAACTCAAGAGAACCTGTCCAATCAGTTCCTTCACCATCACACCAAAGGTAAAATGTAAAACACTCAATGAGACGTTACTATTGCACTGTTTATAAAGGACAAACACTGTTGCAGTCAAATAAAGAAGACCCACTCTGACCCCTCCTCACCTGGCCATAACAATTGGCTGGGCTGGGGATGGAGCGAATATGGGGATGAACTCAGCTCAGCATTAAATAGATACCAGAGGTTGTAAACTTCCTGGTTCAGCCTCAGACAATGGCCAGCGAGGGGGATGCAGATCATGGACAGGGAATGGTGCTTGTGACAGAAACTGAAGACAATGGTTTCAGTCTTCTCACGATTTAAATGACAAGAACACTAAATCAGTGAAATATGGTTTATGAATCTAATAGTTGGATACAGAGGCTTACCAGGGACACCAATAGTAGCGAGGATAGGATAGTAAATAAATTGAATCATCTTCAGAGCATAATAGATCCGCAATTCTAGTGTTATCCAATAATAATCCGCAGTAAGATAGTCAAACCAATCGGATAAACTCCTGTCACTTGTTGTAACATTCCAATCTATTGTTCTCAGATTCTGACCCATTGCTGTAACATTCCGATCTATTGTTCTCAGATTCTGACCCATTGCTGTAACATTCTGATCTATTGTTCTCCTATTCGGACCCATTGTTGTAACATTCCAATCTATTGTTCAGATTCTGATCTCTCTTCACCATCTCTCTGCAGCCACGGATCCCTTTGAGTGCCGGAGCGGATGCTCCCGCTGACACTTTCAGCAAACACATTGAAAGGAGTCCTGTATTAATAGAAGAGGGAAACCCTCCAGTGACACCATTAGGGTCCATGGAGACCGGCATTAATTACAGTCACTGAACAAACTGGTTCAGTTAACCCCTTTCAATTCAACACTTTTTGTACTACAATAAAGTAGAACATTTAGCCAGTCTGGATGGGAATTATGAGAGTTACTGAGGGAAGAAATGGTGGAAATGACAGAGGCACTGGACAAAATCTTTCAGTCCTCCTTGGATATGGGAGTGTTGCCAGAGGTCTGGAGGATTGCCAATGTTACACCCTGTTTAAAAAGGAGAGGTTGGGTAAACCCTGTAAGCATCAGTCTAATGTTGGTTGTTGGAAACTTCCAGAGGTCAAAACCCAGCACAAAAATATATCTTGCTTGTAATACAACTTTTAATACATGACAAGCAGCACGGAAAGGTTAATGAAATATCATTCCTGATAATCTTCATCAAGTTCGTTGAGGACGTAACTGTGAGTGTTTCACGTAATATAATCATAGAAAGTTTAAGATACTGAAAGAGGCCACTTGGCCCATTGTGTCTGCAGCGGCCGAAAAATGATCCACCAACTCTAATCCCACCTTCCAGCATTTGATCCACAGCCCTGCAGATAATGACAGTTGAGGTGAACATCCAGTTTCCTTTTCACTGAGTGGAGGGATTCTGCTTTAACTATCCTTTCAGGCAGTAAGTTCTAGACCCTCACTATAAACAGGGGATGCAGTACTGAACCCTGTGGAACGCCACTGTAAACAGTCCTCCGGTCAGTAAAATGCCTGTCAACAACTACCCTTTAATAAAAACAAGAAATGCTGGAAATACTCAGCAGGTCTGGCAGCATCTGTGGAGAGAGTAGCAGAGTTAACGTGACAGGTCCGTGACCCTACATCGCTGATCTGAAAACTTAACTCTGCTTCTCCCTCCACAGATGTTGCCAGACCTGCTGAGTATTTCCAGCATTTATTGTTCTTACTTCAGATTTCCAGCTTCCGCAGTATTTTACTTTTATTATAACAATGACCCTTTGTTTCCTGCCACTGAGCCAATTTTGTATTTTTGGGTGGACAGGTTTCTCCTCAACTCCCAGTTAATCCTTCTACCGAGCACTTTAAGTCACTGCCCCCTAGTCACTGATCTCTCTGCTAAGGTGAATAGACTCTTCACCTCCACTCTATCCAAGCCCATCAAAATTATGTCCATTTCAATCAGATCTGCCTTCAGCCTTCTCTGTTCCAAGTAGAACAACCCCAGCCTATCTAATCTTGCTTCGTAGCTGCATTTTTCCAGTCCTGGCAAACATCCTTGTCAATCTCCTCTGTACCCTCTCTAGTGCAATTCCATCCTTTGTGTAATGAGGTGACCAGAACCGCACACAGTACTCAGGTTGTGACCTAACCAATGATTTATACAGTTCCAGCATAACCTCCCTGCTCTTGTATTCTATACCTCAGCTAATAAAGGAAAGGATTCCATATGCCTTCTTAACCACCTATCGACCTGACCTGCTACCTTCAGGACATCAGTGGACATTGACTCCAAGGTCCCTCACATCCTCTACGCTTCTCAGCATTTTCCTATTAATTGTCTATCCCTTTGCCTTGTTTGACCTCCTCAATTACACATTTCATACTTAACCGGTTGAATTCCATTTGACACTTTTCTGCCATCAATATCTTCCTGCAGCATACAGCTATCCTCCTCGCTATCTACCACATGGCAAATTTGTGTGCCATCTACACACATCTTGATCATGCCCCTACATTTACGTTCCAATCGTTAATATATGCTCCAAAAAGCAGGTGATCCAGAAATGAGCCCTGTGGAAAGCCACTTGAAACAGACCTCAAGTCAGTAAAACACCCATCAAGGAGATCCTAGTATTCTCTGGGAAGCTAGGGAGGAGATTGCAGAGCCTTTGTCCTTGATCTTTATGTCGTCATTGTCGACAGGAATAATGCCGGAAGACTGGAGGATAGCAAATGGTGTCCCCTTGTTCAAGAAGGGGAGTAGAGACAGCCCTGGTAATTATAGACCTGTGAGCCTTACTTCGGTTGTGGGTAAAATGTTGGAAAAGGTTACAAGAGACAGGATTTATAATCATCTTGAAAAGAATACGTTCATTAGCGATAGTCAGCACGGTTTTGTGAAGGGTAGGTCGTGCCTCACAAACCTTATTGAGTTTTTCGAGAAGGTGACCAAACAGGTGGATGAGGGTAAAGCAGTGGATGTGGTGTATATGGATTTCAGTAAGGCGTTTGATAAGGTTCTCCACGGTAGGCTATTGCAGAAAATACGGAAGTATGGGGTTGAAGGTGATTTAGAGCTTTGGATCAGAAATTGGCTAGCTGAAAGAAGACAGAGGGTGGTGGTTGATGGCAAATGTTCATCCTGGAGTTTAGTTACTAGTGGTCTAGCGAAAGGATCTGTTTTGGGGCCACTGCTGTTTGTCATTTTTATAAATGACCTGGAAGAGGGTGTAGAAGGGTTAGTTAGTAAATTTGCGGATGACACTAAGGTCGGTGGAGTTGTGGATGGTGCCGAAGGTTGTTGTAGGGTACAGAGGGACATAGATAGGCTGCAGAGCTTGGCTGAGAGATTTCAAATGGAGTTTAATGCGGAAAAGTGTGAGGTGATTCACTTCGGAAGGAGTAACAAGAATGCAGAGCACTGGGCTAATGGGAAGATTCTTGGTAGTGAAGATGCACAGAGAGAGCTTGGTGTCCAGGTACATAAATCCCTGAAGGTTGCTACCCAGGTTAATGGAGCTGTTAAGAAGGCATATGGTGTATTAGCTTTTATTAGTAGGGGGATCGAGTTTCGGAGCCACGAGGTCATGCTGCAGCTGTACAAAACTCTGGTGAGACCGCACCTGGAGTATTGCGTGCAGTTCTGGTCACCGCATTATAGGAAGGATGTGGAAGCTTTGGAAAGGGTGCAGAGGAGATTTACTAGGATGTTGCCTGGTATGGAGGGAAGGTCTTACGAGGAAAGGCCGAGGGACTTGAGGTTGTTTTCGTTGGAGAGAAGGAGGAGGAGAGGTGACTTAATAGAGACAAATAAGATAATCAGAGGTTTCGATAGGGTGGATAGTGAGAGTCTTTTTCCTGGGATGGTGATGGCAAACACGAGGGGACATAGCTTTAAGTTGAGGGGTGATAGATATCGGACAGATGTTAGAGGTAGTTTCTTTACTCAGAGAGTAGTAGGGGCGTGGAACGCCCTGCCTGCTACAGTAGTAGACTCGCCAACTTTAAGGGCATTTAAGTGGTCATTGGATAGATATATGGATGAAAATGGAATAATGTTGGTCAGATGGTTTCACAGGTCGGCGCAACATCGAGGGCCGAAGGGCCTGTACTGCGCTGTAATGTTCTAAATTCTAAATCAACAATCACCCTTTGTTTCCTGTCACTGAGCCAATTTTGTATCTGCGTTTCCCTGGATTCCATGCGATTTAATTTTTTAACTAGTACGCCACATGGGACCTTGTCAAAAGCCTTGCAAAAATCCACGGAGACCATATCATCTGCACTACCCTCATTTATCATCCTTGCTACTTCGTCGACAAATTCAATCAAGTTGGTCAAACAATATCTTCCCTTATCAAATCCATGCTGACTGTCCTTGATTGACCTGAGCCTTTCTAAGTGACAGTTTATCCTGTCTCTGAGAATAGATTACAATCATTTTCACACTACTGAGGTAACACTGACTGGCCTGCAATTATTCGGTCTATCCCTTGCTCCATTTTAAAGAGGTACAATGTTAACAGTTCACCAAACCTCTGGCACTACACCTGTATCCAGTGAGGATTGGAAAATGATGGTCAGAACCTCTGCTATTTCCTCTCTCACTTCATTTGACAGCCTAGGATACATTTCATCAGGCCCTGGTGATTTATCAACTTTCAAGGATGCTAATCCCATTAATACTTCCTCTCTCCTATGTATATCACATCCAATAATTCACACTCCTCCTCCTTAACCACAATACCTGCATCGCCCCCCACCCCCACTTTTGTTAAGACAGATACAAAGTACTTATTAAGAACCTTGACAACATCTTGCGCCCCTACTCATGTATATCCTCTTCTGTATATAGATTTTCAGTAGGCCTGTGATCAAATGACATTTCATAGAGTTGTTATGACATGGATTAATGTGACAGTGATGGTGTGGATATGACACTGACTCAGGGACAGAAAGCAGAGAGATGTGGTGAACAGTCATTGTTCAGACTGGAGGTGGAGGGGAGTATACAGTACTGTTTCTCAGGGTTCGATTCACTCCGCGTGATATCAAGAAACTACTGAAGGCACTGGATACTGCAAAGGCTATGAGCCGTCACAATATTCCGGAATAGTACTGAATACCTGTGCTCCAGAACTTCCATTCCCCCATCAAGCTGTTCCAGTACAGCTACAACATTGGCCTCTATCCTGCAATGTGGAAAATTGCCCAGGTATGTCCTGTACACAAAAAGCAGGACAAGTCCAACCCGGCCAATTACCGCCCCATCAGCCTATTCTCAATCATCAGTAAAGTGATGGAAGGTGTCATCGACACTGCCATCAAGCGGCACTTGCTTAGCAATAACCTGCTCAGTGACGCTCAGTTTGGGTTCCGCCATGGTCACATAGCTCTTGACCTCATTACTGCCTTGGTTCAAATATGGACAAAGGAGCTGAACTCAATAGGTGAGGTATGAGTGACTGCGCTGACATCAAGGCAGCATTTGACTGAGTATGGCATCAAGGAGCCCGAGCAAAAATGGAGTCAGTGGGAATCGGCGGGGCGGGGCGGTGGGGGGGGGGGGACTTTCTGCTGGTTAGAGTCATACCTAGCGCAAAGGAAGATGGTTGTGGTTTTTGCAGGTCAATCAGCTCAGCTCCAATACATCACCACAAGAGTTCCTCAGGGTAGTGTCTTAGGCCTAACTATCGTCAGATGCTTCATCAGTTACATTCTTTCAATCATAAGGTCAGAAGTGGGGATGTTCGCTGATGATTGCACAATTTTCATGACCAATCGTGACTCCAAAGTACTGAAGCAGTCCGTGCAGAAATGCAGCAAGACTTGGACAATATCATGGCTTGGGCTGATAATTGACAAGTATCATTCGCACTTCACTAGTGCCAGGCAATGACCATCTCCAACAAGAGATAATCTAATCATCTCCGTTGACATTCAATGACATTACCATCGCTGAATCCCCCACTATCAACATCCCAGGGGCTACTATTGACCAGAAACTGAACAGGAATAGCCATATAAATACCATGGCTAAAAGAGCAGGTCATATGCAAGGAATCCTGAGGCGAGTAACTCACCTCCTGACTCCCCAAAGCGAGTCCACCATCTACAGGGCACAAGTCAGGAGTATGATGGAATTCTGTCTGCTTGTCTGGATGGCTGCAGCTCCAACAACACTCAAGAAGCTCGGCATCATGATTGGCACCCCATCTACAACATTCACTCCCTCCACCACCGACGCACAGTGGCAGCAGTGTGTACCATCTGCAAGATGCACTGCAGCAACACACCAAGGCTCCTTAGACAGCACCTTCAAAACACACAACCTCTACCACATAGAAGGGCAAGGGCAGCAGATGTATGGAAACACCACCACCTGCAAGTTCCCCTCCAAGCCACACACCATGCTGATTTGAAACTATCTTGCAGTTCCTTCACTGTCGCTGGGTCAAAATACTGGAACTTCCTTCCTAACAGCACTGTGGGTGTACATACCCCACGTGGATTGCAGTGGTTCAAGAAGGCAGCTCACCACCACCTTCTCAAGGGTAATTAGGGATGGACAACAAATGCTGGCTTATCCAGCGATGTCCACATCCCATGAATGAATAAAAAAAATGATGCCAGAGAACTGGAGGGCTGTAAATGTTACACCCTGTTTAAAAAAGGGGAGGTTGGATAAGTTCTGTAACTATCAGTCTAATGTTGATTCTTGGAAAATTCTGGAGGCCGTAACCCAGCACAAAAATATTTCTTGCTTGTAAAATCATATCTTAATAAATGACAAGCAGCAGGGATACCTTCATGGAAAATCATCTCTGATAGTCTTGATAGTTTGTTGACAGAATTGTGAGTGTTAACGAGGATAGCGTGATTCGTGTTATAGAATCATAGAATCGTTGAAAATTTAAGGCACAGAAAGAGGCCACTTGGCCCATCGTGTCTGTGCCTGCCGAAAAATTATCCACCTATCTTATCCCACCTTCCAGTATTTAATCCATAACCCTGCAGATTATGACACTTGTGGTGCACATTCAGACTCTTTTTGAATCAGTAGAGGGTTTCTGCCTCAACCATCCTTTCAGGACGTGAGTTCCAGACCCTCACTAAAAGCAAGGGACCCAGTACCAAGCCCTGTGGAAAACCACGGCAAAGTCCTCCAGTCAATACCCGTCAACAATTACCCTTTGTTTCCTGTCACTGAGACAATTTTGTATTTCTGCGTGAACATGTTTTTCCTCAACTCCCTTCTGAAAGTTCCACCAATCACTTCAAATCTATGTCCCCTAGTCACTGACCTTTCTGCGAAGGTGAATAGAGCCTTCACCTCCACTCTATCCAGGCTCCACAAAATGTTGTTCATTTCAATCAGATCTCCCCTTAGCCTTCTCTGTTCCATGGAGAACAACCCAGGCCTATCCAATATTTCCTCATAGCTGCATTTTTCCAGTCCAAGCAACATCCTCATAAATCTCCTGTGTACCCTCTCTCGTGCAATTACTTCCTTTCTGTAATGTGGTTACCAGAACTGCACAAAGTATTCAAGATGTGGCCTAACCAATGTTTTATACAGTTCCAGCAAAGCCTCCCAGCTCTTACATTCTATACCTCAGCTAAAAAGGGAAATGATTCCATATGCATTCTTACCTGCCTTATTGACCTATCCTGCTATCTTCAGGGATATGTGGGCATTCACTCCAAAGTTCCTTACTTGCTCTACACTTCTCAGTATTGTCCCAGTAATCGTATATTCCTTTGCTTGTTTGAGCTCCTCACACTTATCCGGGTCGAATCCCATTTTGCTGCCCATCTGACCAGACCGTCAATATCTTCCTGCAGCCTTCTTGCTGTCGAACACATGGCCAATCTTTGTGTCATCTGCAAAAGTCTTGATCATACCCCCTACATTTACGTCTAAATCTTTAATATAGACAACAGAAAGCAGGGGACCCATTACTGAGCCCTGTGGAATGATATTGGAAACAGTCCTCCAGTCGCAAAAATACTTGACAATAATTACCTTTTATTTCCTGCCACTGAGCCAATTTTGTATCCGCCTTGCTGCATTTCTCTGGATGCCATTGGATTTTATTTTTTGAACCAGTTTCTCATGTGGGACATTGTCAGAAGCCTTGCTAAAATCCATGTAGACCACATCAACTGCACTACCCTCATCTATATTCATTGTAACATCTTCAAAAAATTCAATCAATTTGGTTAAACAAGAGCGTCCCTTAACAATTCCATGCTGACTATCCTTGATAAACCTGTGCCTCTCTAAATGACAGTTTATCCCGTCTCTCAGAATAGATTACAATAATTTGCCCACTACTGAGGTTAGACTGACTGGCCTGTAATTATTCAGACTATCCTTCTCTCCCTTTTGAAACAGAGGTACAATGTTAGCAATTCTCCAATACTCCAGCACCAAAACTGTATCTAGTGAGGATTAGAAAATGATGGTGGGCAGACCCTCTGCTATTTCTTCTCTTGCTTCTTCGAACAGCCTGGGGTACATTTCATCCGGCTGTGGTTATTTTTCAACTTTCAAGGATGCTAATCCCATTAATACTTCCTCTCTTCCTATGTTTATCACACGCAATAATTCACACTCCTCCTCCTTAACGACAATATCTAAATCCCCCCTCTTTTCTGAAGACATACGCAAAGTGTTCAATAAAGAACCATACCAATATCTTCCACCCTTATACAAAGGTCACCTTTCTGATCTATTATGGGTCCTACTCTCCCCTTAGTTATCCTCTTACTCGTAATGTATTGAGAAATCATCTTTGGGTTCACCTTGATTTTGCTTGCCAATATTATTTCATTCCCTCTCTTTCCTTTCCGAATTTCCTTTTTGATTTGACCCCTCCACTTTCTAAACTCCTCACAACTTTCTGTAGTATTGAGTTCTCAATGTGGGATATATGCTTCCCTTTTCTGTCTTATCCTACCCTGTCGGCACCTTGACATCCATGGGACTCGAGATTTGGCCGACTCACCCTTTTTCTTTGTGGGAACATGTTTATCCTGAACCTCTTGAATCTCCCCTTTGAATGCCTCCCACTGCTCTGAGACTGAAGTACCTTCAAGCAGCTGTTTCCAGTCCACTTTCGCTCCACAGTTTAGTAATATCAGCCTTGCCCCATTGAGAACTCTAACTGCTGATATATCTCTTGTCCTGGTCCATAATTATGTTAAAACTAACTGAATTATGATCATTCCCACCAAAATGCTCTCCCACTGCTACTCCTTCCACCTGCACATCTTCATTTCCTAAAACAATGTCTAAAAAGGCACCCTCTCTTGTTGGACTTGTGACATCCTTGTCAAAAACGTTCTCCTGAATGCACCCCAAGATTTCTGCTCCCTCAATTCTTTTCATACTAAAATTATCCCAGTTAATATTGGGGTAATTAAAATCCCCTACTATTACTGCCCTATTGTTCTTGCCCTTCTCAGAGAGGTGCCTACATATCTGCTCTTCTATCTCCCCCTGACTATTTGGCTGTCGAGATAACACTCCCAGCAGTGTGATTGACCCTTTTTGGTTCCTCAGCTCAATCCATATGGTCTCACTTGATGAACCTTCCAACATATCATCCCTCCTCACAGCTGCAATAGATACCTTGACCAAAATTGTCACTCCCCCTCCTTTCTTATCACCTTCCCTATCGCGTCTGAAAACCCGGTAACCAGGAACGTTGAGCTGCCATTCCTGTCCCTCCTTAAGCCATGTTTCTGCAATAGCTATGATATCATACTACCCCATGTCTATCTGTGCCCTCAGCTCATCTGCTTTATTTGCTATACCCCTTGCATTGAAATAGATACCCTTGAGCACCGCTAAGCTCTTCATCTTTATTTTATAACCTTTGTTTCCTCTGTCTTCCAGACTCATCCATTAATTTTCCGCCTTCCATTTTCATTTCTGATTTTGTCCCAGCTGAGTCTACCCTCAGGTCCCCATCCCCTACCAAACTAGTTTAAACCCTCCCCAACAGTACTAGCAAAACGTTCCACAAGGAACCCAGTCCCGACTCTGTTCAGGTACAAATCCCCCGGCCTATACAGGACCCATCTCGCCCAGAGCCGGTCCCAGTGTCCCAGGAATATGAAGCCCTCCTTTCTGCATCATATTTCCAGCCAAACATCCATCTGTCTTATCTTTCTATTTCTGTGCTCAGTTGTGCATGGCATTGGGAGTAATCCGGAGATTGCTACTTTTGACGTCCTGCTTGTCAATTTCTTCCCTTGCTCCCAAATTCTGACTACAGAACAACATTCCTCTTTCTACCTATGTCGTTGGTTCCGATGTGAACCACGACTTCTGGCTGTTCCCCTTCACCTTCAGGATGCTCTGCTGTCGCTCAGTGACATCCTTGACCCTGGCAACAGGTAGGCAACACACCATCCTGGATTCACGTCTGTGGCCGCAGAAACGCCTGTCTGTTCCCCTGACTATTGAACCACCGATCGCTATGGCTCTTTCCGTCATCCCTGTATCCCACTCTACAGCTGAGCCACCCGTGGTGCCATGGACCTGGCTCTGGCTGTACTCCCCAGGTGAAGCATCACTTTCCTCAGTATTCAGAACTGAATACCTGTTGGAGAGTGAGATGCACTCAGGGGTCACCTGCACTACCTGCCTGATTCTTTTTGACTGTCTGGTGATCACCCATTCCCTCTCTCCCTGCATACTCATAAGCAGAGGGGTGACCACATCTATAAACATGCTAAAGCTGAATAAACTGGTATATGAGAAGAAAGAATGTGCAGGGGTACGGGGAAAAGGCAGGGAATGGGATTAGGTGAATTGCTCATGCGGAGAGCCGGTGCAGACACAACGGGATGAATAGTTCCTTTTGTGCGGTAATAACACTATAATGCACCGTCTCAGATGGGTGTAACGGTGGAGAATGGGGAATCCATGGTGGGAAAGGGAAGTTGTCCTATTGGAACCGAAATCTTAGCAAGAATTGTCCGGGTCGAGGGCATCCAGGAAATATCCTCCCTGCAGCCACAATGTTCCAGTGGTGTTGGGAGTGAATGTTTAAGCCAGTGGATGGGGTACCAATCCTAGTTCTATCCTAGTGTCAAGCTTACACAGTTCTGTTTGAGCTGCATCCATTCAGGCAAATGGGCAGTGTTCCTGGAAAGGCTTTGGGGAATCAGGAAGTGTGCCGCTTGCCTTTTGCCCCAACCTCTAGCCGGCTCGAGTAGCTATGGCATTTTTGTGCCTGGTCCAGTCAGTTTCTGGTCAATGGTCACTCCCATAATGTTGAAGGTGAGGGAATCGGCAATGACATTGCCCCTGAATGTCAAGAGGTGGTGGTTATGTTTCTCTTCTTGGAAATGGTCATTGTCTGTCACCTATGTGGCCGTGAGCTTTACTTGCCACTTACCAGCCAAAGCCTGGATGTTGTCTAGGTCTTGCTGCCTACAGGCACAGACTGCTTCATTATTACTTCCTCCAGCTCCTGAAGTGTCCTCCGGATTCCTGGTGCCAATGACTGTGTCCTCATGACGGTGATGATATGAAGGGTGCAGCAGAACACCATGAACTTGGACACCTGATCCAGTGTGTAGTGGAGGGCTCCTCCCGAGAGGTTCAGACATCGGAAACATTGCTTCATCACACCGATGGTCTATTCCTGGTGACACCATTGCCCACGTTATACACAAGTTAATTGTGTGATGCTGGTTGGCGGTGGGAGGTGGTTTGGGGGAGTAGAAACATGAGATGTGTCCAGAGGGGGTTTCCTTTGTCTCCGAGGAGCCACATTCTGAATCAGCATGGAGACCAAAGTGTTGGGACCGGCTGACTGCTTCAGAATGAAGGTATGGTGGCTGCAGCCAGCATAGTGGACATTCACCAATATGATGTACTGGGCATGCTCTCACACCAACTGTACATTAATGGAGTGAGAGTTCTTCCAGTTTCTCTGACTCTCCCTATTGAAATGGGGGCCCGGAAGAGCAACCTACACCATCAGGAATCCCGCTATCCTGACAAAGCCACGGGATCTCTCATCCTGCTTCTCCCTGCTGATGGAGAAAATGATGACATAGATGGTCACCCTCACGTCCCACAATTATCAATGGACAACATACAGGCCTCACAACTACTGGTCCGTTAGTGTAACATCAGTGGTGATTAAGGTTTTAGAAACAATAATAAGGGAAAAATGGCGACACACACTTGGAGAGGTTTGAGTTAATTAAGGATTGTCAGCACGGATTTCGAAAAGGCAGATTATGCTTGACTGAGCTAATTGAATTTATTTCGATGATCAGAGAAGGTTGATGAAGGGAATGTGGTGGATGTTGTCTGCATGGATTTTATGAAAGTATTTGATGAAGAACCAAACAAAAGCTTGGTTAACAAAATTGAAGCTCATGGAATCGCATCCAAATGGATAAACAAATTGTCCAAAGGACAGCAAAAAGAGAAATGTGTTAAATGGTTGTTTTTCAGACTGGAGGATGGTAGACAATGACTCTATGACCCTAGCGCTCTCTATGACTGTATGTTGGATATGTCTCTGGCTCCTGCCTGGAAAGATCCAGATACATAGAGTTTCAATGAAGCTGTGACCTTAACAGCCACTGACAGCTCCGTCCTCACCCTGGTGAGAGGCTTCAGGTCGTGTTACAGGAGGTGACACAGTTCTGTGACCACCTCCTGATTGAATCAGAGTCACCTCACACACTGCTCCTGGGTTAGGTGTAGGTAGGAAAATTGCTCTTGGAAAACCCGGGGTGGGTTGGCAACGCCCCCTCCTCCTCCCTCTTTACAGAGCTTCCCCTCTCTGCAGTCTCTGCTCCATGTGTTGGTCATGTTACAGACCCAGAGACACTGTAACTACAGTCCCCATACCTCGTCCAGAGTTGGGTCACCAAATCCTCTGCCCTCCCTGAATGTCTGCAGCAGCTCACAACACAACCTCCAGAAAACCATCCACAGAACCTCCACCAACTTTAGAATAGCAGAAGTAAGTCAAAAGCCCGTCACCTGTAAGTTGGATGCCTGGTCCTTTTAAATAAGACTAGAGGGGGTACCACGTGCTGCTGAATGTATGTTCAGCTGAGAGTGACTAACACAGGCGGTCAGTGGACATGCACAGACCAAGTTTCAAAGACGTACATCAAAGTTCCCGGTATGGTACATTGACATCACTTTCAAATCCATCCTCAAAGGAACAACACATATCCGGTACGATTGAGCTAGAGCCCCGCCCAGATTGGGACACTGTGCAGGCCACACTAGACGTGGCCGGCAGTGAAGACCACACGAATAGAACATAGATGATACGAGTTTGCTGGAGCCCTGCCCAGCATGGGGTATTGTGCACTTGCTGTGGTGGGCTCTGCGGTTCTCATCATTTTATGGATCCCAGCTTCTGTACAGTCAGCACCAGTAGTGCTGCAGAGTCTAAAATCGTGGCTCTGGACAGATACAGAGGGAAATAAATTGACTTTAAAAGGAGAACTGAAAAAAGATTGAAGTCAAAAGAGTTGCAGGAATATGGGAAATGGACAGGGAAATGGGACCATCTGGGGGGGTGAGGCCATGGAGAGATTCAAACACAGGAAGGAGAATATTAAAATTAAGGTGCTGCCAGACTGGGAGCCAATGTCGATCAGTGAACACAGGGGTGATGGTTGATCAGGATTTGGTGTGAGTTAGGATACAGGCAGCAGAGTGCTGGATGGACTGTGGTTTATGGAGGTTTATAACTGGGAGGGGGAACTAGATGGAATTGGAATAGTCAAGTGTGGATTTAACAGTGACACTGATGAGGGTTTATGCAGCAGATGGGCTGAGGCAGAAGTGGAGAGGGGTGAAATTACAGGGGTGTTAGTAGGCAGGGTGGTGATGGAAAGAATATGGAGATGAACTCAGCTCAGGTTTAAATATAACACAGAAGTTGTAAACTGATTGGTTCAAGCTCAGATATTGGGCAGAGTGGAGTATGTGCTTCCCAGATAGGGGATGGAGTTTGTGATGGAGACCAATGATACTGGCTTCAGTATTCCCCAAATTTACATTACAGAACAGTATTTCAGTGAAACAGGGTTTACAGATCTCCTAGCCTGAAATAGAGACAGCAACAGCAGCAACGATGAGAGAGTAAATGACAAGAACTGTAATTCAGTTGAGAATGGTTTATAGAGCTAATAGCTGGAGGTATTCACCAGGCATACAACGGCATCAAGAAGGGCAGAGTAAATTACAGGAGCAGTAATGCAGTTAAACATGGTTTAAAGAATTAATAGCTAGATAGAGAGACTTACCAGGGACACCAATAATAGCCAGGCTGGGGTAATAAATATATTGAATAATCATCAGTGCGAGATAGATACGAGAGTTTAATGACATCCAATCATAATATGTAGAAAGAGAGTAAAGTTCCGAGGATAAACTCCTGTCCATTGTTGTAACATTCCAATCTATTGTTCTCAGATTCTGACCCATTGTTGTAACATTCCAATCTATTGTTCTCAGATTCTGACCCATTGTTGTAACATTCCAATCTATTGTTCTCAGATTCTGATCTATCCTCTCTCTATCTCTCTGGAGCAGCTGATCTCTGTAAGTGCCGGGGCTGATGTTCCCACTGACTATGGAACAACATATTGAAAGAAGCCCCTTATTAATAGAAGATGGAAAACACAATTTGGGTCCATGGAGACTGACATTATGTACAGTCACGGAACAAACTGATTCAGTTAACTCTTTTCAATCCAACACTTTTTGCACCACAATAAAGTTGAACATTTACCCAGTCTGGATGGGATGTATGAGGGTTGCTGAGGGAAGGAATGGTGGAAATATCCGAGGCACTGGCCAGAATATTCCAATCCCCCTTGGATATTGGCGGGATGACAGATTTCCACAGGCTCGCCACTCTCTGGGTGGAGAAACGTCTCTTCATCTCAGTCCTGAAAGTTTTACCCTGTATCCTTAGACTATGAGCCCTCGTCCGGGAGTCCCCCACCATCGGGAACATCCTTCCTGCATCTACCCTGTCAAGTCCCGTTAGAATGTTATAGGTTTCGATGAGATCCCTCCTCACTCTTCTGAATTCCAGTGAATATAGTCCTAACCGACTCAATCTCTCCTCCTACGACAGTCCTACCACCCCAGGAATCAATCTGGTAAAACTCTACTGCACTCACTCTATAGCAAGAGCATCCTTCCTCAGATAAGGAGACCAAAACTGCACACAATATTCCAAGTGCAGCCTCACCAGGGCCCTGCATAATTGCAGCAAAACATCCCTGCTCTTGTACTCGAATCATGTCTCTATGAAGGCCAACATGACATTCGCCTTTCTCTACCACCTCTTGCACCTGCATGCTTACCTTCAATGACTGGTGTACGAAAACACCCAGGTCTCGCTGCATATTCCCCTCTCTCAGTTTATAGCCTTTAAGATAATATTTTTCCTTCCTGTTTTTGCGAGTAAAGTGGATAACTTCACATTTATCCACATTATACTGCATCTGCCATGCATTTGCCCACTCACTCAACTTGTCCAAATCACCCGGAAGCCTCTCTGCATCCCCCTCACAACTCACCCTCACACCCAATTTTGTATCATCTGCAAATCTGGAGATATTACATTTAGTTTCCTCATCTAAATCATTAATATATATTGTGAATAACTGGGGTCCTAGCTCCGATCCCTGCGGTACCCCACTAGTCACTGCCTGCCATTCAGAAAAAAATCTGTATGTTCCAATGCTTTGTTTCCTGTCTGCCAACCAATTTTCTATCTATCGCAATATACTACCCCCAATCCCATGCGCGTTAATTTTCCACGATAAACCCTTACGTGGAACTTTGGCGAGAGCCTTCTGAAAGTGCAAATAAACCACATCCACTGGCTCCACCTCATCAACTCTACTAGTTACATCCTCGAAGAATGCTAGTAGATTTATCAAGCATGATTTTCCTTTCATAAATCCATGCTGACTCTATCCGATTCGACCACTATTCTCCAAGTGCTCTGCTGCAAAATCTTTGATAATGGACTCCAGGATATTTCCCACGACCGATGTCAGGCTGACTGGTCTATAATTCCCTGCTTTCTCTCTACCTTCCTTTTTTAATAGTGGGGTAACATTAGCTACCTTCCAATCTGTAGGAACTGTTCCAGAGTCCATAGAATCTTGGAAGATGACGACCGATGCATCCACTATTTCTAGGGCCACTTCCTGAAGTACACTGGGATGTAGATTACTAGGCCCTGGGGATTTATCGGCCTTCAATACCATCAACATCTCCAACACCATTTCTCTACTAATACTGACATCTTTCAGTTCCTCTCTCTCACTAAACCCTGTATTTACCAACATTTCTGGTATGATATTTGTGTCATCCTTTGTGAAGACAGAACTAAAGTATGCATTTAGTTGGTCAGCCATTTCTTTGTTTCCCATAATACATTCCCCTGTTTCTGACTGTAACGGGCCTTCATTTGTCTTCGCCAATCTTTTCCTCTTCACATACCTATAGATTCGTTTACAGTCAGTTTTTATGTTCCCCGCAAGCTTACTCTCATACTCCATTTTCCCCTTCTCAATCAATCCCTTGGTGCTCCTTTGCTGAATTTTAAACTGCTCCCAATCCTCAGGTCTGTTGTTGTTCCTGGCAAATTTATATGCCTCTTCCTTGGATCTAATGCTGTCTCCAATCTACCTTGTAAGCCATGATTTGGCAACCTTTTCCGTTTTACTTTTGTGCCAGACAGGGATAAACAATTGTTGCAGTTTATCCATGCGCTCTTTGAATGTTTGTCATTGCCTATCCAGGGTCATCTCTTTCAGTAACATTTCCCAATGTATCATCAACGACTCATGCCTCATACTTTCGTAGCTTACATTATTAAGATTCACGACCCTAGTCTCAGAATCAACTAGGACACTCTCCATCATGATGAAGGATTTTATCATATTATGGTCGTTCATCCCCAAGGGATCTCGCACAACTAGATTGTCAATTATTCCTCTCTCATTACACAATAACTAGTCTAGGATGTCCTGTTCTCCAGTTGGTTCCTCAAAGAATTGGTCCTGAAAACCATCCCGTGTATTCTACAGGAATTCCTCCACAGCGTACTGTGACCAATTTGATTTTCCCAATCTATATGCAGATTCAAGAAACCCATAATTACAGATGTTCCTTTATCGCATGCGTCTCTAATTTCCTGTTCATTGCCATTCCCAAATTCAGCACTACGGTCTGGGGGTCTATATACAAACCCCACTAACGTTTTCTGCCCCTTCGTGTTTCTCAGCTCTACCCATACATATTCGATCTCGTCAGAGCTAATATCCTGCCTCACGATTGCGTTCATTTACTCTTTAACCAGCAATGCAACTCCACCGGGGTTGGAGATAGGCCGTTTTACTGATAGTGTGAATATTTGGTCAGAAGCTCATCTCAAGACATCTCAGGGTTAACTATGTAACTAAGTCTGTGAACAGTTTGGCTTCGTCCCAAACATTTACAAAGGAGAGGGATGGAGTGTGTAACTAGGAAATGTTTGGAGCAGAGACAGAAAACAATGGCTTCAATCTTCTCAATATTTAATTGACATTGCAGATGTGTGAGATAATACATTTTGAAAGGATGAATGAGGAGAGACAATACAAGTTAAATGGGACAACTATAAAGGTGGCGAAATAACAGAGACACCTGGGGTGTTTGTGCACAAATCTTTGAAGGTGGCAGGAAAGGTTATCTTGACAGTTAATAAACGTACGGGATCCTTGGGTTTATAAATAGAGGCAAAAAGAACAAAAGCAAGGACATTATGTGAAAAATATATAAAATGCTAGTTCAGCTGCAGCTGGAGTCTTGTGTCGAATACTGGGAACCACACTTTCGGCAGGACATGAAGCCTTCGGAGAGGGTACAGAACTGTTTTGCTGGAATTTGTCAGGGAATGTGGGATTACAGTTATGTCGCTGGGGTTGTTCTGCTCAGAGCAAAGAACTTTCAGAGGAGATTTGATTGAGGTGTTTAACATTCGGAAGGATTTAGATAAATTAAATAAAGAGAAACTGTTTCCAATGTCCAAGAGACACAGATTTAAGGCGATTGGTAAAAGAAGCAGATATGAGGATTTTTGTTTCTGAGTGGTTTGGATTTGGAATGCACTGTCTGATAGGCTGATGGATACAGATTCAATAGTAGATCACAAAAGAGAATTGGATAAATATCTGAAGGAGAAAAAAATGCAAGAATATAGTGAAAGAGCCAGGGAGTGGGACTAACTGGATTGCTCTTTGAAAGGGCCAGCACAGACTTGATCGGCCGAATGACCTCATTATGTCTGTGCTATTCTATGAATCTATGATGGTTCCCACCTGGACTTTCACAATATTCCAATCCTTTCACAAGGAGTTTGATAAAGTACCACATAAAAGCCATGTTACCGAATTAGAAACACATGGGATAAAAGGACCAATATCAGCTGTGGCTCAGTTTGTAGCTCTCTCCCCTTTCAGTCACAAGCTTCCAGGATCAAGTGTCACTGCAGGACTTGATCACAAGAATCAATGCTGACATTGCAGTGCAGTAATGAGGGTGTGCTGCACTGTCAGAAGTGCAGTCTAGCGAATGAAACTTTAAACCAAGTTGCAGTCTGCCCTCTCAGGTGGATGTTAAAGATCCCATCGCACTATGTAGAAGCAGGGCAGGGGAATTATTCCCGGTGTCCTGGTCAAAATGTTTCCTTCAATCAACATCACAAAAACAGATCTGATCATTATCACATTGCTGCTTGTGGGATCTTGCTGTGCAGAAATTGTCTGCCTGTTTCCTACATTACAAGAGTGACTTCGCTTTAAGAAGTATTCATTGGAAGTATACATTAAGAAGTATTCACTTTGGAACATGCAGTGGTCACGAAAGGCGTTTCATAAATGGAAGTCTGTTCTTTTATTTTCAATGTCAGCATGTGGGAAATTAGCTCAGTGACAGAAAGTAGAGAATAGTGGAGAATGGTTGTTGTTCAGTCTGGAGGGAAGTACACAGTGGGGTTCCCCAGGGTCACTGTTGCTGTATGTTAATGCAATGGGCTTGTGTACAGAGGTGATAATATCAAATATTTCAGATGGCAGGAAAGGCAGAAATGTTGATAAACAATGAGAAGGATAGGAACACACTTCAGGAGGACAGAGACTGACTGGTGCAATTTGCAGGCGGATGGCAAATGCTAGTCAACACAGCGAAGTGTGAAGTGAGACATTTGGGTAGGAAGTGCAAGGGAAGGCAACAGAAACAAATTGGTATTGTTTAAATGAGGAGACATGAACAGAGAGTCTTGGTGTGCATTCAGACAGATCTTTGAAGGCCGCACGAAAAGTTGACAAGTTTATGCCTGATATAACAGACATCAGGTAGAAAATACTATTGAGAAGCAGACTGAATACAGAAGGTCCAGAGGGGAAGTGAAAAAGCAAATAAGAGAAGCAAAGAGTGAGCATGAAAAGAGGCGATCATTGAAGGAAATCCCAAAGTTTTCTACAGGCATCTAAATAGTAAAAGGGTAGTAAAAGGAACAATGGGGTCGACTCAGGACCATGAAGGGGATTTGCACATGGAGGCAGAGGATATAGCTGAGGTAATAAATGAATAATTTCCACCTGTCTTTACCAAGGAAGAAGATATGGAATCCTTTCCTTTATTAGCTGAGGTATAGAATATACGAGCAGGGAGGTCATGCTAGAATTGTGTAACTCATTGGTTGGGACACAACTTGAGTACTGTGTGCAGTTCTGGTCAGCTCATTACAGAAAGGATGTAATTGCACCAGAGAGGGTACACAGGAGATTTACGAGGATGTTGCCAGGACTGGAAAAATGCAGCTATGAGGAAAGATTGGATAGGCTGGGGTTGTTCTTCTTGGAACAGAGAAGGCTGAGGGGAAATCTGATTGAAACGTACAAAACCGGGAGGGGTCTGGATAGAGTGGAGGTGAAGGGTCCATTCACCTGAGCAAAGCGGTCAGTGACGAGGGGGCATGGACTTAAAGTGATTGGTAGAAAGATTAAAAGGGAGCTGCGGATTTTATTTTTCACCCAGCGGGTTGTGGGAGCCTGGAACTCACTGTCCGAAAGGGTAGTTGAGGCAGAAACCAACAACTCATTCAAAAGGTGTCTGGATATGCACCTCAAGTGCAGTAATCTATCAAATGCTGGAAGGCAGGATTAGAATGGATGGGTCGTTTTTTGGACAGCATAGACACGATGGGCCAAGTGGCCTCTCTCTGTGCCATAAACTTTCTACGATTCTAAGATGCAACCCAGGCAATGTTGAAAGAGGAGGTAAGTCAGACACTAGTGGGGTTTAAAATTGATAAAGAGGAAGTATTAGATAGGCTGTCTGGACTTAAATTGAATAAAGCACCAGGAACAGATGAGATGGATCCAAGGATACTGAGGGAAGTGAGGGTGGAAATCGCAGAGGCACTGGACATAATTTCTCAATCTTTCTTTGACTTGGGGGTGATGCAAGAGGACTGGAGAATTGCAAACGTTACACCCTTGTTCAAAAAGGGTGTAAAGATAAGGCCAGCAACTACAGGCCTGTCAGTTAAACTTCGGTGGTGGGAAAACTTCCAGAAAGAAATAATCTTGGACAAAGCTGATAGTCACATGGACAAATGCGAGTTAAGTAAACAAGCCAGCATGGATTTCTTGAGAGAACATCATGTTTAACTAATTTGCTGGAGATGTATGAGGTGGTATCAGAGATAGTTGGTGAGGGCAATTCTGTTGATGTGGTGTACATTGACTTTCATATAACGGTCTATTCAGTTTCAAATGAACCTGCCTCCACCATTCTCAAGCAGTGCATTCCAGACATTTAACTATTCCCTGCATGCAAAAACCTTTTGATACAATGCCACACAACAGACCTGTGAGCAAACCTGCAGCTCATGGAATAAAAGGGACATTAGCAACATGGATACGAAATTAGCTGAGTGACAGGAAACAAAGAGTAGTGGTTAATGGATGTTTTACAGGCTGGAGGAAGGTTTGCATTGGAGTCCCCCAGACATCAGTGTTGGGATCCTTGCTTTTCCTGATATATATCAAGGACCTAAACCTGGGTGTACAGGGCACAATTTCAACGTTTGCAGCTGATACGAAAGTTGGAAGCATTGTGAACTGTGAGGAGGATAGTGTAGAACTTCAAAAGAACACACACAAGTTGGTGGAATGGGCAGACAGGTGGCAGATGAAGTTCAATACAGAGAAATGTGAAGTGATTCATGTTGATAGGAAGAACACGGGGAGACAATATACAATAAAGTGTACAATTCTATAGGGTATGCAGGAGCAGAGGGACCTGTGCGTATATGTGCATCAGTCATTGAAGGCGGCAGGACAGGTTGAGAAAGTGTTTAATAAAGCATGCAGTATCCTGGGCTTTATTAATAGGGGCAGAGAGTACAAGAGCAAGGAAGTTATGTTGAACTTAGATCAGACACTATTTCAGCCTCAGCTGTGGCATTGCATCCAGTTCTGGGTGCCACACTTGAGGAAAGACGTGAGGGTATTGGAGAGAGTACAGAAAATATTCACGTGAATGATTCCCGGGATGAGGATTTTCAGTTATGAAGATAGGCTGGAGAAGTTAGGACTGTTTTCCTCGGAGAAGGCTGAGAGGTGCTTTCGCAGAGGGTTCAAAAATCATGAGGTGTCTGGATAGAGTAGATAGAGAGAAACAGTTCCCACTCGTGAAAGGATCGAGAATGAAAGGGCACAGATTTAAAGTCATGGGTAAAAGAAGCAAAGACGACCTGAGGAAAATATTTTTTCACACAGTGAGTGGTTAGAGTCTGGAATGCACTGCCTGAGAGTGTGGTGGAGGCAGGTTCAATTGAAGCTGAATAGACTATTATATGAGAAGGAAGAATGTGCAGGGTTACAGGGAGAATGCAGGGAACGGCATTAGGTGAATTGTTCATTCGGAGAGCCACTCCAGACACGAAATGCTGAATCGGTTGGTGATGGAAAGAAAATGGAGATGAGCTCAGCTCAGGTTTGAATATAAGCGGGCAGAACCCGGTCCTCCTCCCTCTTTACAGAGCTTCCCCTTTCTGCAGCCTCTGCTCCATTTGTTGATCACGTTACAGATCAAGGTACATTGTAACTCCAGTCAAGAACAAAGAACAAAGAACAGTACAGCACAGGAACAGGCCATACGGCCCTCCAAGCCTGCGCCGATCTTGATGCCTGCCTCAACTAACAACTTCTGCACTTACGGGGCCCATATCCCTCTATTCCCTTCCTATTCATGTATTTGTCAAGATGTCTCTTAAACGTCGCTATGGTATCTGCTTCCACCACCTCCCCCGGCAGCAAGTTCTAGGCACTCACCACCCTCTGTGTCAAAAACCTGCCTCGCACATCCCCTCTAAACTTTGTCCCCTAGTAACTGACTCTTCCACCCTGGGAAAAATCTTTTGACTATCCACTCTGTCCATGCCACTCATAACTTTGTAAACCTCTATCATGTCGCCCCACCACCTCCGTCGTTCCAGTGAAAACAATCCGAGTTTATCCAACCTCTCCTCATAGCTAATGCCCCCAGACCAGGCAACATCCTGGTAAACCTCCTCTGTACCCTCTCCAAAGCCTCCACATCCTTCTGGTCGTGTGGCGACCAGAATTGCACACAATATTCCAAGTGTGGCCTAACTCAGGTTCTGCACAACTGCAACATGACTTGGCAATTTTTATACTCTGTGCCTCGTCCGATGAAGGCAAGCTTGCCGTATGCCTTCTTGACTACCTTATCCACCTGTGTTGCTACTTTCAGTGACCTGTGGACCTGCACGCCCAGATCCCTCTGCCTGTGAATACTCCTCAGGGTTCTACCATTTACTGTATTCCTCCCACCTGCATTCGACCTTCCAAAATGCATTACCTCACATTTTCCCGGATTAAACTCCATCTGCCATTTCTCTGCCCAAGTCTCCAACAGATCTATATCCTGCTGTATCCTCTGACAATCCTCATCACTGTCCGCAACACCACCAACATTTGTGTCATTCGCAAACTTACTAATCAGACCAGCTACATTTTCCTCCAAATCATTTATATATACTACAGACAGCAAAGGTCCCAGCAGTGATCCCTGCGGAACACCACTAGTCACATCCCTCCATTCAGAAAAACGCCCATCCACTGTTACCCTCTGTCTTCTATGACCAAGCCAGTTCTGTATCCAGCTTGCCAGCTCACCTCTGATCCTGTGTGACTTCACCTTTCGTACCAGTCTGCCATGCGGGACCTTGTCATAGGCTTTAGTAAAGTCCATACAGATAACATCCCCTGCCCTTCCTTCATCAATCATCTTCGTCACTTCCTCAAAAAACTCAATCAAATTAGTAAGACACGACCTCCCCTTCACAAAACCATGCTGCCTCTCGCTAATAAGTTCGTTTGTTTCCAAATGGGAGTAAATCCTGTCCCGAATAATCCTCTCTAATAGTTTCCCTACCACTGACGTAAGGCTCGCCAGCCTATAATTTCCTGGATTATCCTTGCCACCCTTCTTAAACAAAGGAACAACATTGGCTATTCTCCAGTCCTCTGGGACCTCACCTGTAGCAAATGAGGATGCAAAGATTTCAGTCAAGGCCCCAGCAATTTCTTCCCTTGCCTCCCTCAGTATTCTAGGGTAGATCCCATCAGGCCCTGGAGACTTATCTACCTTAATGCTTTGCAAGACAGCCAACACCTCCTCCTTATTGTTAATGAAATGATTGAGACTATCTGCACTCCCTTCCCTCGGCTCATCATCCACCAAGTCCTTCTCCTTAGTGAATACTGATGCAAAGTACTCATTTAGCACCTCGCCCATTTCCTCTGGCTCCACACATAGATTCCCATCTCTATCCTTGAGTGGGCCAACTCTTTCCCTGGTTACACTCTTGCTTTTTATATATGTGTAAAAAGCCTTGGGATTTTCCTTAATCCTGTTTGCCAATGACTTTTCATGACTCCTTTTAGCCCTCCTAACTCCTTGCTTAAGTTCATTCCTACTGTCTTTATATTCCTCAAGTGCTTCGTCTGTTCCTAGTCTTCCAGCCCTTACAAATGCTTCCTTTTTCTTTTTGACTAGGCTCACAATATCCCGTGTTATCCAAGCTTCCCGAAACTTGCCAAACTTGTCTTTCTTCCAGAACATGCTGGTCCTGGATTCTAATCAGCTGACGTTTGAAAGACTCCCACATGTCAGATGTTGATTTACCCTCAAACAGCCGCCCCCAATCTAAATTCTTCAGTTCCTGCCTATTATTGTTATAATTAGCCTTCCCCCAATTTAGCACCTTCACCCGAGGACTACTCTTATCCTTATCCACAAGTACCTTAAAACTTATGGAATTATGGTCACTGCTCCCGAAATGCTCCCCCACGGCAACTTCGACCACCTGGCCGGGCTCATTCCTCAATACCAGGTCCAGAATGGCCCCATCCCTAGTTGGACTATCTACATACTGTTTCCAGAAGCCCTCCTGGAGGCTCCTCAGAAATTCTGCCCCATCCAAGCCGCACAAAGCGAATCCCAGTCAATATAGGGGAAGTTATAATCACCCACCACCACAACCCTGTTACCTTTACATCTTTCCAAAATCTGTCTACATATCTGCTCCTCTCCCTCCCGCTGGCTGTTGGGAGGCCTGTAGTAAAGCCCCAACCTCGTGACTGCACCCTTCCGATTCCTGAGCTCCACCCATATTGCCTCGCTGCATGACCCCTCTGAGGTGTCCTGAGCAGTACAGCTGTGATATTCTCCTTAAGCAGTAATGCAACTCCCCCACCCCTTTTACATCCCCCTCTATCCCGCCTGAAGCTTCTAAAACCTACATCATTTAGCTGCCAATCCTGCCCTTCCCTCAACCAAGTCCCTGTAATATCATCAACATCATATTTCCAAGTACTAATCCAAGTTCTAAGTTCATCTGCCTTACTTGTTATACTTCTCGCATTGAAACAAATGCACTTCAGACCACCAGTCCCGCTGTGCTCAGAAACATCTCAGTGCCTGCTCTTCCTCTTCGTCCTACTGGCCTTATTTACTATGTCCTCCTCATTTATTTCACTAGCTGTCCTACTGCTGTGGTTCCCACCCCCCTGCCACACTAGTTTAAACCCTCCCAAGTGATGCTAGCAAACCTTGCAGCCAGGATATTAGTGCCCTTCCAGTTTCTATGCAAACCATCCTTCTTGTACAGGTCCCATCTGTCCCTGAAGAGATCCCAATGGTCCAGATATCTGAAACCCTCCCTCCTGCACCAGCTGCTCAGCCACGTGTTTCGCTGCACTATCTTCCTATTTCTCGCCTCACTGGCACGTTGCACAGGGAGGAATCCAGCGATTACAACCCTCGAGGTCTTGTTTTGTAACTTACTGCCTAACTTCCTAAACTCCCCCTGCAGGACCTCATCACTCTTCCTGCCTATGCCATTGCTACCGTTGTGTACCACAACCTCTGGCTGTTCACCCTCCCCCTTCAGAATGCCCCCTGTCCGTTCAGAGATATCCTTGACCCTGAAACCAGGGAGGCAACATACCATCCTGAAGTCTCGTTCACGTCCACAGAAGGGCATATCTGTGCCCATGACTATAAAGTCCCCTATAACTATTGCTCTTCTGCGCTTTGTCCCTCCCTGCTGAACAACAGTGCCAGCCGTGGTGCCACTGCTCTGGCTGCTGGTATTTTCCCCTGATAGGCCATACCTCGTGCAGAGTTGGGTCACCAAATCCTCTATCCTCCCTGAATGTCTGCAGCAGCTCACAACACAACCTCCAACAAACCATCCACAGCACCTCCACTAACTTTACAATAATAGAAGTAAGTCAAAAGCCCCTCACCTGTCAGTTGGATGCCTGTTCCTTTTAAATAATACTAGAGAGGGTTCCTCATGTTGCAGAATGTATGTTCAGCTGAGAGTGACTAACACAGGCGGTCAGTGGACATGTACAGACCAAGTTTCAAAGACGTACATCAATGCTGCCGGTATGGTACATTGACATCACATTCAAAACCATCCTCAGAGCAACAAAACATACATGGTACGATTGAGCTGGAGCCCTGCCCAGCATGGGGCACTTTGCAGGCCGCACTAGAAGTGCCTGGCTGTGCAGTTCACATCTCTCTATGGATCCCAGCTTCTGTACCGTCAGCACCAGTAGTGCTGTACAGTCTAAAATAGTGGCTCGGGACAGATACAGTGGGAAAGGGATTCACTTCAGAAGGAGAAATGAGAAAAGATTGAAGTCAAAACATTTTCAGAAATATGAGAATGGGCAGGAGAATGGGACTAACTGGAGGGGTGAGGCCATGGAGAGATTCAAACACAAGAATGACTATATTAAAATTAAGGTGCTGCCAGACCGGGAGCCAATGTAGATCAGTGAGCACACGGGTGATGGGTGCTCGGGATTTGGTGTGAGTTAGGATACAGGCAGCAGAGATCTGGATGGGCTGTGGTTTATGGAGGTTTATAACTGGGAGGGTGACCAGGATAGAATTGGAATAGTCAATGTGGATTTAACAAAGGTACAGGTGAGGGTTTATGGAGCAGATTGGCTGAGACAGAGGTGGAGGTGGGGGATATGACAGAGGTGGTCGGAGACAGTGTTGGTAATGGAGAGAATATGGAGATGGACTCAGCTCAGGTTTAAATAGAACACACCGTTTGCAAACAGTCTGGTTCAGCCTCAGATATTGGGCAGGGTGGTGTATTTGTTTCACAGATAGGGGATGGAGTTTGTGATGGAGATCAATGACACTGGCTTCAGTATTCCCAACATTTACATAACAGAACAGTATTTCAGTGAAACGGGGTTTTCAATGCCCTACCGGGAAATAGAGACAGCAACAGTAGTAATGATGAGAGAGCAAATGTCAAGAAATCCAATAAAGTTTGCAATGGTTTATAGAGCTGATAGCTGGACATATTCACCAGGAATACAACGGCAGCAAAAAGTGCAGAGTAAATTACAGGAGCAATAATGCTGTTAAACGTGGTTCATAGAATTAATAGCTAGATCGAGAGACTTACAAGGGACACCAATAATAGCCAGGCTGGGATAGTAAATGTATTGAATAATCTTCAGTGTGAGATGGATCCGAGTGTTTAATGAGTACCGATCATAATATGTAGAATGGTAGTAAAGATCCGAGGATAAACTCCTGTCCATTGTTGTAACATTCCAATCTGTTGTTCTCAGATTCTGATCCATTGTTGTAACATTCCAATCTATTGTTCTCAGATTCTGACCTATTGTTGTAACATTCCAGTCATTTGTTCTCAGATCCTGATCTATCCTTTCTCTCTCTCTGGAGCTGCTGATCTCTGTTGTGCCGGGGTTGATGTTCCGGCTGAAACTGTGGGACAAGACATGGCAGCCCCTTATTAAGAGAAGATGGCAAACCTCCAGTGACACAATTAGGGTCCATGGAGACTGACATTATTTGCAGTCACTGAACAAACAGATTCAGTTAACCCTTTTCAATACAGCACTTTTTGCACCACAATAAAGGAGATCATTTACCCAGTCTGGATGGGATGCATGTGGGTTGCTGAGGGATGGAATGGTGGAAGTAGCAGAGGCACTGGCCAGCATATTCCAATCCTTCTTGGACATGGGAGTGATGACGTAATTTTACTGGCTCATCACTCTCTGGGTGTTGAAATTTCTCCTCATTTCAGTCCTGAAAAGTTTACCCCATATTCTTCGACTATGACCCCTGGTTCTGGACTCCCCCACCATCGGGAGTATCCTTCCTGTTAGAATTTTATAGGTTTCTATGAGATCCCTCTTCACTCTTCCGAACTCCAGCGAATATAATCCTAACTCTCCTCATACATCAGTCCCGCCATCCCAGGAATCAGTCTGATAAACCTTTGTTGCACTCTCTCTAAAGCAGGAACATCCTTTCTCGGAGAAGGAGACCACAACTGCACAAAATATTCCAGGTGCGGCCTCACCAAGGCCCTGTATAATTGCAGGAAGACATCCCTGCTCCTGTACTCGAATCCTGTCTCTATGAAGGTCAACATAACATTCGCCTTTTTCTACCACCTGTTGCACCTGCATGCATACCTTCAGTGACTGGTGTACGAGAACACCCAGGTCTCGCTGCATATTCCCCTCTCTCAGTTTATAGCAGTTCACATAATAATCTGCCTTCCTGTTTTTGCTAAGAAAGTGGATAACCTCACATTTATTCACATTATACTGCATCTGCCATTCAATAGCCCACTCACTCAACTTGTCCAAATCACCCTGAAGCCACTCTGCATCCTCCTCACAACTCACCCTCCCACCCAGTTTTGTGTCTTCTGAAAATTTGGAGATATTACATTTCGTTCCCGCATCTAAATCATTAAAATATAGTGTGAATAGATGGGGTCCTAGCGCCGGTACCCCACTAATCACTGCCTGCCATTTGGAAAAAGATCCGTTTATCCCTACTCTTTTTTTCCATCTGCCAACCAATTTTCTATCTATCGTAATACACTACCACTAATCCCATGCGCTTTAATTTTACACACTAATCTCTTATGTGGGACTTTGTCGAAAGCCTTCTGAAAGTCCAAATAAACCACATTTTCTGGCTCCCCCTCATCCAGTCTATTAGTTACATACTCGAATATTCTAATAGATTTATCAAGCATGATTTCCCTTTCGTAAATCCATGCTGATGCTCTCCGATTCTAACACTGTTCTCCAAGTGCTCTGTCACACAAACTTTGATAATGGACTCTAGAACTTTCCCCACTACCGACGTCAGGCTGACTTGTCTATAATGCCCTGCTTTATTTCGACCTCCCTTTTTAAATGGTGGGGTTACATTAGCTGCCCTCCAATCAGCTGGAACTGTTCCAAAGTCGAATGAATCTTGAAAGATGACCACCAATGCATCCACTATTTCTAGTGTCACTTCTTTAAGTAATCTGGGATGTAGATTATCAGGCCCTGAGGATTTATCGGCCTTCAATACCATCAACTTCCCCAACACAATTTCTCTACTAATACTGATTTCCTTCGGTTCCTTCCTCTCACTAAACCCTGTGTTCTCCAACATTTCTGGTAAGATATTTGTGCCATCCTTTGTGAAGACAGAATCAGAGTATGCATTTAGTTGGTTAGCCATTTCTTTGTTTCCCATAATAAATTCCCATGTTTCTAACTGTAAGGACCTACATTTGTCTTAACCAATCCTTTCCTCTTCACATACCTGCAGAAACCTTTACAGTCAGGTTGTATGTTCCCCGCAAGCTTACTCGTGTACTTTATTTTCCCCTTCTTAATAAATCCCTTGGTCCTCCTTTGCTGAATTCCAAACTGCTCCCAATCCTCAGGTCTGTTTTTCCTTTCTGGCGAATGTATATGCCTCTTCCGTGGATCTAATATGATCTCTAATTTTCCTTGGAAGCCATGGTTTGGCTACCTTTCCCATTTTACTTTTGCGCCAGACAGGAGTAAACAATTGTTGCAGTTCATCAATGTGCTCTTTGAATATTTGCCATTGCCAATCCACCGTCATCCCTTTAAGTAACGTTTCCCAATCCATCATAACCAACTCGTGCCTCATACCTTCATACTTTCCTTTATTAAGATTCACGAGCCTAGTCTCAGAATCAACTATGTCACTCTCCATCTTCGAGTCACAGAGTCGTACAGCATAGAAACAGGCCACTCGGCCCACTGCGTCCATGCCGACCATAATGCCTATCTATACTAATTCCACGTGCCTGCATTAATTCCCATATCCGTCTATGCCTTGCTCATTCAAATACCTGTCCAGATGCCTCTTAAATGTTGCTGCTGTTCCTGCCTCCACCTCCTCCACTGGCAGCTCATTCCAGATACCCACTATTATTTCTGGAAAAATTTACCCCTTTGATCCCCTTTACACCTCCTCTATCTCACCTTTAATTTATGCCCTCCAGTTTTAGTCACCCCTACCATGGGAAACAGACTCTGGCTATCTGCCCATCTATGCCTCTCGTAATTTTATATACCTCTATAATGTCCCCTCTCAGCCGTCTTCGCTCGTGGGAAAACAGACCCAGCCTATCCAATCTCTCTTCATAACTCAAGCCCTCCAAACCAGGCAACATCCTTATGAATCTTTTCTGCACCCTCTCTAGCTTAATCACATCTTTCCTATAGTGCGGTGACCAGAAATGCACACAGTACTCCAAATGCGGCCTAACCAATGTTATGTACAACTGCAACATGACATCCCAACTCGTGGACACCATGCGCAGCTGATGAAGACAAGCATGCCATACACCTTCTTCACCACTCTGCCGAGCTGTGTTGCCACTTTCATGGTACTATGTACTTGCACCCCAAGGTCTCGCTGCTCAACAACACTCCCCAGGCCCTGTCATTCACTGTATATGTCCTGCCCTGGTTTAACTTCCCAAAATTCATCACTTCACACTTGTCTGCATTAAATTCCATTTGCCAATCCATTGCCCACTTTCCAAGTTTATCGATATCCTGTTGTAACCTTAGATAACCTTCTTCACTTTCTACTATTCCATCAATTTTTGTATCATCTGCAAACTTACCAATCATGCCCCCTACATTCATATCCAAGTCATTAATATATATGACAAACAAGAGAGGACCCAGAACCGATCCCTGCGGCACACCACTGGTCACCGGCCTCCAATCTAAAAAACAACCCTCCAGTTCCACCCTCTGCCTCCTATTACCAAGCCAATGTTGTATCCAATTGGCTAGCACACCCTGGATCCCATGTGTTCGAACCTTCTGGACCAGCCGACCATGCGGGACCTTGTCAAAGGCCTTGCTAAGTTCCATGTAGACAACGTCCATCGCCCTGCCTTCGTCAATCCTCTTGGTCACCTCCTCAAAAAACTCAATCAAATTCCTGAGACATGATTCCCATGCACAAAGCCATGCTGACTATCCCGAATCAGACGTTGCCTTTCCAGATGCAAATAAATCCTGTCTGTCAGAATCCCTTCCAATAACTTTCCCATCACTCTCATGTAAGGCTCACCGGCCTGTAGTTCCCTGGCTTATCACTGCTGCCCTTCTTAAATAAAGGCACAGCATTAGCTATCCTCCAGTCTTCCGGTATCTCACCCGTGGCTAACGATAATGCAAAAATCTCTGCTCGAGCTCCAGAAATCTCCTCCCTATCTACCCATAGCATCCTAGTCAGGCCTTGGGGGATTTGTCCACCTTACTGCGCTTCAAAACCTCCAACACCTCCTCCTTTGTAATGTTGATATGCTCCAGGATATTGCTGTTCCCTCCCTTGAAATCACTAGCTTCCATGTCATCTCCATGGTAAATACAGATGCGAAGTATTCATTTAAGACCTCGCCCATTTCCCGTGGCTCCACACATAGATTACCACACTGTTCCTTCAGGTGACCTACTCTCTCCCGAGCGTTCCTTTTCCTCTCAATATACTTATAGAATATTTTAGGATTCTCCTTTAGCTTATCTGCCAGCGAAATCTCATGGCCCCTTTTCACCCTCCTAATTTCCTTCTTAAGTGTACTCCTACATCCCCTGTACTCCTCGAGGGACTCGTTTGATCCCCGCTGTCTATACCTGACATATGCCTCCTGCTTTGTCCTGACCAGACCCTCAACATCCCTTGTCAACCAAGGTTCCCTAAACTTGCCAGCCTTGCCTTTGCATCTAACAGGAATATGCCAGCCCATAACTATTCCTTTCTCACTTTTAAAAGCCTCCCACTTGCCAGACATCCCTTTACCTGCAAACCGTATCTGCCATTCAACTTTTGCGAGTTCCTGTCTGATGCCATCGAAATTAACCTTCCTCCAATTTGGGACTTCAACCTGAGGACCAGTCCTATCCTCTTCCAAAACTATCTTGAAGCTAATAGAGTTATTGTCACTGGTCCAAAAGTGCTCCCCCACTGACACATCATCTACCTGCCCATCTTCATTTCCTAAGAGGAGGTCGAGTGCAGCCTTTTCTCTCGTAGGGCCATCCACATACTGCTTCAGAAAACTATCCTGGTCACACTTAACAAATTCTTGCCCATCTGATCCCTTAGCACTAAGACAGTCCCAGTCAATATTAGGGAAGTTAAAATCACTTACTATTACAAACTTATAATTCCTAGACCTATCTGTGATTTCCCTACATATATGCTCCTCCAATTCCCTCTGACGATTGGGGGGCCTATAGTATAATCCCATCAAAGTGATCACCGCTTGCTTATTTCGAAGCTCTACTCATATGGCCTCACTGGACGTTCCCCCCGGGATATCCTCTCTAACTACTGCCGTGATGCGCTCCCTAATCAATAGTGCAACTCCCCATCCTCTCTTAACTCCACCTGAAGCATCGGTACCCCGTAACTTGAGCTGCCAGTCTTGCCTATCCCTCAACCACGTTTCTGTAATAGCTACAATATCACAATCCCATCTACTGACCCATGCTCTGAGTTCATCTGCCTTACCTGTAAGGCCTCTTCCATTAAAGTACATGCAGTTTAGCCTACCAGATCTTCCACGCTCCCTGTCCGGCCCCTGCCTGGCCTGCCTACTGGACTTTCTTGCATTAACCTCTACATTTACCTCAACTATCTCATCGGAGAGACTACTACTTTGAGTCCTATCCCCCTGCAAGACTAGTTTAAATCCTCCCGAGTAGTACTAACAAACCTCCCCGCAAGGATATTGGTCCCCTTCCAGTTTAGACGCAACCTGACCCTTTTGTACAGGTCACCTCTGCACCAGAAGAGATCCCAATCATCCAAGTAGCTGAAGCTCTCCCACCTACACCAGCTCTTCAGCCACACATTCATTTGCCTAATCCTCCTATTCCTACCCTCACTAGTACGTGGCACAGGGAGTAATCCTGAGGTTCTTCTTCTTCTTTGGCCTCCTTGTCTCGAGAAACAATGGATATGCGCCTGGAGGTGATCAGTGGTGTGTGGAGCAGCGCCTGGAGTGGCGATAAAGGCGTATTCTAGAGTGACAGGCTCTTCCACAGATGCTGCAGAAAAATGTGTTTGTCGGGGCTGTTACACAGTTGGCTCTCCCTTTGTACTTCTGTCTTTTTTCCTGCCAACTGCTAAGTCTCTTCGACTCGCCACACTTTAGCCCTGCCTTAATTGCTGCCCGCCAGCTCTGGCGAACGCTGGCAACTGACTCCCGCAACTTGTGATCTATGTCAAAGGACTTCATGTCGCATTTGCAGACGTCTTTAAAGCGGAGAAATGGACGGCCGGTGGGTCTGATACCAGTGGCGAGCTCGCTGTACAATGTGTCCCTGGGGATCCTGCCAACTTCCATGCGGCTGACATGGCCAAGCCATCTCAAGCGCCACTGACTCAATAGTGTGTATAAGCTGGGGATGTTGGCCGCCTCGAGGACTTCTGTGTTGGAAATACGGTCCTGCCACCTGATACCAAGTATTCTCCGGAGGCAGCGAAGATGGAATGAATTGACACGTCGCTGTTGGCTGACATACGTTGTCCAGGCCTTGCTGCCATTGAGCAAGGTACTGAGGACACAGGCTTGATACACTCGGAGTTTTGTGTTCTTTGTCAGTGCGCCTTTTTCAACACTCTCTTGGCCAGTCTGGACATAGCAGTGGTAGCTTTTCCCATGCGTTGTTGATTTTATTATAGAGATACAGCACTGAAACAGGCCCTTCGGCCCACCGAGTCAGTGCCGACCATCAACCACCCACTGATACTAATCCTACACTATACCATATTCCAACCACATCCCCACCTGTCCCTATATTTCCCTACCACCTACCTCCACTTGGGGCAATTTTATAATGGCCAATTTACCTATCAACCTGCATGTCTTTGGCATGTGGGAGGAAACCGGAGCACCTGGAAGAAACCCACGCAGCACAGGGAGAACTTGCAAACGCCAGACATTTCTGCATCTAGAGACAGGTTACTGGTGATAGTTGAGCCTAGGTTGGTGAACTCTTGAACCACTTCCAGAGCGTGGTCGCCAATATTGATGGATGGAGCATTTCTGACGTCCTGTCCCATGATGTTCGTTTTCTTGAGGCTGATGATTAGGCCAAATCCTGAGATTATCCCTAGAGGTTCTACTTTTTAACCTTCTGCCTAACTCCCTGTATTCACTGTGCAGGACCTTATCTCTCTTCCTGTGTATATCGTTTGCACCAATATGGGCCACGACCTCTGGCTGCTCACTCTCCCCTTTCAGAATTTTCTGCAGCCACTCCGAGACATCCTTGACCCTGGCAGCAGGGAGGCAACATACCATCCTGGTGTCTCTTTTGCGGCCACAGAAACGCCTACCTGCACCCCCTACGATAGAATCCCCTATCATGATAGCTCTTCCACCCGTTTTCCACCCCTGCTGTGCAGCAGAGCCCTCTGTGGTCCCACGGGCCTGGCTGTTGCCAAAGCGGTCTATCTGTATGAGAGGGGGGTGGCCACAGGGGACTCCTGCACTACCTGCCTGTGCCTACTACTCCGTCTGGTGGTCACCCATCGCTTTTCTCCCTGTGCAGCGATTACCTGCGGTGTGACCACCTCGCTAAACATGTTATCCACGACTTCCTCAGCATTATGGATGCTCCACAGTGATTTCACCCGCAGCTTCTTCTCCGTAATGTGGGTAGCCAGCAGCAGTAGATGGATACACTTCCTGCACACATGGTCACCAGGGGCACTGGAAGCGTCCCTGATTTCCCACAGAGGGCAGGAGGAGCAGATCACGGGGCTGAACTCTCCTGTCATGACCTACCCTTAGATTAATTAGTTACACCCTTAATTTAAAAAAATACTAATTACATGAGGGGCCTTTTTCTACCCACTTCAATCTAAGATTCTTAATAAACTACACTGAATTAAAAAAGAAACATTTCAGCAGTACTCACCTTATCACCAGAGTTCTTTTCCCACAAAAATAAACTTTTCACTTTTTTAAAGATATCGACATGCACTAACAGATGCTACTCACCCAACCAATCAGCTTGCAACTCCCCCCTGCAGACACACTCCCCTGCTCTCATGCTCATTTCTCTGTCCTGGGATTGCTGCAGTGGTCCAGTGAACATCAACGCAAGCTCGAGGAACAGCATCTCATCTACCGATTAGGCACTCTACAGCCTGCCGGACTGAACATTGAGTTCAATAATTTCAGAGCATGACAGCCCCCCATTTTACTTTCATTTTTAGTTATTTTTTCTTCCTTTTTTTTACATTCTTTTTTACATTTTTTACAATCTTTTTTTGCATTTATTTCATTTCATCTTAGTTTGTTCAGTTTGCTGACCCACTGTTTTTTTCCAAGTTTTTTTTCAGGTTTGCACTTGCTGCTGTTCAATATTCAGTATATTTACACCTAATCTGTACTAATGCTTTGTCTTTCAACACACCATTAACATATTGTTTGCCTTTGCTCCGTGACCTTTTGGTCAGCTATGTGGCCTGGTCCAATCTGCACCTTCTCCTTTGTTATCTCTTGCCCCACCCCCACCTCACTTGTTTATAATCTGTGACTTTTCTAATATTTGTCAGTTCCGAAGAAGGGTCACTGACACGAAACGTTAACTCTGCTTCTCTTTCCACAGATGCTGCCAGACCTGCTGAGTGATTCCAGCATTTCTTGTTTTTATTTCAGATTTCCAGCATCCGCAGTATTTTGCTTTTATTATGGCCTGTTCTCTATTTGGTTCCTCAACGTATTGGTGCAGAAAACTATCCCATATACATTCCATGAATTCCTCCTTGACGTTATTGTGACAAATTTGATTTGACCAATCTATATGCAGATTAAACTCACCCATAATTACAGATGTTGCTTTATCGCATGCATCTCTAATTTCCTGTTTAAGACCATTCCCACATCACCACCACAGTTTGGGGGTCTATATATAACCCCCACTATCGTTTTTTGCCCCTTAGTGTTTCTCAGCTCTTCCCATACAGACTCCACATCATCAGAGCTAATATCCTTCCTCACTATTGGGTGGAAATAAGCCGTTTTACTGATGGTGTGAATATTTGGTCGGAAGCCCATCGCCAGGCATCTCAAGGTTAACTATGTACCCACGTTTCTGAACAGTTTGACTTCGTCTCAAGCATTTACAAAGGAGAGGGATGGCTTGTGTAGCTAGGAAATGTTTGGAGCAGAGACAGAAAACAATGGCTTCAATCTTCTCAATATTTAATTGGCATTGCAGATGTGTGATGTAATACATTTTGAAAGGATGAATGAGGAGAGACAATACAAGTTAAATGGTATAACTATAAAGGTGGTGAAATAACAGAGACACTTGGGTTATTTGTACACAAATCTTTGAAGGTGGCAGGAAAGGTTAACTGGACAGTTAATAAATATATGGCATCCTCGGATTTATAAATAGAGGCAAAATGAACAAAAGCAAGGACATCATGTGAAACATATATAAAATACTAGTTCAGCTGCACATGAAGTCTTGTGTCGAATACTGGGAACCACACTTTAGGAAGGACATGAAGCCTTTGGAGAGGTGACAGAACTGTTTTACTAGAACTTGTCCAGGCATGAGGGATTACAGTTATGTATTTGGGATTGTTCTGCTTAGAGCAGAGAACTCACAGAGGAGATTTCATTGAGGTGTTTAACATTAGGAAGGGTTTAGATAAATTAAATAAAGAGAAACTGTTTCCCATGTCCAAGGGACCGCTAACCAGAGACACAGTTTTAAGGTGATTGGTAAAAGAAGCAGACATGAGGATTTTTGTTTCTGAGTGGTTTGGATTTGGAATACAATGTCTGATAGACTGATGGATACAGATTCAACAGTGGATCCCAAATGGGAATTGGATAAATATCTGAAGCAGAAGAAATGTTAGGATATAGTGAAAGAGTCAGGGAGTGGGAGTAACTGGATTGCTCTTTGAAAGGGCCAGCACTGAATTGATGGGCAGAATAACATCATTCAGGGCTGTGCAATTCTATGATTCTATGATTGTTCCTGTCTGTACTTTCCCAATATTCCTATCCTTTCAACAGGTGTTTGAGAAAGTATCACATAACAGCAGTGTTACCGAATTAGAAACACATGGGATTAAAGGACCAATGTCAGCCGTGGCTCAGTTTGTCGCTCACTCCCCTTTCAATCACAAGCTTCTAGGATCAAGTGTCACTGCAGGACATGATCACAAGAATCAAGGCTGACACTGCAGTGCAGTACTGAGGGAGTGTTGCACTGTCAGAGGTGCCGCCTTATCAAAGAAAAGGTAAAGCCAGGCCCCGTCTGCCCTCTCAGGTGGATGTAAAGATCCTATGGAATTATTTAGAAGGTCAGGGGAATTATTCCCAGTGTCCTGGTCAACATTTACCCCTCAAATTAACATTACAAAAACAGATCTGATCATGATCACACTGCTACTTGTGGGATCTTGCTTAGGCTTTATTAATAGAGACACAGAGTAGAATAGTCAGGATGTTATATTAATCCCATAGAAAAGACTAGTTCATCTGCACCTGGACTATTGTGTCCAATAATGGAAAACCCACTTTAGGAAGAACATTAAACCTTTGGAGAGGGGATAAAAGAGTTTCACTGGAACATTTCCAGGGATGAGGGATTACAGTTATGTAGCTGGGATTGTTCACCTCAGAGTAGGGAAATTTAAAAGGAGATCTGATCGAAATGTTTAAGATTATGAAGGATTTATATAAATTAAATAAAATGAAATTGTTTCCAATGTGCGAGGGGCCATTAACCAGAGGACACAGATTTACAGTGATTGGAAACAAGAAGCAGAGGTGACACAGGGATTTTTTTATACAATGGGTGTTTCGGATTGGCAATGTGTGGTCTGGCAGGCTGAAGGATACAGATTCAATAGTAGATTCCAAAAGGGAATCGGATAGATATCTTAAGGCAGATAAAATGGAAGAATCTGGGAAAGAGCCCGGGTGAGGGACTAACTGGAAGCTCTTCAAAAGTGACAGCACAGACTTGATGGACCAAATGGCCTCCTTCAGTGCAATGCTATTCTATAATTCCTATGATTGTTCCTGCCTGTACTTTCCCAATATTCCTATCCTTTAAACGGGCGTTTGATAAAGTACCACATCACAACCATGTTACCGAATTAGAAACACATGGGATTAAAGGACCAATGTCAGCAGTGGCTCAGTTTGTCGCTCTCTCCCCAATCAGTCACAAGCTTCAAAGATCAAATGTCACTGCAGGACTTGATCACAAGAATCAAGGCTGACACTGCAGTCCTGTACTGAGGGAGTGCTGCACTGTCCGAGGTGCCGCCTTATCAAAGAAAAGGTAAAGCCAGGCCCCGTCTGCCCACTCATGGGATGGAAAGATCCCATGGAATTATTTAGAAGGTCAGCGGAATTATTCCCAGTGTCCTGGCCAACATTTACCCCTCAAATCAACATCACAAAAACAGATCTGATCATGATCACACTGCTACTTGTGGGATCTTGCTGTGAGGAAATTGGCTGTGTTTTTCCTACATTACAAGACTGACTAAACATTAAAAGGTACGCGTTGGTTGTAAATCGCTTTGGGACATGCAGTGGTCATAAAGGCGTTACATAAATGGAAGTGCTTTTTTTATTTTCAATGCCAGCAAGCAGGAACTTAGCTCCGTGACAGAAAACGGAGAGTATTGGAGAATGGTTGTTGCTCGGTCTGGAGGGAAGTACACAGTGGGGTTCCCCAGGGTCACTGTTGGGATCACTGTTGCTGTATGTTAATGTAATGGGCTTGTGTACAGACGGGATAATGTCAAAGTTTCCAGATGACAGGAAACTCAGAAATGTTAATAAAGAGTGTGAAGGATAGTAACAGACTTCAGGAGGACAGAGACTGACTGGTGAAATGTACAGGAACATGGCAGATGTAATTTAAAACAGTGAAGTGTGAAGTGAGACATTTGGGTAGGAAATATGAGGGGAAACAATATAAACTCAATGGTACCATTATAAAGCGGGTGCAGGATTAGAGAGAACTGGAGGTGTACACACACAGATCTTTGAAGGTAACATGTAGTTTCCTTGGTGTTAGAGAGAGACACACAGAGTAATAAAACTCAGGAGGAAATGCTGATTTTTATACATTCTTGGTTAGGTCCCAGCTGGAGAATTGTGTCTAATCCTGAGCACCACACTTTGGTAATGATGTCAAGCACTTAGTGAATATACTGAGGTGATTTACTAGAATGGTACCAGGGACCTGGGAATTCAGTTACGTGGAGAGATTGGAAAAGCTGGGATTGTTCTCTTCAGAGCAGTGAAGGGTAAGGGGAGATTTAATATAGAATTCAAAATCATGAATGGTTTTGATAGAGTAATTAATGTGAAACTGTTTCCAGTGTCAGAAGGTTCAGTATTAAGAAGACACAGATTGAAGGTAATTGACAAAGAACCAGAGGTGAAATGAGGAGAATTTTCTTACTCAGTAAGTTGTTGGGATCTGGAATTCACTGCCTGAAAACATGGTGGAAGCAGGTTCAATAATATATTTCAAAAGAGAATTCAGCAAATACATGAATTGGAATTTAAAAAGCTGGAATGTGGGGCAAGAGGAGGGGAGAGGAACTAATTAGATATCCCTTTCAAAGAGACTGCACTAACACAATGGGCCGAATATCCTCCTTCTGTGCGTCGGGTTTGTGATTCATGATCTGCCCGTGCCCGTTCTTGTTGAGGCAGGTGACACACAAAGCTTCTGCTGTCTCCTCATTTCCATGAATTCTACTTACTGCCCAGGGTGATCCGCACTGCTGTCTGTCTGCACTGTTAACTGGGACAGAACTGTGTGTGAGGCTGACTCGTGTTTCAGCCAGCATTCAGCTTTTAAAGGCAGTCTGTCCCTCTTAAAGGGAAGCTGCACTGAATCACAGGAGGCTGCGTGTGCTGACTGTGAATTCTGCAATTGGAAACAAGGTAAATGGAACATTAGGGCGGCACAGTGGGGCAGTGGTTAGCACTGCAGCCTAACAGCTCCAGCGACCCGGGTTCAATTCTGGGTACTGCCTGTGTGGAGTTTGCAAGTTCTCCCTGTGTCTGCGTGGGTTTCCTTCGGGTGCTGCGGTTTCCTCTCACATGCCAAAGAATTGCAGGTTGATAGGTTAATTTCCCATTATAAATTGCCCCTAGTATAGGTAGGTGGTAGGGAATTATAGGGACAGGTAGGAATATGTGGTAGGAATATGGAATTAGTGTAGGATTAGTATAAATGGCTGGTTGATGATCGGCACAGACTCGGTGGGCCGAAGGCCTGCTTCAGTGCTGTATCTCTAACACTAAAACTAAAAAATTATAGAGGGCTCTGCAGTTCACGGATGTGGTGCTGGAGGCCTTAGTCATCGAGGATGACAGGAGGAAAGAGGCCATGTTTCCATGGCGTGCGGCCGAGGCCCTCAAGTAACGCTCTCTGAAGGGACTGGGAGAAGGTGGCCAGGGATGTCAATGCAAGAGGTGTGGGCCCGAGGACGTGGCAGCAGTGCCAGAAGAAGTTTAATGAGCTCACACGGGTGTTCGATGTCAGTGACTTCATCTCCAAATGGCATCTCCTACCCCCAACATCACCAACATCTCACACTGCTCAATGTACCACACCCCCATCACTCACCCATCAGGAGCACCTAACACTCAGGACTCACACCTAACATTCACATACTCCACCTCACCCTCACACACCTTCCACTGATACCAGCCTCATACCCACCTCTCACTGCCTCCACATACCTCCAGCTATTCAGCTATGGCAGGCACATCACCCAAATACAGTGAAACACAATTACTGATATTCCATCCCATCTCGTACAGGACAAGGTGGCCCATAATCACAGGCGAAGAAGTGAACCGGCGGGGGCCAGGCAGACCTTCATCCGCTGAGCCAAAGGGAGGAGATGGTTCTCCACATCATGGGACCGGCTGTGACAGAGCCCGTAGCATCCGACATGACCAAGAGCATTCAGGATGATGTTATGCACCTGCCTGATGTCCCTTCTTAACTCCCACCTCCCCCTCATCCTGCTGTCTGGGATGATGTACAAGCTGGAGATGGTGGGACCATGGACCTCCTGCTTTCCATCCCACCCCCAATCCCTCAACCCAACCCTCCCCTTCTGATTTTATACTTTCCAACGATAACTGAAAACTGCCAGCTTCCCAGTCACAGCAGCTCCAGGAGACAGAGAAAGAGCAGCAGCACAGCACTGATGGTGACGCCCCATCACTTGCTCTGATACTCACAGCCAACAGCTCAAATACTTACACTGTGTGTGCTGTAGAGGCTGGTATAGAGTCAGAATCTGCACGTGGTGAGTCACCGAGCATGAGTGAGCTGCAGCCAGGCCACGGGGAAAGGATAGTTCATGTGTCAGATCACCGGAGGGCAAGGTCACAAACGAGTTATAATACACAGGACTCAGATATAAACATTGCTGGAACAGCATACAGGAGAATGCTGATCGACATGTACACTGAGGTACTTTGTCCATTGACAGGCCTGTCAGACACTCTGTTATCACTGTCAAGGAACATGGAGGAGTCCGGCTCCAACATGGCACAGGACATTGCACAGAGCTAGAAGCCTATTCCTTCCCCTGTGGAAGTGGTCACTAACTCTATGACAGCATTAGGGGATTCAGCTGCGATACAGTGTTTGGTGACCATTAGATTAGATTAGAACATTACAGCGCAGTACAGGCCCTTCGGCCCTCGATGTTGCGCCGACCTGTGAAACCATCTGACCTACACTGTTCCATTTTCATCCATATGTCTATCCAATGACCATTTAAATGCCCTTACAGTTGGCGAGTCTACTACTGTTGCAGGCAGCGCGTTCCACGCCCCTACTACTCTCTGAGTAAATAAACTACCTCTAACATCTGTCCTATATCTATCACCCCTCAACTTAAAGCAATGACCCCTCGTGTTTGCCATCACCATCCGAGGAAAAAGACTCTCACTATCCACTCTATCCAACCCTCTGATTATCTTATATGTCTCTATTAAGTCACCTCTCCTCCTCCTTCTCTCCAACGAAAACAACCTCAAGTCCCTCAGCCTTTCCTCGTAAGACCTTCCCTCCATACCAGGCAACATCCTATTAAATCTCCTCTGCACCCTGTCCAAAGCTTCCACATCCTTCCTATAATGCAGAGAACAGAACTGCACGCAATACTCCAGGTGCGGTCTCACCAGAATTTTGTACAGCTGCAGCATGACCTCGTGGCTCCGAAACTCGATCCCCCTACTAATAAAAGCTAACACACCATATGCCTTCTTAACAGCCCTATTAACCTGGGTAGCAACTTTCAGGGATTTATGTACCTGGACACCAAGATCTCCCTGTTCATCTACATGACCAAGAATCTTCCCATTAGCCCAGTACTCTGCATTCCTGTTACTCCTTCCAAAGTGAATCACCTCGCACCTTTCCGCATTAAACTCCATTTGCCATCTCTCAGCGCAGCTCTGCAGCCTATCTATGTCCCTCTGTACCCTACAACATCCTTCGGCACTATCCACAACTCCACCGACCTTCGTGTCATCCACAAATTTACTAACCCACCCTTCTACACCCTCTTCCAGGTCATTTATAAAAATGACAAACAGCAGTGGCCCCAAAACAGATCCTTGCGGTACACCACCAGTGACTGAACTCCAGGATGAACATTTGCCATCAACCACCACCCTCTGTCTTCTTTCAGCTAGCCAATTTCTGATCCAAAGCTCTAAATCACCTTCAACCCCATACTTCCGTATTTTCTGCAATAGCCTACCGTGGGGAACCTTATCAAACGCCTTACTGAAATCCATATACACTACATCCACTGCTTTACCCTCATCCACCTGTTTGGTCACCTTCTCGAAAAACTCAATAAGGTTTGTGAGGCACGACCTACCCTTCACAAAACCGTGCTGACTATCGCTAATGAACTTATTCTTTTCAAGATGATTATCAATCATGTCTCTTATAACCTTTTCCAACATTTTACCCATAACCGAAGTAAGGCTCACAGGTCTATAATTACCAGGGCTGTCTCTACTCCCCTTCTTGAACAAGGGGACAACATTTGCTATCCTCCAGTCTTCCAGCACTATTCCTGTCGACAATGACGACATAAAGATCAAGGACAAAGGCTCTGCAATCTCCTCCCTGGCTTCCCAGAGAATCCTAGGATAAATCCCATCTGGCCCAGGGGACCTATCTATTTTCACACTTTCCAAAATTGCTAACACCTCCTCCTTGTGAACCTCAATCCCATCTAGCCTAGTAGTCTGAATCTCAGTATTCTACTCGACAACATTTTCTTTCTCTACTGTAAATACTGACGAAAGATATTCATTTAACGCTTCCCCTATCTCCTCTCATTCCACACACAACTTCCCACTACGATCCTTGAGTGGCCCTAATCTAACTCTAGTCATTCTTTTATTCCTGATATACCTATAAAAAGCCTTCGGGTTTTCCTTGATCCTATCCCCCAATGACTTCTCGTGTCCTCTCCTTGCTCTTCTTAGCTCTCCCTTTAGATCCTTCCTGGCTGGCTTGTAACTCTCAAGCGCCCTAACTGAGCCTTCACGTCTCATCCTAACATAAGCCTTCTTCTTCCTTTTGACAAGCGCTTCAACTTCTTTAGTAAACCACGGCTCCCTCGCTCGACAACTTCCTCCCTGCCTCACAGGCACATACTTATCAAGGACACGCAGTAGCTGCTCCTTGAATAAGCTCCACATTTCGATTGTGCCCATCCCCTGCAGTTTCCTTCCCCATCCTACGCATCCTAAATCTTGCCTAATCGCATCATAATTTCCTTTCCCCCCGCTATAATTCTTGCCCTGCGGTATACACCTGTCCCTGCCCATCGCTAAGGTAAACCTAACCGAATTGTGATCACTATCACCAAAGTGCTCACCTACATCTAAATCTAACACCTGGCCGGGTTCATTACCCAGTACCAAATCCAATGTGGCATCGCCCCTGGTTGGCCTGTCTACATGCTGTGTCAGAAAACCCTCCTGTACACACTGGACAAAAACTGACCCATCTAAAGTACTCGAACTATAGTATTTCCAGTCAATATTTGGAAAGTTAAAGTCCCCCATAACAACTACCCTGTTATTCTCGCTCCTGTCGAGAATCATCTTCGCTATCCTTTCCTCTACATCTCTGGAAGTATTCGGAGGTCTATAGAAGACTCCCAGCAGGGTGACCTCTCCTCTCCTGTTTCTAACCTCGGTCCATACTACCTCAGTAGACGAGTCCTCAAACGTCCTTTCTGCCGCTGTAATACTCTCCTTGATTAACAATGCCACACCCCCTCCTCTTTTCCAATCTTCTCTGTTTTAATTGAAACATCTAAATCCCGGAACCTGCAACATCCATTCCTGCCCCTGCTCTACCCATGTCTCCGAAATGGCCACAACATCGAAATCCCAGGTACCAACCCATTCTGCAAGCTCACCCACCTTATTCCGGATGCTCCTGGCGTTGAAGTAGACACACCTTAAACCAAGTTCTTGCTTGCCAGTGCCCTCTTGCGTCCTTGTAACCTTATCCCTGACCTCACTACTCTCAACATCCTGTACACTGGAAATGCAATTTAGGTTCCCATTCCCCTGCTGAATTAGTTTAAACACCCGCGAAGAGCACTAGCAAATCTCCCCACCAGAATATTGGTACCCCCCTGGTTCAGGTGACGACCATCCTGTTTGTAGAGGTCCCACCTACCCCAGAATGAGCCCCATTGTCTCAGCTTCCACAGCAGCACAGACGGCAGACACCCAGTGTCTCAGTGATCCGGTGGATTACATGGATTGCTGAGGTGTCATCAAGTGGGATTTACAGTGGATCCGTGGAGCATGAACCTGCTTTCCTCTCTCAGGATGACAGTATTTGTTCTCCCTTCACTGTCACTCCACCAATGTCCTTGCTGTTACTCATCAGCCAGCCCAGGCTGCTGCTGCCCATATCGAGGTGGTGCAGTCTGAATCCGAGACCTCAGTGCCCAGAGCCGCTCGAGGACGCCCTCCAAGGCAATCTGCAGTCACCCCCCAGTGAAAGTCAGCAGCCTTTCACCAGCCATGCTGCAGTCACTGGAGAAACATTGCGTAGGAGCACAAGGCAGGTCGAGGGAACTCACAAGACAGGCACCAAGGGAATACACAAGTGTGAATAGTTCTGTTTTGTTTGTTTAATTGGTGATGGATAGAGATGTTAATGAAAAGGTTTTTGTTGGTGGCTTTTATTGCAGGATGGTGACCAAGGGGAAGCTGTCACGGGGCGTTCAGATGGGTGTAATGGTGGAGAATGGGGGGGGGGCATACATGGTGGGACAGGGAAGTTGTCCTGTGGTATCTGGAAACTTGGCAGGGACTCTCCGACAGCCTGTCCGGGTCGAAGGCAACCAGGAAATATCCTCCCTGCCTCCTCCGCTTCCTCCTGAGGGAGCCTCCGGATTCCTGGTGCCAATGACTGTGTCCTCATGATGGTGATGATATGAAGGGTGCAGCAGAACACCATGCACTTGGACACCTGCTCCAGTGTGTACTGGAGGGCTCTCCCAGAGCGGTTCAGACATTGTAAGAATTGCTTCATCACACCGATGGTCTGTTCCACTGTGTTCCTGCTGGAGTGTTTGTTTGACTGGCAGTGGAAAGTGGGTTTGGGGATGTAGGAGGTATAGCCATGTCTGGGGTGTGGGGGTCCATTGTCTCTGAGGAACCGCATTCCGGTTTTCCATGGAGCTCCGAAATATTGGGACCAGCTGACTGTTTCAGAATGAAGGTATCCTGGCTGGTGCCAGGATAGTGGACATTCACCAACATGATCCACTGGGCATGCTCACACACCAACTGCACATTAATGTAGTGAGAGTTCCACCAGTTCCTGTATCTCTCCCCGTTGTCAAGGGGACCCCGCAGAGCCACCTACACCATCACGAATCCCGATATCCTGACAAAGCCACAGGACCTTTCATCCTGCTTCTCTCTGCTGAGGATTGGACACAGGGCAGTCTTTGAGGTGGACAGGGGTAGACACTGAATGAGGGTCCACTGATACCCCACAAGCCTGAGGATTGGACACCGGGCAGTCTTTATAGATCCAATAGTTGGATACAGAAACTTACCAGGTGCACCAATAATAGCGAGGATGGGATCGTAAATCGTTTCAATCATCTTCAGTGCAAAATAGATCCGCCATTCTAATGTTATCCAAAAATAATCTGCAATAATTTCGCCAAGCCAATAGGAGAAACTCCTGCTGCCCATTGTTGTAACATTCCAATCTATTGTTCTCAGATTCTGACCCATTGTTGTAACATTCCAATCTATTGTTCTCAGATTCTGACCCATTGTTGTAACATTCCAATCTATTGTTCTCAGATTCTAACCCATTGTTGTAACATTCCAACCTATTGTTCTCAGATTCTGACCCATTGTTGTAACATTCCAATCTATTGTTCTCAGATTCTAACCCATTGTTGTAACATTCCAATCTATTGTTCTCAGATTCTGACCCATTGTTGTAACATTCCAATCTATTGTTCTCAGATTCTGACCCATTGTTGTAACATTCCAATCTATTGTTCTCAGATTCTGACCCATTGTTGTAAGATTCCAATTCATTGTTATCAGATTCTGATATATCCTCTCCATCTCACTGCAGCCACGGATCCCTGTTCGTGTCAGGGTTGATGCTCCAACTGAAACTATGGGATAGCACTTTGAATGGAGCCCATTATTAATAGAAGAGGGAAACCCTCCAGTGACGCAATTAGTGTCCATAGTGACTGACATTAATTACAGTCACTGAACAAACAGGTTCAGTCAACCCCTTTCAATCCAACACTTTTTGTACCACAATAAAGTAAAAGATTGACCTGGTTTAGATAGGATATATGAGGTTTGTTGAGGGAAAGAATGGTGGACATAGCAGGGGCACTGGCCAGAATCTTACAATCCTCCTTAGATATGAAAGAGTTGTCAGAGGACTGGAAGGCTATAAATGTCACACCCTGTTTCCAAAAGGAGAGATTCGATAAACCCTGTAACTATGTTGGTGTTGGTGTTTGGTAATTTCTAGAGGCCGTAGCCCAGTGCAAATAGATATCTTGCTTGGGAAAACAGGGTATAATAAATAACACGTGCCAGTGAGGATAGAAATAGGAATATGGTGCAGTTAAACACGTGGCTGAACAGCTTGTGTAGAAGGGAGGGTTTCTGATATCGAGACGATTGGGATCTCTTCTGGGACAGATGGGACCTTTACAAGAAGGACGGGTTGCATCTAAACTGGAGGGGCACAAATATCCTGGCTGCGAGTTTTGCTAGCGTCACTCGGGAGGGTTTGAACTAGTGTGGCAGGGGGTGGGAAGCAGAGCAGAAGGACAGAAAGTGAAATAAATGAGGGGGAACAAGTAAATAAGGCCAGTAAGACGAAGAGGAAGAGCAGGCAGGGAGATGTTGCGGAGCACAGCGGGACTGGCGGTCTGAAGTACATTTGTTTCAATGCAAGAAGTATAACCGGTCAGGCAGATGAACTTAGAGCTTGGATTATTACTTGTAAATCTGATGTTGTTGCTATTACAGAGAATTGGTTGAGGGAAGGGCAGGATTGGCAGCTAAATGTTCCAGGCTTTAGAAGCGTCAGGCGGGATATACGGGGTGTAAAAGGGGTGGGTGAGTTGCATTACTGGTTAAGGAGAATATCACAGCTGTACTGCGGGAGGACACCTCGGAGGGGGCATGCTGCGAGGCAATATGGGTGGAGCTCAGGAATAAAAAGGGTACAGTCACGATGTTGGAGGTTTACTACAGGCCTCCCAACAGCCAGTTGAAGGTAGAGGAGCAGATATGTAGACAGAGTTTGGAAAGATGTAAAGGTAACAGGGTTGCAGTGGTGGGTGATTTTAACTTCCCCAATATTGACTGGGACTCACTTAGTGCTAGGGGCTTGGATGGGGCAGAATTTGTGAGGAGCATCCAGGAGGGCTTCTTGAAACAATACGTAGATAGTCCAACTAGGGATGGGGCCGTACTGGACCTGGTATTGTGGAATGAGCCCGGCCAGGTGGTCGAAGTTTCAGTCGGGGAGCATTTCCGGAACAGTGACCATTATTCCATAAGTTTTAAGGTACTTGTGGATCAGGATAAGAGTAGTTTTCGGGTGAAGGTGCTAAATTGGGGGAAGGCTAATTGTAACAATATTAGGCAGGAACTGAAGAATTTAGATTGGGGGCGGCTGTTTGAGGGTAAATCAGCATCTGACATATGGGAGTCTTTCAAGCGTCAGTTGATTTGAATCCAGGACCAGGATGACCCTGTGAAGAAGAGCGATAAGTTTGGCAAGTTTCTGGAACCTTGGATAACGCGGGATATTGTGAGTCTAGTCAAAAAGAAAAAGGAAGCATTTGTAAGGGCTGGAAGGCTTGGAACAGACGAATCATTTGAGGAATATAAAGACAGTAGGAAAGAACTTAAGCAAGGATTCAGGAGGGCGAAAAGGGTTAACATGAAGTCATTGGCAAACAGGATTAAGGAAAATCCCAAGGCTTTTTATATGTATATAAAGAGCAAGAGGGTAACCAGGGAAAGGGTTGGCCCACTCACGGACAGAGAAGGGAATTCTACGTATGGAGCCAGAGGAAATGGGCGAGCTGCTAAATGAGTACTTTGCATCAGTATTCACCAAGGAGAAGGACTTGGTGCATGATGAGCCTAGGGAAGGGAGTGCAGACAGCCTCAGTCATCCCATTATCAAAAAGGAGGAGGTGTTGGGTATCTTGCAAAGCATTAAGGTAGATAAGTCCCCAGGGCCTGATGGGATCTAACCCAGAATACTGAGGGAGGCAAGGGAAGAAATTGCTGGGGCCTTGACAGTAATCTTTGCATCCTCATTGGCGGCAGGTGAGGCCCCAGAGAACGGGGGAATAGCCAATGTTGTTCCTTTGTTTAAGAAGGGTGGCAAGGATAATCCAGGAAATTATTGGCCGGTGAGCCTTACGTCAGTGGTTGGGAAATTATTAGAGAGGGTTCTTCGGGACAGGATTTACTCCCATTTGGAAACAAATGGACGTATTAGCGAGAGGAAGCATGGTTCTGTGAAGGGGAGGTCGTATCTCACTAATTTGATTGAGTTTTTGAGGAAGTGACGAAGATATTAGATGAAGGAAGGGCATTGGATGTTATCTATATGGACTTCAGTAAAGCCTTTGACAAGATGGCAGACTGATACAAAATGTGAAGTCATATGGGATCAGAGGGGAGCTGGCAAGATGGATACAGATCTGGCTCAGTCATAGAAGACAGAGGGTAGCAGTGGAAGTGTGCTTTTCTGAATGGAGGGATGTGACTAGTGGTATTCCACAGGGATCAGTGCTGGGACCTTTGCTCTTTGTAGTATATATTAATGATTTGGAGGAAAATGTAGCTAGTCTGATAAGTACGACACAAAGGTTTGTGGAGTTGCGGACAGTGATGAGGATTGTCAGAGGATACAACAGAATATAGATCGGTTGGCGACTTGGGTGGCGAAATGGCAGATGGAGTTTAATCTGGAAAAATGTGAGGTAATGCATTTTGGAAGGTCTAATGCAGTTGGGAAGTTTACAGTAAATGGCAGAACGCTTAGGAGTATTGACAGGCAGAGAGATCTGGGCGTACAGATCCACAGGTGACTGAAAGTGGCAACGCGGGTGGATAAGGTAGTCAAGAAGGCATACGGCATGCTTACCTTCATCTTTCGCGGCATAGAGTATAAAAATAGGCAAGTCATGTTGCAGCTGTACAGAAATATAGTTAGGCCACACTTACAATATTGCGTGCAATTCTGGTCGCCACACTACCAGAAGCACGTGGAGGCTTTGGAGAGGGTACAGAGGAGGTTTACCAGGATGTTGCCTGGTCTGGAGGGTATTAGCTATGAGAGAAGGTTGGATAAACTCGGAATGTTTTCACTGGAACGACGGAGGTGGAGGGGCGACATGATCGAGGTTTACAATGTTATGAGCGGCATGGACAGAGTGGATAGTTACAAGCTTTTTCCCAGGGTGGAAGAGTCAGTTTTTGGGGACATAGGTTTAAGGTGAGAGGGGCAACGTTCAGAGGGGATGTGCGAGGCAAGTTCTTTACACAGAGGGTGGTGACTGCCTGGAACCTGTTGCCGGGGGAGGTGTTGGAAGCAGTTACCGCAGAGACGTTTAAGAGGCATCTAGACAAATACGTGAATAAGATGGGTATAGAGGGATCCGGACCCTGGAAGTGCAGAAGGTTTTAGTTTAGGCAGGCATCGTGATCGGAGCAGGCTTGGAGGGCTGAATGGCCTGTTCCTGTGCTGTACTGTTATTTGTTTGTTCTTTGACATTCAGCACTGATAGGTTAATGGAACATCATGTCTGATAATCTTAATCAAGTTAGTTGATGACATAACTGTGAGTGTTGCTGAGGATAATGTGTTTTGTCTTATGTATATGGACTTTCAAAAGGCTTGTGATCAAATGACATTTCATTGAATTGTTATGAAAGATGGAACACATGGATTAATGTGACAGTGATAGTGTGGATATGACACTGACTCATGGACAGAAAGCAGAGAGAAGTGGTGAACAGACATTGTTCAGACTGGGAGAGGGGGAGTATACAGTATTGTGTCTCAGGGGTCCGTATTGGAACTAGCGCTGTTCCTGACATACAAATAGATATATGAATGACATAGACCTTTATGTAAAGAAAAACATAATTTCATGTCTTTCAGATGACATGAAACTCATAACAAGGGTGGCAAAAGGACAGACCACAGAATCATCCAACCTCACAGACCTTGTTTTTTAAAGAATTATTCCGGATTCATATCCAACCACAATTTATTTCTCATTCTAATTTATTTGTGTGTGGTTCTCGTGTCAGTGTCTGCGTGAATGCAGTATATTTTAATTATTTTATTTAGACTCAATTAGAATTTTGAAATGTAATAAACTTACTTCTAGTTTAAACTCAAGAAAACCTGTCTGATTGGTTCTTTCACGATCACAACAAACACTCACTGAGGTGGCAAGCACGTCCACTGTTAAAAATGAATAAACCTTGTTGTGATCAAATAAACACGAGGACAAATGGGGAGACTGGGACCCATCCTCATCTGTTTTCGACAGACATCTGGAAGTTCCAGTGACCATAACCCAACAACAAACGAGAAATTGGAGTCACAGGGTTACACATCATAGAAACAGTCCCATTGGCCCACCGTGTCCACGCCCGCCATCAGGCCTATCTATTCTAATCCCATTTTCCAGCACTTGGCCCGTAATCTTGTACGGTATGGCGTTTCAAATGCTCATCTAAATACATCTTAAACGTTGTTGTGAGGCTTCCTGACCTTCACCCCTTCAGGCATCTGTTCCAGATTCCAACCACCCTCTGGGTGAAAATAATTTTTCCTCAAATTTTCTTTATACCTCCTGCCCCTTAATTTCAGTCTTTGCCCCCCTAGTTATTGACACTTCTGATAAGGGAAAAGGTTTCTTCCTATCTCAGTCCTTATAATTTTGTGCACCTCAGTCAGGTCCCCAGTCAGCCATCTCTGCGCTAAGGAAAACAACTCTAGCCTATCCAGTCTCTCTTCATAGCTGAAATTCTCCAGCCCAGGCAACATCCTGGTGAATCTCCTCTGCAGCCTCCCCAGTGCAATCACATCCTTCCTATAGTGTGGTGACCAGATGTGTACACAGTACTCCAGCTGTGCCCTCACTAGCGATTTATACAGCTCCATCATAGCCTCCCTGCTCTTACATTCTATAACTTGGCCAATCAAGGCACGTGTCCCATATGCCTTCCTAACCACCTTATCTCCTTGTACTGCTGCTTTCAGTAATCTATAGACAAGTACACCATGGTCCTTCTGACCCTCTGGACTTCCAGGGGTCCTCCCTTGCATTGTATATTCCCTTGCCCTGCTATTCCTCCCAAAATGCATCATCTCACATTTCTCAGGATTAAATTCCATTTGCCACTGTTTGCCCATCTTAATAGCCCATCTATATCGTCCTGTTATCTAAGGCTTCCCTCCTCACTATTTTCAACACCGTCAATTTTCGTGTCATCTGCGAACTTACTGATCATGCCTCCTATATTCACGTCTAAATCATTGATGCATACTACAAACAGCAAGGGTCCCAGCACCGATCCCGGTGGTACACCACTGGTCACAGGCTTCCACTCGCAAAAACAGCGCTCAACCATCACCCTCTGCCTCTCGCCACTAAGCCAATTTTGGATCCAATTTGCCAAATTACCCTGGATCCCATGGTCTCTTACCTTCTTAACCAATCTCCCATGCGGGACGCTATCAAAAGCCTTACTGAGGTTCATGTAGACTACATGAACTGCTTTATCCTCATTGACACATCTAGTCACCTCCTCGAAAATTCAAGCAAGTTTTTTAGACACGATCTCCCCCTGACAAAGCCATGCTGACTATCCCTGATTAATCTCTGCCTCTCCAAGTGGAGATTAATCCTGTCCTTCAGATTTTTTTCCAATAGTTTCCCAACCACTGATGTTAGACTCACTGGCCAGTAATTACCTGGTATATCCCTGCTACCCTTCTTGAATATGGTACCACATTCGCTGTCCACCAGTCCTCTGGTACCCCTTTGGCCAGAGAAGTGGCAAAAACAACTGATCGTGAGAAAACAATTACAAATTTCAAAGCAGTTTTATTGTGTTTTCCACTGCTAGAGCACTAAAATATCCACATTCGAAGCCAGTACCCTCCGAAGCCAGCGCAAACGAACACGTGAACATACGAATTAAGAGCAGGAGTAGGCCACTCGGCCCCTCAAGCCTGCCTTGCCATTTAAAAAGATCATCGCTAATCTGATTTTAACCTCAACTTTAACTTCTCACCTACCTCCGATAACCTGTTACCCCCTGGTTTATCAAGAATCTATCTACCTCTGCTTTAAAATATTTAAAGACTCTGCTTCTACTGCCTTTTGAGGAAGAGAGTTCCAAAATCTCACAACCCTTTGACAGAAAGAAATTCTCCTCTTTCCTGTTTTAAATGGGCGACCCCTTATTTTTAAATAGTGACCCCTAGCTCTAGATTCTCTCACAATGGGTAACATCCTTTTCCACATGCACCCTGTCAAGACCACTCATGATCGTATATGTTCCAGTCAAGTCGCCTCTTACTCTTCTCAACTGCAGCGGATACAATCCTCGCCTGTCCAATCCTTCCTCCTAAGACAATCCACCCAATCTAAGTATTAGTCTCGTCAACCTTTTCTGAACTGCTTACAATGCAGTTACATCATTCCTTAAATAAGGAGACCAGTACTGTACACAGTACTCCAGATGTGGTCTCACCAATGCCCTGTACAGCTAAAGCATAATCTCCCTACTTTTGCATTCAATTCCCCTCATGATAATCGATAACATTCTATTAGCTTTCCTAATAACGGGCTGTACCTGCATACTAACCTCTTGCGATTCATGCAGTAGAACACCCAGATCCCTCTGCATCTCAGAGCTCTGCAATCTCTCAACATTTAGATTAATGATTCTTTTTTATTCTTCCTGCCAAAATGGACAAGTTCACATTTTTCCACATTGTACTCCATTTGCCAGATCTTTGCCCACTGACTTCACCTATCTATATTCCATTTTTAACCTCCTGATGTCCTCTTCACAACTTACTTTACTGCCTAACTTTGTGTCATCAGCAATTTTAGCAACCATACCTTTGGTCCATTCATCCAAGTCATTTCTATAAATTGTAAAATGTTGAGGCCCCAACATTGATTCCTGTGTCACACCACTCATTTCACCTTGCCAACCAGAAAATGATTTATTTATGCCTACCTTCTGTTTCCTGTGAGCTAGCAAATCTTCTATCCATGCCAATATGTTACCCCCTACACCATGAGCAATACCGTTTGATGTGACACCTTATCAAATGCATTCTGGAACTCTAAGTACAGTACATCCACCTGTTTCCCTTTCTCCACAGCACATGCTACTTCTTCAAAGAAGTCGAATAACTTTTGTTAAACATGATTTCCTTTTCAGAAAACCATGTTGACTCTGCCTGATTATCTGATTTTTCTAAGTGTCTGCTATTATGTCTTTAATAATAACGTCTCACATTTTCTGCAAGACAGATATAAAGCTAACTAGCCTGGAGCTTCCTGCTTTCTGTCTCCCTGTCTTTTTGAATAAAGGAGTTCCATTTGCAATAAAGGAGTTACATACAGAGTAAAGTAACTCGGTACAGGTTAACATCCTATCAGTTGAAAAGTTGAGTAATGTAGCTGGACAGTTAGGGATTACTCTCCGTCCAAAAGCTCGGAAACCCGAAATCCTAAGACCCGTGTGCAACCATTTTTCACTTGAAGCTGAAGACTCACACAGGGTTAGAATTACTAACAGATAGAGTAATGTTAGCTATGGTAAAACTAGAACAGAAGAGACTAGAATTAGAATTCCAGAGAGAGCGAAAAGAGCAAAGTGAAAGGGAAAAAGTAAGAGTATTCCAGAAGGAGAAGGAAGAAAGGGAGTTGAGGTGGCTCAAACAACTAGAGGAAGACCCAATACACCCAGTGAAGGCACAGCTAGTGAGGGAGCTACCCCGAGATCAGGACCATGTACTGAGCTCTTAAAGTTCTCCCAGTTCATGAGAAAGTTCAATGAGGAGGATGGCAGAATTTTTTGTCACTTTTGAAAAACTTGCAAAGCAGCTGAAATAGCCCGCAGAGAGATGGACACTGTTTTTGCAAAATAAAATAACAGGAAAAGCCCATGAGGTTTATTCACTGTTGCCAGATGAAAGTTCATCAGATTTTGTGATGACGAATAATGCTATCCTGGGTACATACGAGATAGTACCAGAGGTGTACCAGCAAAAATTCTGAACCCTTCGAAATCGGCTTGACTAAACTTACCTCGAGTTTGAAAGAGGTAAGCAGCTTCGGAACATAGGAGCTGGAGTAGGACATTCAGCCCATCGAGCCTGGCCCGCCATTCAATATCATAATGGCTGATCATCCACTTCAATACCTTTTTCCCACAATATCCCCATATCCTATTATGTCACTGGTATTTAGAAAACTGTCAATCTCCACTTTAAACATACACAATGACTGAGCTTCCACAGCCCTCCAGGGTAGAGAATTCCAAAGATCACAACCTTCTGAGTAAAGAAATTTCCCCTCATCTCTGTCCTAAGTGGCTTCTCTGTTATTTTAAAATTGTATCTGCTGGTTCTAGACTCCCCAACCAGAGGAAACATTTTACCAGCATCTACCCGGTCTAGCCATTTCAATATAATGTATGTTTCAATGAGATCATGGTGGGTGTGTGGAATGCGCTGCTAGCGGTGGTAGTAGAAGCAGATACATTAGGGGCATTTAAGCGACTCTTGGCTAGGTACATGGACGATAGTAGAATGAAGCATAGGTAGTTACTTAGATCTTGAGTAGGTTAAAGGTTCGGCACAACACCGTGGGTCGAAGGGCCTGTACTGTGCTGTACTGTTCTATGTTCTATGACCTCTCGTTCTTTGAAACTCTAGAGAATACAGGCCCAGTTTCCCCACTCTCTCTTCACAGGACAGTCCCGCCATCCCAGGAACAAGTCTGGTGAATCTTCATTGCACTCCCTCTATGGCAATAATATCCTTCCTGAGGTAAGGGAACCAAAACTGCACACAGTACTCCAGGTGTGGTCAAACCAAGGTTCTATACAATTGAAGCAAGGCTTCACTACTCTTGTACACAAGTCCTCTTGTGATAAAGGCTAACAGACCATTAGCCTTCCTAATTGCTTGCTGCACCTGCATGTTAGCTTTCAGTGACTTATTGACAAGGACACCCAGATCCCTTTGTACATCTACACTTCCTAATCTCTTACCATTTAAGAAATGCTCTGCACATCTGTTCCTCCTACCAAAGTGGATAACCTCACATTTGTCCACTTTATATTGCCTCTGCCATGTTCTTGCCCACTCACTAAGTCTGTCCAAATTCCCTTGAAACCGCTTTGCATATTCCTCACAGCATGCATTCGCACTTATTTTGGTATCATCTGTGAACTTGGAAATATTACGTTTGTCCTCATATCCAAATCATTGATATATGTTGTGAACAGCTTGGGCCCAAGCATTGATCCATGCAGCACCCCACTAGTCGCAGCTGGCTAACGCAAGAATGCACCATTTATTCCTACTCTCTGCTTTCTGCCTGTTAACCAATCCTTAATGCATACACATATATTATCTCCTATTCCATGTGCTTTAATTTTGTTAACCGATCTCTTGTGGGATATTTTATCGAAAGCCTTCAGAAAATCCAAGCATACCACGTCTACGGACTCCCCTTTACCAATTCGGTTAGTAACATCCTCAATAAAATCTCGAACAGGTTCGTCAAGAATGATTTCCCATTCATAAATCCATGTTAACTATGCCCAATCAGATCATTATTATCCAAGTGTCCATTTATCACATCCTTTGGAATAGATTCCAGCTTTTTGCCAACGACTGATGTAAGGCTAACAGATCCTTAATTTCCGGTTTTCTTTCTCCCTCCCTTCGTTAATAGTGGAGTGACATTTGCTACCTTCCAATCTGCAGGAACCGCTGTGGACTCTAGAATTTTGAAAGATGATCATCAATGAACCCACTATCTCCATAGTTACCTCTTTCAACACTCTGAGATGCAGGATATCATATCCTGGGGCCTTGTCAACCTTCAGCCCCATTATTTTCTCCAATGCAACTTTCTTCCTAATACTAATTTCCTTCACGTCCTCATTCTCCCGAGTCCCTTGGATCTCTAATTCTGGGAGATTTCTTGTATCTCCCTCAGTTAGGACAGACACAAGATAATCATTTAGCTTCTCTGCCATTTCTCTGTCCCCCATTATAAATTCTCCTGACTTTGCCGCAATGGACCCACATTTGTCTTAACCAAGCGTTTCCTTTTTATGTATCTATAGAAGATTTTACAGTCTGTTTTTATGTTTTCTTTTGACCAGTAGATATTGACACTCAAGATAGAGCCCACATATGTAAACCTCAGATCGTTCTCGAGGATTTCAAAAACTCGCTCTCCCTCCCATTAAAACCCACAAAGAGGGGCAAGAGGTTCAAAGAGCCAGGCTGGTTGCTTTGCAGGCTGATGAATTTTCTCTTGTGCACAAGGCCTTAGCACCAAAGGGAAACACTTCCCTTGTCTCCCCGAAGACCAGAGAATAAAAGGAGGATGATTGGATCCCGGCTAGCCGTGGGCTAGAAGGAAAAGCTGGACACACGGGGGCCCATCCTCAAGCCAAATAGGACGATACTGAGACCAGGAGTAATGGCCGACGATCTGTATGTTTCCACTGTAATAAGGCCGATCACCGTCGAGCTGAATGATGGAAATGACGGGGAAAACCTGTATGATTAATCAGAGTCCACTAGATCAGTGCAGGAAAACGGGCCCCGATGGAAAGCACGGCAGATCAGACTGTGCCTCTAACTGCGGCAGTCAGACCCAGTAAACCTACCACAGAGAGAGCAGGAAAACTTAACAAAATCACCGAGAGATACCTGGAATTTGTATCCCAAGAAAAAGTGTTCCCATACTCCTCCAATGAGGCAAGCAAGCCCATAGTCATACTGAGGGATACAGGGGCCACCCAATCCCTTCTGCTGGGAAAAGGCATGACCTTCCTCCGAGCGTGCAGTGAATGCTCGAGTGTTAGTGAATGGTATCGGAAGATGGTATATGTCCATACTTTTATATCGGGTGCACTTGGAGTGTGATCTAGTTTCAGGACGGTAACCATGGAGATTGTACCTAGTTTACCGGTGGATGTGTCGACCTACTCCCAGGTAATAATCTGACAGGGGAAAAGGTGGCAGCTTCCCCAGTAGTTCTCGAGAAATCAAAAGAGGTCAGGGAGAAAGAGCAGTTACAGGGGAAGGTCCCTGACATTCTCCCTGATAGTGTGGTGACTCGGTCCATGGCCAAACAATCCCTTGAACTGACACTGCAGATGGATGACCCTACTGGCTGGTTGTCTGAAACCTTCTTTCGGAAGGTAATGGACCCAAAGGATGTGTTAAACAGATCTTCCTTAGTTGAGGCTCAGCAACAGGACCCAGTGTTAAAAATATATCACAGACTGCCCAAACAAAAACTGAAGCAGAGGGAGTTTCAGAGTGCTACTATTTAAAGAATGAGGTGCTGATGAGGAAGTGGAGACCTCCTCACAGACCTGCGGATGAAGAGAGGACAGTGGTTCACCAGATAGTGGTGCCACTGAGGTCCACTTAAAGAAATATTAAGAATGGCCCACGAACTTCCAATGGCTGGACATGTCGGTGTATGAAAAATCGAAGCCCACATCAGACAGCATTCTGACTGGCCACAACTCCACAAAGATGTGGTAGAGTTCTGTAAAACTGGTCAGACGTGCCAGGTTGTGGGGAAGCCTCAATCTGCAGTTAAACTTACACCCCTAATTCCCATACCAGCTTTTGGGGAACCCTTCAGCAGAGTGTTGGTGGATTGTTCGGGACAACCACTGAAAACAATAGAGGGATTACCAGTATCTTCTCACCATTTTGGATGTGGTGACCCGATTCCCAGAGACCATTCTCCGGAACAACTATCTCTGCCAAGGTAGTTGTGGAGGGGCTAACCCAATACTTTACCCGATATGGGCTGCCTGCTGAGATCCAGATGGACCAGGGTAAACATTTTATGTCTAATCTTTTTGAAACGGTCATGGGTAATCTGGACATAACCCAAATAAAGTCCAAGGCTTACCAACCACAGTCACAAGGGCCTTTGGAGCAGTACCACCAGAACCTAAAAACAATGTTCAGGCCATACTGCTATGAGAAACCCCATGACTGGGACATAGGGTTGGGATTTATCCTGTTGCCTATCAGGGACTTAACCAATGATTCCACTGGCTCTCGTCTCTTTGAATTAGTTTTTGGACACGAGGTGAGAGGTTCTCTTTAACTAATCAAGGAGAAGTTTTTGGGAAAGAGGAATGAGTCTTCCGTGTTAGACTACATTTCCATGCTCTGGGAGCGGCTCAGGGGAGCCTGTGCAATGGCTCAGGAACACCTAAAGATCTCCCAGGCAGCTGTGAAAATGTAAACATAAAGAAATGTCAAGGTTAGAACATTTCAGCCCAGAGACCATGTATTGTTACTACTCCCAATGCAGGGGGAACCCCTGAAATCCCGGTTCAGTGGTCCATATCGAGTGGCAAAAGGAACAGTCAGGTGAATTATTTAATTGACACCCCAGACCAAAGGAAAAAAAAAGTAAAGGCTGTGGAGGGGACAGACAACTACAGATCTGTCAGACAGTCAGGAGGGAAGGATTGAAAAGAATCGTGAGGACAGGTTAGAGGAGGGCCAGGAGGAATACCAACTGGAATTTCCTATTCTCCGATTAGTCAACCCTGAAATATTAGATAAATTAATCCCTACACTCTCCTCCTTAAATGCAGGTCCAAGAGGCACCCTAAATAGGCTGCAAACAGCATTTATATAAACATGCAATGGCAAGGAAAGGTCCCAAACATGCAAGCCAATGGTGAGGGTGATGCCTTGCTTAGTCGAAGTGCCGCAGGAGAGTGCAGTGAAAGCTGGACAGACATCTGCGAACACTAATATCCCAGAGAATATAGGGCAGATTAGAAAAAAGGATCCTCCCCATAGTAAAGGGAAAAGTGAAGGGAAAATACCCTCAAGTAACCAGCACTTGTGTACCTCACCAGAAAGCTAAAAGTGAGCTCAGTGTGGATCTACCCACTGAAGAACCCAATGATCAGATCCCAAACCCAAATCTAATCAAACCCAACAATTTCAAAGCAGAACTCAGTAAGAACAAAGGCCCAGAGGAAATCTCAGCCACCTCACTGGGGTTAAAGAAACTACTTATTACTCACTGTCGGTTTAGGGAGAAAGATTATCAAGGTGCAGGAACCTGAATGGTTAACGCTTCATTGCAGGAGAGAGAAAAAAATATATAGTAGCTGTTGATACTTTGTCCAGAGTCGAACCCGACACATAACCATCCCAGAAAAAAACTCCAACTCAATTAAATCAGCACAACTGTAACAGAAAATGTCAGCTGCAGTAATTCTAAGGTTAATGTGTGAATTTGAGAAGTGATTATTGGGAATAAATGTGTGTTTCCATCTATTTCTTCCCACAATTCTGCAATGAAATGCTCCTATTATCACATTTGCAGTGTCAAGATAACACAATATGCCAAATGATGAATTTTAATTCATAGATTGGAAACTTACACTAAATATTTAATGGAAAAATCCGACAGTTAAACTTGAAAAAACAGGCAGCCAAGATGGCCACCGCAATTGGCATCTGAAATACTTTTTCACATTCCAAGGCCTACAACAGGAGACACGTCTGATGAGCCTGGACCCAAATCACTGGCTTGTTCCAGCGATTGAATTACCTAAGCTTACAATCATTAACATTGCATACAAGGCCACCCTGACACACGGACTTTGAAAGAGCAAACTCCTCCAAGTGTAAATACTGGTATCCTGAACCCTGGGGAGATACAAGTTTCCAACCTTGAATCTCATTATAAGGGTCTAGAGAATACAATGAGGCAGTCATGAGACCGTCTGCACATCTCTGTGAAAGCTGTTAGTTTCCGCTGGACAAAGACAGACAAGCCAGTGTTTCAAATTGTGCAGAAGCAGAAGGGTTGCGTCCCTTCTTTCTCTTCAGATCACATCACAAGTTTGAAAACCACATCCGACTGCGGTCCCTCCAAGTCTATATATTACTACAGACAGAGACATCAGGGAAAGGAAGACACCTACAAGTCTGCCTCCAAGAAATCCCTGAGCCATGTGGGCCAGCCACAAAGGACACTTCAAATAGCCAAAGACTTCAAGAATACAACTTCAGCCAGAAGACCTCCGAATCGTCCAACCTCACAGAATGAGTATTTTATTTTTATATTTATTCTGGACTCCAATCCACCCAAAAATTTACTTCTCACTCTGTAATCTATTTCTGTGTGATTCTCGTGTGGATGTGTTTTATATTGTTAAGTATAATAAACTCACCTCTTTCGTGTTTCAACTTTCTAAACTCCTCTCAACTTTCTGTAGTATTGAGTTCTCAGTGTCGGATATATGCTTTCCTTTTCTGTCTTATCTTACCATATAGGATCCTTGACATCCATGGGACTCGAGATTTGGCCGCCTCACCCTTTTTCTTTGTGGGAACATGTTTACACTGATCCCCTTGAATTTCCAATTTGAATGCCTCCCAGTGCTCTGAGACTGATTTACCTTCAAGTCGCTGTTTCCAGTCCACTTTCGCTCCGCGGTTTAGTAAAATTGGCCTTGCCCCAATTAGAACTCTAACTCCTATTGTATGTCTGTTCGTTTCCATAGTTATGTTATAACTGACTGAATTATGATCACTCCCACCAAAATGCTCTCCCCTGACATTCCATCCACCTGCCCATCGTCATTTCCTAAAACAAAGTCTAAAACTGCACCCTTTCCTGTTGGACTTTCTGCATGCTGGACAAAAATGTTGTCCTGAATGCACCTCAAGAATTCTGCTCCCTCAATTCTTTTCATACTGAAACTATCCTCGTTAACATCGGGGTGATTAAAATACCCTACTATTACTGCCCTGTTGTTCTTGCACTGCTCAGAGACTTGCCTACTTATGTGCTCCTCGATTAACCTCTGACTATTTGGCTGTCGAGATCACACTCCCAGCAGTGGTTCCTCAGCTGAATCCATATGGCCTCACTTGATGAACCTTCCAACATATCATCCCTCCTCACAGCTGCAAAAGATTCCTTGACCAGAATTGCCAATCCTCTCCTTTCTTAACCCCCTCCCTATTGCGTCTGAAAACCCGGTAACCAGGAACGTTGAGTTGCCATTCCTGTCCCACCTTAAGCCATGTTTCTGTAATAACTATGATATCATACTGCCACATGTCTATCTTTGCCCTCCGCTCATCTGCTTTATTTGCAACACTCCATATATTGAAATAGATACTCTTGAGCACTGCCAAACCTTTTTTTCATTTTCTCACCCTCATTCCCTCTGTCTTCCAGACTCATCCATTAATTTGCCACCTTCCATTTTCATTTCTGATTTTGTCCCAGCTGAGTCTACCCTCAGGTCCCGCACCTCCCTGCTAAACTAGTTTAAACCCTCCCCAACAATACTAGCAAAACGTTCCGCAAGGAGCCCAGTCCTGGCTCTGTTCACGTTCAACCCGTCCGGCCTGTAAAGGTCCAATCTCCCCCAGAGCCGGTCCCAGTATCACAGGAATATGAATCCCTCCCTCCTGCATCATCTTTCCAGCCACACATTCGTCTGCCTTATCTTTCCATTTCTATACTAAGTTGCAGCTGGCACTGGGAGTAATCTTGCGAATTCTACTTTTTGACTATGTTTGAGGTCCTGCTTGCTAATTTCTTCCCCAGCTCCCTAAATTCTGACTGCAAGACCACATCCCTCTTTCTACCTATGTCGTTGGTTCCCATGTGGACCACGACTTCTGGCTGTTCCCCTCCTCCTTCAAGATGCTCTGCAGTCGCTGAGTGACATCCTTGACCCTGGCACCTGGGAGACAACACACCATCCTCGATTCACGTCTGTGGCCTCAGAAACGCCAGTCTGTTCCACTGACTATTGACTTACCTATCACTATGGCTCTTCCAGTCATCCCTGTATGCCGCTCTGCAGCTTAGCCACCCATGTTGACATGGACCTGCTGTGGCTGCACTCCCCAGGAGAAGCATCACTTCCCTCAGTATACAGAACTGAATACCTGTTGGAGAGTGAGATGCACTCAGGCATCTCCGGCACTACCTGCCTGATAATTTTTGAATGGCTGCTGATCACCCATTCCCACTCTCCCTGCATGCTCTTCAGCAGTGTGGTGACCACATCTATGAACATGCTAAAGCTGAATAAACTGGTATATGAGAAGGAAGAACGTGCAGGGTTCCGGGAAGAAGACAGGGAATGGGATTAGGTGAATTGTGCATTCGGAGAGCCGGTGCAGACACGACTGGCTGAATAATTCCTTCTGTGCTGAAAAAACACTGTGATGGGGCATCTCAGATGGGTGTAATGGTGGAGAATGGGGGATCCATGGCGGGAAAGAGAAGTTGTCCTATGGGAACCGGAATCTTAGCAGGGACTCTCCGACAACCTGTCCGGCTGGAAGGCATACAGGAAATATCCTCCCTGTCTCCTCCTCCTGAGGTCGCCTCCGGATTCCTGGTGCCAATGCCTGTGTCCTCATGATGGTAATGATATGAAGGATGCAATAAAACACCATGAACTTGGACACCTGCTCCAGTGTCCACTGGAGGACTCCACCCGAGCGGTTCAGACTTCGGAAGCATTGCTTCATCACACCGATGGTCTGTTCCACCATGTTCCTGGTGATTCTATTGCTCACATTATACCCATGTTAATTTTGTGAGGTTGGTTGGTGGTGGGATGTGGTTTGGTGGTGTAGAAACATGAGCTGTGTCTAGAGGAGTTTCCTTTGCCTCCGAGAAGCCACATTCTGGTTCTGCAAGGAGCCCCGGAGTATTGGGACCGGCTGACTGCTTCAAATTGAAGGTATCCTTGCTGCTGCCAGGATAGTGGACATTCACCAACATGATGTACTGGGCATGCTCACACACCAACTGTACATTAATGGAGTGAGAGTGCTTTAGGTTCCTGTACCTCTCCCCGTTGACATGGGGGCCCCGCAGAGCGACCTACACCATTAGGAATCCCGCTATCCTGACAAAGCCACGGGATCACTCATCCTGCTTCTCCCTGCTGAGGAAGAAAATGATGACATAGATGGTCACCCTCACCTCCCAGAATTATCAATGGACAATACACAGGCCTCGCAACTACTGTTCAGTTAGTTTAACATCATTGGTGAGTCAGGTTTTAGAAGCTATAATCAGGGAAAAATCAACACACACTTGGAGAGGTTTGAGATATTTATGGATTGTCAGCACGGATTTCTAAAAAGGCAGATCATGCTTGACTGAACGAATTGAATTTATTTCGATGATCTGAGAAGGTTGATGAAGGGAATGTGGTGGATGTTGTATGCATGGATTTTATGAAATTGTTTGATGAACAACCACACAAAAGCTTGGTTAACAAAATTGAAGCTCAGGAATAGCATCCATTTGGATCAAAAATTGTCCAAATGACAGAAAAAAGAGAAATGTGTTAAATGGTTGTTTTTCAGACTGGAGGATGGTAGACAGTGATGTTTCCCAATGGTCAGTGCGAGGAATACTGTGCTTTTTTTTTTGCTACATATAAATGACATGGATCTTGGAATACAGAGAAGAATTTGCATTTTTTCTGATGATTGCAATCTTGGAGGATGTCACAAACCACCTGCAACATGATATAGATCAGCTAGCAGAATGGACAGAGAAGTGGCAGGTAGAACTTAATAAAGAGGAGTGTGATGTGATTTATTTTGTCAGTTGGAAAAGGAAGGCAATATAGACTTAATGACACAGTTCTAATGATTGTGCAGGAACAGAGGGATCTGGGGCTCCATATGTATTGATCTTTGAAGGTGCCAGGACATATTTGGAGGGTGTTTAGCAAATCATATCAGATATTGGGATTCATCATTAGAGGCAAAGATACAAAATAAGGGAAGTTATGCGGAACCTTCATAAAGCTTTGGTTAGACACCAACTAGAGAACTGTGTCCAGTTCTGGTCACCACACTGCAGGAAGGATGTGAAAGTCCCTGAGAGGGTGCAGAGGAGATTTACCAGAATGATTCCAGGGATGGGAGTTTAGTTACAAAGTGAGTTTGGAGAAGATGGAGTTGTTCTCCTGGTGTAAAGGAGATTGAGAGAGATTTGATAGAGGTGTACATGATTATGATGGACTTAGATAAGATAGACAAGGAAAAACTGTTCCCATTAACTGATGAAACACAGCCTAGGGGACACAGATGGAAGGTTTCGGGTATGAGATACAGGGGGAATATGAGAAGAACCTTTTTACACAGTGGATGGTAATGAGCTGGAACTCACTGCCCATGAGGGTGGTGGAAGCTGAGACAATCAATGATTTCAAAAGGAAACTGGATGGACACCTGAAGGAAATGAACTTGCAGGGATACGGGAATTGAGCGGGGAAGTGGAACTGACTGGATTGTTCCACAGAGAGCTGGCATGCAGGGGCTGAATGGCCTCCTTCTGTGTTGTAAATGACAATCGATTTCTAACACTCTCTGTTGGATATGTCTCCTGCTCCTGCCTGGAACGATCCCGATACATAGACGTTCAATGAAACTGTGACCTTAACGGCCACTGACAGCTCCGTCCTCACCCTGGTGTGAGGCTCCAGGTTGTGTTACAGGAGGTGACACAGCTCTCTGACCACCTCCTTATTGAATCAGAGTCATCTCACACACTGCTCCAGGGTTAGGTGTAGGTAGGAAAAGTGCTCTTGGAAAACCCGGGGTGGGTAGTGCAGAGCCCCCTCCTCCTCCCTCTTTACAGAGCTTCCCCTCTCTGCAGCCTCTGCTCCATTTGTTGCTCATGTGACAGACCCAGTTTCACTGTAACTACAGTCCCCATACCTCGTCCAGAGTTGGGTCACCAAATCTTCTGTCCTCCCTGAATGTCTGCAGCAGCTCACAACACAACCTCCAGAAAACCATCCACAGCACCTCCACTAACTTTACAATAGCAGAAGTAAGTCAAAAGCCCCTCACCTGTCAGTTGGATGACTGGTCCTTTTAAATTCATCATTTGAATGTATGTTCAACTGAGAGTGACAAACACAGGCGGTCATTGGACATTCACTGACCAAGTTTCAAAGAAGTACATCAAAGCTGCTGCTATGGTACATTGACATCACTTTCAAATCCACCCTCAAAGGAACAACACATACAAGGTACAATTGAGCTAGAGCCCTGCCCAGCTTGGGACAGTGTGCAGGCCACAGTAGAAGTGGCCGGCTGTGAAGACCACGCGAACAGCACATAGATGATACGACTGGGCTGGAGCCCCGTCCAGCATGGGATATTGTGCAGACCGCACTGGAAGTGGCCGGCTGTGCGATTCACATCTCTTTATGAATCCCAGCTTCTGTACCGTTAGCAGCAGTCTTGCTGCGGAGTCTATAATCCTGTCTCGGGACACATACAGATAAAGAAATTCACTTTACAAGGAGAACTGAAAAAAGAGTGAAGTCGAAAGATTTGCAGGAATATGAGAAATGGACAGGGGAAAGTGAATAAATGGAGGGGTGAGGCCATGGAGCGATTCAAACACAAGAATGAGAATATTAAAATTATGGTGCTGCCAGACCGGCAGCCAATGGATATCAGTGAGCACAGGGGTGATGGGTGATCGGGATTTGGTGTGAGTTCGAATACAGGCAGCAGAGTTCTGGATGGGCTGTGGTTTATGGAGGTTTATAACTGGGAGGGTGAACAAGATGGAATTGGAATAGTCAAGTGTGTATTTAACAGTGATGCAGATGAGGGATTACGCAGTCGAGGGGCTGAGGCAGAGGTGGAGATGGGTGATATCACAGAGATGGTTTTCAGCAGGGTTGGTGATGAAAAGAATATGGAGATGAACTCAGCTCAGGTTTAAATATAACACAGAAGTTGTAAACTGTCTGGTTGAGCCTCAGATATTGGGCAGGGTGGAGTATGTGCTTCCCAGAGAGGGGATGGTGTTTGTGATGGAGACCAATGACACTGGTTTCAGTCTTCCCAAAAGTTACATTACAGAACAGTATTTCAGTGAAACAGGGTTTGCAGATCTCCTAGTCTGAAATAGAGACAGCAACAGCAGCAAAGTTGAGAGAGTAAATGACAAGAACTGTAATACAGTTGACAATGGTTTATAGAGCTAATAGCTGAAGATATTCACCAGGCATACAACGGCAGCAAGAAGGGCATAGTAAATTACAGGAGCAGTAATGTAGTTAAACATGGTTTAAATAATTAATAGCGAGATAGAGAGACTTACCAGGGACACCAATAATAGCCAGGATGGGATAGTAAATATATTGAATAATCTTCTGTGCGAGATAGATACGAGTGTTTAATGAGAACCAATCATAATATGTAGAAAGATAGTAAAGTTCCGAGGATAAACTCCTGTCCATTGTTGTAACATTCCCATCTGTTGTTCTCAGATTCTGACCCATTGTTGTAACATTCCAATCTATTGTTCTCAGATTCTGACCCATTGTTGTAACATTCCAATCTATTGTTCTCAGATTCTGACCCATTGTTGTAACATTCCAGTCTTTTGTTCTCAGATTCTAACCTATCCTCTCTCTATCTCTCTGGAGCAGCTGATCTCTGAAAGTGCCGGGGCTGATGTTCCCACTGACACTGTGGAATAACACATTGAAAGAAGCCCCTTATGAATAGGAGATGGAAAACGTCCAGTGACACAATTAGGGTCCATGGAGACTGACATTAATTACAGTCACGGAACAAACAGATTCAGTTAACCCTTTTCAATCCAACACATTTGTACCACAATAAAGTTGAACATTTACCCAGTCTGGATGGGATGTATGGGGGTTGCTGAGGGAAGCAATGGTGGAAATAGCCGAGGCACTGGCCAGAATCTTCCAATCCCCCTTGGATATGGGCGTGATGAGAGGTTTCCACAGACTCACCACTCTTTGGGTGAAGAAACGTCTCCTCATCTCAGTCCTGAAAGTTTTACCCCGTATCCTTAGACTACAACCGTGGTTCGGTAGTCCCCCACCATCGGGAACATCCTTCCTGCATCTACCCTGTCAAGCCATGTTAGAATTTTATAGGTTTCGATGAGATCCCTCCTCACTCTTCTGAATTCCAGTGAATATAGTCCTAACCGACTCAATCTCTCCTCCTACGACAGTCCTACCACCCCAGGAATCAGTCTGGTAAAACTCTGCTGCACTCCCTCTATAGCACGAACATCCTTCCTCAGATAAGGAGACCAAAACTGCACACAATATTCCAAGTGTGGCCTCACCAAGGCCCTGTATATTGCAGTAAAACATCCCTGCTCCTGTACTCGAATCCTGTCTCTATGAAGGCCAACATACATTCTCCTTTTTCTACCGCCTGTTGCACCTGCATGCTCACCTTCAGTGACTGGTGTACGAGAACACCCAGGTCTCGCTGCGTATTCCCCTCTCTCAGTTTATAGCCGTTCAGATAATAATCTGCCTTCCTGTTTTTGCTCGTAAAGTGGATAACTTCACATTTATCCACATTATCCTGCATCTGCCGTGCATTTGCCCACTCATGCAACTTGTCCAAATCACCCTGAAGCCTCTCTGCATCCTCCTCACAACTCACCCTCGCACTCAATTTTGTATCAGCTGCAAATTTGGAGATATTACATTTAGTTTCCTCATCTAAATCATTAATATATATTGTGAATAACTGAGGTCCTAGCTCCGATCCCTGCGGTACCCCACTAATCACTGTCTGACATTGAGAAAAAGATCCGTATGTTCCAATGCTTTCTTTCCTGTCTGCCAACCAATTTTCTATCCATCGCAATACACTCCCCCCAATCCCATGTGCTTTAATTTTACATGCTAATCCCTTACGTGGAACTTTATCGAGAGCCTTCTGAAAGTGCAAATAAACCACATCCACTGGCTCCCCCTCATCAATTCTACCAGTTACATCCTCGAAGAATTCTAGCAGACTTATCAAGCATGATTTCCCTTTCATAAATCCACGCTGACTCTTCCCGATTCTACTGTTCTCTAAGTGCTCTGCTGCAAAATATTTAACAATGGACTCCAGGATTTTCCCCACGACCGATGGCAGACTGAATGGTCTATAATTCCCTGCTTTCTCTCTACCTCCCATTTTTAATAGTGGGGTAACATTAGCGACCTTCCAATCTGTAGGAACTGTTCCAGAGTCCATAGAATCTTGGAGGATGACCACCAATGCATCCGCTATTTCTAGGGCCACTTCCATAAGTATTCTGGGATGCAGATTACCAGGCCCTGGGGATTCATCGGCCTTCAATATCATCTCCTTCCCCAACACCATTTCTCCACTAACACTGATTTCTTTCAGTTCCTCTCTCTCACTCAACCCTGTATTCACCAACATTTCTGGTATGATATTTGTGTCCTCCTTTGTGAAGACAGAACTAAAGTTTGCATTTAGTTGGTCAGCCATTTCTTTGTCTCCCAGAATACATTCCCCTGTTTCTGACTGTAACGGACCGACATTTGTCTTCGCCAATATTTTCCGCTTCACATACCTTTAAAGTCAGTTTTTATGTTCCCCGTAAGCTTACTCTCATACTCCATTTTCCCCTTCTCAACAATCCCTTGGTGCTCCTTTGCTGAATATGAAACTGCTCCCAATCCTCAGGTCTGTTGTTTTTTCCTGGAAAATTTATTTGCCACTTCCTTGGATCTAATGCTATCTCTAATTCTCCTTGTAAGCCATGATTTGGCTCCCTTTTTCGTTTTAATTTTGCGCCAGACAGGAGTAAACAATTGTTGCAGTTTATCCATGTCCTCTTTGAATGTTTGCCATTGCCTATCCAGGGTCATCTCTTTAAGTGAATTTTCCCAATGTATCATCGTCAGCTCATGCCTCATACTTTCGTAGCTTACATTATTAAGATTCACGACCCTAGTCTCAGAATCAACTAGGTCACTCTCTATCGTGATGAAGGATTTTATCATATTATGGTCGTTCATCCCCAAGGGATCTCGCACAACTAGATTGTCAATTATTCCTCTCTCATTATACAATAACCAGTCTAGGATGGCCTGTTCTCCAGTTGGTGCTTCAAAGAATTGGTCCTGAAAACCATTCCGTATATTCTCCAGGAATTCCTCCACAATGTATTGTGACCAATTTGATTTTCCCAATCTATATGCAGATTCAAGAAACCCATAATTATAGATGTTCCTTTATCGCATGCGTCTCTAATTTCCTGTTCAATGCCATTCCCAAATTCAGCACTACAGTCTGGGGGTCTATATACAACCCCCCTAAGGTTTTTTGCCCCTTAGTGTTTGTCAACTCTACCCATACATATTCGACATCGTCAGATCTAATATCCTGTCTCACTATTGCGTTCATTTCCTCTTTAACCAGCAATGCAACTCCACCAAGGGTGGAGATAGGGCGTTTTACTGATGGTGTGAATATTTGGTAGGAAACTCATCTCAAGGCATCTCAAGGTGAACTATGTAACCAAGTATGTGAACAGTTTTGGTTAGTCTCAAACATTTACAAAGGAGAGGAATGAAGTGTGTAACAAGGAAATGTTTGGAGCAGAGACAGAAAACAATGACTTCAATCTTCTCAATATTTAATTGGAATTGCAGAAGTGTGAGGTAATACATCTTGAAAGGATGAATGAGGAGAAACAATACAAGTTAAATGGTGTAACTATAAAGATGGTGAAGTAACAGAGACACTTGGGGTGTTTGTACACAAATCTTTGAAGGTGGCAGGAAAGTTTAACTAGACAGTTAATAAATATATGGGATCCTAGGGTTTATAAATAGAGGCAAAAAGAACAAAAGCAAGGACATTATGTAAAACATATATAAAATACTAGTTCAGCTGCACCTGGAGTCTTGTGTCGAATACTGGGAACCACACTTTAGGAAGGACATGAAGCCTTCAGAGAGGGTACAGAACTGTTTTACTAGAATTTGTCCAGGCATGAGGGATTACAGTTGTGCAGCTGGGGTTGTTCTGCTTAGAGCAGGGAACTTTCAGAGGATATTTGACTGAGGTGTTTAACATTAGGAAGGGTTCAGATAAATTAAATAAAGAGAAACTGTTTCCACTTTCCAAGGGGCCGTTAACCAGAGACACAGATTTAAGGCGATTGGTAAAAGAAGCAGATATGAGGATTTTTGTTTCTGAGTGGTTTGGATTTGGGAGGCACTGTCTGATAGGCTGATGAATACAGATTCAATAATAGATCCCAAAAGGGAATTGGATAAATATCCGAAGTAGAAAAAAAATCAAGAATATAGTGAATGAGCCAGGGAGTGGGACGAACTGGATTGCTTTTTGAAAGGGTCAGCACCGACATGATGGGCCGAATGACCTCATTCAGTCTAATCTATTCTATGATTCTATGATTGCTTCTGCCTGTACTTTCACAATATTCCGATCCTTTCAACATGCGTTTGAGAAAGTACCACATAACAACGACATAGGTAGGAAGAGAGATGGGGATTTAAGACAGAAATTCAGGGAGCTAGGGTGGAAGCTGAGAGCGAGAACAAACAGAGTTGTTACCTCTGAGTTGTTGCCCGTGCCACGTGATAGCCAAGCGAGGAATAGGGAGAGAGAGGAGTTGGACACGTGGCTGCAGGGATGGTGTAGGAGGGAGGGTTTTGGTTTCCTGGATAATTGGGGCTTTTCTGGAGTAGGTGGGACCTCTACAAACAGGATGGTCTTCACCTGAACCAGAGGGATACCAATATCCTGGGGGGGGGGGGGAGATTTGCTAGTGCTCTTCGGGGGGGTTTAAACTAATTCAGCAGGGGAATGGGAACCTAAATTGTAGTTCCAGTGTACAGGATGTTGAGAGTAGCAAGGTCAGGGATAAGGTGAAAAGGACGCAAGAGGGCACAGGCAAGCAAGAACCTGGTTTAATGTGTGTCTACTTCAACGCCAGGAGCATCCGGAATAAGGTGGGTGAGCTTGCAGCATGGGTTGGTACCTGGGATCTCGATGTAGTGGCCATTTCGGAGACATGGGTAGAGCAGGGGCAGGAATGGATGTTGCAGGTTCCGGGATTTTGATGTTTCAGTAAGAACAGAGAAGATGGCAAAAGAGGGGGGGGGGGTGTGGCATTGCTAATCAAGGAGAGTATTACAGCGGCAGAAAGGACGTTTGAGGACTCGTCTACTGAGGTAGTATGGGCCGAGGTTAGAAACAGGAGAGGAGAGGTCACCCAGTTGGGAGTTTTCTATAGACCTCCAAATAGATCCAGAGATGTAGAGGAAAGGATAGCGAAGATGATTCTCGACAGGAGCGAGAGTAACAGGGTAGTGGTTATGGGGGACTTTAACTTTCCAAATATTGACTGGAAATACTATAGTTCGAGTACTTTAGATGGGTCAGTTTTTGTCCAGTGTGTGCAGGAGGGTTTTCTGACACAGTATGTAGACAGGCCAACCAGGGGCGATGCCACATTGGATTTGGTACTGGGTAATGAACCCGGCCAGGTGTTAGATTTAGATGTAGGTGAGCACTTTGGTGATAGTGATCACAATTCGGTAAGGTTTACCTTATCGATGGGCAGGGACAGGTATATACCGCAGGGCAAGAATTATAGCTGGGGGAAAGGAAATTATGATGCGATTAGGCAAGATTTAGGATGTGTAGGATGGGGAAGGAAACTGCAGGGGATGGGCACAATAGAAATGTGGAGCTTATTCAAGGAGTAGCTACTGCGTGTCCTTGATAAGTATGTACCTGTCTGGCAGGGAAGAAGTTGTCCAGCGAGGGAGCCGTGGTTTACTCAAGAAGTTGAAGTACTTGTCAAGAGGAAGAAGAAGGCTTATGCTAGGATATGACGTGAAGGCTCAGTTAGGGCGCTTGAGAGTTACAAGCGAGCCAGGAAGGATCTAAAGGGAGAGCTAAGAAGAGCAAGGAGAGGACACGAGAAGTCATTGGCGGATAGGATCAAGGAAAACCCTAAGACTTTCTATAGGTATATCAGGAATAAAAGAATGACCAAAGTTAGATTAGGGGCAATCAAGGATAGCAGTGGGAAGTTGTGTGTGGAATCAGAGGAGATAAGGGAAGCGTTAAATGAATATTTTTCGTCAGTATTTACAGTAGAGAAAGAAAATGTTGTCGAGGAGAACACTGAGATTCAGACTACTAGGCTAGATGCATTTTTGATTCACAAGGAGGAGATGTTAGCAATTTTGGAAAGTGTGAAAATAGATAAGTCCCCTGGGCCAGATGGGATTTATCCTAGGATTCTCTGGGAAGCCAGGGAGGAGATTGCAGAGCCTTTGTCCTTGATCTTTATGTCGTCATTGTCGACAGGAATAGTGCCGGAAGACTGGAGGATAGCAAATGTTGTCCCCTTGTGCAAGACGGGGAGTGGAGACAGCCCTGGTAATTATAGTCCTGTGAGCCTTACTTCGGTTGTGGGTAAAATATTGGAAAAGGTTATAAGAGTCAGGATTTATAATCATCTTGAAAAGAATAAGTTCATTAGCGATAGTCAGCACGGTTTTGTGAAGGGTAGGTCGTGCCTCACAAACATTATTGAGTTTTTTGAGAAGGTGACCAAACAGGTGGATGAGGGTAAAGCAGTGGATGTGGTGTATATGGATTTCAGTAAGGCGTTCGATAAGGTTCCCCACGGTAGGCTATTGCAGAAAATACAGAAGTATGGGATTGAAGGTGATTTAGAGCTTTGGATCAGAATTGGTTGATGGAAAATGTTCATTCTGGAGTTTAGTTACTAGTGGTGTACCGCAAGGATCTGTTTTGGGGCCACTGCTGTTTGTCATTTTTATAAATGACCTGGATGAGGGTGTAGAAGGGTGGGTTAGTAAATTTGCGGATGACACGAAGGTCGGTGGAGTTGTGGATAGTGCCGAAGGATGTTGTCGGGTACAGAGGGACATAGATAGGCTGCAGAGCTGAGCTGAGAGATGGCAAATGGAGTTTAATGTGGAAAAGTGTGAGGTGATTCACTTTGGAAGGAGTAACAGGAATGCAGAGTACTGGGCTAATGGGAAGATTCTTGGTAATGCAGATGAACAGAGCGATCTTGGTGTCCAGGGACATAAATCCCTGAAAGTTGCTACCCAGGTTAATAGGGCTGTTAAGAAGGCATATGGTGTGTTAGCTTTTATTAGTAGGGGGATCGAGTTCCGGAGCCACGAGGTCATGCTGCAGCTTTACAAAACTCTGGTGAGACCACACCTGGAGTATTGCGTGCAGTTCTGGTCATCACATTATAGGAAGGATGTGGAAGCTTTGGAAAGGGTGCAGAGGAGATTTACTAGGATGTTGCCTGGTATGGAGGGAAGGTCTTACGAGGAACGGCTGGGGGACTTGAGGTTGTTTTCGTTGGAGAGAAGGAGGAGGAGAGGTGACTTAATAGAGACATATAAGATAATCAGAGGGTTAGATAGGGTGGATAGTGAGAGTCTTTTTCCTCGGATGGTGATGGCAAACACGAGGGGACATAGCTTTAAGTTGAGGGTTGATAGATAGAGGACAGATCGTCGAGGTAGTTTCTTTACTCAGAGAGTAGTAGGGGCGTGGAACGCCCTGCCTGCAACAGTAGTCATCTCGCCAACTTTAAGGGCATTTAAGTGGTCATTGGATAGACATATGGATGAAAATGGAATAGTGTAGGTCAGATGGTTTCACAGGTCGGCGCAACATCGAGGGCCGAAGGGCCTGTACTGCGCTGTAATGTTCTAATTCTAATTCTAATAACAGCCATGTTGCCAAATTGGAAACACATGCGATTAAAGGACCAATGTCAGCCGTGACTCAGTTTGTATCTCTCTCCCCTTTCAGTCACAAGCTTCTAGGATCAAGTGTCACTGCAGGACTTGATCACAAGAATCAATGCTGACATTGCAGTGCAGTACTGAGGGTGTGTTGCACTGTCAGAGGTGCAGTCTATCGAATGAAACTTTAAACAAAGTTGCAGTCTGCCCTCTCAGGTGGATGTTAAAGATCCCACCGCACTATGTAGACGCAGAGCAGGGGAATTATTCCCGGTGTCCTGGTCAATATTTCTCCTTCAATCAACATCACAAAAACAGATCTGATCATGATCACATTGCTGCTTGTGGGATCTTGCTGTGCAGAAATTGTCTGCCCTGTTTCCTAAATTACAAGTGTGACTGCACTTTAGAAAGTCCTCATTTGTTGTAAATCACTTTGGGACATGCAGTCGTCATTCAAGGCGCTACATCAATGAAAGTCTTTTATTTTCAATGGCAGCATGCAGGAAATTAGCTCGCTGACAGAAAGCAGGCAGTAGTGGAGAATGGTTATTGTTCAGTCTGGAGGGAAGTACACAGTGGGGTTCCCCACGGTCACTGTTGGGATTACTGTTGCTGTATGTTAATGCAATGGGCTTGTGTACAGAGGGGATAATGTCAAAGTTTTCAGATGACAGGAAAGTTGGAAATGTTAATACACAGTGAGAAGGATAGTAACAGACTTCAGGATGATGGAGACTGACTGGTGAAATGGGGAGGAACATGGCAGATGTAATTTAACACTGTGAAGTGATATGTTTTTGCAGGAAGTGTAAGGGAAGGCAATATAAACAAATGGGTACTGTTTAAATGAGGAGACAGGAACAGAACAACTTGGAGTGTATTTGCACAGATCTTTGAAGGTCGCACGAAAAGTTGAGAAAGTTATTCACCGATGTTCAAACTTATGACAGAGGCCAGGTAGAAAATTCTATTGAGAACCAGGCTGAATATAGAGGGTCCAGAGGGGAAGTGAAAAAGCAAATAACAGAAGCAAAGAGAGAGCATGAAAAGAGACTGGCAGCTAGCATAAAAGAAAATTCCAATGTTTTATGCCAACATATAAATAGTAAAAAGGGTAGTAAAAGGAGGAATGGGGCTGACTCAGCACCAGAAATGGGATTTACACATGGAGGCAGAGGGCATAGCTGAGGTACTAAATAAATACTTTGCATCTGTCTTTAACAAGGAAGAAGATACGGAATCCTTTCCTTTATTAGCCGAGGTATAGAATATAAGAGTAGGGAGGTTATGCTGGAACAGTAATACTCATTGCTTAGGCCACAACTTGAGTACTGTGTGCAGTTCTGGTCACCTCATTACAGAAAGGATGTAATTGCACTAGAGAGGGTACTGAGGAGATTTATGAGGATGTTGCCAGGACTGGAAAGGTGCAGCTATGAGGAAAGATTGGATAGGCTGAGCTTGTTCTCCTTGGAACAGAGAAGGCTGAGGGGAAATCTGATTGGAATGTGCAAAATGTTGAGGGGCCTGGTTAGAGTGGAGGTGAAGGGTCTATTCACCTTAGCAAAGAGGTCAGTGACAAGGGGGAATAGACTTAAAGTGATTGGTAGGAAGATTATAAGTGAGCTGCGGATTTTATTTTTCTCCCAGCGGGTGGTGGGAGTCTGGAACTCACAGTCCGAAAGGGTAGTTGAGGCAGAAACGCACAACTCATTCAAAAGGATAGGCACCTCAAGTGCTGTAATCAATCAAATGCTGGAAGTTAGGATCGGAATGGATGGATCGTTTTACAGACAGCATAGACACGATGGGCCAAGTGGTCTCTCTCTGTGCCATAAACTTTCTATGGTTCTAAGATGCAACCCAGGCAATGTTGAAAGAGGAGGTAAGTCAGACACTAGTGGGGTTTAAAATTGATAAAGAGGAAGTATTAGATAGGCTGTCTGTACTTAAAGTGGATAAAACACCAGGACCAGATGGGATGCATCCAAGGATACTGAGGGAAGTGAGGGTGAAAATCACAGAGGCACTGGACATAAATTTTCAGTCTTCCTTGGACTCGGGGTGATGCCAGAGGACTGGAGAATTGTAAACGTTACACCCTTGATCAAAAAAGGGTGTAAAGGTCAACCCAGCAACAACAGGCCAGTCAGCTTAACTACAGTGGTGGGAAAACTTCTAGAAAAAATAATTTTGGGCAAAATCAATAATCACATGGACATATGCGAGTTAATTAAGCAAGCCAGCATGGATTTCTTCAGGGAAAATCATGTTTAACTAACTTGCTGGAGATTTTTGAGGTGGTAACAGAGAGAGTTGATAAGGGTAATGCTGTTGATGTGGTAAACATGGATTTTCATATGACAGTCTATTCAGTTTAAATGGAACCTGCCTCCACCACACTCAAGCAGTGCATTCCAGACATTTAACCACTGTCTGCGTGCAAAAACATTTTAACACAGTGCCACACAACAGACCTGTGAGCAAACTTGCAGCTCACGGAATAAAAGGGACGGGGGTTGCAACATGGATACGAAATTAGCTGAGTGACAGGAAACAAAGAGTAGTGGTTAATAGATGTGTTTCAGGCTGGAGGAAGGTTTGTGGTGGAGTTCCCCAGGGATCAGTGTTCGGATCCTTTCTTTTCCTGATATATATTAATGACCTAGACCTTGGTGTACAGGCAACAATTTCAAAGTTTACAGATGATATGTAACTGGAAGCATTGTGAACTGTGAGGAGGATAGTGAAGAACTTCAAAAGGACATTGAAATGTTGCTGGAATGGGCAGACAGGTGGCAGGTGAAGTTCAATGCAGAGAAACGTGAAGTGATTCATTTTGGTAGGAAGAACATGGAGAGACAATGTAAAATAAAGGTTACAATTCTAAAGGGGGTGAAAGAGCAGATCGACCTGGGTGTATACGTGCATAAGTCATTGAAGGTGGCAGGACAGGTTGAGTGAGCATTTAATAAATCATATAATCCCCTAGGCTTTATTAATAGGGACATAGAGTACAAGAGCAAGGATGCTATATTGAACTTGCATAAGACGCTACTTCGGCCTCAGCTGGAGTATTACATCCAGTTCTGGACACCACACTTGAGAAAAGACGTGAGGGCATTGGAGAGAGTGCAGAAAAGATTCACGAGAATGATACCCAGGATGAGGAATTTCAGTTATGAAGATAGATTGGAGAAGTTAGGACTGTTTTCCTTGCAGAAGGCTGAGAGTTGATTTATTAGAGGTTTCAAAAATCATGATGTGTCTGGACAGAGTAGACAGAGAGAAACTGTTCCCACTCGTGAAAGGATCAAGAACGAGAGGGCACAGATTTAAAGTAATGGGTAAAAGGTGCAAAGACGACATGAGGAAAAGCTTTTTTCACACAGTGAAACAGGGTCTGGAATGCACTGCCTGAGAGTGTGGTGGAGGCAGGTTCAACTGAAGCTGAATAGACTTTAATCTGAGAAGGAAGAGTGTGCAGGTTACATGGAGAATTCAGGGAACGGCATTCAGTGAATTATTCATTCAGAGAGCCAGTGCAGACACGAAAGGCTGAATTGGTCCTTCTGTAATGCATTAATTCTGATTGTTTCATAGCAGGATGGTGACCAAGGGGACGCTGTGATGGGGTGTCTCAGATGGGTGTAATGGTGGAGAATGGGGGATCCATGGAGGGAAAGGGAAGTTGTCCTATGGGAGCTCGAATCTTAGCAGGGTCTCTACGACAGCCTGTCCGGCTGGAAGGCATCCAGGAAATATCCTTCCTGCCTCCTCCTCCTGAGGTAGCCTCCGGATTCCTGATGCCAATGCCTATGTCCTCATGATGATGAAGATGTGAATGGTGCAGCAGAACACCATGAACTTTGACACCTGCTCCAGTGTGTACTGGAGGGCTCGCCCCGAGCGGTTCAGATATCAGAAACATTGCTTCATCACACCGATGGTCTGTCCCACCATGTTCCTGGTGACTCCATTGCTCACATTATACACATGTTAATTGTGTGAGGTTGGTTGGCGGTGGGGGTGGTTTGAGGATGTAGAAACATGTGCCGTGTCTAGAGGGGGGTTTATTTGTCTCCGATGAACCACATTCTGGTGCTGCATGGAGCCCCGAAGTGTTGGGACCGGCTGACTGCTTCAGAATGGAGTTATGGTGGCTGCTGCGAGGTTAGTGGACATGCTCACACACCAACTGTACATTAATGGAGTGAGAGTTCGTTCAGTCCCTGTACCTCTCCCTGTTGATATGGAGGCCCCGCAGAGCCACCTACACCATCAGGAATCCTGCTATCCTGACAAAGCCACTGGATCTCTCATCCAGCTTCTCCCTGATGAGGGAGAAAATGATGAGATAGATGGTCACCCTCACCTCACTGAATTATCAATGGACAACACACAGGCCTCGTAACTACTGATCAGTTAGTTTAACATCAGTGGTGAGTAAGGTTTTAGAAACAATCATCAAGGGAAGACACTATCAACACACACTTATAGAGGTTTGAGTTAATTAAGGATTGTCAGCATGAATTTTTTTAATAGGAAGATCATGCTTTACTAATCTAATAGCATTGTTTGATGATGTATCAGATAACAATGATGAAGGGACTGTGGTGGATGCTGTTTATAAAGGTTTTTTTAAAAGCGTTTGATAAGGTGCCACATAAAAGGCTGGTGAACAAAACCGAGCTTCATGAAATTGAAGGGTCGGTGTCCAATTGAATCAAAAATTGGCTTCAGGACAGAAAACAGAGAAATGTTTGAAATGTTTGTTTTTCAGACTGGAGAATGGTAGATAATGGGTGTTCCCCGAGGATCAGTGCTAGGACCTCTGCTTTTTTTTTCTATACATAAATGACTTCGATCTTGGAATTCAGAGTGGAGCCTCACAATTTGCTGATGATACCAAATTTGGAGGACAGACAAACAGTGAGGATGATACAAACTGTCTGCAACAGGACACGGATAGAAAGGCAGAATGGGCAGAGAAGTGGCAGATCGAATTTAATACACGGGAGTGTGAGGTGATGAATTTTGGCAGAAGGGATAGTGTCAGGCGATGCAGACAGAATGGTACAGTTCTTCAGTATGTGCAGGAACAGACGGACCTGTGTGTGGATGTGTATAAATCTTTGAAGGTGGCAGGACATATTGACAGAGTGATGACAAAGCATATGAGACCTCGGGATTCATAAATAGAGGCATAGAGTGCAAAAGCAGGGAAGTTATGCTTAAAATGTATACAGCTCTGGTTGGGCCCCAAGTGGGGTACTGTGACCAGTTCTGTTCACCACACTTTAGGAAGGATGTGAGGGCCATTGAGAGGGTGCAGTGGATATTTACCAGAATGGTTCCAGGGATGGGGGATTTTAGCAACAAGGTTAGTCTGGAAAAAACTGGGATTGTTCTCCCTGGAGTAAAGAAGATTGCGGGAATATTTACTGGAAGTGTGCAAGATTGTGACAGAATCACAGAAAATCACAGATTCATTGCAGCACAGAAGGAGGCCATTCGGCCCATCATATCTGCACCGGCTCACTGAGTGAGCAATTCACTTAGTGTCTATTTCCCATAACCCTGTACATTATTCCTTATCAGGTCACTATATAATTCCCTTTCCAATGCCTGAAGTGTACCTGCCTCCATCGCACTCTCAGACAGTGCAATCCAGAACCTAACCACTCACTGTGCAAAAATGTTTTCCTCATGTTCACATTGTTTTCTTTAAACAAGTACATTAAATCTGTGCCCATCCATTTTTGATCCTTTGACAAGTGGGAACAGTTTCTCCCCACCTAATCTGTCCAGACCCCTCATGATTTTGACAGGTTTAGATAAGATAGACAAGGAAAAACTGTTCCCATTAACTGATGAAGCACAGACTAGGGGACACAGATGGAAGGTTTTGGGTAAGAGATACAGGGGGAATATGAAGAAGAACTTTTTTACACAGTGGATGGTAATGAGCTGGAACTCACTGCCCATGAGGGTGGTGGAAGCCGAGACAATCAATGATTTCAAAAGGAAACTGGATGGACACCGGAAGGAAATGAACTTGCAGAGATAGGGGATTGAGCGGAAGAGTGGGAATGACTGGATTGTTCCACAGAGAGCTGGCATGGAGGGGCGAATGGCCTCCTTCTGTGTTGTAAATGACTCCATCACTCTCCATGACTCTACGTTGGAAATGTCTCCTGCTCCTGCCTGGGAAGTTCCAGATACATAGACGTTCAATGAAACTGTGACCTTAACGGCCACTGACAGCTCCGTCCTCACCCTGGTGTGAGGCTCCAGGTTGTGTTACAGGAGGTGACACAGCTCTCTGACCAGCTCCTTATTGAATCAGAGTCACCTCACACACCGCTCCTGGGTTAGGTGTAGGTAGGAAAAGTGCTCTTGGAAAACCCGGGGTGGGTAGTGCAGAGCCCCCTTCTCCTCCCTCTTCACAGAGCTTCCCCTCTCTGCAGCCTCTGCTCCATTTGTTGATCATGTTACAGACCGAGAGACACTGCAACTACAGTCCCCATACCTCGTCCAGAGTTGGGTCACCAAATTCTCTGTCCTCCCTGAATGTCTTCAGCAGCTCACAACAAAACCCCCAGAAAACCATCCACAGCACCTCCACTAACTTTACAATAGCAGAAGTAAGTCTAAAGTCTCTCACCTGTAAGTTTTATGCCTGGTCCTTTTAAATAACACTGGAGGGGGTTCCTCGTGCTGCTGAATGTATGTTCAGCTGAGAGTGACTAACACAGGCGGTCAGCGGACATGCACTGACCAGGTTTCAAAGTCGTACATCAAAGCTGCTGGAATGGCTGATTGACATCATATTCAATTCCCTCCTCACACTACAGACACACACAAGTTACACCCACACTAGCACCCCGGCCAGCCTGATTCCTGCACAATGTGCTGGATGTGACCGGCAGTGCAGCTCACACCATTTAATGGATCCAAATTTCCACAGCACCAGTGGAGCTGGAGAGATGAAATGTGTGGTCAGGGAGAGAGACAGAGGGAAAGAAACTCACTTTAAAAAGGGAATTAGAAAAATACTTTAAGATGAACACGTTTCAGGAATATTGGAAATGGACAGGCGATTGGGGTAATGAGAGGGACGAGGCTGTGGAGGGATTTTGTCGCAGAGACACAGCACTGAAACAGTCCCTTCGGCCCACTGTGTCTGTGCTGACCAACAACCACCCATTTATACTCAACCTGCATTAATCCCATTATTCGTAACACATCCCCACCATTCTCTTACCACCTACCGACACTTGGGATAAATTACAATGGCAAATGTACCTATCAACCTGCAAGTCTTTGGCTGTCAGGAAACCAGAGCACCCTGCTGAAACCCACGCGGTGACAGGGAGAACTTGCAAACTGCACACAGGCAAATTCGAACCAGTGTTGTTGGAGCTGTGAGGCTGTGGTGCTAACCACTGTGCCACCAATTCTATCGCATGGTTGGAATATTAAAATTAAGGTGTTACTGGACCAAAAGGCAATGTAGGTCAGTGAGCACAGAGATGTTGGGTAAACAGAATTTAGTGTAAATTAGAAGATGGCAGCAGAGTTTTGGATAACCACAAGGTTACAGAGAGTAGAATGTGGGAGACAAGCCAGGAGTGTGTTAGAATAGTCAAATCTCGAGGTAACAAAGGCAAGGTTGAGGGTTTCAGCAGTCGATGAGCTCAGCTGTCTCTCTCTCTCTCTCTTTCTCTGTCTCTCTCGCTCTCTCTCTCTGTCACCCTCACTTTCTCTATCCCATGCTCAGAATCATAAATGTTTCAATCAAGTCGCCCTTTACTCTTCTAAACTCCAGCTGATACAAGCCTAGCCTGTCCAGCCTTTCCTCATAAGGCAGTCCGCCCATATTAGTCTAATAAACCTTCTCTGAACTGCTTACAACGCATTTACATCCTTCCTGAAATATGGAGACCAGTACTGTACACAGAACTCCAGATACTGTCTCACCAATGCTCTCCCTACCTTTGTATTCAATTCCACTCACAATAAATGATAACATTATATTAGCTTTCCTGATTACTTGCTGAACCTGCAGAGTAACCTTATGCAATTCATGCACCAGGACACCCAGATACTCCTGCATCATAGAGTTCTGCAATGCCTCACCATTCAGATAATATGCTTAGTTTTATTTCCTACCAATATGGACAATTTCACATTTCCCCAGATTCTACTCCATTTCCCAGATCTTTGCATTCTCACTCAATCTATCTATGTCCCTTTGTAGCCTCCTTATGTCCCCTTCAGATCTTTGTGTCATCAACAAATTTAGCAACCACACCCTCGGTCCGTTCATCCAAGTCATTTAGATAAAAAAAAGGTTGAGGACACAGCACTGATCTCTGTGGCACACCACTCGTTACATCCTGCCAACCAGAAAATTACCCATTTATGCCTGCTCTCTGTTTCCTGTTAGCTAACCAATCTTCTATCCATGCCAGTATGTTACCCCCTTCACCATGAGCTTTTATTTTCCGCAATAACTTTTGATGTGGCACCTTATCAAATACCTTCTGGAAATCTTTGTACAGTACATCCACCAGTTCCCTTTTAGCCACAGCACATGTTACTTCTTCAAAGAACTCCAGTTAATTGGTAGAACATAATTTCCCTTTCACAAAAACATGTTGACTCTACCTGATCACTCTAAATTTTTCTACCTGCCCTGCTATAAAATCTTTAATAATAGCTTCTAAAATCTAATCCACAGCCAGAAAGTCTTTCTCATCTGTCACAGATTGTTTCTCCACCATGTTTATTCTGATTTTGTGCTGTATTTGAACCTCCTTTTGGGTAATCTCCGACCCTAGATCAGACCTTACTGTGGTGTAGGAGAGGGAACAGAGACATCGGGATGATAGGCTTGGTTTACTTGGTTTGTGAGAAATAGTAAACTCAGTTGAGCGATCATTGCTGAGAATGGGTAGGACATTTGGCAAACAAAGAGAATTTATACTCAATCAAACGTGTGTGTTCATCACTGAGAGCGTGGGCGGTGGTGTTGTTGGGGGAGGGGGGGGGGTACTTTCAGAGAGTTTTGAATAAGTAAAGCCAGAAATACAATGTCACTAGCATATCACAGGAACTAGTCAATTGATAACCTGGTAGACAAGAAAAACAGGCACACCTGGGGAGACGGACATCGTAAGGATTTTCGAGGTGTATGATGGGAATTACGATTTTATTCTCAATGGAATATCTGAGGATGTCCAGTAATGCAAATTTAAGCTAAAAAAGGACCGAGGTAAGTTGGGCGATGGGGCACATCTGTGTACCTGAACAGAAAGTGCCGGAAATACTCAATGGATCTAGCAGCATCGGTGTGGAGAGAAACAGAGTTAATGTTTCAGGTCTGTGACCCCTCATCAGAACTGGTAAACGTTAGAAATGTTGTTGTACAAGCTGCAGATGGTAAGACCATGGACTTCCTGCATTCCATTCCACCCCCAATCCTTCACCTCAAACCTCCCCTTCTGATTTTATACTTTCCAATGATAGCCCAATACTGCCAACTTCCCAGTCACAGCAGTTCCAGAGACAGAAAGAGAGCAGCAGAAGAGCACTGATGGTGAAGCCCCATCATTTGGTCTGATACTCACAGCCACCAGATCAAATACTTACAGTGCGTGTACCTTAGAGGCTGGTATAGAGTCGGAATCTGCACGGGGTGAGTCACCGAGCACGAGTGAGCTGCAGCCAGGCCAGGGGGAAAGGATAGTTCATGTGTCAGATCACAGGAGGGTGAGGACACAAACAAGTTATAATACACAGGACTCAGATGTGAACATTGCTGGAGCTGCTGCCCATGTCGAGGTGGTGCAGTCTGAATCCGAGTCCTCAAGGCCTAGAGCAGCTCGAGGACGTCCTGAAAGGCCATCTGCAGTCTCCCTCAGTGAAAGTCAGCAGCCTTCCACCAGCCATGCTGCAGTCACTGAGAAACACTGTGTAGGAGCAGTTGAGGGAACCCACAAGACAGGGACTAAGGGAGTGCACAAGGATAAATAGTTCAGTTTTTGTTTGTATAATTGCATGTGTTGTTGGATGAAGATGATCATGAAAAACATTTTATTGGTGTTTTCTATTGCAGGATAGTGACCAAGGGGACGCTGCGATGGGGCGTCTCAGATGGGTGCAATGGTGGAGAAGAGGGGGATCCATGTTGGGAAAGGGAAGTTGTCCTCTGGGAACTGGAATCTTAGCAGCGTCTCTACGACAGCCTATCCGGGTTGAAATCATCCAGGAAATATCCTCCCTGCGTCCTCCTCCTCCTACTGAGGTAGCCTCCGGATTCCTGGTTCCCATGCCTGTGTCCTCATGATGGTGATGATATGAAGGGTGCAGCAGAACACCATGAACTTGGACACCTGCTGCAGTGTGTACTGGAGGGCTCCGAGGGCTCCCCCCGAGCGGCTCAGACATCGGAAGCATTGCTTCACCTGGTGGTTTTGTGTGGGGGAGGGGAGTGTCCAGAGTTTAGAGGTCGTGAGCCACATTCTGGTAGTGCATGGAGGCCTGACGTGTTGGGAATGGCTGACTGCTTCAGAATGAAGGTTTGGTGGCTGCTGCCAGGATAGTGGGCATTTACCAACATGATGTACAGGGCATGTTCACACACCAACTGTACATTAATGGAGTGAGAGTTCTTTCAGTTCCTGTACCTCTCCCCGTTAACATGGGGACCCCGCAGAGCCACCTACACCATTAGGATTCCCGCTTTCCTGACAATGCCACGGGTTCTCTCATCCTGCTTCTCCCTGCTGAGGTAGCAGAAGTATAATTCACCTCACCCGACATAGATGGCCTCCGTCACACAGCAGATATATCAATAGACAACAAAGATAGAGATAATGGATACGTCACCCACTCTTGCCTGGATAGATCCAGATAAGAACATAAAAACTAGGATCAGGAGTAGCAGTTCAGCCCCTCGAGCCTGTTCTGTCATTCAATATGATCATGGCTGATCTCATCTCGGCCTCTACTCCACTTTTCTGCCCGTTCTCCATAACCCTTCAACCCATTACTAATGAAAAATCTGTCTATCCCCTCCTTAAATTTACTCAATGTCTCGGCATCCACCACGCTATGGAGTAGTGAATTCCACAGACTCAGGACTCTTTGAGAGAAGAAGTTTCTCTTCATCTCTGTTTTAAATCTGATCCCCCTTTATACTAAAACTATGACCTTTCGTTCTAGATTGCCCTACAAGAGGAAGCGTCAGCTCTACGTCTACTTTGTCAATCGTTTAATCATCTTATGTACCCCATTCGATCTTCTAAACTCTGGAAAGTAAAGGCATAAACTGCTTAATCTCTCTTCATTAGACAAACCCCTCATCCCTGGAATCAATCTCGTGACCCTCCTTTGAACTGCCTCCAGTGCAACTACATCCATCCTCAAGTAAGGAGACCAAAGCTGGACGCAATACTCCAGGTGCAGTCTCATTAATACCTTGTACAGTTGCAGCAACACTTTCCTACATTCTATTCCTTTAGCAATAAATTCCAAAATTCAATGTGCCTTCCTTATCCCCTGCTGTACCTGCAAACTAGCTTTCTGTGATTCATACGCGAGGGCACCCAGATTCCTCTGCATCGAAGCATTCTGACGTTTCCCTCCATTTAGATAATAATTTATTTTTCTATTTTTCTAACCAAAATGGATAACCTCACACTTATCCACGTTAAACTCAATCTTCCAAATTTTTGGCCCATTCACCTAACATGCCTATTTCAATTTGTAAATTTCTTATGTATTTATTGCAACTTACTATCCAATCTATTTTAGTGTCATCTGCAAATGTGGCTATCGTACCTTCTATCCCTGCATCTAAGTCATTAATATAGATTATAAATAGTTGGGGCCCAAGGGCCGAGCCCTGTGGTACCCCACTAGTTACATCTTGCCAACTAGAAAAAGACTCATTTATCCCGACTCTCTGTTTTCTCTTTGTTAGCCAATCCTCTAACAAAGTTAATAAATTGCCCCTAACCCCATGTGATCTTACCTTGTGTATTATCCTTTTGTGTGGCAGCTTATCAAATGCCTTCTGGGAGTCTAGACAGAATACATCTACAGGATCCCCATTTTCCACATTTCTTGTCACAGCTTCGAAGCACTCTAGCAAATTCGTCAAACAGGATTGACCCTTCATAAAACCTGACACTGATGGGTTGCATTTTGACTTTCTAATGTCCTGTTATTACTTCCTTAATAATGGATTGTAACTATTTCCCAATGATAGACGTTAAACTATTTGGTCTAGAGGTTCCTACTTTCTGTCTCCCTCCCTTTTTGGATAAGGGCGTTATACTGGCTTTTTTTCCAATCCACTGGAACCTTTCCCGCATCCAGGGAATTTTGGAATATTATAACCAATGGATCCACTATCTCCGCTGCCATTTCCTTTCAGACCCTAGGATGTAGGCCATCAGGCCTTGGGAATTGCCTGCCTTCAATCGCAATAGTTTGTTCTGTACTTTTTTCCGAGTGATTTTTTTTATTTATTCATAGGACGTGGACGTCACTGGCCAGGCCAGCATTCATTACCCATTTCTAATTGCCCGTGAGAAGGCGGTGGTGAGCTGCCTTCTTGAACTGCTGCAGTCCATGTGGGGTAGGTACACCCACAGTGCTGTTCGGAAGGGAGTTCCAGGATTTTGACCCAGCGACAGTGAAGGAACGGCGATATAGTTCCAAGTCAGGATGGTGTGTGACTCGGAAGGTAACTTTCAGGTGGTGGTGTTCCCATGTATTTTATGCCCTTGTCCTTCTAGTTGGGAGAGGTCGCGGGTTTGGAAGGTGCTGTCAAAGGAGCCTTGGTGCATTGCTGCAGTGCATCTTGTAGATGGTACACACAGCTGCTATTGTGCGAAGGTAATGGAGGGAGTGAATGTTTGTGGATGGGGTGCCAATCAAGTGGGCTACTTTGTTCTGGATGGTGTTTAGCTTCTTGAGTGTTGTTGGAGCTGCACCCATCCAGGCAAGTGGAGAGTATTCTATCACAGTGCTGACTTGTGCCTTGTGGACAGGCTTTGAGGAGTCAGGCGGTGAGTTACTCGCCTCTGGATTCCTGGCCTCTGACCTGCTCTTGTAGCCACGGTAATTCTATGGCTACTCCAGTTCAGTTTCTGGTCAATGGTAGCCCCTAGGATGTTGATAGTGGGGGATTCAGCGATGGTAATGCCGTTGAATGCCAAGGGGAGATGGTTAGATTCTCTCTTGTTGGACATGGTCATTGCCTGGCACTTGTGTGGCGCGAATGTTACTTGTCACTTATCAGCCCAAGCCTGGATATTGTCCCGGTCTTGCTGCATTTCTACATGGACTGCTTCAGTATCTGAGGCGTTACGAATGGTGCTGAACATTGTGCAGTCATCAGCGAACAACCCCACATCTGACCATATGAGTGAAGGAAGGTCATTGATGAAGCAGCTGAAGATGGTTGGGCCAAGGACACTACCCTGAGGAACTCCTGCAGTCATGTCCTGGAGCTCAGATGATTGACATCCATCAATCACAACCATCTTCCATTGGGCTAGGTTTGAATCGAGCCAGAGGAGGGCTTTCATCTGATTCCCATTTACCTCAGTTTTGCTCGGGCTCCTTGATGCTATATTCAGTCAAATGCTGTCTTGATGTCAAGGGCAGTCACTCTCACCTCACCTCTTGAGTTCAACTTTTGTGTCCATGATTGAACCAAGGCTGTAATGAGGTCACGAACTGAGTGGCCCTGGCGGAAACCAAACTGAGCATCACTGAGCAGGTTATTGCGAAGCAAGTGCCGCTTGATGGTACTGTTGATGACACCCTCCTTCACTTTACTAACGATGGGAGTAGGCTGATGGGGCGGTAATTGGCCAGTTGGATTTGTTCTGCTTTTTGTGTATAGGACATACCAGGGCAAATTTCCATATTGCAGGGTAGATGCCAGTGTTGTAGCTGTACTGGAACAGCTTGGCTAGGGGTGCGGCAAGGTCTGAAGCACAGGTCTTCAGCACTGTTGCCGGAATATTGTCAGGGCCCATAGCTTTTTCAGTATCCAGTGCCTTCAGTCGTTTCTTGATATCATGTGGAATGAATCGAATTAGCTGAAGTCTGGCATCTATGATGCTGGGGACTTCAGGAGGAGGCCGAGATGGATCATCAACTCGGCCCATCTAGCTGAAGATTGTTGCAAATGCTTCAGCCTTATCTTTTGCACTGATGTGATGGGCTCCCCCATCATTGAGGATGGGGATATTTGTGGAGCGACCTCCTCCAGTTAGTTGTTTAATCAGGGCTGAATGTGGCAGGACTGCAGAGCTTAGATCTTATCCATTGGCTCTGGGTTCGCTGAGCTCTGTTCGCTTAGCTTACGCAGTTTCACACGCAGATAGTCCTGTGCTGTAGCTTCACCAGGTTGACACCTCATTTTGAGGTATGCCTGGTGCTGCTCCTGGCATGCCCTCCTGCACTCTTCATTGAAACAGGGTTGGCCTGCTGGCTTTATGGTAATGGTAGAGTGGGGGATATGCCGTACCATGAGGTTACAGATTGTGATTGAGTACAATTCTGCTACTGCTGATGGCCCACAGCGCCTCACGGATATCCAGTTTTGCATTGCTAGATCTGTTGGAAATCTGTCCCATTTATCACGGTGGTAGAACCACACAATACGATGGAGGATATCCCCAATGCGAAGTTGGGACTTCGTCTCCACAAGGACTGTGCAGTGGTCACTCCTACCAACACTGTCATGGACAGATGCATCTGTGGCGGGCAGATTGGTAAGGACGAGGTCAAGTATGTTTTCCCCTCTTGTTAGTTCCCTCACCACCAGCCACATACCCAGTCTTGCAGATATGTCCTTTAGGACTCGGTCAGCTCGGTCACTATTGGTGCTACCGAGCCACTCTTGGTGATGGACATTGAAGACCCCCACCCAGAATACAGTTCTGCCCTCGCCACCCTCATTGCTTCCTCCAAGTGCTGTTCAACATTGAGGAATACTGACTCATCAGCTGAGCGAGGGCGGTATGTGGTAATCAGCAGGAGGTTTCCTTGCGCATGTTTGATCTGATGCCATGAGGCTTCATGGGGTCCAGAGTCGATGTTGAGGAATCTCAGGGCAACTCCCTCCCGACTGTATACCACTGTGCCACCACCTCTGCTGGGTCTGTCCAGCCGGTGGGACAGGCCATACCCGGGGATGATGGTGGCAGTGTCTGAGACATTGTCTGTAAGGTTTGATTCCGTGAGTCTGACTATGTCAGGCTGTTGCTTGACTAGTCTGTGGGTCAGCTCTGCCATCTTTGGAACAAGCCCCCAGATGTTAGTAAGGAGGACTTTGCAGGGTGGACAGGGCTAGGTTTTGCCGTGGTCGTTCCCGGTGCCTAGGTCAATGCTGGGTGGTCCGTCTGGTTTCATTCCTTTATAATGACTTTGTAGCAGTTAGTTACAACTGAGTGGCTTGCTAGGCCACTTCATAGGGCATGTAAGAGTCAACCACATTGCTGTCACATGTAGGCCAGACGAGGTAAGGACAGCAGATTTCCTTCCCTAAAGGACATTAGTGAACCAGATGTGTTTTTACAAAAATCGACAGTGGTTTCATGGCCATCACTAGACTAGCTTTTAATTCCAGATTTATTAATTAAATTCAAATTCCACCTTCTGCTGTGGTGGGATTGGAACACATGTCCACAGAGCAATACCCTGGGTCTCTGGGTTATTGGTCTAGTGACAATAGCACTATACCACCGCCTACCCATGCTACGCTACCGCCTCCCCATATAATGATTGTTCTAAATTCCTCTCTTTCTATAACTTCTGCATTACCTGTTATTATTGGGATGGTACTAGTGTCCTGAACCGTGAAAACTGAGGCAAAATACTGATTTAATGTTTCCTACATTTCTGTTTCCCCCTCTATCAACTTCCCAGTCTCATCCTCCAAGGGACCAATATTAACTTTAGCTACTCTCTTACCTTTCATAAACTTATAGAAGCTTTTGCAATCCGTGTTTATATTTTGTGCTAATTTTCTTTCACAATTTACTTTTGCACTTTTTATTACTTTTTTAGTAACCCTTTGTTGATCTTTAAAAAATTCCCAATTTTCCAGCCAGCCAGTGGCCTTTGCAATATGGTATGCCTTCGTCTTTGTCTTTATTTTATCCTTAACGTCCTTGCTTAGCCATGGATGTCTTTCCGGCTCGTTGAACCTTTCTTCCTCTCCAGTATATATTTTAGTTGGGAGGAATTGCATTTCTCCTTAAACATCTGCCACTGCTCATCAACTTTCCTACCTTCCAGTCCTCCTTCCCAGTCCACTCGGGCCAAATCAGTCCTCATGTCTATGTAATTACCTTTGTTTAACTCCAGAAAGCTAGAGCGGACTCCAGTTTCTCGCCCTCAAACTGGATTTGAAATTCCAGCATGCGATGATCACTGTTCCGTGGAGGATCCTTAACTAAGAGGTCATTAATTAATCCCACCTCATTTCACTGTACCAAATCTAGAATAGCCTGCTCCCTGGTTGGTTCCACAACATATTGCTCCTAAAACCAATCTCAAATACATTCAATGAACTCTCCCTCGAGGCTACCTTTGCCAATTTGACTAATCCAGTCTATATACATATTAAAATCACCCTTACCGTACCTTGCTCACAAGCCCACAGTATTTCTTGGTTTATAATGGTCCCCACTGCGGAACTACTGTTTGGGTACCTGTAGATTGCTGCCACCAGGGACTTCTACCCCTTGCTATCTTTTATTTCTACCCAGACTGATTCTACACCTTGATCTCCAGTGCCTATATCATTTCTCACCATAGCACTGATCTTCTTCTAAACTAACAAATCTACACCTCCTCCTTTTCCTTCCTGTCTATCCTTCAAAAATACTGAGTACCCTTGGATATTCAATTCCCACGTCTCAGTCATCGCCAATAAATCATACCCATTCGTCTTCATTTGTGCTGCTAACTCATTTATTTTATTCTGAATGCTTCGTGCATTCAGATCCAAAGCCTTTAAGTTTGTTTGATTATCAATTTTCAAATTTACATAAAAGTTCAATGAAACTGAGACCTTAATAGCCACTGACAGCTCCGTCCTCACCCTGGTGTCAGGCTCCAGATCTTGTTGCAGGAGTTTACACAGCTCTGTGACCACCTCCTTTTTGAATCAGTGACCTCACACACTGCTCCTGGGTTAGGTGTAGGTGGGAAAAGTGCTCTTGGAAAACCCGGGGTGGGTGGGAAAAACCCCTTCCTCCTCCCGCTTTACAGAGCTTCCTCTCTCTGCAGCTTCTGCTCCATTTGTTGGTCATGTTACAGACCCAGAGACACTGTAACTACAGTCCCAATACCTCGTCCAGAGTTGGGTCACAAATCTTCTGTCCGCCCTGAGTCTCTGCAGCAGCTTCCAACACAACCTCCAGAAAACCATCCACAGCACTAACGTTACAATAGCAGAAGTAAGTCAAAAGCCCCTAACCTGTAAGTTGGATGCCTGGTCCTTTTAAATAACACTAGATGGACTTACAAGTGCTGCTGAATGTGTGTTCAGCTGAGAGTGACTAACACAGGCAGTCAGTGGACATGCACGGACAAAGTGTCAAAGAAGTACATCAAAGATGTCGGAATGGCTGATTGACATCAATTCAAACCCTTTCTCACACGAACAGCACATGCATGGTATACACAGGCTAGGTCCCTGCCCAGCCCGGGGCACTGTGCTTGCCACATTAGAAGTGGCCGGCTGTGCAGTTCACATCATTTTCTGGATCCAGGTTTCATCGCTTTGGCACCAGTGCTGCCACAGAGTGAAAATAACAGCAGAGGAAGAAATAGAGTGATAACAGCTCACTTCTAAAAGGGAATTGGAAAAAGACTTGAAGGCATAAGATTGACAAGAATATGTGAAATGGAAGGGAAATGGGACTAATTTGAGGGGTGAGGCCATGGAGGGATTCAAACACAAGAATAAGAATATGAAAATTAAGGTGCTGCCAAACTGGGAGTCAATGTACATCAGTGAGCACAAAGGTTATGGGTGATCAGGATTTGGTGTGAGTTAGGATACAGGCAGCAGAGATCTGGATGGGCTGTGCTTTATGGAGGTTTATAACTGGGAGGGTGACCAGGATAGAATTGGAATAGTCAGGTGTGGATTTAACAAAGGTACAGATGAGGGTTTATTCAGCAGACGGGCTGAGGCAGAGGTGATGACGGGTGATGTTACAGAGGTGGTAGTAGGTAGGGTTGGTCTTGGGGGGAATATGGTGATGAACTCATCTCAGGTATAAATATAAAACAGAGGTTCCAAACAGTCTGTTTCCGTCTCAGACATTGGGTAGGGAGGGGAATTCAGATAGTGGACATAGTGTGGAGTTTGTGACAGAGACTGAACACAGTGGCTTAAGTCTTCCCAAGATTTACATGACAAGAACACTAAATCAATGAAATGTGGTTTATAGATCTAATAGTTGGATGCAGAGACTTACCAGGGACACCAATAATAGCGAGGATGGGATAGTAAATCGTTTCAATCATTTTCAGAGCATAATAGATACGAAATTCTAATGTCATCCAAACATAATCAGCAGTAACCAAGCCAAACCAAAAGGAGAAAGTCCTGCTGTCCATTGCTGTAATATTCCAATCTATTGTCCTCAGATTCTGACCCATTGTTGCAATATTCTTATCTATTGTTCTCAGATTCTGATCGATCCTCTCTCTCTCTCTCTCTCTCTCTGCAGTCACGGATCCCTGTTAGTGCCGTGGGTAATGCTCCCACTGACACTATGAGTTAACACATTGAAAGGACTCCCTTATTAATAGAACAGGGAAAACCTCCAGTGACACAATTAGTGTCCATAGTGACTGACATTAATTACAGTCAATGAACAAACAGGTTCAGTTAACCCCTTTTTCTCCAACACTTTTTGTACCACAAGAGTGTGGAAGTGTTCCTATGTCTAGTTTGGATATATGAGGTTTGTTGAAAAAAGGAATGGTGGAAATAGCAGAGGCACTGGCCAGAAGCTTTCAATCCTCCTTGGATCTGGGAGTGCTGACAGAGGACTGGAGGGTTGTAAATGTTACAACCTGCTTACAAAAGGAGACATTAGTTAAACCCTGCAACTACTGACCAGTCAGTCTAATGTCAGTGCTTGGAAATTTCTAGAGGCCATAACCCTGTACAAACATATATATTTCTTGAAAGAACATGGGATAATAAATGTCAAACAGCACGGATAGGTTAATGACCAATCACGTCTGATAATCATGATCAAGTTCGTTGATAACATAACTGAGTGTTGAAGAGGATAGTGTGTTTTATGTTATGTATACAGACTTTCAAAAGGCCTGTGATCAAATGACATGTCATAGTCTTGTTATTAAAAATGGAGCACATGGATTAATGTGACAGTCATAGCGTGGATATGACACTGAATCAGGGACAGAAAGCAGAGTGAAGTGATGAACGGTCATTGTTCAGACTGGGGGAGGGGGAGTATTCAGTGTTGTTTCTCAGGGGTTAGTATTAGAATCAGTGCTTTTCCTGGCATGTGGATAGATATACAAGTGATAGAGACTTATATGTTAAAAAACATAATTTCAATGCTTGCAGATGACATGAAACTCATAAATAAGGATGGCAAAGACGCAAACCACAGAATTATCCAATCTCACAGACTTTGTTTATTTTTAATTTATTCTAGACTCCAATACAAATTCAAATTTATTTCTCACTCTATAACTTATTTGTGTGATTTGCCTATGAGTGTGTGCATGAATGTGTACCTTATATTTTTATTATTTTATTCAGATCCAGTTTAGATTCTTAAGTATAATAAACTCACCTCTTGTTTAAACTCAAGAAAACCTGTCCGATTGGTTCTTTCACGATCACAATAAAGGTAAAAGGTAAAATACTCACTGAGGTGGTCAGCACGTCCACTGCTAAAAAGGAATAAATCCAGTTGCGAACAAATAAAAAATAGGACAAGAGGGGAGCCTGAGACCTCTCCTCACCTGGCTGTAACAGAAATGTGGAGGTTCTCGAGATCGTAACCCAACGACAAACGAGAAATTGGAAATATCATCGAGTCACAGAGTTATACAGCACAGAAACAGTCCCTTCGCACCACTGTGTCCTTGCCGACCATCAAGCCTGTCCATTTTAATCCCATTTTCCAGCACCAGTCCAGTAACCTTGTATGCTATGGCACTTCAAGTGCTAATCTAAATACTTCTTAAATCTTGTAAGGGTCCTGCCTCTTCCACCCCTTCAGGTAGTGTGTTCCGGATTCCAACCACCCTCTCGGTGAATTTTTCTACCCTCAAATCACCTCTAAACCGCCTGCCCCTTAACTTAAATCAATGCCCCATGGTTATTGGCACTTCCACTAAGGGAAAAGTTTTCTTCCTATCTACCCCAGCTGTGCCCTCATAATTTTTCGTGCTTTCCGTCTCTCACTCTTTTTGAATAAAGTAGGTAGATTCGCAATAAGGGAGTTACATATAGAGTGACGTAACTTGGTGTAGGCGAAAACCCCTCTCTGTTGAAAAGTTGAGTAATGTAGCAGGACAGTTAGGGATTACTCTCCGTCCAAAGCTAGGAAACCCGAAATCCTAAGACTTGTGGCCAACCAATTTTCACTTGAAGCTGAAGACTCAAACAGGGTTAGAATCACCAACAGATAGAGTAATGTTAGCTAAGGTAAAACTAGAACAGAAGAGACTAGAATTAGAATTCCAGAGAGAGAGAGAGAAAGATCAGAGTGAGTGTCTAGAAAGGGAAAAAGTAAGTGTTCCAGATTGAGAAGGAGGAAAGGGAGTTAAGGTGGCTCAAACAACTAGATGAAGACCCAGTACACCCAGTGAAGGCACAGCTAGTGAGGGAGCTGCCCCTAGCTCAGGACCATGTGCTGAACTCTTAAACGTCTCCCAGTTCATTCCAAAGTTCAATGAGGAGGATGTGGCAGAATATTTCATCACTTTTGAAAAGCTTGCAAAGCAGCTGAAATGGCCAGCAGAGAGTGGGATGCTGTTTGTACAATGCAAAATAACAGTCAAAGCACATGAGGTTTATTCACTGCTGCCATAAAGGTACAGGTAAAGGTACATCAGATTATGAGGTGACTAAAAATGCTATCCTGGGTGTACATGAGATAGCATCGGAAGTCAACTGCAAAAGATTCTGAACCATCGGAAAGCAGCCTGACTAAACTGACCTCGAGTTTGAAGGAGTTACGCAGCTGAGGAATATAGGAACATAGGAGCTGAATTCAACCATTCAGCCCATCGATCCTGCTCGACTATTCAATATGATCATGGCTGATCATCCTCTTCAATGCCTTTTCCCCCACACTATCCTCATATCCCCTTATGTCAGTGGTATATAGAAATCTGTCAATCTCTGTTTTAAACATACTCAATGACTGCGCTTCCATAGCCCTCTGGGGTAGAGAATTCCAAAGGTTCACAACCTTCTGAGTAAAGAAATTACTCCTCATCTCTGTCCTAAGTGGCTTTGAAATTGTGTCCCTTTGTTCTAGATTCCCCAACCAGGGGAAACATCTTAGCTGCCTTGTCTATCCCTTTAAATATTTTGTAGGTTTCAATGAGATCACCGCTCATTCTTCGAAACTCCAGAGAATGCATGTTCAGTTTCTTCAATCCCTTTCCGTAGAACAGTTCCGCCATCCCAGGAACAAGTCTGGTGAATCTTTGTTGCAGTCCCTCTATGGTCATAATATCCTTCCTCAGATAAGGGGACCAAAACTGCACACAGTACTCCAGGTGCGATCTAACCAAGGTTCTATACAATTGAATCAAGACTTCACTACTCCTGTATTCAAATCCTGTTACAATAAAAGTAACATACATTAGCCTTCCTAAATGCTTGCTGCACCTGCATGTTAGCTTTAAGTGACCTATTGACAAGGACACCCAGGTCCCTTTGTACATCTACACTTTCTCATCTCTTACCATTTAAGAAATACTCTGCATATCTATTCATTCTACCCAAGTGGCCCACCTCACAGTTTTCCACATTATATTCCATCTACCATGTTCTTGCACACTCACTAAGTCTGTCCAAATCCCCTTGAAGCCGTTTTGCATCTTCCTCATAACTCACATTCCCACCTAGTTTTGTGTCATCTGCAAACTTGAAAATATTTCTTTGGTCCCCATATCCAAATCATCGATATATATTGTGAACAGCTGGGGCTCAAGTACTGTGCCCTGTGGTACCCCACTAGTCACATCCTGCCAACGCAAGAATGACCGTTTATTCTTACTCTGTTTCCTGCCTGTTAACCAATTCTTACTGCATGTCAGTATATTACCTCCTTTCCCATGTGTTTTAATTTTGCTTACCAAGCTCCTGTGGGGCACTTTATCAAATGCATTCTGAAAATCCACCGGCTCCCCTTTTCTATTCTGTGAGTAACATCCTAAAAAAACTCCAACAGGTTCGGCATGAATGATTTCCTATTCATAAATCCATGTTGACTCTGCCCAAACAGATCCATTTATCACATACTTTAGAATAGATTCCAGCACTTTCCCTAGTACTAATGGAAGCCGAACAGGTCTGTAATTCCCAATTTTCTTTTTCCCTCCCTTCTTAAATAGTGGGGTGACATTTGCGACCTTCCAATCTGCAGGAAGCATTCCAGAATTGATAGAATTTTGAAAGTGGATCACCAATGTATCTACAATCCCCATAACTACTTCCTTCAACGCTCTGGGAAGTAGAATGTTTAGTTTAGAGATACAGCACTGAAACAGGCCCTTCGGCCCACCGAGTCTGTGCCGACCATCAACCACCCATTTATACTAATCCGACACAAATCCCATATTCCTAACACATCCCCACCTGTTCCTATATTTCCCTACCACCTACCTATACTAGTGGCAATTTATTATGGCCAATTTACCTACCAACCTGCAAGTCTTTTGGTTTGTGGGAGGAAACCGGAGCACCCGGAGAAAACCCACGCAGACACAGGGAGAACTTGCAAACTCCACACAGGCAGTACCCAGAATTGAACCCGGGTCGCTGGAGCTGTGAGACTGCGGTGCTAACCACTGCGCCACTGTGCAATCAGATGATTGTGAATTATCACAACTTCTTGCTAATACTAATTTCCCTCAATTCCTCATTCTCCCAAATCCCTTGGATCTCTAATTCTGGGAGATTTCTTGTCTCTTCCACAGTGAAGAAAGACACAAGATAATCATTTAGCTTCTCTGCCATTTCTCTATTCTCCATTATAAATTCTCCTGACTCTGCCTGTAATGGACCCACATTTGTCTTTGCTGAATGTTTCCATTATACGTACCGTTAGAAGATTTTACAATGCATTTTTGAGTTTACTTTTGACCAGTAGATATGGACAGTCAAGATAGAGACCAAATATGAAAACCTCAGAGTGGTGATCCTTCTCGAGGAGTTTCCACCGTATTAAGGCAGGCCACCTCCCATTAAAACCCACATAAAGGAACAAAAAGATGAAAGAGCCAGACAGGTTGCAATTCTGGCCGATGAATTTTCCTTTGTACAGCAGGCCAAAAGGTAAACCCTTCCCCAGTCATCCCAAAGATCCGAGAATAAAAGGTGGGGGAGTGAAAGGAGCTCGAATAGTCATGGACAAGAAGGAAAAGCGATGGACACAGAGGCCTATCCTCAGGCCAAATAGTACGGTACTGAGAGCAGGAGTAACTGATGAAGATCTGTGTGTTTCTACTGTAATAAGGAAGGTCACCATCGAGGTGAATGCTGCAAGTTATCAGAAAGCCTGTAGGATTAAACAGAGTCCACCAGATTAGTGCAGGAAAAGGGGCCCTGATGGAAAGCACAGCAGATCAGGCTGTGCCTTTCACTGTGGCAGTCAGACCCAGTAAACCGACCACAGAGAGTGCGGGAAAACTTAACAAAATCCCTGAGAGTTAGCAGGAACTTTTCCCAAGGAAAAGTGACCCCAAACCCCTTAAGTGAGGCAAGCAAGTCCATAGTCATACTCAGGGATACAGGGGCTACCCAATCCCTTCTGCTGTGAGAGTGCAGTAAATGCTAGAGTGTTAGTGAATGGTATTGGAAGTCAGTATATGTCCATACCTTTATATCGGCTGCACTTGGAGTGTGACCTAATTTCAGGACTGGTAACCATCGGGATTGTCCCTTGTTTATCAGTGTATGGGCCGACCTGCTCCTGGGTAATGATCTGACAGGGGAAAAGTAGGAAGCTTCCCCAGTAGTTCTAGAGAGACCAAAAGAGGTCCGGGAGACTGACCTTCTCCCTGATTGTGTGGTGACTCGGTCCATGGCCAAACAGTCCCCTGAACTGACACTGCAGACGGATGACCCGACTGTCTGGTTGTGTGATATCTTCTTTGGGATGTTAGAGGACCCAAAGGATGTGTTAAACAGATTTTCGTTAGTTGAGTCTCAACAACCTGATCCAGTGTTAAAAATACAGTACAATGTAAGCACAGTCTGACCAAACCAAAGCTGAAACAAAGGGAGTTGCAGAGTGTTACTATTTAAAGAGTGAGGTGCTGATGAGGAAGTGTACACCTCTTCACAGACCTGCGGAGGAAGAGTGGACAGTGGTTCACCAGAGTGTGGTGCTGCTGAGGTCCCTTTAAGAAATATTAAGAATGGCCCACGACCTTCTAATGGATGGACATGTCAGTGCATGAAAAATCAAAGCCGCATAACACAGCGTTTTGACTGACCATAACTCCACAAAGATGTGGTGGAGTGCTGTCATACTGGTCACACATGCCAGGTTCTGGGGAAGTCCCAACCTGCAATAAAACCTGCACCAATAATCCCCAAACAAGAACCCTTCAGCAGAATTCTGGTGGATTGTGTGGGACACCTGCTGAAAACAAAACGGGATTACCAGTATCTTCTCACCATTATGGACGTGGTGACCCGATTCTCAGAGGCCATTCTCCCAAAGAACAATCTCTACCAAGGTAGTGGTGGAGGGGCTACCCCAATTCTTTACCCGATATGGGCTGCCTGCTGAGAACCAGATGAATCAGGGCACACATTTTACGTCCAGTATTTTTGAAAAGGTCATGGAATTTCTGGACATAACCCAGCTAAAGTCCTCAGCCTACCACCCACAGTCACAAGGGGCTTTGGAGCAGTACCACCAGATCCTAAAGACAATGATCAGGCCATACTGCTATGAGTAACCTCATAACTGGGACAAAGGGCTGGAATTTCTCCTCTTGGTGACCAGGGACTTACCTAATGAGTCCACTGGCTTTAGTCTCTTTGAATTAGTTTATGGACACTAAGTGAGAGGTCCTCTTTAACGAATCAAGGAGAGGTTTTTGGGACACAGGGATGTGTCTTCCATTTTAGACAACATTTCCATGCTCTGGGAGTGGCTCACTAGAGCCTGTGCAATGGCTCAGGAACACCAAAAGACCTCTCAGGCAGCTATGTAAAGGTAAGCAGACAAAAATGCCAAGGCTAGAACATTTCAGCCCAGAGACCATGTATTGTTACTACTCCCTTTGCAGGGTGAACCCCTAAAATCCCACTTCAGTAGTCCATATCGAGTGGCAAAAGGAATACTCAGGTAAATTATTTAATTGACACCCAGACGAAAGGAATAAAGTAAAGGTTGTGGAGGGGACAGACAAGTACAGATCTGTCAGACAGTCAGGAGGGAAGGAATGGAAAGGACAGTGAGGAGAGGTTAGAGGAGAGCCAGGAGAATTCCCAGCTAGAATCCCCTACTCTCCGATTAGCCAACCCTGAAATGTTAGATAGATTAGACCACACGCTCTCTTCCTTAAATGCAGGTCAAAGAGGCACCCTAAAAAGGCTGCTAACAGCAATTACAGAAACGTACAAGGGCAATGAAAGGTCACAAAAACGGATGCCAATCCTGTGGGAGATGCCTCACCTAGTCAAAGTGCCGCAAGAGAGTGCAGTGAAAGTTGGACTGACACTTGCGAGCCGTAATGACTCCGAGCACATAGGACAGATCAGAAAAAATATCCTCCCCATAGTAAAGGGAAAAGTGAAGGTAAAATACCTTAAAGTAAACAGCACTTGTGTACCTCACCAGAAAGCTAAAAGTAAGGTCAGTGTGGATCTACCCACTGAAGAACCCAATGATCAGGTCCCAAACCCAAACAAATATAACCCAACAGTTCAAAGCAGAACTCTGCTAGAACAGCCAGGATCAAATCTGACACATAACCATCCCAGACAAAACTCCAACACAATTATATCAGTACAACTGAAACAGATAATGTCAGCTGCAGTAATTCTAAGATTAATGTGTGAATTTGAGAAGTGTATTTCCCTCCATTTCTTCCCACAATTCTGTCATGAAATGTTCCTATTCTCAATTTTCTTTCCATGTGCTGCGGCGGTGTCAAGATAACACCATCTGCCCAGTGAGGAATTTTAATTCATCGGTTGGAAACTTACACTAATCATTTAATGGAGAAAATCCTGCAGTTAACCTTGAAAAAACTGGCAGCCAAGATGGCCACCGCAATTGTTATCTGAAACACCTTTTCACATTCCAAGGCCTCCAACAGGAGAGACATATCTTATGCGCATGGACCTAAATCACTGGCTTGCTCTCGTGATTGAAGCCACCTCCAAGTCTGCCTCCAAGAAAACACTGAGGCATGTGGGCCTGCCACAAATGCACTTTAACCAGCCAAAGACTTCAAGAATATAACTTCAGCCAGAAGACCACCGAATCGTCCAACCTCACAGAATGAGTATTTTTTAAAAATATTAACTCTGGACTCCAATCCAACCACAAATATACTTCTCCCTCTGTAAACCATTTCTGTGTGATTCTCATGTGAGTGTGTGCATAAATGCGTGGTGTTTTTTTAATGATTTTATTTAGATCGGGTTTAGATTGTTATGTATAATAAACTCAGCTCTTTCGTGTTTAAACTCAAGAGAGCCTGTCCGATCGGTTCCTTCACCATCACACCAAAGGTAAAAAGTAAAATATTCACTGAGATAGTAAGCACATCCAATGTTTAAAAAGGACAAACACTGTTGCGGTCAAATAAGAGGAAGGACAAGAGGCGCGACTGTGACCCCTCCTCACCTGGCCGTAACAATAGGCAGGGTTGGGGATGGAGAGAATATGGGGATGAACTCAGATCAGCATTAAACAGCTACCAGAGGTTGTAAACTTCCTGGTTCCACCTCAGTCAATGGCCAGTGAGTGGGATGCAGATCGTGGATAGGGAATAGAGTTTGTGACAGAAACTGAAGACAATGACTACAATCTTCTCATGCTTTTAATTGACAATAACGCGAAATCAGTGAAATATGGTTAATGAATCTAATAGCAGGATACTGAGACTTACCAGGGACACCAATAAGAGCGAGGCTGGGATAGTAAATACATTGAATCATCCTCAGAGTATAATAGACCCGATATTCTAATGTTATCCAATCTACAGTAAGCAAGCCAAACCAAGTACAGGAAGTCCTGCTGTCCATTGTCGTAACATTCCAATCTGTTGTTCTCACATTCTGGTCTATCCTGTCACTCTCTTCTCAAGGCACTGATATCTGTTAGTGCCGGAGGTGATGCTCCCGCTGATACTATGAAATAACACATTGAACGAAGCCCCTTATTAACAGAAGAAGGAAACCCTCCAGTGACACAATTCAGGTCCATGGAGACGGACATTAATTACAGTCACTAAAAAACAGGTTCTGTTAACCACTTTCAATCTAAAACTTTTTGCACCACAGCAAAGTTGAACATTTACCTGGTCTGGATGGGATGTATGAGGGTTGCTGAGGAAAGGTATGGTGGAAATAGCAGAGGCACTGGTCAGAATCTTTCAGTCGTCTTTGGATATGGGAGTGATAGAAGCTGGAAACCCTCCAGTGACACACAAGGTTCACGAATGTCCTTTAGGGAAGGAAATCTGCTGACCTTACGTGGTCTGACCTACATGTTACTCCAGACCCACAGCAATGTTGTTGACTCTTACATGCCCTCTGAAATGGCCTAGCCAGCCACTCAGTTGCATCTCATTTCTACGAAGGCAATAAAAAGGAATGAAACCGGATGGCCCACCCGGTATCGATCTAGGCACTAGAAATGACAATGACAAACCCAGCCCTGTCGACCCTGCAAAGTCCTCCTTACTCACGTAGTCGAAGTGTCACAAATACCTGCAGGTAGGAATGTCCCAGAGAACAAAGAGGAGAGTAACAATTACTCCTCCCCCACAGTCAGAGGGAAAGGGAACCACCCATCCCCTGAAGACAAAAGTCTTTGCATGAATCAGGGAGTTCAGGATAGACCCGCTCCCACCCCCACAACTCTCCTGAGGGGAAAGAAAGGGAAAGATTAAAGCAGACTTGGCACCTAGGACAGTCCATGTTTAATAAGCTTAGGATTGGTGAATGAATGGCCTTTCTATATCTTATATTTCTCAGACTCTGTTATGAAATGCACCGCTTGTCTTTAAATGGCACTTCGTTCCCCTGGGTGTGGAGGTGTCAGGCAAACCCCCGCGGGCCAAGACTGAGGCACACATTATTTCACCACATGAACATTAAAACTTAGATATTGTAAGTCCATGACAGGAAAGACGTTTGAATCCTACCAGACAATGTGAAAACAAAGGGAGCCAGTACCTTCCCCAATACACAGAAAGAGACCGGGTCAGGCCAGTCGGTCACGTGACCACCTACTGGACGACTCGGGGTGTTTTAAACTGCAAAACAGATTTTGAACTCAGAACAACATGTGCTCATGGACTGAGAACATCACCTCTCCTGTCTGCCTGCCTTCATCTTTTCCCACGGAACTGAATCTTGTAAAAACACTTGAAACTTAAAGAGAGAATGGTTTCCTCCGTGAACAAGGTTTTACGAAGACTACTGGGTCCCAACGAAATGCAAGATCAGATCTTCAATCAAGGAATACAGCGAGCTCGAGAAACAGTGAGAAGATATTGCCTCAAACTGTTCTACTTATCTTCTGTTCTGCTCTTTTCAGTCCCTATTTGCATGTTTATATTGCATGTGCATGCTAGTGTGGATGCATCATATATCCGTGGGCGTGAACTATACTAGAGTTTAAGTTGAAGGTTTAACAAATTTCATTCTTTCTTCTTTAAACATAGAAAGCCTGTTTGTACTCATTTCTTTGCCTTATGATTGTAAAGTTGTGAACAAGAATTCTCAAAGTGGAAGCTCAAAACACAGTGTGTTTAAAATGAAACCCTGTTACAATAAGGCCAGGTAACAACAGTAAAAGATCCCTAGACACAGTTCTCACGTGGTCGCAACAAGAAATCTGTTGCTGTGCTTCCTGCATTACAAGACTGACCACGCTTTGAAACGTACTCATTGGTTGTAAATGGCTTTGGGACTTGCAGTGGCCATGAAAGGCGCTACATAAATGGAAGTATTTTCTTTTATTTTCAATGCCAGAATGCAGGAAATTAGCTCAGTGACAGAAAGCAGAGAGTATTGGAGAATGGTTATTGTTCAGTCTGGATGGAAGTACACAGTGGGGTTCCCCAGGGTCACTGTTGGGATCACTGTTGCTGTATGTTAATACAATGGGCTTATCTTCAGAGGGGATAATCTCAAAGTTTTCAGATGGCAGGAAACTCAGAAATGTTAATAAACAGCGAGAAGGATAGTAACAGACTTCAGGAGGACAGAGACTGACTGGTGAAATGTACAGGAACATGGCAGATGTAATTTAACACAGTGAAGTGTGAAGTGAGACATTTGGGTAGGAAGTGTAAGGGAAGGCAATGTAGACAAATAGATTAAATGAAGAGACAGGAACAGAGAGACTGTTGTGTATTCACACAGATCTTTGAAGGTTGCACGAAAGTTGACAAGTTTATTCACTGATATTCAAACTTCTGACATTTGCCAGATAAAAATACTTTTGAGAACCAGGCTGAGTATAGAAGGTCCAGAAGAGAAGTGAAAAAGCAGATAAGAGAAGCAAAAAGAGCGCATGAAAAGAGACTGGCACATAGCACTAAAGAAAATTCCAAAGTTTCTATAGGCTTGTAAATAGTAAAAGGTAAGTAAAAGGAGGAATGGGGCCGATTCGGGACCATAAAGGGGATTTACACATGGAGGCAGAGGGCATAGTTGAGGCACTAAATAAATACTTTGCATCTATCTTTTGCAAGGCAGAAGATATGGAATTCTTTTCTTTATTAGCTGAAGTATAAAATATAAGAGCAGGGAGGTTACGCTGGAACTGTATAACTCACTGGTTTGGCTGCAATATGAGTACTGTGTGCAGTTCTGGTCACCTTATTACAGAAAGGATGTAATTGCACTAGAGAGAGTACTGAGGAGATTTATGAGGATGTTGCCAGGACTGGAAAAATTCAGCTATGACGAAAGGTTGGATAGTCTGGGGCTGTTCTCGTTGGAACAGAGAAGGCAGAGGGGAAATCTGATTCAAATGTACAAAATTGCCTGGATAGAGTGGAGGTGAAGGGTCTATTCACCTTATCAGAGGGGTCAGTGACGAAGTGGCATGGATTTAAAGTGCGTGGTTGAAAGACTATAGGGGAAATGAGGACTTTACTTTCTCCCAGAGGGTGGTGGGAGTCTGGAATTCATTGCCCGAAAGGATAGTTGAGGCAGGAACCCACAACTCATTCCAAACGGAATATGCACCTCATGTGCCATATTCTATCAAATGCTGGAAGGTGGGATCAGAATGGGTGGATAGTTTTCATCTGGCATAGACACAATGGGCCAAGTGGTCTTTTTACGTGCTTTAAACTTTCTATGATTCTAAGATGCAACCCAGGCAATGTTGAAAGACGAGCTAGGTCAGACACTAGACTGGTTTAAAATTGAGAAAGAGGAAGCATTAGATAAGCTATCTGTACTTAAAGTGGATAAAGACCAGGACCAGATAACATGCACCCAAGTATACTGAGGGAAGTGAGGGTGGAAATCGCAGAGGTACTGACCATAATTTTCCAATCTTCCTTCGACTCGGGGGTGATGACAGAGGGCTGGAGAATACAAACGTTACACCCTTGTTCAAAAGAGGGTGCAACCACTAACTGTGTGAAAATATTTTCCTCATGTTGGCATTGCTATTTTTTAAACCAATTACATTAAATCTAGGCCCATCCGTTCTTGATCGTTTGACGAGTGGGAACAGTTTTTCCCTACCTACTCTGTCCAGACCCCTCATGATTTTTAAAGGTTTAGATAAGATATAGGCAAGGAAAAACTGTTCCCATTAACTGATGGAACACGGACCAGGGAACACAGATGGAAGGTTTTGGGTAAGAGATGCAGGGGGAATATGAGGCAGAACCTTTTTACACAGTGGATGGTAATGAGCTGGAAATCACTGCCCATGAGGGTGGTGGAAGCCGAGACAATCAATGATTTAGGAACATAGGACCATAAGAGCAGGAGTAGACCATTCAGCCCATCCAGCCTGACCTGCTATTCAATATGATCGTGGTTGATCATACACTTCAATGCCTTTTCCCCACACTATCCTCATATCCTCTTATCTCATTGATATTTAGAAATGTATCAATCTCTGCTTTGAACATCAACAATGACTGAGCTTCCACAGCCCTCTAGGTTAGAGAATTCCAAAGATTCACAACCCTCTGAGTAGTGACATTTTTCCTCATCTCTGTCCTAAGTGGCTTCCCACTTATTTTGAAATTGTGTCTGCTAATTCTAGATTCCCCAACCAGGGGAAACATCTTAGCTGCATCTACCCTGTCTATCTCTTAAAGTATTTTGTCGGTTTCAATGAGATCACCTCTGATTCTTCGAAACTCTAGAGAATAGTTTTCCCAATCTCTCTGCATGAGACAGTCCCGACATCCCAGGAACAAGTCTGATGAACCGTCGTTGCTCTCTCTTTATGGCAATAATATCCTTCCTAAAGTAAGGGGACTAAAACTGCGCACAATACTCCAACTGCGGTCGAACTAAAGTTCTGTAAAATTGTAGCAAGACTGCACTACTCCTGTACTCAAATCCTCTTACAATAAAGGTTAACATGCCATTAACCTTTGTAATTGCTTGCTGCACCTGCATGTTAGCTTCCAGTGACTTATTGACAAGGACACCCAGGCCCCTTTGTACATCTACACTTCCTAATTTATCTCTTCAGAAATACTCTGCACATCTATTCCACCCACCAAAGTGGATTACCTCACATTTTTCCACATTATATTCCATGTTGTTTCCCACGCACCAAGTCTGAACAATTCCCCTTGATGCCGCTCTGCATCTTCCTCACAATACACATTCCCACCTAGTTTTGTGTCATATGTAAAGTTGGAAATATTACATTTGGTCCCCACATCCAAATCATTGAAATATATTGTGAACAGCTGAGGCTCAAGCTCTGATCCCTGCAGTACCCCACTAGTCACAGCCTGCCAACGTGAAACTGATCTGTTTATTCCTACTCACTGTTTCCAACCTGTTAACCAATCTTGAATCCATGCCAGTATATTGCCTCCTATCCCATGTGCATTAATTTTGCGAAGCAACCTCCTTTGGGGGAGTTATCAAAAAACTGAAAATACAAGTATACCATGTCCACCAACTCCCCTTTAGCAATTCTGTTAGTAACATCCCCAAAATCTCCAACAGGTTCGTCAAACATGATTTCCCATTGATAAACCATGTTAACTGTGCCCAATCAGATCATTATTATCCAAGTGTCCATTTAACATTCTTTAGAAATGATTCTAGCAGTTTCCCAACGATTAATGAAAGGCTAACATGTCTGTAATTCCCTGTTTTCTCTCTCCCTCCCTTCTTAAATAGTGGGGTGACAGTTGCGCCCTTCCAATCTGCAGGAAGCGCTCCAGAATCTACAGAAATTTTGAAGATGATAAGCAATGCATCCACTATCTCCATAGCTATCTCGTCAACACTCTGGGATGTAGAATATCAGGTCCTGGGGACATACCAACCTTCAGCTCCATTAACTTCTCCAATACAACCTTTTTACTAATACTAATTTCCTTCAATTCATTGCAGTTTTGAAGAAAGGTCACTGACCTGAAAAGTTAACTCTGCTTCTCTCCACACAGATGCTGCCAGACCTGCTGAGTGTTTCCAGCATTTCTTGTTTTTATTTGAGATTTCCAGCATCCACTGTATTTTGCTTTTAATTTCCTTCAATTCCTCATTCCCCCAATCCATTGGATCTCTAATTCTGGGAGATTTCTTATATATTCCTCGGTGAAGACAGACACAAAGTAATCATTTAGCTTCTCTGCCATTTCTCTGTTCCCCATTATAAATTCTACTAACACTGCCTATGATGGACCCACTTTTGTCTAAGTCAAACGTTTCCTTTTTACATACCTGTAGAAGCTTTTACAGTCCGTTTTTTATATTTTTCCCAGCTAACATTTACATTCTATTCTCCCTTTCTTTATCAGTTTCTTCATCCTCCTTTGGTGCATTATAAAATCCTCCCAATTCTCAGGTTTACTACTATTTATGGCAACTTTATAGGCCTTGGATAGAGTCATAGAGAGAGACAGCACTGAAACAGGCCTTTCGGCCCATCGAGTCTTTGCCGACCAACAACCACCCATTTATACTAATCCTACATTAATCCCATATTCCCTACCACATTCCCACCATTCCCTTACCACCTACCTACACTAGGGGCAATTTATAATTGCCAATATACCTATCAGCCTGCAAGTCTTTGCTGTGGGAGGAAACCGGAGCACCCGGCGGAAACCCACGAGTTCATAGGAAGAACTTGAAAACTCCACACAGGTAGTACCCAGAACTGAACCCGGGTGACTAGAGCTGTGAGGCTGTGGTGCTAACCACAGTTTTAATCTTACACAATCCTCAACTTCCTTTGTTGTCCACAGTTGACTGCCTTTACGGTTGGGGTTTATGTGCCTGGAATGAATGTATTGTTGCTGTAAACTATATAATATTTCTTTAAAGACTGTCGATTGCCTATGTACTGTCATACCTTTTAATGTATTTTTCCAATCCACCTCGGGCAATTTTCCCCTCATACCTTCCGAATTTCCTTTGTTCAAATTTAACACCCTGGCTTAAGATTGAATGAAGTTACTTTCAAGCATAATTTCAAATTCTATCACATTATGGTAATTCATCCCTAAAGGTAATTTTACAATAAAAGTATTAATTAGTCATGTCTCATTACATAATACTTGATCTAAAATAGCCTGTTTTTAGGTCAGTTCCTGAACACACTGCTCTCGAATACCATCCCGAACATACTCCAGAAACTCATCATCCATAGCATTTGTTCTCATTAGGTTACCCATTCTATATGAAGACTGAAGTCACGCGTGATTACTGTATTAACCATGCAATATGATTCTCCCATCTCCATTAATGCCATGCCCCACGCTAACACTACTGTTTTGTAGCCTATAAACAGTTTTCTGCCCCTTGCTGTTTCTTAGCTCCACCCAAGCAGATCCCTTATTTTGTTCTTCAGACCTGAGATCCTCCCTTACTAGTGTACTGATCCCATCCCTTAATATCATCGCAACATTACATTGTCTCACTTTTTGCCTGTCCTTCTGAAAGGTCGAATATGCCTGCATTTTCAGTTCTCAGTCTTGGTCAACCTGTAACACCTTCCCGTTATGACAATTCAATCATACCCATTTACCTCTATTTGCGCCTTTAAATCATCTACCCTGCTCCGAATACTGCGTACATCCAAGTACAGTGCCCTTAACCGTGTCTTCTTGACATTCTGCATTCCAGTTGATGCTCATCTTTGTTTCGCCGACCTTCGAATGTCACTTTCTGCTTTTCTACCTCCTGTTACCAGCTTTACTTCCTCCCAATTTGATCCTTACTTCCAATTTCAAAAGGAAACTGGATGGGTGCTTGAAGTGCATCAAGGCAGCATTTGACTGAGTATGGCATCAAGGAGCCCTAGCAAAACAGGTCAATGGGAATCAGGGGGAAAACCCTTCGCTGGCTGGAGTTATACCTAGCGCAAAGGAAGAGGGTTGTGGTTGTTGCAGATCAACCATCTCAACTCCAGGACATCACTGCAGGGGTTCCTCAGGGTAGTGTCCTAGGCCCAACCATCTTCAGTTGCTTCATCAATGACCTTCCTTCAATCATAAGGTCAGAGGTGGGGATGTTCGCTGATGATTGCACAATGTTCAGCACCATTCGTGACTTCTCAGATACTGAAGCAGCCCGTGTAGAAATGCAGCAAGACCTGGGCAATATCCAGGCTTGGGCTGATAAGTGACAAGTAACATTCGCGCCATACAAGTGCCAGGCAATGATCATCTCCAACAAGAGAGAATCAAACCATCTCCCCTTGAATTCCATGACATTACCATCGCTGAATCCCCCACTATGAATATCCTAGGGGCTACCATTGACCCGAAACTGAACTGGAGTAGCCATATAAATACCGTGGCTACAAGAACAGGTCAGAGGCTAGGTATCCTGAGGCGAGCAACTCACGTCCTGACTCCCTAAAGCCTGTCCACCATCTACAAGGCACAAGTCAGGAGTGTGATGGAATACTCTCCACTTGCTTGGATGGGTGCAGCTCCAACAACACTCAAGAAGCTCGACACCATGCAGGACAAAGCAGCCCGCTTGATTGGCACACCATCCACAAACATTCACCCCCTCCACCACAGACGCAAAGTGGCAGCAGTGTATACTATCAACAAGATGCGCTGCAGCAATTCACCAAGGCTCCTTCGACAGCAGCTTCCAAACCCGCGACCTCTATCAACTGGAAGGACAAGTGTAGAAAATGTATGGGAACATCACCACCTGCAAGTTCCCGTTCAAGTCACACACCATACTGACTTCGAATTATATCGCTGTTCCTTCACTGTCGCTGGGTCAAAAATCCTGGAACTACCGACCTCACTGCACTAAGTGTATACCTACCCCAAATGGACTGCAGTGGTTCAAGAAGGCAGCTCGCCACCACCTTCTCAAGGGCAATGTGAGATGGATTTACAAGAACTGCAATACAATTAGCAATGTATTGACAGCTAATAGCAGGAAGTGGAGATTCACCAGGAACAGCAGCAGCAGCAAGAAGGGCAGAGTAAATTACAGGAGCAGTAATGCAATTAAACATGGTTTATATAATTAATAGCTGTATAGCGAGATCTACCAGGGACACCAACAATAGCCAGGATGGGATAGTAAAAATATTGAATTATCTCAAGTGCATACAGGACCTGATCGTCCAATGAGTACCAATCATAATATGTAGAAAGATAGTAAAGATCCGAGGATAAACTCCTGTCCATTGTTGTAACATTCCAATCTATTGTTCTGAGATTCGGACCCATTGTTGTAACATTCCAATGTATTGTTCTCAGATTCTGATCTATACTCTCCCTCTCTCTGGAGTCACTGATCCCTATCAGCGCCGAGCGTGATGCTCCCGCTGACACTATGTGATAACACATTGACAGGAGTCCCTTATTAATAGAAAATGAAAACGCTCCAGTGACACAGTTAGGGTCCATGGAGACTAACATTAATTACAGTCACTGAACAAACAGGTTCTGTTAACCCTTTTCATTTCAACTCTTTTTGTACCACAATAAACAATAACATTTACCCAGTCTGGATGGGATGTATAAGGGTTGCTGAGGGAGGGAAAGGTAGAAATAGCAGAGGCACTGGCCAGAATCTTCCAATTCTCCTTGGATATGGGAGTCGTGGCAGAGAACTGGAGGGTTGCCAATATTACACTCTGATTAAGAAAGGAGAGATGTAGTGAACTCTATATTTACTGACAAGTCAATATAACGTCATTGATGTGGAAATTTCTAGAGTTCACATCCCAGGACAAAAGTATTCGCTGCTTGAGAGAGAAAAAAAATGGACCACAAATGGCCAGCAGCAAGGGTCTGGTAAGATAAGTCATGTCTGGTAAATGTCAACAACAACAAATTAAATTTATGTCGTGCCTTTAATGTAATAAAACATCCCAAGATGCTTCACAGGAGCATTATGAAGCAAATGCATTGCAGCAGCTTTTTCGGGAGCAGAGAGTGCGAGCGAGTGAGCAGCTGGGAAGGTCAGTTTGAAAGTAAACTTAATTTCCTTTTGTTTTCGGCGGAGGCCAGGGGGCTGCTGGCAGATATTTCCGGAGCAGAGAGTGCGAGCGAGTGAGCAGCTGGGAAGGTCAGTTTGAAAGTAAACTTAATTTCCTTTTGTTTTTGGCAGAGGCCAGGGGGCTGCTGGGTAAGTAAAACACTATATATTTGGGCGGTTTCTGAACCCGCGACTCCACACCTGTAGCGTCTCCCACCCGCCCTCCTCCTCGAACCAAAAAAAAAGGGCTCGGTGGGGTGTATATAAGGTAAGGCTTTTTCTATTTCTCTGGTTTTATCGTGATTGGTAAAAACTTTTCGTTCCTTTTTCATTTAACAAAGTTAAGTTTAAGATTAAAAATGACAGGAGATCTCAGACCCGTGTCATACTCCTCTTGCTCAATGTGAGAGCTCAGGGGCACGGCTGATGTCCCTGACTCCTTCACGTGCAGGAAGTGTGTCCAGCTGCAGCTCTTGTTGGACCGCATGACGGCTCTCGAGCTGCGGATGGACTCACTTTGGAGCATGCGCGATGCTGAGGAGGTCGTGGATAGCACGTTTCGTTTGTTGGTCACACCGCAGATTAGGATTGCTGAGGGAGAAAGGGAATGGGTGACCAAAAGGCAGAGAAAGAGCAGGAAGGCAGCGCAGGAGTCCCCTGCGGTCATCTCCATCCAAAACAAGTATACCGTTTTGGAAACTGTTGAGGGAGATGGCTCACCAGGGGTAGGCAGCAGTAGCCAGGTTCATGGCACCGTGGCTGGCTCTGCTGTTCAGAAGGGCGGGAAAAAGAGTGGAAGGGCTATAGTCATAGGGGATTCGATTGCAAGGGGAGTAGATAGGCGGTTCTGTGGTCGAAAACGAGTCTCCCGAATGGTATGTTGCCTCCCAGGTGCACGGGTCAGGGATGTCTCAGACCGGCTGCAGAACATTCTGAAGGGGGAGGGTGAACAGCCAGTTGTCGTTTTGCACATAGGCACCAATGATATAGGTAAAAAACGGGATGAGGTCCTACAAGCAGAGTTTAGGGAGTTAGGAGCCAAGTTAAAAAGTAGGACCTCAGAGGTAGTAATCTCAGGATTGCTAACAGTGCCATGTGATAGTCAGAGTAAAAATGAAAGAATAGTCAGGATGAATGCGTGGCTTGAGAAATGGTGCAGGAAGGAGGGGTTCAGATTTTTGGGACATTGGGACCGGTTCTGGGGGAGGTGGGACTATTACAAATTGGACGGTCTACACCTGGGCCGGACTGGAACCAATGTCCTTGGGGGTGCTTTTGCTAACGCTGTTGGGGAGGGTTTAAACTAATGTGGCAGGGGGATGGGAACCAATTGAGGAGGTCAGTTGACAGTAAGGAGGTAGTAACAAAAACCTGTAAGGAACTAGATAATGAAGTCAGTGTGACTAAGGGGAAGAGCAGGCAGGGAGCAGATGATGAATGTAAAGGGACTGGTGGTCTGAGGTGCATTTGTTTTAATGCAAGAAGTGTAGTAGGTAAGACAGATGAACCTAGGGCTTGGATTAGTACCTGGGAGTATGATGTTATTGCTATTACTGAGACTTGGTTGAGGGAAGGGCATGATTGGCAACTAAATATCCCAGGATATCGATGCTTCAGGCGTGATAGAGGGGGAGGTAAAAGGGGTGGAGGAGTTGCATTACTGGTCAAAGAGGATATCACAGCTGTGCTGAAGGAGGGCACTATGGAGGACTCGAGCAGTGAGGCAATATGGACAGAACTCAGAAATAGGAAGGGTGCGGTAACAATGTTGGGGCTGTACTACAGGCCTCCCAACAGCGAGCGTGAGATAGAGGTACAAATATGTAAACAGATTATGGAAAGATGTAGGAGCAACAGGGTGGTGGTGATAGGAGATTTTAATGTTCCCAACATTGACTGGGATTCACTTAGTGTTAGAGGTCTAGATGGAGCAGAATTTGTAAGGAGCATCCAGGAGGGTTTTCTAGAGCAGTATGTAAATAGTCCAACTCGGGAAGGGGCCATACTGGACCTGGTGTTGGGGAATGAGCCCGGCCAGGTGGTTGAAGTTTCAGGAGGGGACTGTTTGGGAATAGTGATCACAATTCCATAAGCTTTAAAATACTCATGGACAAAGACGAGAGTGGTCCTAAAGGAAGAGTGCTAAATTGGGGGAAGGCCAACTATACCAAAATTCGGCAGGAGCTGGGGAATGTAGATTGGGAGCAGCTGTTTGTAGGTAAATCCACATGTGATATGTGGGAGGCTTTTAAAGAGAGGTTGATTAGCGTTCAGGAGAGACATGTTCCTGTGAAAATGAGGGATAGAAATGGCAAGATAGGGAACCATGGATGACAGGTGAAATTGTGAGACTAGCTAAGAGGAAAAAGGAAGCATACATAAGGTCTAGGCGGCTGATGAAAGACGAAGCTTTGAAAGAATATCAGGAATGTCGGGCCAATCTGAAACGAGGAATTAAGAGAGCTAAAAGGGGTCATGAAATATCTTTAGCAAACAGGGTTAAAGAAAATCCCAAAGCTTTTTATTCATATATAAGGAGAAAGAGGGTAACTAGAGAAAGGATTGGCCTACTAAAGGACAAAGGAGGAATGTTATGCGTGGAGTCAGAGAAAATGGGTGAGATTCAAAACGAGTACTTTGCATCGGTATTCACCGAGGAGAGGGACATGACGGATGTTGAGGTTAGGAACAGATGTTTGATTACTCTAGGTCAAGTCGGCATAAGGAGGGAGGAAGTGTTGGGTACTCTAAAGGGCATTAAGGTGGACAAGTCCCCAGGTCCGGATGGGATCTATCCCAGGTTACTGAGGGAAGCGAGAGAGGAAACAGTTGGGGCTTTAACAGATATCTTTGCAGCATCCTTAAACACGGGTGAGGTCCCGGAGGACTGGAGAATTGCTAATGTTGTCCCCTTGTTTAAGAAGGGTAGCAGGGATAATCCAGGTAATTATAGACCGGTGAGCCTGACGTCAGTGGTATGGAAGCTGCTGGAGAAGATACTGAGAGATAGGATCTATTCCCATTTGGAAGAAAATGGGCTTATCAGTGATAGGCAACATGGTTTTGTGCAGGGAAGGTCATGTCTTACCAACTTAATAGAATTCTTTGAGGAAGTGACAAAGTTGATTGATGAGCGAAGGGCTGTCGATCTCATATACATGGACTTCAGTAAGGCGTTTGATAAGGTTCCCCATGGCAGGCTGGTGGAGAACGTGAAGGCGCATGGGGTCCAAGGTGTACTAGCTAGATGGATAAAGAACTGGCTGGGCAACAGGAGACAGAGAGTAGCAGTGGAAGGGATATTTTCAAAATGGAGACGTGTGACCAGTGGTGTTCCACAGGGATCCGTGCTGGGACCACTGTTGTTTGTGATATACATTAATGATTTGGAGGAAAGTATAGGTGGACTGATTAGCAAGTTTGCAGACGACACTAAGATTGGTGGAGTAGCAGATAGTGAAGGGGACTGTCAGAGAATACAGCAGAATATAGATAGATTGGAGAGTTGGGCAGAGAAATGGCAGATGGAGTTCAATCAGGGCAAATGCGAGGTGATGCATTTTGGAAGATCCAATTCAAGAGTGAGCTATACAGTAAATGGAAAAGTCCTGGGGAAAATTGATGTCCAGAGAGATTTGGGTGTTCAGGTCCACTGTTCCCTGAAGGTGGCAACGCAGGTAAATAGAGTGGTCAAGAAGGCATACGGCATGCTTTCCTTCATCGGATGGGGTATTGAGTACAAGAGTTGGCAGGTCATGTTACAGTTGTATAGGACTTTGGTTCGGCCACATTTGGAATACTGCGTGCAGTTCTGGTCGCCACATTACCAAAAGGATGTGGATGCTTTGGAGAGGGTGCAGAGGAGGTTCACCAGGATGTTGCCTGGTATGGAGGGCGCTAGCTATGAAGAGAGGTTGAGTAGATTAGGATTATTTTCATTAGAAAGACGGAGGTTGAGGGGGGACCAGATTGAGATGTACAAGATCATGAGAGGTATAGACAGGGTGGATAGCAAGAGGCTTTTTCCCAGAGTGGGGGATTCAATTATGAGAGGACACGAGTTCAAAGTGAAAGGGGAAAAGTTTAGGGGGGATATGCGTGGAAAGTTCTTTACGCAGCGGGTGGTGGGTGCCTGGAACGCGTCGCCAGCGGAGGTGGTAGATGCGGGCACGATGGCGTCTTTTAAGATGTATCTAGACAGATACATGAATGGGCAGGAAGAAAAGAGATACAGACCCTTAGAAAATCGGCGACATGTTTAGATAGAGGATCTGGATCGGCGCAGGCTTGGAGGGCCGAAGGGCCTGTTCCTGTGCTGTAATTTTCTTTGTTCTTTGTTCTTTGTACAAAGTATGACACTGAGCCACAACAGGAGATACAACAGGAGATATGACAGGAGATATGAAGTCAGTTGATCAAACGCTTGGTCAAAGAGGAAGGTTTTATGTGGTGTCTTAAGGGACGAATGTGATGCAGCGTGGCTTTGACAGTGGGATAGTGGCATTCTCACAGAACTGGTAATCCAGAGGCTCAGCCTAATGCCCTGGGGACATGGGTTCAAATCCCACAATTGCAGCTGGTGGAATTAAAAATTCAACGATTTATTACATCCAATTGATAACTAAAAATCTGTAATTTAAAGCTGGACTTAATAATGTTGCCCTGAAAGTATCATCGATTTTTATAACAATCTATCTGGCTGACTAATGTCCTTCAGGAAAGGAGATCTGCCATCCTTATCTGTTCTGGTCTCCAGGTAACTCAATGTGGTTCACTTTTAACTGTCCTCTGCAATAATCTACCAAGCCAATCAGTGTCAAGAATAATTATGGATGGACAACAATGATGCAGGAATTGTATTCCAGAGATTTTCATAAGGGTCGTTAAATAGTCTCGGACATAACTCTGGACACAGGTCTTTGTGTCTACATTCCTGACAATGATAATGTGAAGCCTCATGTCCACATATATAAACAAATGTTGTTTATAAACTGTCTCGGACATAACTCTGGACACAGGTCTTTGTGTCGACATTCCTGGCAATGATAATGTGAAGCCTCATGTCCACATATATAAACAAATGTTGTTTATAAACTGTCCAGGACATAACTCTGGACACAGGTCTTTGTGTCTACATTCCTGACAATGATAATGTGAATCCTCATGTCCACATATATAAACAAATGTTGTTTATAAACTGTCCAGGACATAACTCTGGACACAGGTCTTTGTGTCTACATTCCTGGCAATGATAATGTGAAGCCTCATGTCCACATATATAAACAAATGTTGTTTATAAACTGTCCAGGACATAACTCTGGACACAGGTCTTTGTGTCTACATTCCTGACAATGATAATGTGAAGCCTCATGTCCACATATATAAACAAATGTTGTTTATAAACTGTCTCGGACATAACTCTGGACACAGGTCTTTGTGTCTACATTCCTGGCAATGATAATGTGAAGCCTCATGTCCACATATATAAACAAATGTTGTTTATAAACTGTCTCGGACATAACTCTGGACACAAGTCTTTGTGTCTACATTCCTGACAATGATAATGTGAAGCCTCATGTCCACATATATAAACAAATGTTGTTTATAAACTGTCTAGGACATAACTCTGGACACAAGTCTTTGTGTCTACATTCCTGACAATGATAATGTGAAGCCTCATGTCCACATATATAAACAAATGTTGTTTATAAACTGTCTCGGACATAACTCTGGACACAGGTCTTTGTGTCGACATTCCTGGCAATGATAATGTGAAGCCTCATGTCCACATATATAAACAAATGTTGTTTATAAACTGTCTAGGACATAACTCTGGACACAAGTCTTTGTGTCTACATTCCTGACAATGATAATGTGAAGCCTCATGTCCACATATATAAACAAATGTTGTTTATAAACTGTCTAGGACATAACTCTGGACACAAGTCTTTGTGTCTACATTCCTGACAATGATAATGTGAAGCCTCATGTCCACATATATAAACAAATGTTGTTTATAAACTGTCTCGGACATAACTCTGGACACAGGTCTTTGTGTCGACATTCCTGGCAATGATAATGTGAAGCCTCATGTCCACATATATAAACAAATGTTGTTTATAAACTGTCTAGGACATAACTCTGGACACAAGTCTTTGTGTCTACATTCCTGACAATGATAATGTGAAGCCTCATGTCCACATATATAAACAAATGTTGTTTATAAACTGTCTCGGACATAACTCTGGACACAGGTCTTTGTGTCGACATTCCTGGCAATGATAATGTGAAGCCTCATGTCCACATATATAAACAAATGTTGTTTATAAACTGTCTAGGACATAACTCTGGACACAAGTCTTTGTGTCAACATTCCTGGCAATGACAATGTGAAGCCTCATGTCCACATATATAAACAAATGTTGTTTATAAACTGTCCAGGACATAACTCTGGACACAGGTCTTTGTGTCGACATTCCTGGCAATGATAATGTGAAGCCTCATGTCCACATATATAAACAAATGTTGTTTATAAACTGTCCAGGACATAACTCTGGACACAGGTCTTTGTGTCGACATTCCTGGCAATGATAATGTGAAGCCTCATGTCCACATATATAAACACATGTTGTTTATAAACTGTCCAGGACATAACTCTGGACACAGGTCTTTGTGTCGACATTCCTGGCAATGATAATGTGAATCCTCATGTCCACATATTTAAACAATTGTTGTTCATAAACTGCCATCTTTTTTATTGGTTACTCCATGGTTCAAACATGAGAATTACAGTAAATAATGAGACAGCACTCAAAGCTCAAATTAAACACCAATGACTCTACTAGATTCAGTAGGAATACTACTAGTTAACAATTATACAAAATCTCCATTCACAATGTACCTGTTCGCAATACACCCATTCGTCATAAACGTGTTACAAGGAGTCATGCATACATGATAACCCAGTGAGCATTTCTCTCCCTGCTAATCGTTCAGTAACTGACCAAGCTCCTTGACCTTATCACTGAATTACTATCTGCAATGACCTTTACACCTTTCCTATCAAGGTGGGCCGCATGTTTCATTGACAAGATCACACTGTCCTATCAACATCCACCGTCAGCTACCATTGTTTAATGAGGTGTCTAATTCTTTGTTCAGATGATGATATGAGAGACTTCCTTGATGGTGAGCATGTGCTTACATTTCCTTCAGTATTTTCATCACCACTTGTGGATGTTACAGATGCCTCAGGATTGTTCTCAGCACAAACAATAGCAGATTTCCTTCCTGGTCACATACATATTTTAAACCACAGGACAATTAAACAATCCAAATTCCTTACATTCCTGACGTCTTGCAAACTGTTACTTAGAGAATTTCTAGTTTATTTGAATTTTAAAACAAGACATACTCTGACATCATTAATTATCTTTAATAAAACTCCAGAATTAAAATATCTATTCTCATGGTGACCATTGTCGATTGTTGTAAAAACACATCTGGTTCACTAATGTCCTTCAGGGAAGGAAATCTGCCATCCGAACCTGGTCTGGCCTACATGTGACTCCAGACTCACAGCAATGTGGTTGATTCTGAAATGGCCTAGCAAGCTGCTCAGTTGTACGAAACGGCTACAAAATCTAAGATAAACAATGAAACCGGACAGACCACCCGGCATCGACCTAGGCACCAGAAACAACAAAGACAAACTCAGCCCTTTCGACCCTGTAAGGTCCTCCTTACTAACATCTGGGGGCTTGAGCCAAAGTTGGGAGAACTGTCCCACAGACTAGTCAAGCAGCAGAAAACACAGCCATATTCACCGAATCATCGCTAACAGACAGTGTGCCAGACACTGCCATCACCATCCCGGGTATGTCCTCTCACAGCAGCAGGACAGACCCTTGACTCTAGACCCCATGAAGCTTCACGGCATCAGGTCAAACATGGACAAGGAAACCTCCTGCTGATTATCACCTACCACCCTCCCTCACCTGGTGAGTCAGTAATCCTCCATGCTGAACACCACTTGGACGAAGCACTGAGGGTAACAGGGACACAGAATGATCTCTGGGTGGGGGACTTCAATGTCCATCAGCAAGAATGACTCAGTAGCACCATTAACGACTGAGCTGGCAGAGCCGTAAAGGACATAGCTGCTAGACTGTGTCTGCGGCAGGTGGTGGGGAACGAAAAGGAGGGAAAAACCTATTTGACCTCGTTCTCACAAATTTAACTGTCACAGATGCATCTGTCCATGACAGTATTGGTAGGAGTGACCATCGCACAGTTCTTGTGGAGGCAAAGTCCCGTCTTCACATTGAAGATACCCTTCTTCGTGTTGTGTGGCACTATCACTGTGCTAAATGGTATAGATTTCAAACAGATCCAGCAACCAAAAACTGAGCATCCATTAGGCGCTTTGGGCCATTCGCAACAGCAAAACTGTAATTAAACACAATCTTTAACCTCATGACCCGGCATATTCCCCACTCAACCATTACCATCAAGCCAGGACACCAGCCCTGTTTCAATGAAGAGTGCAGGAGGGCATGTCAGGAACAGCACCAGGCAAACCGCAAAATGAGGTGTCAACCTGGTGAAGCTGCAACACATGACTTCTTGCATGCAAAACAGTGAAGCAGAATGAAATCAACAAGACTAAGTGATCTCACAAACTATGAATCATATCTAAGCTCTGCAGTCCTGCCACATCCAATCGTGAATGATGGTGGACAATTAAACAACCAACAGGAGGAGGTGGCTCCACAAATATCCCCATCCTCAATAATGGGAGAGGCCAGCACATCAGTGTGAAAAATAAGGCTGAAGCATTTGCAACAATCTTCAGCCAGAAGTGCCGAGTTGATGATCGATCTCAGCCTCCTCCTGCTGTCCCCAGCATCACAGATGCCAGACATCAGTCAATCCGATTCACTCCACGTGATATCAGAAAATGACTGAAGGTGCTGGATACTGCAAAGGCTATGGGATTCATAGTACTGAAGGCCTGTGCTCCAGAACTTGCTGTGCCCCTCGCCAAGCTGTTCCGGTACAGCTACAAAACTGGCATCTGGCTGGCAATCTGGAACATTGCCCAGGTGTGTCATAGAGTTATAGAGTTATACAGCACAGAAGCAGGCCCATCGGCCCATCGAGTCTGTGCTGGCCATCCAGCACCCAACTATTCTAATCCCATTTTGCTGGCCCGTAGCCTTGTGTACTATGGAGTTTCAAGTGCTCATCTAAATAGGTTTTAAATGTTGTGAGGGTTCCTGATTCCACCACGTCTTCAGGCAGCGCGTTCCTGATTCCAACCAAACTCTGCGTGAAAGGAAAATTCTTCAAATCCCCACTAAACCTCCTGCCTCTCAACTTAAATCTATGTCCCCTAGTTCTTGACCCCTCCGCTAAGGGAAAAACGTTTCTTCCTATCGAACCTATCAATGCCCCTCATAATCTTGTATACCTCAATCATGTCCCCACTCAGCCTTCTGTCTTCCAACGAAAACAACCCTAGCCTTTTCAATCTCCCTTCATAGGTGAAATGCTCCAGCCCAGGCAACATCCTGGTGAATCTCCTCTGCACCCTCCCCAGTGCAATCGCATCCTTCCTATAGTGTGGTGACCAGAACCTTACACAATACTCCAACTGTGGCCAAATTAGCGTTTTATATATTATGATGATAACCTCCCTGCTCTTATATGCTATGCATTGGCCAATAAATGCAAGAATCCCATATGCCTTCCTAACCACCTTATCTACCTGTGCTGCTGCAATCAGTGACATATGGACAAGTACACCAAGGTCCTTCTGACCTGCTGTGCTTCCTTGGGTCCTCTCATCCATTGTATATCCCCTTGCCTTGTTAGTCCTCCCAAAATTCATTAACTGTACACAAAAACCAGCACAAGTTGAAACTGGCCAGCTGCCACCCCATCAGTCTACTCTCAATAATCAGCAAAGTGATGGAAGCTGTTCTCATTCGTTCATCGGATGTGGGCATCGCTGGCGAGGCCAGCATTTATTGTCCATCCCTAATTGCCCTTGAACTGAGTGGCTTGCTAAGCCATTTCATAGTCAACCACATTGCTGTGAGTCTGGAATCTCATGTAAGCCTAACCAGGTAAGGACAACAGAATTCCGTCCCTGAAGGACATCACTGAACCAGATGGTTTTTCATAAAAATTGACAAAGGTTTCATGGCACCATTAGACCAACAATTTAAATTCCATATTTTGTTAATTGAATTCAAATTTCAATATCTGCTGTGGTAGGATTAGAACTCATGTCGTCAGAGCACTAGCCTGGTCCTCTGGATTACTATGCCAGTGACATTACCACTAAGCCAACACTTCGCCTGGTGTTAACTTTGCCATCAAGCAGCACTTGTTTGGCAATAATTTGTTCACTGACGCTGCGTTTGGCTTCTGCCATGGCCACTCAGCTCCTGCTCTCAATACAACCTTGGTACAAACATGGACAAAAGAGCTGAACTCAAGAGGTGAGGTGACAATGACTGCCCTTGACATCAAGGCAGCATTGACCGAGTATGGCATCAAGGAGCCGAGCAAAACTGCAATCAATGGGAATCAAGGGGAAAACTCTCCCCTGGTTGGACTCATATCTAACGCAAACGAAGCTGGCTGGGGTTGTTAGAGGTCAATAGGCTCAGCTCCAGGACATCACTGGGGGAGTTCCTCAGGGTAGTGTCCGAGGCCCAACCATCTTCAGCTGCATCATCAATGATAATCCTTCAATCAAAAGGTCAGAAGTGGGGATGTTCACTGATGATGGCACAATGTTCAGCACCATTCAACATCCCTCAGATACTGAAGCAACCCATGTCGAATGCAGCAATATCTGGACAATATCCAGCTCGGGCTGATGTGTTGATAGGGTTGTTAAGAAGGTGTATGGTGTGTTGGCTTTCAATAACAGGCGGATTGAGTTTAAGAGCCGCGAGGTTATGCTGAAGCTCCATAAGGCCCTGGTTCGACCACACTTGGAATATTGCGTTCAGTTCTGGTCGCCTCATTATAGGAAGGATGTGGAAGCTTTAGAGAGGGTGCAGAGGAGATTTACCGGGATGCTGCCTGTACTGGAGGGCATGTCCTACAAAGGAAGATTGAGAGAGCTAGGGCTTTTCTCATTGGAGTGAAGAAGGATGAGAGGTGACTTGATAGAGGGGTACAAGATAATGAGAGACATTGATAGAGTGGATAGTCAGAGACTTTTTCCCAGGGTGGAAAGGGCTATCACCAGGGGGCATAATTTTAGGGTGATTGGAGGACGGTTTCGGGGTGATGTCAGAGGTAGGATCTTTACACAGAGATTGGTGGGTGCGTGGAATGCGCTGCCAGTGGTGGTAGTAGAAGCAGATACATTAGGGGCATTTAAACGACTCTTGGATAGGTACATGGATGATAGTAGAATGAAGGGTAGGTAGTTACTTAAATCTTAGAGTAGGTTAATAGTTCGGCACAACATCGTGAGCCAAAGGGCCTGCACTGTGCTGTACTGTTCTATGTTCTATGTTCTATGTGGCAAGTAACTTTCGTGCCACTCAAGTGCCAGGCAATGACCATCTAAAACAAGAAAGAATCTAACCATCTCCCGCTGACTTTCAGTGGCATTGCCATCACTGAATCCCCCACGATCAACATCCTGGAGGGTTACCATTGATTTGAAACAGAACGAGAAACTGAACGGGAGTAGCCATATAAATACCGTGGCTAGAATAGCAGGTCAGAGGCTAGAAATCCTGTGGCGAGTAATTCACCTCCTAACTTCCCAAAGCCTGTTCACCATCGACAAGGCACAAGTCAGGAGTGTGATGGAATACTCTCCACTTGCCTGGATGGGTGACGCTGCAACAACACTCAAGAAGCTCAGGACCATTCCCGACAAAGCAGCAAACTTGATTGGCACCCCACCGACAATATTCACTCCCTCCACCACTGATGCACAGTGGCAACAGTGTGTACCATCTACAAGATGCACTGCAGCAACTCACCCAAGCTCCTGAGGCAGCACCATCCAAACTCGCGACCTCCACCACCTAGAAGGACAAGAGCACCAGATGCATGGGAACACCACTACCTGCAAGTTCCCCTCCAAGTCACACACCATCCTGATTTGGAACTATATCGCCATTCCTTCACTGTTGCTGGGTGAAAATCCTGGCAATCCCTTCCGGACAGCACTGTGGGTGCATCTACCCCACATGTTCAAGAAGGGAGCTCAGCACCACCTTCTCAAGGGCAATTAGGGATGTGCAATAAATGCTGGCCGAGACCGCGACCCCCACATCCCATGAATGAGCGAATAAAATAAATGCCCTGTGTTTAGCTAAAACCCAACAGATTCAGATACAATCAGTCAACAGTGGGCAGTAGTGGCCGCTGTCTTCAAATACAAAGCTAGATATCTCCATCCTTGTTGGAACAAAACTGTGGGATTGTGTTTATTTTATGATAAGACTGTTAGAACATAGTTGTCATATTCTTCAGTATCACGGTTAAAATAGTATTCTGTATGTAACATAACCACAACGAATGATGTTAACTAAACTTCTGGACAAGCCATGACCTGTTCAGACCCGTTATTTAAAAGTCGTTTGACTGTGAAGTATCTCAGGGAGACTGTTACCTTTTTAACTGGTATAAAACTGTAAACAATGCCCTTGTGGCCAGGAAGCTGTGAATTGAGATAAGTGCATATCAATGCCATTAAGTGGTCACTGTGGTTGAACATCCACCGCAGGATGGCACCGGGTCAGATATGACCTTTTGTAAAGGAACTCGTGGAGTCAAGGCAGCTGGAATCTGGAGGCCCCTCCCCCACCACCCACTGAATGACAATGATAATAACTTAAACCAGGCTCGAAGTACCATCATGGAAGTGTAGTTAGTTAATTACTGACCAATCAAATGATCAGAAACGGGCTTTTACCTAATATGGAACAGAACCAAGCTGGGAAGGGTGTATAAATTAGTTCCGATGAAGGTTCACTGATCCAAAACGTTAACTTTGCTTCTCTTTCCACAGATGCTGCCAGACCTGCTGAGTGGTTCCAGCATTTCTTGATTTTATTTCAGATTTCCAGCATCCGCAGTATTTTGCTTTTATTATATTGTATAAATTAGTAACTTGTAAGACCCTAAAAACGCACATCATCATCAAGAAGAAGACAGAAGATAGAGTTCAATGAAGAGACAAGTTTCCACAGATAACCGGAGGTTGAGTACCGGTGTTCCATTGTGAACACAACTGCTGACCACTGCCCTTTGCTCAGTATCACAATTTTGTGCTTTTTGTGGAGAACTTCATTAAGTCTGTGAAGTCTGTGAAAGCAGCCTCGTACACATGTAGTTTTATAGCTAGTCTGAGCTGCAAGTCCCTTTTAGATCTGATCTCCCAACATAGACTGTCATTGTAATTGAGCTAAGTCTAACAATTACATTAAACCAAACCCCGGATCTAACAAGTGGAGCTGAAACCCGGGACTTTGACTACCCGGCAAACCGAGGGTGTTGGAGGAAGTTGCATAAACATGGGAACATTCGTTTGACCAGTGAAAATTCTTGCAGGGATAAACTCCTTTGAGGGACAGCAGGTTATACTGACCCAGCGATGTCTCTTTAAATACACATTATGTCACAAAAAGACAACGGGAAGAAGGGTCTCTGGGAAACATATGAGGAAGAGTTAAGCACTAAGTGTAATATGGACAGTATCCAGTCCTTATTAGGAGACTGTGTATGGAAGCATGAACACGTTCCATTTAAAAAGATAGTGAAGTTTATCCAGGCACAGGTCTTGGCTAAACATCGGAAAGGTGAAAAGGCTTTAAATCTGACTCCATGTCCAGCATCACACCGTGCACAGTGCGATGAGGAAGTGATACAGTCACAGGTGAGAGAAATAGTCGCTCAAAGTGAACAGAAACTGCAGCAACAGCAGACACAGCTACATGAGTTACACAATAATCTTTAATGTCACTATACAACAACAGACACTTAATGCAGTACAGGCTTGTGCAGTTCAGCAGCGGTTAGAGTTAGCAAAGAAACATATTGTTACTGTCACACAGGATAATGTCCAGTGACCCAGAAGTTAGAGGATTCTAGAGGTGTCCTTAGGGAGTTACAGGATTGACCCCACCAGAAGACAGGCCATGCACAGTACAGGTCTAACATTCAGTGACTGTAAACCCAGAGGGGAAAGCAGCACCCAGGCGGCTGCAGCAGCCATCACAAAAAGCAGAGTATCAGACAGGTGGTACTGAAACGGAGCAGGAGGCCTCGGAGGAGGACAATGATGGAGAAGGATAACACTTAACAGACCGTCCCGTTAAGATTACGCCATTACCAGTCTGTCCCATTAAGTTGATGCCTTTGCCAGTCTGTACCGTTAAGGTGACACCCTTGTCATTTTGTCCCGTTAAGGTAGCGTCCTTGCCAGTCTGTCTCGTTAAGGTGATGCCCATGCCAGTCTGTCCCCTTAAACTGGTGACAACACAGAATAGAACAGTCTGTTGCTTTCAATCCCAACAAGTCACGAGTGCAGTTGAGATATAAAAGGAAAGGAAATGTTTTGGAGCCGCAGTGAGGCTGAAACACTGTGTGAGGAAAACAAAAGGAAAAGCTTGTGTGTGAGTTAGTTTCTGTTTGTGTATTTGATGTTTCCAGTTTGATTTCTTTGTCTGTCTCAGGTTAGTGTCTATTAGGGTCAGTTAACCCTCTCTCATCTGGTCCTGCATGTTGTCTTAAAGTAGTTGGTTGTTTAACATGAGTGCACAGTTGGATTTTAAATTGGTGTGAGTGGGGAGGATAAAAGTTACTATAACATGGTTGTTGGAATGTTAAATAGCAATTCTATAGCAGCAGCTTTTTCGGGAGCAGTTACTGCGAGCGAGTGAGCAGCTGGGAAGGTCAGTTTCAAAGTAAACTTAATTTCCTTTTGTTTTCGGTGGAGACCAGGGGGCTGCTGGGTAAGTAAAACCCTATATATTTGGGCTGTTTCTGAACCCGAGACCCTACACTTGCAGTGTCTCCCCCCACCCACCCTCCTCCTCTAACCAAAAAAAAGGGACTCGGTGGTGTGTAGATAAGGTCAGGCTTTTTCTACTTCTCTTTTTGTTTTATCGTGTGATTGGTAAAAACTTTTCGCTCCTTTTTCATTCAACTAAGTTAAGCTTAAGATTAAAAATGGCAGGAGATCTCAGACCCGTGTCATGCTCCTCTTGCTCAATGTGGGAGCTCAGGGACATGGCTGATGACCCTGACTCCTTCAGGTGCAGGAAGTGTGTCCAGCTGCAGCTCTTGTTAGACCGCATGACGGCTCTGGAGCTGCGGATGGACTCACTTTGGAGCATGCGCGATGCTGAGGAGGTCGTGGATAGCACGTTTAGCGAATTGGTCACACCGCAGATTAGGATTGCTGAGGGAGAAAGGGAATGGGTGACCAAAAGGCAGAGAAAGAGCTGGTAAGCAGCGCAGGAGTCCCCTGCGGTCATCTCCCTCCAAAACAAGTATACTGTTTTGGATACTGTTGAGGGAGATGGCTCACCAGGGGAAGGCAGCAGTAGCCAGGTTCATGGCACCGTGGCCGGTTATGCTGTTCAGAAGGGCGGGAAAAAGAGTGGAAGGGCTATAGTCATAGGGAATTCGATTGTAAGGGGAGTAGATAGGCGGTTCTGTGGTCGAAAACGAGACTCCCGAATGGTATGTTGCCTCCCAGGTGCACGGGTCAGTGGTGTCTCAGACCGGCTGCAGAACATTCTGAAGGGGGAGGGTGAACAGCCAGTTGTCGTTTTGCACATAGGCACCAATGATATAGGTAAAAAACGGGATGAGGTCCTTACAAGCAGAGTTTAGGGAGTTAGGAGCCAAGTTAAAAAGTAGGACCTCAGAGGTAGTAATCTCAGGATTGCTACCAGTGCCACGGGATAGTCAGAGTAGAAATGAAAGAATAGTCAGGATGAATGCGTGGCTTGAGAGATGGTGCAGGAAGGAGGGGTTTCAGATTTTTGGGACATTGGGACCGGTTCTGGGGGAGGTGGGACTATTACAAATTGGACGGTCTACACCTGGGCCGGACTGGAACCAATGTCCTTGAGGGTGCGTTTGCTAAAGCTGTTGGGAAGGGTTTAAACTAATGTGGCAGGGGGATGGGGACCAAATCAGGAGGTCAGTTGACAGCAAGGAGGTAGTAACTAAAGCCTGTAAGGAACTAGATAATGAAGTCAGTGTGACTAAGGGGAAGAGTCGGCAGGGAGCAGATGATGAACGCAAAGGGGCTGGTGGTCTGAGGTGCATTTGTTTTAATGCAAGATGTGTAGCAGGTAAGGCAGATGAATTTAGGGCTTGGAGTTGTACCTGGGAGTATGATGTTATTGCTATGACTGAGACTTGGTTGTGGGAAGGGCATGATTGGCAACTAAATAACCCAGGATATCGGTGCTTCAGGCGGGACAGAGAGGGAGGTAAAAGGGGTGGAGGAGTTGCATTACTGGTCAGAGAGGATATCATAGCTGTGCTGAAGGAGGGCACTATGGAGGACTCGAGCAGTGAGGCAATATGGGCAGAACTCAGAAATAGGAAGGGTGCGGTAACAATGTTGGGGCTGTACTACAGGCCTCCCAACAGCGAGCATGAGATAGAGGTACAAATATGTAAACAGATTATGGAAAGATGTAGGAGCAACAGGGTGGTGGTGATAGGAGATTTTAATTTACCCAACATTGACTGGGATTCACTTCGTGTTAGAGGTCTAGATGGAGCAGAATTTGTAAGGAGCATCCAGGAGGGTTTTCTAGAGCAGTATGTAAATAGTCCAACTCGGGAAGGGGCCATAATGGACCTGGTGTTCGGGAATGAGCCCGGCCAGGTTGTTGAAGTTTCAGTAGGGGACTACTTTGGGAATAGTGATCACAATTCTGTAAGCTTTAAAATACTCATGGACAAAGATGAGAGTGGTCCTAAAGGAAGAGTGCTAAATTGGGGGAAGGCCAACTATACCAAAATTCGGCAGGAGCTGGGGAATGTAGATTGGGAGCAGCTGCTTGAAGGCAAATCCACATGTGACATGTGGGAGGCTTTTAAAGAGAGGTTGATTAGCGCTCAGGAGAGACATGTTCCTGTGAAAATGAGGGATAGAAATGGCAAGATTAGGGAACCATGGATGACAGGTGAAATTGTGAGACCAGTTAAGAGGAAAAAGGAAGCATACATAAGGTCTAGGTGGCTGAAGAAAGACGAAGCTTTGAAAGAATATCGGGAATGTAGGACCGATCTGAAGCGAGGAATTAAGAGAGCTAAAATGGGTCATGAAATATCTTTAGCAAACAGGGTTAAGGAAAATCCCAAAGCCTTTTACTCATATATAAGGAGCAAGAGGGTAACTAGAGAAAGGATTGGCCCACTGAAGGACAAAGGAGGAAGGTTATGCGTGGAGTCAGAGAAAATGGGTGAGATTCTAAACGAGTACTTTGCATCGGTATTCACCGAGGAGAGGGACATGACAGATGTTGAGGTTAGGAACAGATGTTTGATTACTCTAGGTCAAGCCGGCATAAGGAGGGAGGAAGTGTTGGGTATTCTAAAGGGCATTAAGGTGGACAAGTCCCCAGGTCCGTATCTATCCCAGGTTACTGAGGGAAGTGAGAGAGGAAATATCTGGGGCCTTAACAGATATCTTTGCAGCATCCTTAAACACGGGTGAGTTCCCGGAGGACTGGAGAATTGCTAATGTTGTCCCCTTGTTTAAGAAGGGTAGCAGGGATAATCCAGGTAATTATAGACCGGTGAGCCTGACGTCAGTGGTAGGGAAGCTGCTCGAGAAGATACTGAGGGATAGGATCTATTCCCATTTGGAAGAAAATGGGCTTATCAGTGATAGGCAACATGGTTTTGTGCAGGGAAGGTCATGCCTTACCAACTTAATAGAATTCTTTGAGGAAGTGACAAAGTTGATTGATGAGGGAAGGGCTGTAGATGTCATCTACATGGACTTCAGTAAGGCGTTTGATAAGGTTCCCCATGGTAGGCTGAAGGAGAAAGTGAAGGCGCATGCGGTCCAAGGTGTACTAGCTAGATGGATAAAGAACTGGCTGGGAAACAGGTGACAGAGAGTAGCAGAGGAAGGGAGTTTCTCAAAATGGAGACGTGTGACCAGCGGTGTTCCACAGGGATCCGTGCTGGGACCACTGTTGTTTGTGATATACATAAATGATTTGGAGGAAAGTATAGGTGGTCTGATTAGCAAGTTTGCAGACTACACTAAGATTGGTGAAGTAGCAGATAATGAAGGGGACTGTCAGAGAATACAGCAGAATGTAGATAGATTGGAGAGTTGGGCAGAGAAATGGCAGATGGAGGTCAATCAGGGCAAATGCGAGGTGATGCATTTTGGAAGATCCAATTCAAGAGTGATCTTTTCAGTGAATGGAAAAGTCCGGGGGAAAATTGATGTACAGAGAGATTTGGGTGTTCAGGTCCATTGTTCCCTGAAGGTGGCAACGCAGATCAATAGAGTGGTCAAGAAGGCATACGGCATGCTTTCCTTCATCGGACAGGGAATTGAGTACAGGAGTTGGCAGGTCATGTTACAGTTGTATAGGACTTTGGTTCGGCCACATTTGGAATACTGCGTGCAGTTATGGTCGCCACATTACCAAAAGGATGTGGATGCTTTGGAGAGGGTGCAGAGGAGGTTCACCAGGATGTTGCCTGGTATAGAGGGCGCTAGCTATGAAGAGAGGTTGAGTAGATTAGGATTATTTTCATTAGAAAGACGGAGGTTGAGGGGGGACCTGATTGAGGTGTACAAAATCATGAGAGGTATAGACAGGGTGGATAGCAAGAAGCTTTTTCCCAGAGTGGGAGATTCAATTACTCGGGGACACGATTTCAAAGTGAAAGGGGAAAAGTTTAGGGGGGATATGCGTGGAAAGTTCTTTACGCAGAGGGTGGTGGGTGCCTGGAATGCGTTGCCAGTGGAGGTGGTAGACGCGGGCATGATAGCGTCTTTTAAGATCTATCTGGGCAGATACATGAATGGGCAGGAAGCAAAGAGATACAGGCCCTTAGAAAATTGGCGACAGGTTTAGATCGAGGATCTCGATCGGCGCAGGCTTGGAGGGCCGAAGGGCCTGTTCCTGTGCTGTAATTTTCTTTGTTCTTTTTCTTTATTCTAATTCCTTTGTGCTGGGAAAGAGAGAGAGACGACGAGAGAAAGTGAGACAGAGAGAGGGCGGGAGAGAGAGGTGTGGAGGGAAGAGAAATAGAAAGAGAAACACGCATCCATGGATGTGGATGACTCGGACTGAGGTTTACTACAGGTTTAATCACTTTGTTTGGAGTTAGAATGTTTACTTGTGAGAATTCACCTCTGTTTTCAGTTTTAATTCCAATTGTTTGAAAGCAATTTGAAGAAAGAACAGATCAAAACAACTGAAGCAATTTATTTCCTTTGTTTTCTTTCTTTTAAAACCCCTTGTTATTCTAATCTTTTAACTTAAGTTTAAAATTGTTAAAATAAACATTGTGAATGGAGAATACAAAGTAAAGTATGGGAGGCTTCCAGCGGCGCTTCTGGCTGAAGATTGTTACAAATGCTTCAGCCTTATCTTTTACACTGATGTGCTGGGCTCCCCCATCATTGAGAATGGGGATATTTGTGGAGCCACCTCCTCCAGTTAGTTGCTTAATTGTCCACCACCATTCACGACTGGATGTGGCAGGACTGTAGAGCTTAGATCTGATCCGTTAGTTATGGAATTGCTTAGCTCTGTCTATCGCACAGTACATAATAAAGTTCATCCTCACATTTCCCCTGCATCTCTTACCCAAACCTTATCTCTAGTCCTTGTACCATCACCTACAGGGAACAGATTTTCTTTGTTTACCTTATCTAAACCTGTGATAATCATGTAAATCTCCTTCATAACTCCCCTTATTCTCATTTCTACAAGGACAATAACACCAGATTTACCACAATAACCTTGTACTCAAAATCCCACATCCCAGGAAACATTCTGGTAAATTTCCTCCACACGCACACAAGCACCTTCACATTCCTCCAAAAGTGTGGTCACCAGAATTGGACGCAGTAGTCTAGTTAAGCTTTATAAAGAATCAGCATAACTTCCCTGCATTTCTCGGGGTACTGATCACCATACTGGTCTGGTACAGTGTGAATATGGGTCAGCCCGCCCAGGATACTGATTACCATGCCGAGATGGTACAGTCAGAATATGGGTCAACCAGCCCAGGATACTAATCACCAGGCCGAGATGGTACAGTCACAATATGGGTCAACCAGCCCAGGATACTAAATATATTGCTGAGCTGGTCCAGTGTGAATATGGGTCAACCAGCTCAGGATACTGATCACATTGCGGATCTGGCACAGAGTGAATATGGTGAACAAGCCCAGGATACTGATCACCAGGCTGAGATGGTACAGTCAGAATATGGGTCAACCAGCCCAGGATACTGATCACCATGCTGAGCTGGTCCAGTGTGAATATGGGTTAACTAGCCCAGGATACTGATCACCATGCCGAGCTGGTCCAGTGTGAATATGGGTTAACCAGCCCAGGATACGGATCACCATGCTGAGCTGGTGCAGTCCGAATACAGGTCAAGCAGCCCAGGATACTGATCTCCAGGCCGAGCTGGCACAGTGTGAATTTGGGTCAACCAGTGCAGGATACTGATCGCCATGCCGAGTTGGTACAACGTCAATAAGTGTCAACCCAGCCCAGGATAGCGATCTCCATGCCGAGCTGGTACAATGTCAATGTGGGTCAACCCAGCCCAGGATACTGATCACCATGCCGAGCTGGTACATGTCAATGTGGGTCAACCAGATCAGGATACTGATCACCATTCCGAGCTGGTACATTTGTAATATTCATCTCCTAGTCAAGGATACTGATCGCCACGGCGAGCAGTTACAGTCTGAATATTGGCCCTCACGGGCCTGTATGCCAATTTTCCGTCTCCTTAAGGGTAGGTCGGAAGTGTTCCAACAGCCATGCTTCCACCACCATTCTGCCTACTGTCATTCATCAGCCATGTAATGGAAGGTGTCATCAATAGTGCTATCAAGTGGCATTTAATCACCAGTAATCTGCTCAACGATGATCCGTTTGAGTTCCCCTAGATCCACTCATCTCCTAATTTCATTAGAATCTTGGTTCAAACATGGACAAAATAGCTGAACTCCAGAGGTGGGGTGAGAGTGACTGCCTTGGACATCAAGTCAGCATTTGACCGAGGACGGCATCAAGCAGCCCTAGCAAAACTGAAGTCAATGGTTATCAGGGGGGAAACCCTCTGCTGGTTGGAGTGATACCTAGCACAAAGGAAGATGGTTGTGGTTGTTGGAGATCATTTATCTCAGTCCCGGGACATCACTGCAGGAGTTCCTCAGGGTAGTGTCCTAGGCCCAACCATTTTCAGCTGCTTCATCAATCACTGTCCCTCCATCATAAGGTCAGAAATGGGAGTATTTGTGAATGACTGAATCAGGTTTAGTACCATTTGTGACTGCACAGGTACTGAAGCAGTCCATACCTAAATGCAGCAAGACCTCGACAATATCCAGCCTTAGGCTGATAATTGACAAGTAAAGTTTGCTCCACACAAGTCAGGAGTTCATCGAAATAATCTCCACTTGCCTGGATGGGTGCAATTCCAACAACACTCAGGAAGTTTTACACCATCCAGGACAAAGCAGCCCGATTGATCAGCACTTCATCCACCACATTAAACATGCACTATCATCCAACATAAAAGAGAACCCGAAGATCTTCTAATAGGCAATACAAACATTTGGTCCAGCATGTAGATATCAATCAGATAGGACGAGGTTAGGTGGTGACTATCCGGGACAAAGCGTGTATATATGCTTCGAGGCACAGGGAAGGTTAAAATAGCAAATGATTACTTCGTTTCGCTGTTGGAACAGGAAACTTATAAAATATTAGTGGAAGTGGAGAGAGTAGAGGCAATGGAGAGAGTGAAAATTCAGAGGGAGGAGGTACGGGAAAGGCTAGCTATGTTAGAGCAGATAATCCACCAGGTCTGGATGGTTAAAGGAAGTGGGTATGTAGATAGCAGAAGAGCTTTCCATAATCTTACATTCGTCCATAGATGGGCGAGGTGACAGAAGATTGGAGAGTGGTAAATGTGACACCCTTATACTGGAATGGGTGTAAGGACCGTCCGAGCAACTACAGGCCATTCTGTTCAACATGAGTGGTAAGTCAGGGTATAGAAACAATGATCAGGGAAACACTCAAGAGGCACATGGAGAGTGTGAGGGAGAAAATGATGTATTCACCTCACTCGGCATAGATGGCCTTCATCACCTAACGGATACATAAATGGACAGCAGACTCGGAGATGTTGAATATGTCACGTGCTCCCATCTGGAAAGATCCGGATACAGAGAAGTTCAATGAAACTGTGACCTTAACAGCCACTGACAGCTCCGTCCTCACCCTGGTGTCAGGCTCAAGGTCGTGTTGCAGGAGGTGATACAGCTCTGTGACCATCTCCTTATTGAATCAGAGTCACCTCACACACTGCTCCTGGGTTAGGTGTTGGTAGAAAACCCGGGCTGGGTAGGGCAGAGCACACTCCTCCTCCCTGTTTACACAGCTCCGCTCTCTGCAGACTCTGCTTCATTTGTTGGTCATGCTACAGACCCAGAGACACTGTAACTACAGTCCCCATACCCCGTCCAGAGTTGGGTCACCAAATCCTCTGTCCTCCCTGAATGTCTGCAGCAGCTCACAACACAATTTCCAGAAAACCATCCACAGCACCTCCACTAACTTTACAATAGCAGAAGTAAGTCAAACGCCCCTCAACTGTAAGTTGGATGCCTGGTCCTTTTAACTAACACTAGAGAGTGTTCTTCGTGCTGCTGACTGTATGTTCGGCTGAGAGTGACTAACAGAGGCGGTCAGTGGACATGTACAGACCAAGTTTCAAATACGTGTGTCAATGCTTTCGGAATGCCCTGCTCAGCATGAAACACCACTGGAGAGAAGACACAAGTGGCCGGTGGTGCATCCTACCTTTTTAAGGGTTCTAGGAGCCATAGCTTCAGCACCAGTGGCTCTAAAGAGTCCAAAATTACAGCCACAGAGAGATATAGAGGGAGAAAATTCACTTTTAAAATTGAATTGTATCAATATTGCAAGGGAAACAATTTGCAGGAATATGGCAAACTGACTGGTGAATGGGACTAATTGGAGGGGTGAGGTCATAGAGGATTCTGAACACAAGAATAAGAAGAATAGAATTGTGGTGCGACTGGACCAGGAACCATTGTATATCTGTGAGCACAGGGTTAATGGGTGATTGGAATTTGGTGTGAGTTAGGGTACAAGCAGAAAAGATTTCAATGGCTGTGGTTCATGAAGGTTTGGAACTGGGAGACTTGTCGCTTAACATTAGGACAGTCGAGTCTGGTTTTAACAAAGCGACACATAGTGGTTTAAGGAGCATATGGTCTGAGACAGGGGATGATATTACGGAGGTGGCAGTAGACAGGAATGGTGATGGACAGGATACAGTATTGGAACTCAGCTTAGGGTCAAATCAATCAGCGAGGAAGTGAACAGTTTGTGTCAGCCTCATATATTGGTGGATTCATGAAGTAGAGAATAGAGTTTGCATTGTGGATTGAAAACTATGGCTTCAATCTCCCCAGTGCTGAAATAACAAGGACAGTAACGCAGTTAAACATGTTTTATAGAATTAATAGCTGGACAGAAAGACTTACCAGGGACACCAACAATAGCTAGGATGGGATAATAAATGTATTGAATCATCCGAAGTGCATCATAAATCCGCCATACTAATGGTATCCAATCATCATCTGCAGTAAGACTATCAAACCAATCGGATAAACTCCTGTCTATTGTTGTAACATTCCAATCTATTGTTCTCATATTCTGAGTCATTGTAACATTCCAATCTATTGTTCTCAGATTCTGATCTGTCCCTCTTTCTGGAGCCGCTGATCCCTGTTAGTGCCGGGGATGATGTTCCCACTGACACTATGGGATAACACATTGAGAGGATCCGCTTATTAATAGAAGATGGAAACCCTCCAGTGACACAATTAGGGTTCATGGAGACTGGCATTAAGTACAGTCACTGAACAAACAGGTTCAGTTAACACATATCAATCCAACACTGTTGGTACCATGATAATGAATAACATTTACGCTTTCCAGGTGGATGTATGAGGGCTGCTGATGGAAAGAATGGTTGAAATAGCAGAGCAAATGGCCAGAATCTTACAATGCTCCTCGGAGATGGCAGTGGTGATAGATTACTACAGATTCCTCAATGTATCATCCTGTTTAAAGCAAGATAAATGGATAAACTCTGGAATCACAGTTCCAGCAGAATAACATCGATGTAAATTTGGGGAAACTATTACAGACTGTAATCTGGGACAAATCCTTTTTGCCTTGGAGAAACAGGAGTTTCTAAATGACAAGCATCCTGGATATGTTAATGCCAATCATGTCTGACAAACTTGATCGAGTTCTTCAATGACGTCATGGAGCGGCTTGTTGAAGGCAGCATGGCTGATGTTATTTATATGGACTTTCAAATGTCATCTGATCAAGTGCCATGTCATGGATTTGTCAGGAAAACTACAGCCCATGGATTAAAGGGGCAGGGACAGTGTGGATATGACACTGGCTAAGAAACAGAAAGCAGAGAGAAGTTGTGAATAGTTGTTGTTGAAACTGGTTGGGAGTATACAGTAGTTTAGTTTTAGTTTAGTTTAGTTTAGAGATACAGCACTGAAACAGGCCCTTCGGCCCACCGAGTCTGTGCCGACCATCAACCACCCATTTTTACTAATCCTACACTAATCCCATATTCCTACCACATCCCCACCTGTCCCTATATTTCCCTACCTATACTAGGGGCAATTTATAATGTTCAATGATCCTATCAACCTGCAGGTCTTTGGCATGTGGGAGGAAACCGGAGCACCCGGAGGAAATCCACGCAGATACAGGGAGAACTTGCAAACTCCACACAGGCAGTACCCAGAATTGAACCAGGGTCGCTGGAGCTGTGAGGCTGCGGTGCGAACCACTGTGCCGCCCGTTTACGCTCCCTCTACACTGTACCCATTATACACTCCCAGGACAGGTACAGTGTTTCCCTTTGATCAGTATTAGGATCACTCCTCCCTTTGTCACACATTAATGGCACAGACGTATATATAAATGGCATAATTTCAACGTTTGCAGATGCTGTGGAGCTGGGAGATGTAAACTGTGAGGTGGATAGTCAGAGACTTCAGGAGGACAGAGTTACCAGACCAGGAGCCAATGTAGAACAGCAAGTGCAGGCATGATGGATGAATGGGATTTAGTGTGAATTAGGATACATACAACAGAGTTTTCGATGGGCTCAAGTTTATAAGGAGGGAAGGGAGGATGTAAGTGATGAGAAGATTGGAATAGTTGCATCTGGAGCTAACAAAGGAATGGAAGAGGGATTCAGCAGCAGATTAACCAAGGCAGAAACAGAGACAGGCAATGATATGGAGGTGAAAGTAAGTGGTCTGGCTGATGGAACTGGCAGCTCGGCTCAGAGTTCTATAGGACGCCTAGGTTGTGCACAAGTTGGTTCAGCCACAGACACTGGCTGTGGAGTGGGATGGACTGGGTGGAGAGGGTCAGTTGAGCGAGGTCATTATGGCGACCGGCAGTGACTGCTCCCATCGTTCAATAACGACACTCAGCAATAGCCAATGAGGCAAAAACTTGAGGAACACAAACTCCAGAGATAGACAGCAACTGAAAGAGTTTTAAAATATATGGACAGAACAGCACAGACACTGTCACAGGGATTAATGTTCAGGAATGCCACACATGCAGAATATTAATCATATTAGTTTAATCTGCTCCCAGGACAGGTACAGTGTGAGGAAGATATAGAGTCAAGCTCGCTCTGCACTGTCCCCATCAAACACTCCCAGGACAGATACAGCACGGGGATTGGCTGGTCAATTTGGAGCACTTCCTGCCAGCAAACAGGGGGAGCAGCTGCACCTGTGCTGCAGCAACTGCAGAGTGGAGAGTGGAGACTGCAGCAACTGGAGAGAGGAGACTGGAGAAAGGTGAATACAGAGTGGAGAGAAACTATCAAGGAAGGCTGCAATTGTTTTGGAGAGGTGTGTGTCAGGGCACCTGAAAGACTCTTAAGTTTGAACTGTTTGGGGGAGGGAGAAGAGGCCTGAAGACTCAGGGGTGGGGCAGCCAAATCCAGTAGGGGTCCCGGTATTTGCATTGGTGCTTGCACACAGGGAGCTCCCTCACCACCCCAACTGCCTGCTCGGGACAGCTGGAGTTGCCCGGGTGAAGAATGTCTTGTTAGAATCAGAAGAGGAGAGTACCGGGCGGCTCCAGCCGTCCCGGGCGAAGAAGCCTCCCCCAAGTGGAAGAAAACAGACAGTTTTGGACTAATTTTCATAAAGTCGCTCCAACTGGCAGTTAGATCAAACATCCTTTTCAGCCTTTCTCTCCCTTCCTCCACTCAGTCGCCTCAGCCACCTATCCTCCCCTTTTCCTTTACCATCCTACCCCATCCTCCTCTACTCCCACTCCACTTTGTTTAAAGTTAGCTTTTTTTTTTTAAATTCTGTAAATTTGTTTTGTTTCTTGGGGGTGGACGTGGCTCTTAGACCCCATGGCAAGACCTCCTTCGCCGGTGGCGGGGCCTTCCCGTACAGATGCTGCTGCAGCTGCACCTGTTGCCCCGTCACCGTTTGCTTTATTAACATCGAAGCATGGGGTCAAGAGCTACATCCACCCGAACATGACTATAGAGGCATGCGTGAAAGCAATGGCCGAGGTTGTCGGCCCTTCAGCCATTGTTGCAGCCTCTAAAATATACGGGAAGGCAGTGTTATTCCTGAAGACCGAGTGGGCGGTGTCCCTGGCTCTGAGCAAGGGGCTCACCATGGGCGGGACCTTTCTGCCAGTGGACCCCCTGGAGGCCACTGCGCAAAGGCTCATTCTATCCAATGTCCCACCCTTCATCCGTGGTGAGCTCCTCCTTCCCCACCTGCACCATCTGGGGGAGGTAAAGACGGGGCTCACCCCAGTCCCGCTCGGTCTTCGGGAGAGCAGCCTCTGACACGTGTACTCCTTCCACCGACAGTTATTCATGCAGCTGGCGCGGGAGGAGGTGACAGAGGGCCACTTTAATGCAGAATTCCAGGGGACGGCCTATCGCGTCTTCTGGTCCTTGGACGGGGTCCTTGGACGGGGTGCAGTGCCATGTCTGCAAGGAGGTGGGGCATGTTCGTAAGAACTGCCCCAAACTCCCGGCTGCCAACTCCAACTCGGCGGCCCAGGGTGGCGACGCTGCACCTCCTCCCACCCCCCGACACCACCACCAGATACCATTCAGTCGGTACCGGAGGCTGTGGTTTTCATGGCCTCCGGCAGGGAGGGGAGTGACCGTCCAAGTGGAAGGAAGGCACGGAGGAGAAATAAACATCGAGAGGCGCGTCCCCTGGACACCGTGTCACTACCCGAGTCTGAGCTCAGCACAAAGCCCGATCTCGGGAAGTCAACTTGCCCCAGGGCTGGGCTCAGGCCCAGTGTGAATACAAAAAGGAGAGTGTGGATGATATGGAGGTCTCTGAGCCTCCGCACACAACTGGGAAAAAGAGGAGAAGGCACCACTGCACAGAGATAACAAGGGGCCCTGAGGCGCAGGGCCCATCTGTTGGAGGGGAGCTGTCTCCTGTCTCGGGTCAACAGGTTTCCCCTACCGCCACCACCAAGGTTACAAAGTCCGGGCAGGAGCTCCCTATTCCTCAGGATGGAGGGGAGGGGAAGGCCGCGGGACATGAGGCCCCTCCTGAAGGTGTAAGTGGGGCCCTGCTTGTGGTGGGGGAGCCTGGGGACTCCGCCCATTCTGCCAATGCTACTGGGTCGGATGCCCTGAGTGAAGGGGAGGCCGAGGCCCCAGAGGGTCGGCCCTCCCAGCCGGAGTCCACCACCAACCAAGAGACTCCCGACACGGTTATAACCGAGAATGCTGCCCCATCTGCTGGGCCTGTGGGTGCTGGCGAAGCGGGAGATGGCCTCCTCTCTCCGTCTCCAGTCTCGGCTCCGGCTTGTTTTCCGGAGTCGGGAACTTCTGTCTCCCCTGGACCACTCATTGTTCTGGGGACGGAGGTGGAGGGGATCCTGAAACGCTGGTGCCTGCAGGCTCCAGTTTCACAATAGAACCCAGAGAGGACTCCTCCGCCATCGATCCTGGGGGTAGGATCGTGACGGAGGTGCGACCAGCTGGCGCGGCCGGGACGTTCGCCCCACAGTGTGCGGTGGGCATGTCGGCCGCAGGCGGTGACGACCCGGAGGAGGATGGGTATTCGGTGTGGGGCAGGGAGGATGATCTTGATTCCATCGCCAGTGATGTGGTGGTGTCCCTCGTGCCTCCCACCGAATCTCCTCTCATCCCCACGGCGGAACTCCGGGATTTACTCGCGGTTTGCAGGGGCTGCCACAATAAAATTCAGCTGGCCCTCGACCGCTGGTCGAATCTGGCGCTGATCATCCAGTCCGTCTATGCTGCCCTGAAGATAACGGGCAAGCGCGCGGGCGTGAAACTGGTCGAGAGGCGCCGTTTTAATGTGTTCTTCAATGGGTTGCTGGGGGAGTGGAAGGCCAGGTGCACTTCCACTCCCTTCTCACAGTGAGCTGTTGGTGACGGGTTTTAAGTACCTTTGACATGAAGATAACCATAGCCAGCCTCAACATCAATGGCAGCAGGGGGTCTCACCGCAGATTTCACAATGTCTCAGTCCTCAGTGAAGGGAGATACGCGGTGAGCTTTCTGCAGGAAACCCACACCGTTCCGGGAGATGAAGCCACCTGGCTCCTTGACTGGCAGGGTGGGGTCTACATGAGTCACTAGTGCCGGGCCGCTTGCTCCACCTCGCCTGGGTAGCGTGCCGCTCCACTTTGTGAACGTGTACGCACCCAAAACCTGGCGGGTTGCAAGTGCGCTTCTTTGAAGAAGTATCCGTTCTCTTGAGCTCCATCGATAGCGGCGAGTGCATCATCCTCGGGGGGGGGATTTTAACTGCACCCTCGAGGTGGGGGAACGCTCCGGTCCCCAGCACGGCCAGGAGTCGGTGGAGAAGTTGAGGGGACTGATCAGCTCCCTTAAATTGGTGGACATCTGGCGGAATCTCCATCCCGACTCCAGCACCTTCACGTGGAGGTCTGGAGGAGGGGGGTCGCGAATCGATCGCCTCTACATTGCGCAGGCTTATGCCTTCCACGTCTCGGCGGCCTCCTTGTGGCTGGTGCCGTGCTCGGACCACCATCTGGTGTGGGCGGAGATCACTCCGCACCGCACGCGGGCGGGGTCCGAGTTCTGGCACTTTAACAACCGGCTGCTGGAGGACGAGCGATTTCGGGACTCGTTCTGTCGATTCTGGGCCGACTGGAGAAGGAAGCAGGGGGGCTTCCCCTCCTTGAGGCTATGGTTGGATGTGGGCAAGACTCACATCTGCGTCTTCTGTCAGGAGTAAGCGAAGTGGTCGACCAAGAGGCGGGAAGCCGAGATCGGGTGCCTTGAGAGGGAGGTGCTCGACTTGGAGTCCCGCCTCGGTCATGCCGTCGTAGACCCGGCCCTGTGGCAGGCATACAAAGAGAAGAAGGGCGCGCTGAGGGACCTGCAGCTCATAGGGTCCCGAGGCGCGTACGTGAGGATGCGGATCCAGATCCTGGAAGATTTGGACCGCGCCTCACGCTTCTTCTACTCGCTGGAAAAATGGCAGGGGGTCCGTAAGCAGCTCGTCGAGCTGCTGGACGACGACGGATCCTCCATCACGGACCCGGAGGGAATGGGCCTCCTGGTCCGTACTGATTACAGTGCATTATTCTCTCAAAAATCCGTCCAGCGAGGATGCGCGCAGAGTTTTGTGGGAGGACCTGCCACAGGTCATCCCGGAGGTCGATGAAGGATCGGAGGCTCCGCTCACGTTGGCGGAGCTGACTGGCGCCCTCCACCAGCTCTCAAGGGACAAATCCCCAGGGCTGAATGTGTTGACCGTGGAGTTCCTCAGGGCGTTCTGGGACGTCCTGGGGGACGATTACGCGCGGGTCCTGGGGGAAAGCTTGGCGACTGGAAAGATGCCCCTCTCGTGGCGCAGGGTGGTCATTGCACTGCTGCCGAAGAGGGGTGAACTCCGCCTGCTTAAAAACTGGCGTCCGGTATCCCTCCTCAGCACGGATTATAAGATCTTTGCCCGGGCTATGTCTTCCCGCCTGGGCTCCGTGCTGGCCCACAAGATCCACCCCGATCAGTCCTACACGGTACTGGGCCGGTCCATCCAGGACAACATCCACCTGGTCCGGGACCTGTTCCATCTTTCCCAGAGGATTCAGGAATAAAAGAATGACTAGAGTTAGATTAGGGCCAATCAAGGATTGTAGTGGGAAGTTGTGTGTGGAATCAGAGGAGATCGGGGAAGTGTTAAATGAATATTTTGCGTCAGTATTTACAGTAGAGAAAGAAAATGTTGTCGAGGAGAATACTGAGATTCAGACTACGAGGCTAGATGGGATTGAGGTTCACAAGGAGGAGGTGCTATCAATTTTGGAAAATGTGAAAACAGATAAGTCCCCTGGGCCAGATGGGATTTATCCCAGGATTCTCTGGGAAGCTAGGGAGGAGATTGCAGAGCCTTTGTCCTTGATCTTTATGTCGTCATTGTCGACAGGAATAGTGCTGGAAGACTGGAGGATAGCAAATGTTGTCCCCTTGTTCAAGAAGGGGAGTAGAGACAGCCCTGGTAATTATAGACCTGTGAGCCTTACTTCGGTTGTGGGTAAAATGTTGGAAATGGTTATAAGAGACAGGATTTGTAATCATCTTGAAAAGAATAAGTTCATTAGAGATAGTCAGCACGGTTTTGTGATGGGTAGGTCGTGCCTCACAAACCTTATTGAGTTTTTCGAGAAGGTGACCAAACAGGTGGATGAGGGTAAAGCAGTGGATGTGGTATATCTGGATTTCAGTAAGGCGTTTTTTTTTGTTTTTTTTAGAGATACAGCACTGAAACAGGCCCTTCGGCCCACCGAGTCTGTGCCGACCATCAACCACCCACTTATACTAATCCTACCCTAATTCCATATTCCTACCACATCCCCACCTGTTCCTATATTTCCCTACCACCTACCTATACTAGAGGCAATTTATAATGGCCAATTAACCTATCACCCTGCAAGTCTTTGGCATGTGGGAGGAAACCGGAGCACCCGGAGGAAACCCACGCAGACACAGGGAGAACTTGCAAACTCCACGCAGGCAGTACCCAGATTTGAACCCGGGTCGCTGGAGCTGTGAGGCTGCGGTGCTAACCACTGCGCCACTGTGCCGCCATGGTAGTTCCCCATGGTAGGCTATTGCAGAAAATACGGAGGTATGGGGTTGAAGGTGATTTAGAGCTTTGGATCGGAAATTGGCTAGCTGAAAGAAGACAGAGGGTGGTGGTTGATGGCAAATGTTCATCCTGGAGTTTAGTTACTAGTGGTGTACCGCAAGGATCTGTTTTGGGGCCATTGCTGTTTGTCATTTTTATAAATGACCTGGAAGAGGGTGCAGAAGGGGGGGGTGAGTAAATTTGCAGATGACACTAAGGTCGGTGGAGTTGTGGATAGTGCCGAAGGATGTTGTAGGGTACAGAGGGACATAGATAGGCTGCAGAGCTGGGCTGAGAGATGGCAAATGGAGTTTAATGCAGAAAAGTGTGAGGTGATTCAATTTGGAAGGAGTAACAGGAATGCAGAGTACTGGGCTAATGGGAAGATTCTTGGTAGTGTCGATGAGCAGAGAGATCTTGGTAAATGCAAAATACTGCGGATGCTGGAAATCTGAAACAAAAACAAGAAATGCTGGAATCACTCAGCAGGTCTGGCAGCATCTGTGGAAAGAGAAGCAGAGTTAACGTTTCGGGTCAGTGACCCTTCTTCGGAACTGACAAATATTAGAAAAGTCACAGATTATAAAAGTCGGATCCGGGCCACATAATGCGGCCTGAGTCAGAAAGCGCGCAGAGTCCCGAAAAGGACATCGTGATCCACCCTGTCGAAAGCCTTCTCCTGATTAAGGGAGAGAAAGTCACAGCCCCCCATTTTACTTTCATTTTCAGTTATTTTTTCTTCCCTTTTTTTTTACATTCCTTTTTACATTTTTTACAATCTTTTTTTGCATTTATTTCATTTCATCTTGGTTTGTTCAGTTTGCTTACCCACTGTTTTTTTCAGGTTGCTTTTCTTCAGGTTTGCACTTGCTGCTGTTCAATATTCAGTATATTCACACCTATTCTGTACTAATGCTTTGTCTTTCAACACAACATTAACATATTGTTTGCCTTTTCTCCGTGACCTTTTGGTCAGCTATGTGGCCTGGTCCAATCTGCACCTTCTCCTTTGTTATCTCTTGCCCAACCCCCACCTCACTTGATAATAATCTGTGACTTTTCCAATATTTGTCAGTTCCGAAGAAGGGTCACTGACCCGAAACGTTAACTCTGCTTCTATTTCCACAGATGCTGCCAGACCTGCTGAGTGATTCCAGCATTTCTTGTTTTTGAGAGAGATCTTGGTGTCCAGGTGCATAAATCCCTGAAAGTTGCTACCCAGGTTAATAGGGCTGTTAAGAAAGTGTGTTAGCTTTTATTAGTAGGGGGATCGAGTTTCGGAGCCACGAGGTCATGCTGCAGCTGCACAAAACTCTGGTGAGACCGCACCTGGAGTATTGCGTGCAGTTCTGGTCACCGCATTATCGGAAGGATGTGGAAGCTATGGAAAGGGTACAGAGGAGATTTACTAGGATGTTGCCTGGTATGGAGGGAAGGTCTTACGAGGAAAGGCTGAGGGACTTGAGGTTGCTTTCGTTGGAGAGAAGGAGGAGGAGAGGTGACTTAATAGAGACATATAAGATAATCAGAGGGTTAGATAGGGTGGATAGTGAGCGTCTTTTTCCTCGGATGGTGATGGCAAACACGAGGGGACATAGCTTCAAGTTGAGGGGTGATAGATATAGGACAGATGTGAGAGGTAGTTTCTTTACTCAGAGAGTAGTAAGGGCATGGAACGCCCTGCCTGCAGCAGTAGTAGACTCGCCAACTTTAAGGGCATTTAAGTGGTCATTGGATAGACATATGGATGAAAATGGAATAGTGTAGGTCAGATGATTTCACAGGTCGGCGCAACATCGAGGGCCGAAGAGCCTGTACTGCGCTGTAATGTTCGAAAAAAAAGGAACGGTCAGTCGGTCGCCTTTCTCTCCCTTGATCAGGAGAAGGCTTTCAACAGGGTGGATCACGATGTCCTTTTCGGGACTCTGCGCGCTTTCTGACTCAGGTCGCATTATGTGGCCCGGGTCCGACTTTTATACGCCGCCGCAGAGTGTCTAGTCAAAATTAACGGGTCCTTGACGGCGCCCCTTCGCTTTGGGAGCGGAGTGCATCAGGGATGCCCCTTGCCCGGCCAATTGTATACCATCTGCGTGGAGCCCTTCCTGTGCCTGCTTCGCAGGAGGTTGACGGGATTGGCTCTGCGCGAGCCGGCCATGTGGGTCGTCCTCTCGGCTTACGCCGACGATGTGCTCCTCGCAATCACAGATCCCGTTGACTTGCGGAGGATGAGCGACTGCCGGCAGACCTTTTCTGCCACGTCCTCCGCGAGGATCAATTGGGAGAAATGTTCCGGACCCCTGGTTGGTCAGTGGTGTGTGGACTCCCTGCCGGAGGAGATGACACCTTTTGCGTGGAGCACCACGCACCTCCTCTATCTGGGAGTCCACCTTAGCCCCGCTGAGGAAGCCTGGCCGGAAAACTGGCAGGAGTTGGAGGAGAAAGTCACCGCTCGGCTGGGGCGCTGGACAGGACTGCTCCGAGTGCTTTCCCACAGGGGCAGAGCGCTGGTCATAAGCCAACTGGTGGCCTCCATGCTGTGGTACTGGTTGGTCACTTTGGCCCCGCCCCCTGTAATTGCCACCAAGATCCAGAAGAAACTCGTCGATTTCTTCAGGGTCACGAGGAAACACTGGGTCTCTGCTGCGGTCCTGCGTCTCCCGATTGAGGAGGGCGGCCAGTCGCTGGTGTGCGTGCGCACCCAGGCTGCGACTCTCCGCCTTCGGACCCTGCAGAGATACCTGTCCGTCGAGCGTCCTCCCAGATGGTGTGCGCTGGCAACGTATTTTTCCCACCAGTGTCACTGCCTTCAAGACGACAGGCAGCTCCCGGTGGAGTCCGTTAGCCATGCCTCTCTGAGGGAGTTGATTGTCTTATACTAGGATCTATTCCGAGTCTGGAACATGGTCGCCTCCAGTAGGGGCGCTCCCCTGGTGGTGGAGGAGAGCGCATCGGCTGTCCGGGAGGCCGAATCCGGGGACGGTCCGGCGGGTGGAGGTGTAGCCGAAACCCCCGGGACGCCCCTCACTGCGGGTGGCAAGGGGGCTCGGGAGTGCGGACCCAGGCCCCGAAACCCTCCTCGGGAGCCGGTCCCGCACAACCCGAGCCGCCTCTCGGAAATGCCTCCGTGCCATTCCAATTGGCGCGGAGGGGTTTCCTGTACGGGCTGCTCCTGCACACTCTTCACTTCCTCGCCCTCGTCAGCCAGCCGGACACGCCCTGGCGGGCCGCGTTGCCATCTGGCAGCGAGGGGAAACCCCGATGGAGGTCTTTCTGCGCCGGATTCTTCCCCCTTTACATCGGGGTCCTTGGGTGGAGGGTGTTGCACAGAGCAGTCCCGTGCAATAGACTTTTAAGCAGGTTCACGGACTCCCAGGCCACCTGTACTTTCTGTGGCCTGGACGAGTCCGTGTTCCATGTTTATACGGAATGTGCGAGGTTGCAGCCCCTCTTTGAGTATTTGAAGGGGCGGATCCTCAAATTCTGGCTGCACTTCAGTCCCACGCCCCTGATCTTTGGGCACCCGGGAGTGCAGGGGCTTGGGCAGGGAGGAGGATCTCCTCGTCGATCTGCTCCTGGGCCTGGCCAAGGTGGCAATTCACAGGTCCAGGTTGCGGGCCGTCGGGGGGTCCGTCCTCCCCGAATGCCTGCTCCTTTTCCGCTGTTACGTTCGTGCCGGGGTGTCCCTGGAGAAGGAGCATGCGGTGTCCGCCAGTAAGCTTGAGGCCTTCCGCGACCGGTGGGCATGGCAGGGACTGGAGTGCATCATTGACGCCGAGAATGGCATTTTAATTTGAGTTTTTTGTTTATATATCTGTTTTTAAAAAAGTTATTTTAAAATTATGCATAAAAAGGGGGCCTGAGGAATAAAGGCCGCCTCGACATGAAAAAATATAAAAGGGGCATGGGGTATAAAGGTCAAAAAAATAACAAAACGTGGTTAGATACTGAGCAAAGCTCTCCCTGCAGTTTCCACATCAAACACTCCCAGGACAGGTACAGCACGTGATTAGATACAGAGCAAATCTCTCTCTACACTGTACACATCAAACACTCCCAGGACAGGTACAGCACGTGATTAGATACAGAGTAAATCTCCCTCTACACTGTACACATCAAACACTCCCAGGACAGGTACAGCACGTGATTAGATACAGAGTAAATCTCTCTCTACACTGTACACATCAAACACTCCCAGGACAGGTACAGCACGTGATTAGATACAGAGTAAATCTCTCTCTGCAGTGTACACATCAAACACTCCCAGGACAGATACAGCACGTGATTAGATACAGAGTAAATCTCTCTCTACACTGTACACATCAAACACTCCCAGGACAGGTACAGCACGTGATTAGATACAGAGTAAATCTCTCTCTACACTGTACACATCAAACACTCCCAGGACAGATACAGCACGTGATTAGATACAGAGTAAATCTCTCTCTGCAGTGTCCACATCAAACACTCCCAGGACAGGTACAGCACGTGATTAGATACAGAGTGAAGCTCCCTCGACACTGTCCCCATCAAACACTCCCAGGACAGGTACAGCACTGGGATTGGCTGCTCTCTGATTTGGGAGCCTGAGTGTTGAGTGCCTCAACGAGGTGCAGCTGAGAGTGCTGGTGGCAGTTGGAGGTGGCAGAGGTGGAGAGAGGAGCTGCACTGAGCAAGGGAGAGCAGCTACCAACAAGCAAAGGAAACCTCCAACAACAGTCTCCATTAAAGAGAACAAAGGGACATTTTTTTGGAAACAAGGCTTTGTCTGGAGGTGGGTGCTGAACACCAGTAATTTACTTTGGACTGTTGGGGGAGGAACAAGTGGCTGGAACAACAAGGGGTGGGGCTGCCAATTCAGCAGGAATCTGTGCTGCTGCAAAAGCACACAGGGAAGCTCCCTCCCCACCCCAATTGCCAAGCCTGGGTCAGCTGAAGCTGCCCAGCTAAACAGATGGAAGGGGATAGATGGTGCCTGGGCAGCTTCAGCTGACCCAGGTGAAGACGACTCCCCCAACCAGAAGACCGGAAGACCAACTTCAAAGACAGTTTGTTTTAAGTGTACTGTGAGCACCACCTCCAGAAAGCAAGTCATCCCTTCCAGCCTGCCTTTGCCTCTCCTCTCTTACCTCAGCCTCTCCACTAAACTGTTGTTTGTTTGTTTGTCTTTTCAAATTTTTCTGTGAGTCGCTGTTATTTAGTGTGCAAGTCCACAATTTGGGGTGGGTTTAGCTCTTAGACCCATGGCAAGCCCTTCATCACCGGTGGCGGGGCCCTCTACTACCTATGCAGCTGCAGCTTCTGTGGCTGCCCACGTGGCCCCGTCACCCTTTAAATTATTGACATGCAGCCATGGGGTGAAGAGCTATCCCCACCCCAACATGTCTATTGAGGCCTGCGTTAAGGCAATGGCCGTGGTTGTCGGCCCCTCGGCCATTGTTGCGGCCTCAAAGATGTATGGGAAGGCTGTGTTCTTTTTGAAGACCGAGCATGCGGTGTCCCTGGCCCTGAGTTAAGGGCTCACTGTGGGGGGGACCTTCCTGCCAGTGGACCCTCTGGGGGCCACTGCGCATCGGATAATGTTGTCCAACGTCCCTCCCTTCATTCCCAGTGAGCTCCACCTCCCCCACCTGCACCATCTGGGGGAGGTGAGGTCGGGGATCACCCCAGTCCGGCTTGGTCTTCGGGAGCACCGCCTCCAACATGTCTACTCCTTCCGCCGCCAGTTATTTATGCAGCTGGCGTGGGAGGAGGACACGGAGGGCCAATTTAATGTGGAGTTCCAGGGGACGGCCTACCGCGTCTTTTGGACCTCGGACGGGGCGCGGTGCCACGTCTGCAAGGGGGTGGGGCATGTTCGTAAGAACTGCCCCAACCTCCCGGCCGCCAGCTCCACCTCGGTGGCCCAGAGTGGTTCTACAGCACCTCCTCCCACTCCCCCCACACATCCAACAGACACCGCTCAGTCGGTTCCGGAGGCTGTGGTTTTCACAGCCTCTGGCGGGGAGGGGAGCGTCCGTCCGAGCAGAAGGAAGACGCGGGGAAGAAAAACATCGTGAGGCGCGTCCCCTGGACACTTTGACTCAACCCGAGCCTGAGCTCAGCCCAAAGCCCATTCCCATGGAATCCACCTGACCCAGGGCTGGGCTCAGGCCCAGGGTGACTAAAAAGGGAAAAAAGGGCGCGGAGGCGGAGGCCTCTGATGACATGGAGGTCTCTGAGTCTCCACGCCCAAGTGCAAAAAAGAGGAGAAGGCACCCCTCCACAGAAATAACACAGGGCCCTGAGGTGCAGGGCCCATCTGTTGGAGGGGAGCTGCCTCCTGTTTCTGGTCCTCAGGTTCCCCTACCGCCACCACCAAGGCTGCAAAGTCCGGGCAGGTGCTCCCTATTCCTCAGGATGGAGGGGAGGGGATGGCCCTGGTACGTGAGGCCCCTCCTGAAGGAGTAAGTGGGGCCCTGCTTGTGGTGGGGGAGCCTGGGGAAACCGCCCATTCCGCCACTGCTACTTTGTCGGGTGCCCTGAATGAAGGGGAGGGCGAGGCCCCAGAGGGTCGGGCCTCCCAGCCGGAGTCCACCACCAACCAGGAGACACCCGACCCAGTTATAACTGAGAATGCTGCCCCATCTGCTGGGCCTGTGAGAGCTGGCGGAGCGGGAGATGGTCTCCTCTCGCCGCCTCCAGTGTCGGCTCCGGCTGGTTTCCCGGAGTCCGGAACCTCTGTCTCCCCTGGACCACTCATTCGCCTCCAGGATGGAGGTGGAGGGGGGTCCTGAACCGCTGGTGCCTGCAGGGTCCAGTTTCACAATAGAACCGGCACAGTGGCGCAGTGGTTAGCACCGCAGCCTCACAGCTCCAGCGACCCGGGTTCAATTCTGGGTACTGCCTGTGTGGAGTTTGCAAGTTCTCCCTGTGTCTGCGTGGGTTTTCTCCGGGTGCTCCGGTTTCCTCCCACAAGCCAAAAGACTTGCAGGTTGGTAGGTAAATTGGCCATTATAAATTGACCCTAGTATAGGTAGGTGGTAGGGAAATATAGGGACAGGTGGGGATGTGGTAGGAATATGGGATTAGTGTAGGATTAGTATAAATGGGTGGTTGATGGTCGGCACAGACTCGGTGGGCCGAAGGGCCTGTTTCAGTGCTGTATCTCTAAACTAAACTAAACCCAGAGAGGACTCCTCCACCATCGATCCTGGGGGTGGGATCGCGACGGAGGCGGGACCAGCTGGCGCGGCCGGGACGTCCGCCCCACAGTGTGTGGTGGATGTGTCGGCCGCTGGCGGTGACGACCCGGAGGAGGATGGGGATTCGGTGCGGGGCACGGAGGATGATCTTGATTCCATCGCCAGTGAGGTGGTGGAGTCCCTCGTGCCTCCCACCGAATCTCCTCTCATCCCCACGGCGGAACTCCGGGATTTCCTTGCGGTTTGCAGAGGTTGCCGCAATAAAGTTCAGCTGGCCCTCGACCGTTGGTCGAATCTGGCGCTGATCATCCAGTCCGTCCGTGCCGCCCTTAAGATAGCGGGCAAGCGCGCGGACGTGAAACTGGTTGAGAGGCGCCGTTTTAATGTGTTCCTCAATGGGTTGCTGGGGGAGTGGAGGGCCAGGTGCACTTCCACTCCCTCCTCACAGTGAGCTGTTGGTGACGGGTTTTAAGTACCTTTGACATGAAGATAACCATAGCCAGCCTCAACATTAACGGCAGCAGAGGGGCTCACCGCAGATTTCACAATCTCTCAGTCCTTAGGCAAGGGAGATACACGGTGAGCTTTCTGCAGGAAACCCACACCGTTCCGGGAGACGAAGCCACCTGGCTCCTGGAGTGGCAGGGTGGGGTCTACATGAGTCACCTCACCCCTATTTCTAGTGGGGTGGCTATCTTGTTGGCCCCGACTTTTCAGCCGGAGATCTTGGGGGTCAAGGAGCTAGTGCCGGGCCGCTTGCTCCACCTCGCCGTTCGCCTGGGTAGTGTGCCGCTCCACTTTGTGAACGTGTACGCGCCCAGGCCCGGCGCGTTGCAAGCGCGCTTCTTTGAAGAAGTGTCCGCTCTCTTGAGCTCCATCGATAGCGGCGAGTGTATCATCCTCGGGGGGGATTTTAACTGCACCCTCGAGGTGGGGGATCGCTCCGGTCCCCAGCGCGGCCAAGCGTCGGTGGAGAAGTTGAGGGGACTGATCAGCTCCCTTAACTTGGTGGACGTCTGGCGGAATCTCCATCCCGACTCCAGCGCCTTCACGTGGAGGTCTGGAGGAGGGGGGTCGCGAATCGACCGCCTCTACATTTCGCAGGCGTACGTCTCCCGCGTTTCGGCGGCCTCCATGCGGCTGGTGCCGTGCTCGGACCACCGCCTGGTGTGGGCGGAGTTCACTCCGCTCCGCACGCGGGCGGGGTCCGCGTACTGGCACTTTAACAACCGGCTGCTGGAGGACGTGCGATTTCGGGACTCGTTCTGTCGATTCTGGGCCGACTGGAGAAGGAAGCAGGGGGGCTTCCCCTCCTTGAGGCTATGGTGGGATGTGGGCAAGACTCACATCCGCGTCTTCTGTCAGGAGTACGCGAAGGGGTCGACCAAGAGGCGGGAAGCCGAGATCGGGTGCCTTGAGAGGGAGGTGCTCGACTTGGAGTCCCGCCTCGGTCATGCCGTCGCGGACCCGGCTCTGTGGCAGGCGTACAAAGAGAAGAAGGGCGCGCTGAGGGACCTGCAGCTCATAGCGTCCCGAGGCGCGTACGTGAGGTCGCGGATCCAGATCCTGGAAGATTTGGACCGCGCGTCTCCCTTCTTCTACTCGCTGGAAAAATGGCGGGGGGTCCGTAAGCAGCTCGTCGAGCTGCTGGCCGACGACGGATCCTCCATCACGGATCCGGAGGGAATGGGCCTCCTGGTCCGGACTTATTACAGTGCGTTGTTCTCTCCGGATCCGTCCAGCGAGGATGCGCGCAGAGTTTTGTGGGAGGACCTGCCGCAGGTCAGCCCGGAGGGCGCCGAAGGATTGGAGGCTCCGCTCACGTTGGCGGAGCTGACTGGCGCCCTCCACCAGCTCTCGAGGGGCAAATCCCCAGGGCTGGATGGGTTGACCGTGGAGTTCCTCAGGGCGTTCTGGGACGTCCTGGGGGACGATTACGCGCGGGTCCTGGGGGAAAGCCTGGCGACCGGGGAGATGCCCCTCTCGTGGCGCAGGGCGGTCATCGTCCTGCTGCCGAAGAGGGGCGATCTCCGCCTGCTTAAAAACTGGCGTCCGGTCTCCCTCCTCAGCACGGATTATAAGATCTTTGCCCGGGCTATGTCTACCCGCATGGGCTCCGTGCTGGCCCACATGATCCAGCCCGACCAGTCCTACACGGTCCCGGGCCGGTCCATCCAGGACAACATCCACCTGGTCCGGGACCTGATCCATCTTTCCCAGAGGACTGGTCAGTCGGTCGCCTTTCTCTCCCTCGATCAGGAGAAGGCGTTCGACAGGGTGGATCACGATTACCTTTTCGGGACTCTGCGCGCTTTCGGACTCGGGCCGCATTTCGTGGCCCGGGTCCGACTTTTATACGCCGCCGAAGAGTGTCTAGTCAAAGTTAACGGGTCCTTGACGGCGCCCCTTCGATTTGGGAGAGGAGTGCGTCAGGGGTGCCCCATGTCCGGCCAATTGTATACCATCTGCGTGGAGCCCTTCCTGTGCCTGCTTCGCAGGAGGTTGACGGGATTGGCTCTGCGCGAGCCGGCCATGCGGGTCGTCCTCTCGGCTTACGCCGACGACGTGCTCCTCGCAATCACAGATCCCGTTGACTTGCGGAGGATGCGCGACTGCCAGCAGACCTTTTCTGCCGCGTCCTCCGCGAGGATCAATTGGGAGAAATGTTCCGGACTCCTGGTTGGTCAGTGGCGGGTGGACTCCCTGCCGGAGGAGATGACACCTTTTGCGTGGAGCACCACGCACCTCCTCTATCTGGGAGTCCACCTTAGCCCCGCTGAGGAAGCCTGGCCGGCAAACTGGCAGGAGTTGGAGGCGAAAGTCACCGCTCGGCTGGGGCGCTGGACAGGACTGCTCCGAGTGCTTTCCTACAGGGGCCGAGCGTTGGTCATAAACCAACTGGTGTCCTCCATGCTGTGGTACCGGTTGGTCACTTTGGCCCCGCCCCCTGTATTTGCCACCAAGATCCAGAAGAAACTCGTCGATTTCTTCTGGGGCAAGAGGAAACACTGGGTCTCTGCCGCGGTCCTGAGTCTCCCGATCGAGGAGGGCGGTCAGTCGCTGGTGTGCGTCCGCACCCAGGCTGCGACTCTCCGCCTTCGGACCCTGCAGAGATACCTGTACGTCGAGCGTCTTCCCAGATGGTGTGCGCTGGCGATGTATTTTTTCCGCCAGTGTCACTGCCTTCAAGACGACACGCAGCTCCCGGTGGAGTCCGTTAGCCGCGCCTCTCTGAGGGAGTTGCCTGTCTTTTACCGGGATCTTTTCTGAGTCTGGAACATGGTCGCCTCCAGTCAGGGCGCTCCCCCGCCGGCGGAGGAGAGCGCCTCGGCTGTCCGGGCGGCCGACTCCGGGGACGGTCCGGCGGGCGGAGGAGTAGCCGAAACCCCCGGGACGCCCCTCACTGCGGGTGGCGAGGGGGCTCGGGAGTGCGGAGCGATCCAAGCCGAGCTGACCCCCGCTCGGCCGGAACTGCTCATCGGACCCAGGCCCCAAAACCCTCCTCGGGAGCCGGTCCCGCACAACCCGCGCCGCCTCTCGGAAATGCCCTCCGTGCCATTCCAATCGGCGCGGAGGGGTTTCCTGTACGGGCTGTTCCTGCACACTCTCCACTTCCTCGCCCTCGTCAGCCGGCCGGACACGCCCTGGCGGTCCGCGTTGCCATCTGGCGGCGAGGGGAAACCCCGATGGAGGTCTCTCTACGCGGGAGTCTTCCCCCTTTACATCGGGGACCTGGGGTGGAGTGTGCTGCACAGAGCAGTCCCGTGCAATAGGCTTTTAAGTAGGTTCACGGACTCCCAGGCCGCCTGTACTTTCTGCGGCCTGGACGAGTCCGTGTTCCACATTTATATGGAGTGTGCGAGGTTGCAGCCCCTATTTGAGTATCTGAAGGGGCTGCTCCTCAAATTCTGGCTGCACTTCAGTCCCACGCTCCTGATCTTTGGGCACCCGGTGCGGAGGGGCTCGGGCCGGGAGGAGGATCTCCTCGTCGGTCTGCTCCTGGGCCTGGCCAAGGTGGCAATTCACAGGTCCAGGTTGCGGGCCGTCGGGGGGTCCGTCCTCCCCGATTGCCTGCCCCTCTTCCGCGGTTACGTTCGCGCCCGGGTGTCCCTGGAAAAGGAGCATGCGGTGTCCGCCGGTACGGTTGAGGCCTTCCGCGACCGGTGGGCACCGTAGGGACTGGAGTGCATCGTCGACGCCGAGAATGGCATTTTAATTTGAGTTTTTTTTTTTTTTTTTGTTTATTTATCTGTTTTAATAAAGTTATTTTAAAGCTGTAAATATGTAAAAAAAAGAAAAAAAAAAAAAAAACGTGATTAGATACAGAGTAAATCTCCCTCTACACTTTCCACTTAAAACACTTCCAGGACAGGTACAGCACGTGATTAGATACAGAGTAAATCTGTCTCTACACTGTACACATCAAACACTCCCAGGGCAGGTACAGCACGTGATTAGATACAAAGTAAATCTCTCTCTACACTGTACACATCAAACACTCCCAGGACAGGTACAGCACGTGATTAGATACAGAGTAAATCTCTCTCTACACTGTACACATCAAACACTCCCAGGACAGGTACAGCACGTGATTAGATACAAAGTAAATCTCTCTCTACACTGTACACATCAAACACTCCCAGGACAGATACAGCACGTGATTAGATACAGAGTAAATCTCTCTCTACACTGTACACATCAAACACTCCCAGGACAGGTACAGCACGTGATTAGATACAGAGTAAATCTCTCTCTACACTGTGCACATCAAACACTCCCAGGACAGATACAGCACGTGATTAGATACAGAGTAAATCTCCCTCTACACTTTCCACTTAAAACACACCCAGGACAGGTACAGCACTGGATTTGGCTGCTGACTAATTGGACTACTGACTGCTGGGTGCACAATGATACTCAGCTGACTGCGAATTGTGGACTGGGAGTTGGAGGTTCGAATTTGGAGGCTGTGTGACCGCTGTAGGGAGAGCGCAATAGAGACAGTGAGGAAGAATTTTCTATCCAGCCATATTCCAAAAGAGGAAAACAGGAGACGAAAAGAACTGACAGCTGTTGTGAGTTTGGTTTTAGTTGAAGCCCTTTCATTGATTGTTGTGGGGAGAGACCTGATGATCTTGGGTGGGGCATCTTTGTTTGAACAGGGAGATCCTTTGTTTAACAGCATCAGAGAGGAGCTTCCTTCCCACCCCAACAATCTAGCCTGGGCTAGCTGGAGCTGCCCAAGTGAAGGGACTTTCTCTTTTCCCTCAACACCGGATGTAAAGTGTGCCTGGGGAGCTTACAGCTGTCCCAGCTGAAGACATCGTTCCCCCTCCCGATCCCCCTCCCCTCCCCCCACCCGCAACCCCATCACCAACTGGAAGACCAGCGAAAGGACTGCCTTAAAGAAACACCGACAAAGAGATTGCTTCCTCCTAACCTTTCTCTCCGTCAGCCTGTCTTCCGTAGGACAAAGCCCAGCAAAGTATCTGTTGTTCTATTTGTTGTTGTTATTCTATTTTCCCCCTCCTTTGTCTCAAAATCTTTTTATTCATCGGTGGGTGTACCTTCCACCCCATGGCTTCACAGTCCTCTCCTGTGACGGGATTTCCTATGCTGCAGCAGCTGCAGCTGCTCCTGTATCCCCATCACCCTTTTAAATCTTGACCTCAAAACATGGGGTGAAGAGTTACAACCACCCAGCCATGACTGCTCAGGCATGCGTTAAGGCAATAGCCGAGGGTGTCGGCCCCTCGTCCATTGTCACAGCCTCAAAGATGTACGGAAAGGCAGTGTTCTTCCTGAAGACGAAGCGGACAGTGGTCCTCGCACTGAGCAGGGGGATCACTGTGGGCGGGGCATTCCTGCCTGTGGACCCTCTGGGGGTCACTGTACAGCATGCGATACTTTCAAACGTCCCGCCCTTTATTCCCAATGACTTCCCCCTCCCCCGCTTACACCGTCTGGGGAAGAGGAGGTCAGGAATCAGCCCAGTCCCGCTCAGCCTTTGGGAAAACAGCCAGCGACAGGTTTACTCCTTCCGCCGCTAGCTATTCATGCAGCTGGCACGGGAGGATGTCATGGAAGGCCACTTCAATGGGGAGTTCCGGGGGCGGCCTAGTGCATCTTCTGGACTCGGACAGGGCGCGGTGCTGTGCCTGCAAGGGGGTGTGTCACGTTCGTAAGAACTGCCCCAACCTCCCCATCGCCAGCGCCACCTCAGCGGCCCAGGGTGGTGCTGCTGTATCTCCTCCCACTCCCCCTACGCCTCCAACAGACACTGCTCAGTCGGTCCTGGAGGCTGTGGTTTTCACGACCCCGGTGGGGAATGGGGCGCCCGTCTGAATGGAAGGACGATGTGAAGGAAAAATAAACGCAGATAGGTGCGTCCCCTGGACACAGTGGCAGAACCTGACCCTGAGCTTAGTCCAGCTCCCGATTTTGGGGAACCCACCTGCCTCAGTGCTAGGCTCAGACCCAGGGTATCCAAACAAAAGGAGGGTGCAGATCTGGAGGCCTCTGATGACATGGAGGTCTCTGAGCCTTCACGCCCAAGTGGGAAAAAAGAGAAGTCACCCCTCGACAGAGGTAACACAGGGCCCTGAGGTACAGGGCCCATCTGCTGGAGGGGAGTGTCTCCTGGTTCAGGTCCCCAGGGTCCTCCACCCACCAGCACCATCAAGGCTGTAAAGTCTGGGTAGGAGATCCCTATATTTCAGTAAATGCAGCCCCTCCTGCAGGAGAACGTGGAGCCCTGCTTGTGGTGGGGGAGCCTGAGGACACTCCTGGAGAAGCATCCCATTCTGCCACTGAGTCGGGTACCCTGAGTGGAGGTGAAGGCGAGGCTCCAAAGGGTCAGCCCTCCCAGCCAAAGTCCACTCCAAACCAGGATGTATGCAGGTATCCACAGGCTTCAGTTGCACAGTAGAAGCCAAAGAGGACTGCTCCACCATCGATCCTGGGGTTGGGATCATGATGGAGGCAGGACTAGCTGGCACAGCCGGGACATCCACCCAACAGTGTGTGGGGTGTGTGTCTGCCAATGGCGGTGACGACCCAGAGGAGGATGGGGACTCGATGTGGGGCACGGAGGACGACCTTTATTCCATCACCAGTGCGGTAGTGGAGTCCCGCTTACCTCCCACCGAGTCTCCTCTCATCCCCACGGTGGAACTCCGGGAATTCCTCACGGCATGCAGGGGTTGCCACAATAAAGTTCAGCTGGCGCTCGGCTGTTGGTCGAATCTGGAGCTGATCATCCGGTCGGCCCATATCGCCTTCAAGAAAGCGGGGAAGGGCACGGGAGTGAAACTGGTTGAGAGGCGCTGGTTTATAGTGTCCCTCGATGGGTTGCTGGAGGAGTGGAAGGCGAGGTGCACTTCCGTTTGCTCCTCACAGTCCGATGTTGGTGACGGGTTTCTAAGGACTTTTGACATGAAGATAACGATCGCCAGCCTCAACATCAAGGGCAGCAGGGGGTCTCACCACAGATTAGACAATCTCTCAATCCACAGGAAACACACACCGTGCCGGGATACGAATCCAGCTGGCTCCTGGAGTGGCAGGGTGGGGTCTACGTGACTCATCTCACCCAGATTTCTAATGTGGTGACTATCTTGTTGGCCCCAACTTTTAAGTTGGAGATCTTGGGGGGTAAAGGAGCTTGTGCCGGGCCACTTGCACCACCTCGCCATTTGCCTGGGTAGCGTGCTGCTCCACTTAGTGAACAAGCGTGCTTCCTTGAAGAAGTGTCCACTCTCTTGAGCTCTATTGATAGTGGTGAATATAGCATTCTTGTGGGGGGTGGTTTTTAACTGTACCCTCGAAGTGGGGTATCACTCTGGTCTCCAGCGTGGCCAACCATCAGTGGAAAAGTTTAGGGAACGGATCAGTTCCCACAACTTGGTACCACATCCGTCATGCTGTCGCTGTCCCGGCCCTGTGACAGGCGTACAAAGAGAAGAACTCACTGAGGGACCTGCACTTGTAAGGTCCCGAGGCTCATACGTGAGCTCGCGGATCCAGATCCTGGAAGATTTGGACCACGCCTCACCCTTCTCCTACTCGCTGGAAAAATGGCTGGGGGTCCGTCAGCAGCTCCGCTGTCATGAATCTGGAGGCAATGGGTCTCTTGGTCCTCACCTATTGCAGCACGTTGTTCTCTCCGCATCTGTCCAGCGAGGACGTGTGCAGCATTTTGTGGGAGGACCTGCTGAAGGTCGGCCCAGAGGATGTTAAAGGATTGGAGGCTCTGCTCACGTTTATGGAGCTGACTGGTGCCCTCTCCCTGTTCTCGAGGCAAATCCCTGGGCTTGGTCCGGCTGACTGTGGAGTTTCTCAGGTTATGCTGGGACGCCCTGTGTGGCGATTACACGCGGATCTTGGGGGAAAGTCTGGCGATTGGGGAGATGCCCCTCTCGTGGCACAGGGTGGTTGTCATCCTGTTACTGAAGAGTGGAGATCACTTGTTTAAGAACGGGCAGACAGTCTCCCCGCACAGCACGGATTATAAGATTTACTCCGTCCAGGAATTCCCAACACAAAGAGATAAGCATCTCCAGAGACAGTGTACCTACAGTCCCCATACCTCGTCCAGAGTTGGGTCACCTAATCCTCTGTCCTCCCTGAATGTCTGCAGCAGCTCACAACACAACTTCCAGAAAACCATGCACAGCACCTCCACTAACTTTACAATAGCAGAAGTAAGTCAAAGGCCCCTCACCTGTAAGTTGGATGCCTGGCCCTTTTAAATAACACTGGAGGGGGTTCCTCGTGCTGCTGAATGTATGTTCAGCTGAGAGTGACTAACACAGGTGGTCAGTGGACATGCATAGACCAAGTTTCAAAGACGTACATCAAAGTTGCTGGAATGGCTGAATGATGTCTCTTCAAACCTCTGCTCACATTAACAGCACATGTTTGGTGAACCTGGACTAGAGCCCTGTCCAGCATGGAGCACTGGAAGTGATCGGAAGCTCATCTCATGCCATTTTATGGATCCAAGCCTCGATGGTGTTGGGCCCAGTGGCGCTGTAGAAATGAAAATCATTTCTGGGCGTAGATGCAGAGAGAACGACCATACGAATTAGCAGCAGAAGTAGGCCATTCAGTCCGTCGAGTCTGCTCCACCATAATAAGATCATGGCTCATCTGTTTGTGTTTCGAATTCCACACTCCCATCTACCCCCGATAAACTTGGATTCTCTTGCCTAACAAGAAACTATCTACCTCCGCCTTGAAAATATTCAACGACCCCATCTCCAACACCTTCAGAGGCAGAGAGTTCCAAAGTTGCAGAACCCTCTGAGGGGAAAAAAAATCTCCTCATCTCTGTCCAGAAAGGGCGAGTCCGAATGTTCAAACAGTGCCTTTTCAAACAGTTATTTTTAAAGGGGATTTGAAAAAAAGGCTTACAGGCAAACGATTTGCCAGAATGTGGGAATGTGTAAGGGAATGAGACTAATTGGAGTGGTGAAGCCATGGAGGGATTCAAACACAATAATGAGAATATTAAAATGAAGGTGCTGCCAGACCGGAAGCCGATGTAGATCAGTGAACACAGGGTTGATGGGTGATCGGGATTCGGTGTGCCTTAGGATACAGGCAGCAGATTTCTGGATGGGCTGTGGTTTATGGAGGTTTATAACTGGGAGAGTGACCAGGAAAGAATTGGAATAGTCCACTGTGGATTTAACAAAGGTAGGCATGAGTTTTTATGCAGTAGATGGGCTGAGGCAAAGGTGGAGACGGTTGATCGTACAGAGGTGGTAGTAGACAAGGTTGGTGATGGAGAGATTATGGAGATGAACTGAGCTCATGTTTAATTCGAATACATAGGCTGCAAACTGTCTGGTTCAGCCTCAGATATTGGCCTGGGAGGAGTATATGGTTCGTGGAAAGGGGACGGACTTCCTTATGGTGACCGATCACACGAGCTCCATTCGTTCCAAAATTAAAATTGCAAGAATATTATTTCAGTGAAACAGATTTTGCAGATCTCACAGCGGTAAATACAGACTTACAGCAGCAACAGCAGCAAATATCATAGAGTAAATTACAAGAACTCTAATACACTCTACCATCTAATAACAATGGTTTATAAGACCTAATATCTGGAGATAGGGATTTGCCAGGAATAAAGGAAGCAGCTAGGTGGGCAGAGTAAATGTCAGCAATGGTATTGCAGTTAAACATGGTTTATTGAATTAAAAGTTAGATAGAACGACTTACCAGGGAAACCTATAATAGCGAGGATGGGATAGTAAATGTATTTCATTATCTTCAGTGCGTACTCGATCCGACTGTTTAATGTGAACTGATCATAATTTGCAGAAAGAAAGTCAAACTCCCAGATGAAACTCCTGCCCATTGTTGTCACAATCCGATCGATTGTTCTCAGATTCTGACCCATTGTTGTCACAATCCGATCGATTGTTCTCAGATTCTGACCTATTGTTGTAACATACCTATCTATTGTTCTCAGATTCTGACCCATTGTTGTGACATTCCAATCTATTGTTCTCAGATTCTGACCCATTGTTGTGACATTCCAATCTATTGTTCTCAGATTCTGACCCATTGTTGTGACATTCCAATCTATTGTTCTCAGATTCTGACCCATTGTTGCAACATTCCAATTTATTGTTCTCAGATTCTGATCTATGCTCTCCCTCTCTCTGGAGCCGCTGATCCCTGTTAGTGCCGAAGATGATGCTCCCGCTGACACTATGTGATAACACATTGAAAGGAGCCCCTTATTAATTGAAGAGTGAAACCCTCCAGTGACACAATTAGGGTTCATGGAGACTTACATTAGTTACAGTCACTGAACAAACAGGTTCAGTTACCATCTTTCAATCAAACACTTTTGGTACCACAATAAACTAAACTATTTACCCGATCTGGATGGAATGTATGAGGGTTGGTGAGAGAAGGAATGGTGGAAAGAGCAGACAACTTTCAATTCTCTTTGGATATGGGAGTGCTGACAGAGGACTGGAGTGTTGTAAATGTTAAACCCGGTTTCCAAAAAGGAGAGATGGTATAAACGATGTACTGTCTAGTCAATCTGAAGTCAGTGGAGGGGAAATTTCAAAACCCAGGACAGAAATATTCGTTGCTTGGAAAAACATAGCAGAATAAATTTCAAACAGCACAGATATGCTAATGACAATTCATGTCTGGCAAACTTCAACAAGAACTGATCCCGAGGTACTTCACAGCAGCATTATGAAACAAAGTATAACACTGAACCACCAAGGAAGATTATGGTTAGGTGACCAAGCTTGTTCAGAGAGTGAGGTTTTAAAGGAATGTCTTAAAGGATAAAAGCGAGGTGGAGAGGTGGAGAGTTGGAGTTGTGTAAGGCGGGTATTCCAGAGTTTGGGACCGAGGCAACTGAAGGTGTGGCCACAATGGTGGAGTAATTAAAATCAGGGATGCACAAGAAGCCAGAATTAGAGGAGCAGAGATATCTCAGAGGTTTGTGGGGCTGGAGGAGATTACAGAGATAGTGAGGGGCGAGGCAACGGAGGGATTGGAAAACAAGAATGTGAATTTTAAAATCAAGACATTGTTTGACTGTGAGCTGATGTCGGTCAGCCATCGGGGAATGGGACTTGTTGTGAGTTAAGAAACAGGCAGCTCTAGCAAGGCTGAGGTCAATGGGACTCAGGAGGAAAACCCTCCGTCGGCAGTAGTCACACCTAGTACAAAGGAAGATGGTTGTGGTTGTTGGAGGTCAATCTTCTCAGCTCCAGGACATCACTGCAGCAGTTCCTCAGGGTAGTGTCCTCGGCCCAACCATCTTCAGCTGCTTCATCAATGACCTTCCTTCAATCATAAGGTCAGAAGTGGGAATGTTCGCTGATGATTGCACAATGTTCAGCACCATTCACGACTCCTCAGATACTGAAGCAGTCTGTGTAGAAATGCAGCAAGACCTGGACAATATCCAGGCTTAGGCTGATAAGTGTCAAGTAACACTTGCGCCACACGAGTGCCAGGCAATGACCATCTCCAATAAGAGATAATCTAACCATCTCCCCTTGACATTCAATGGCATTATCATCGATGAATCCCCAACTATCAACATCCTGGGGTTTACCGTTGACCAGAAACTGAACTGGAGTAGCCATATAAGTACCGTGGCTACAACAGCAGTTCAGAGGCTAGGAATCCTGCGGCGAGTAACTCACCTTCTGACTCCCCAAAGCCTGTCCCCATCTGCAAGGCACAAGTCAGGAGTGTGATGGAATACTCTCCACTTGCCTGGATGGGTGCAGCTCCAACAATACGCAAGAAGTTCGACACCATCCAGGACAAAGCAGCCGCTTGATTGGCACCCCATCCACAAACATTCACTCCCTCCACCACCGATACACAGTGGCAGCAGTGTGTACCATCTACAAGTTGCACTGCAGCAACGCACCAAGGCTCCTTTGACAGCACCTTCCAGAGCCACGACCTGTGGCACCTAGAAGGACAAAGGCAGCAAATACATGGGAAAACCATGACCTATAAGTTCCCCTCCAAGTTACACACCATCCTGACTTGGAACTATGCCGCCGTTCCTTCACTGTCGCTGTGTCAAAATCCTGGAATTCCTTTCCTGACAGCACTGTGAGTGTACCTACCCCACATGGACTGCAGCGGTTCAAGAAGGCAGCTCGCCACCATCTTCTTAAGGGCAATTAGGGATGGACAATAAATTCCGGCCTTGCCAGCGATGCCCACATCCCATGAATGAATTAAAACAACATATACACCCAGGTCCCTCTGCTCCTTCACCTCATTTAGAATTGTAGCCTTTCTTCTATATTGTGGCTCCATTTACTTCCCATCATGATGAGTCACGTCACATTTCTCCACATTGAACTTCATCTGCCACCTGTCTGCCCATTCCACCAACTTGTCCGTGTCCTTTTGAAGTTCTACACTATCTTGCTCTTAGTTCACAATGCTTCCAAGTTTCGTATTTTCTGCAAAATTTGAAAGCGTCCCCTGTAAACCAAGATCTGGGTCATTAATATATGTCAAGAAGAGAAATGATCCCAACACTGATCCTTGGGGAACTCCACTAGAAACCTGAAATAAAACAGTAAGTGCTGGAAATGCTCAGCAGGTCTGGCAGCATTGGTGGAGAGAGAAGCAGAGATAAACTTCCAGGCCTGTGGCCTTTCATCAGAATTGGCAACGGTTAGAAATGTAATAGGTTTTAAGCAAATAAAGCAGGGATGGAGCAGAACAGAACAAAAGGGCTGTTGATAGAACAGAGGGTCAGAGAGATTAACTGACGAGGAGGTAATGGAGCAAAGGCAAAGAGAGTGTGCTTATTGAGTGGTGAAAGACAAAGCGTTAGTGCAGAGAGGGTGTTAAATGACAGATTAATGAACAGCCCTAGCTAAAAGCAACAACTTAAAAAATTCAGTTTAAAGATGGCACATGGAAAAATATGATAAAACAAAATAATAATTAAAAGGGTCAGTCATGCTCTGAAATTATTGAACTGAATGTTCAGTCCGGAAGTCTGTAGAATGCCTAATCGGACAATGAGGTGCTGTTCCTCGAGCTGACGTTGACGTTCACTGGAACACCGCAGCAGGTCAAACACAGATTGGGTGAGTGCTTTGTGGAACACCTCCGCTCTTTCCAAAAGCATGATCTCGAGCTTCCACTCGCTTGTCATTTCAGCACCTTCCACCCCCACCCCTGCTCTCATGTCCACATTTCTGTCCTTGTGTTTACACCACCCAACCCCGATTTACTTGCTTAAAACCTAATACATTTCTAACCTTTGCCACTTTTGCTGAAAGATCACAGACTGGGCGGCACAGTGGCGCAGTGGTTAGCACCGCAGCCTCACAGCTCCAGGGACCCGGGTTCGATTCCGGGTACTGCCTGTGTGGAGTTTGCAAGTTCTCCCTGTGTCTGCGTGGGTTTTCTCCGGGTGCTCCGGTTTCCTCCCACAAGCCAAAAGACTTGCAGGTTGATAGGTAAATTGGCCATTATAAATTGTCACTAGTATAGGTAGGTGGTAGGGAAATATAGGGACAGGTGGGGAAGTTTGGTAGGAATATGGGATGAGTGTAGGATTAGTATAAATGGGTGGTTGATGTTCGGCACAGACTCGGTGGGCCGAAGGGCCTGTTTCAGTGCTGTATCTCTAATCTAATCTAACCTCAAAAGTTAACTCTGCTTCTCTCTCTACAGATGCTGCCAGACCTGCTGAGTATCTCTGGCACTTTCTGTTTTTATTTCAGATTTCCAGCATCGGCAGAATTTTGCTTTGATTCCACAACAAACCTTACTCCAGCCCGAAAAGCATCCATTGATCACTACTCTCTGTTTCCTGTCTCTCAACCAATTTAATTTCATGTTGCTCCTGTGCTTTTTATTTGATGAGCTATAACTTTGCTCACAACTCTGTTGGGTGGCACTTTATCAAATGCTTTTTGGAATTCAATTTCCACCACATTAACAACATTGCCCTCATCAAGCTTCCTTTTTACCTCATCAAATAACTCCAGCAAATTAGTTAAACATCATTTCCCCTCAGTAAATCTGTGATGTTTTTCCTTAATTAACCCACATTTGTCCATGTGTCTATTAATGTTGTCTGGAATATGACACCAAGGTGGACAACAGACTGTCTGAATCTCAGACTGTTACCAAGGAGAGGGATGGAATCAACAGCAAGGGAACAGAGTTGGAGTGGGGAGTGAAACAATGATTTCAGTCTTCCCAATATTTAATTGGATGACATTCCTGCTCATCCAGTACTGGATGTCGGATAAGCAGTTGGATAATTTAACAGCAGTGGATGAGTGGAGTGAGGTGGTGCTGAGGTAAACTTGATGGAGTTCTTTGATAAAACAATGGCGATGGTTGATGAGGGAAGGAATGGTGGAAATAGCAGAGGCACTGGCCAGAATCTTTCAATCCTCCTTGGATCTCGGATTGATGACAGAGGACTGGAGGGCTGCAAATGTTAGTCCCTGTTACAAAAGCAGAGATTAGATAAATTCTGTAACTACTGGCCAGTCAATCTAATATTGGTGGTTGGAAATTACTATAAGCCAGAACGCAGCACAAAGATATATCTTTCTTGCAAAAACATGGGATAGTAAATGACAAGCAGCACGGATAGGTTAAGGACAAATCATGTCTTGATCAAGTTAATTGATGCCTTAACTGTGAGTGTTGATGAGGATAGTGTGTTTCCTGTTATGGATATGGACTTTCAAAAGGCCTGTGATCAAATGACATTTCATAGACTTGTTATGAAAAATGGAACACCTGGATTAATGTGACAGTGATAGTGTGGATATGACATTGACTCAGTGACAGAAAGCAGAGAGAAGTCGTGAACGGTCATTGTTCAAACTGGGGGAGGGGGTGTATAAAGAGCTGTTTCTCAGGGGTCAGCTGCTGTTCCTGACATCTAGATAGATATATAAATGTTTCAGTCAAGAAAACCCGCCTGATTGGTTCCTTCATAATTGCAACAAAGGTAAAATACTGATTGAGGTGCTCAGAACGTCCACTGCTCAAAAGGAAATAACCCTGTTGCGGTGAAATAAGATATAGGACAAGAGGGGAGCCTGGGACCCCTCCTCACCTCGCTGTAACAGAAATCTGGAGGTTCCAGTGATCGTAAACCAACAAAAAATTAGAAATTGGAAATGGTAAAAACAATTGATCCTGAGAAAATAAAATAAAAATTCAATGCAGGTTTCATTGTGGTTTTCATTGCTGGAACACTAAAATGTCCACATTCGAAACCAATACCTTCAGAAGTCAGAGCATATGAACATACGAATTAGGAGCAGGAGTAGAGACACTGGGTCCCTCAAGTCTGCTCTGCCATTCAATAAGATCATAGCTAATCTGATTGTAACCTCGACTCCACATTACTACCTCGCCCGAATAACCTTATCAAGAATCTGTCTACCTCTGCCTTACAAATACTTTAAGAGTCTGCTTCCGCTGTCTTTTGAGGAAGAGAATTCCGAAGACAAACGACCCTCTGAGAGAAAACAATATTCTCCTCATCTCTGTTTTAATTGGGCGACCCCTTATTTTTAAATAGTGAACCTTAATTATAGATACACCCAGAAGGTTAAATCCACCCTGTCAAGACACTTCAGGATCTTATGTTTCAAACAATTCGCCTCTTACTTTTCTTAATTCCAGTGGATATAAGCCTAGCCTGTCCAATCTTTCCGCATACGACAACCCACCCATTCCAGGTATTAGTCTAGTAAACATTCTCTGAATTGCTTCCAATGCATTTACACCCTTCCTTAAATAAGGAGACCAATACTGTACACAGTATTCCAGATGTGGACTCACCAATGCCCTGTATAACTGAAGCATAATCTCCCTACTTTTGTATTCAATTCCCCTTGCAATAAACGATAGCATTCTATTAGCTTTCCTGATTAATTGCTGAACCTGCAAATTAACCTTTGGTGATGCATACACTGGGACTCCCAGATCCCTCTGCATCTCAGAGCTCTGCAATCTCTCACCATTTAGATAATATGCTTCTTTTTTTATTCTTCCTGCAAAAATGGACAATTTCCCACTTTCCTACATTATACTCTATTTTCCTGGTTTTTCCCCACTCACTTAACCTATCTATATTAATTTGCAGCCTCCTTCTGTCCTCTTCACAAGTTGCTTTCTGATTTATCTTTGTGTCATCAGCAAATTTAGCAACCATGCCTTCGGCCCCTTCATCCAAATCATTGATATAAATTGCAAAAGGTTGAGGCCCCAGCACAGATGCCTGTGGCACACCAGTCCTTACATCTTGCCATCCTGAAAATGACCCATTAATGCCTTCTCTCGGTATTCTGTTAGCTAACAAATCTTCTATCCATTCTAACTTCTTACCCCCTTCACCAGGAGATTTCATTTTCGCAAAACCTTTGACGTGGCACCTTATCAAATGCATCTTGGAAATCAATGTACAGTACATCCACCATCCCCCTTTCTCCACAGCACATGGCACATCTTCAAAGAATTCCAAAAAGTTGATTAAACATGATTTCTCTTTCATAAAACCATGTTGATTCTGCCTGATTACCTCGAATTTATCTATGTGCCCTGCTATACCGTCCTTTATAATAGCTTGCAACATTTTCCCCAAGACATATGAGATTCTAACTGGCCTGTATTTTTCTGTTTTCTGTCTCCCTCCATTTCTGACTAAAGGAGTTATATTCGCAATCAAGGAGTTATATACAAAGTGAAGTAACTTGGGACAGGTTAAAAGGCCTGTCTGCTGAAAAGTTGACTAATGTAGCTGGACAGTTAGGGATTACTCTCCGTCCAAAAGCGAGGAAACCCGAAATCCTTAGACTTGTGGCCAACCATTTTTCACTTGAAACTGAAGACTCAAACAGGGTTAGAATCATAAAACAGATCGAGTAATGTCAGCTAAGGTAAAACTAGAAAAGAAGAGACTAGAATTAGAATTCCAGAGAGAGAGAGAAAGAGCAGACTGAGTGTCAAGAAAGGGAAAAAGTAACTGTGTTGCAGAGGGAGAAGGAGGAAAGGGAGCTAAGGCGGCTCAAAAAACTACAGGAAGTCCCAGTACACCCAGTGAAGGCACAGCTAGTGAGGGAGCTGCCCCTAGCTCAGGACCATGTGCTGATCTCTTAAAGTTCTCCCAGTTCATTCCAAAATTCCATGACGAGGATGTGGCAGAATTGTTCATCACTTTTGAAAAGCTTGCAAGCAACTAAAATGTCCGGCGGAGAGCTGGACGCCGTTTATACAAAGAAAAATAACAAGAATAGCACATAAATTTTATATTTGTTGCCAGATGAAAGTTCCTCAGATTATGAGATGACTAAACATGCTTTCCTGGGCGCATATGAGGTAGTACTGGAGGTGTCCCAGAAAAAAAATTGGACCCTCCAAAAGCAGCCTGACTAATCTTACCTCGAGTTTGAAAGAGACTCGGAGGGCGGAGCTCCAGAGCGGTGAGTGACCTCGGGTGGGAAAAAAAACATGAAAAAGTGACGTCACAGTAAAGCTGTGACCTGATTGGCTGGTGGGGAATCTGTACCGAATTTGAAAACAGTGGTGTTCCACAGGGATCCGTGCTGGGACCACTGTTGTTTGTGATATACATAAATGATTTGGAGGAAAGTATAGGTGGTCTGATTAGCAAGTTTGCAGACGACACTAAGATTGGTGGAATAGCAGATAGTGAAGGGGATTGTCAGAGAATACAGCAGAATACAGATAGATTGGAGAGTTGGGCAGAGAAATGGCAGATGGAGTTCAATCAGGGCTAATGCGAGGTGATGCATTTTGGAAGATCTAATGCAAGAGTAAACTATACAGTAAATGGAAAGTCCTGGGGAAAATTGATGTACAGAGAGATTTGTGTGTTCAGGTCCATTGTTCCCTGAAGGTGGAAACGCAGGTCAATAGAGTGGTCAAGAAGGCATATGGCATGCTTTCCTTCATCGGACGGGGTATTGAGTACAAGAGTTGGCAGGTCATGTTACAGTTGTATAAGACTTTGGTTCGGCCACATTTGGAATACTGCGTGCAGTTCAGGTCGCCACATTTCCAAAAGGATGTAGATGCTTTGGAGAGGGTGTGGAGGAGGTTCTGATAAAAATTGATTAAAACACTAATTAACTAATTAATAAGTAGAATAACTAAACCAGAGGGAGGAGATTACTGTATTTAGACAGCATTTAATATTTATTGTAGAAATCTAGCACTAGGAACCACATAGTGAAGTGTATCATAATTTAGTAAGGATTTAATAAGTATTTATTTATTTTCTATCAATTAACTAATTAGTGATGGAAATGTCTGTTAGAGGGGTGAAGTGCTTCACCTGTGAGATGTGGGAAGCCCGTGACTCTTCCAGCGTTCCAGGCGACGACATCTGCAGGAAGTGTACCCAGTTGCAGTTCCTCACAGATGTATGGATCGGTTGGAGCGGCAACTGGATGCACTTAGGGGCATGCAGGTGGCGGGAAGCGTCATAGACAGGAGGTTTAGAGAAGTGGTTACAGCCAAGGTGCAGGCAGATAGATGGGTAACCGCTAGAAGGGGCAGGCAGTCAGTGCAGGACTCCCCTCTCTAACAAGGAAAGAGACTGCAGGATGGTATGTTTCCTCCATGGGGGCCAGGGTCAAGGATGTATCTGAACAGATAGGGGGCATTCTGAAGGTGGAGGGTGAGCAGCCAGAGGTTGTGGTACACATCGGTACCAACGACATAGGCAGGAAGAGTGATGAGGTCCTGCAGTGGGAGTTTAGGGAGTTAGGTAGTAAGTTAAAAAACAGGACCTCTAGGGTTGTAATCTCTGGATTACTCCCTGTGCCACGTGCCATTAAGGCTAGAAGTTGGAAGATAGTGCAGCTAAACACGTGGCTGAGCAGCTGGTGTAGAAGGGAGGGTTTCAGATATCTGGACCATTGGGCTCTCTTCAGGGACAGATGGGACCTGTACAAAAAGGACGGGTTGCATCTAAACTGGAAGGGCACTAATATCCTGGCTGCAAAGTTTGCTAGTGTCACTCGGGAGGGTCTAAACTAGTGTGGCAGGCGGGTGGGAACCAGAGCAGGAGGACAGTTAGTGAAGTAAATGAGGAGGACATAGTAAATAAGGCCAGTAGGACTTAGAGGAAGAGCAGGCAGGGAGATGTTACTGTGCACAGCGGGACTGGTGGTCTGAAGTGCATTTGCTTCAATGCGAGAAGTATAACAGGTCAGGCAGACGAACTTAGAGCTTGGATTAGTACTTGGAAATATGATGTTGTTGCTATTACAGAGACTTGGTTGAGGGAAGGACAGGAGCAGCAGCTAAATTTTCCAGGCGTTAGAAGCTTCAGGCGGAATAGAGGGGGATGTAAAAGGGGTGGAGGAGTTGCATTACAGGTTAAGGAGAATATCACAGCTGTACTGTGGGAGGACACCTGAGAGAGGTCATGCAGCAAGGCAGTATGGGTGTTCTTCCCTCGTGTTGATTCTCCCACCACCTGCCGCAGACCCACTCTCGCAGCCATGTCCTTTAGGACTCGGCCAGCTCGGTCAGTAGTGGTGCTACCGAGCCACTCTTGGTGATGGACATTGAAGTCCCCCACCCAGAGTACATTTTGTGCCCTTGCCACCCACAGCGCTTCCTCCAAGTGATGTTCAACATGGAGGAGTACTGAGTCATCAGCTGAGGGAGGGCGGTAGGTGGTAATCAGTAGGAGGTTACCTTGCCCATGTTTGACCTGATGCCATGAGACTTCATGGGGTCCGGAGTCGATGTTGGGGACTCCCAGGGCAACTCCCTCCCAACCGTATACCACTGTGCCACCACCTCTGGTTGGTCTGTCCTGCCGTTGGGACAGGACGTACCCGGGGATGGTGATGGCAGTGTCTGGGACATTGTCTGTTAGGTATGATTCCGTGAGTATGACTATGTCAGGCTGTTGCTTGACTAGTCTGTGGGACAGCTCTCCTAACTTTGAGGGAAGGAATGGTGGAAATAGCAGAGGCACTGGCCAAAAGCTTTCAATTCACCTTGGATCTGGGAGTGATGGCAGAGGACTGGAAGATTGTAAATGTTACACCCTGTTAATATAAGGAGACATTAGATATACCCTGAAACTTCTGACCAGTCCGTCTAATGTCGGTGGTTGGAAATTTCGAGAGGCAGTAACCATGTACAAAGATATATCTTTCTTGGAAAAACATGGGATAATAAATGACAAACAGCACGGATAGGTTAATGACCAATCACGTCTGATAATCTTGATAAAGTTCGTTGATGACATAACTGTGGGTGCTGATGAGGATAATGTGTTTCGTATGATGTATATGGACTTTCAAAAGGCCTGTGATCAAATGATATTTCATTGACTTGTCATGAAAAATGGAGCACATGGATTAATGTGACAGTGATAGTGTGGATATGACACTGACTCAGGGACAGAACGCAGAGAGAAGTGGTGAACAGACATTAGAATTAGAATTAGAATTGGAATTAGAACATTACAGCGCAGTACAGGCCCTTCGGCCCTCGATGTTGCGCCGACCTGTGAAACCATCTGACCTACACAATTCCATTTTCATCCATATGTCTATCCAATGACCACTTAAATGCCCTGAACGTTGGCGAGTCTACTACTGCTGCAGGCAGGGCGTTCCATGCCCCTACTACTCTCTGAGTAAAGAAACTTCCTCTGACATCTGTCCTTTATCTATCACCCCTCAACTTAAAGCTATGTCCCCTCGTGCTTGCCATCACCATCCGAGGAAAAAGACTCTCACTATCCACCCTCTCTAACCCTCTGATTATCTTATATGTCTCTATTAAGTCACCTCTCCTCCTCCTTCTCTCCAACGAAAACAACCTCAAGTCCCTCAGCCTTTCCTCCTAGGGCCTTCCCTCCATTCCAGGCAACATCCTAGTAAATCTCCTCAGCACCCTTTCCAAAGCTTCGACATCCTTCCTATAATGCGGTGACCAGAACTGCACGCAATACTCCAGGTCCGGTCTCACCAGAGTTTTGTACAGCTGCAGCATGACCTCGTGGCTCCGAAACACGATCCCCGGACTAATAAAAGCTAACACACCATATGCCTTCTCAACAGCCCTATTAACCTGGGTAGCAATCTTCAGGGATTTATGTACCTGGACACCAAGATCTCTCTGTTCATCTACACTACCAAGAATCTTCCCGTTAGCCCAGGACTCTGCATTCCTGTTACTCCTTCCAAAGTGAATCACCTCGCACTTTTCCGCATTAAACTCCATTTGCCATCTCTCAGCTCAGCTCTGCAGCCTATCTATGTCCCTCTGTACCCTACAACATCCTTTGGCACTATCCACAACTCCACCGACCTTAGTGTCATCTGCAAATTTACTAACCCACCCTTCTACACCCTCTTCCAGGTCATTTATAAAAATGACAAACAGCAGTGGCCCCAAAACAGATCCGTGCGGTAAACCACTAGTAACTAAACTCCAGGACGAACATTTGCCATCAACCACCACCCTCTGTCTTCTTTCAGCTAGCCAATTTCTGATCCAAAGCTCTAAATCACCTTCAACACCATACTTCAGTATTTTCTGCAATAGCCTACCGTGGGGAACCTTATCAAACGCCTTACTGAAATCCATATACACCACATCCACTGCTTTACCCTCAGCCACCTGTTTGGTCACCTTCTCGAAAAACTCAATAAGGTTTGTGAGGCACTACCTACCCGTCACAAAACCGTGCTGACTATCGCGAATGAACTTATTCTTTTCAAGATGATTATAAATCCTGTCTCTTATAACCTTTTCCAACATTTTACCCACAACCGAAGTAAGGCTCACTGGTCTATAATTACCAGGGCTGTCTCTACTCCCCTTCTTGAACAACCCCCCAGTCTTCCGGCACTATTCCTGTCGAAAATGACGACATAAAGATCAAGGACAAAGTCTCTGCAATCACTTCCCTAGCTTGCCAGAGAATCCTAGGATAAATCCCATCTGGCCCAGGGGACTTATCTATTATCACACTTTCCAATATTGATAACCTCCTCCTTGTGAACCTCAATCCCATCTTGCCTAGTAGCCTGAATCTCAGTATTCTCCTCGACAACATTTTCTTTCTCCACTGTAAATACTGACGCAAAATATTCACTTAACACTTCCCCTATCTCCTCTGATTCCACACACAACTTCCCACTTCTATCCTTGATTGGCCCTAATCTAACTCTCGTCATTCTTTTATTCCTGATATATCTATGGAAAGCCTTAGGGTTTTCCCTGATCCTATCCGCCAATGACTTCTCGTGTCCTCCCCTTGCTCTTCTTAGCTCTCCCTTTAGATCCTTCCTGGCTAGCTTGTAACTCTCAAGAGCCCTAACTGAGCCTTCACGTCTCATCCTAATATAATCCTTCTTCTTCCTCTTGACAAGCGCTTCAACTTCTTTAGTAAACCACGGCTCCCTCGCTCGACAACTTCCTCCCTGCCTCACAGGTACATACTTATCAAGGACACGCAGCAGCTGCTCCTTGAATAAGCTCCACATTTCGATTGTTCCCATCCCCTGCAGTTTCCTTCCCCATCCTACGCATCCTAAATCTTGCCTAATCGCATCATAATTTCCTTTCCCCCAGCTATAATTTTTTGCCCTGCGGTATATACCTGTCCCTGCCCATCGCTAAGGTAAACCTAACCGAATTGTGATCAGTGTCACCAAAGTGCTCACCTACATCTAAATCTAACACCTGGCCGGGTTCATTACCCAGTACCAAATCCAATGTGGCATCGCCCCTGGTTGGCCTGTCTACATACTGTGTCAGAAAACATTCCTGCACACACTGGACATAAACTGACCCATCTAAAGTACTCGAACTATAGTATTTCCAGTCGAAATTTGGAAAGTTAATTGTTCAGACTGGGGCAGTTTCAGTGCTGTTTCTCAGGGGTGTGGATAGATATACAAGTGATAGAGACGTATATGTAAAAAAACATTATTTAAACGCTTGAAGGTGACATGAAACTCATAAATAAGGATGGCAAAGGCGCAGACCACAGAATTATCCAACCTCACAGACGTTGTTTATTTTTAATTTATTCTGGACTGAAATCCAAATGCAAATGTATTTCTCACTCTGTAACATATTTGTGTGATTTGCCTGTGAGTGTGTGCGTGAATGTGTACCGTATATTTTTATTATTTTATTTAGAGTCATTTTGGAGTTTAAATTATAATAAACTCACCTCTTGTTTAAATTCAAGAAAAACTGTCCTACTGGTTCTTTCACGATCACAACAATCGGAAAAGGTAAAAAACGCACTTAGGTGGTCAGCACGTTCACTGCTAAAAAGGAATAAACCCCGTTGCAGTGAAATAAAAGATAGGACATGAGGGGAGTCTGGGACCCCTCCTCACCTGGCTGTAACAGAAATGTGGAGGTTCCAGTGATCATAACCCAACGACAAACCAGAAATTGGAAGTGTCATAGAGTCACAGAGTTATACAGCAAAGAAACAGCCCCTTTGGCCCACTGTGTCTGTGCCTGTCAAGAAGCCTATCCATTCTAATCCCATTTTCCAGCACCTGGCCCGTAACCTTTTAAGCTATGGCATTTCAAGTGCTCATCTAACTACTTCTAAAATGTTCCTGCCTCTACCACCGCTTCAGGTAGTGTGTTCTGGAAGCCAACCACACTCTGGGTGAATTACGTTTTTGCTCAAATCCCCTCTAAACCTCCTGCCCTTTAACTTAAATCAATGCCCCATGGTTATTGACCCCTCCACTAAGGGAACATTTCTTCCCACCTACCCTATCTATGCCCCTCATAATTTTTCGAGCTTTCTGTTTCTCTCCCTTTTTGTATAAAGGAGTTATAGTCGCAATAAAGGAGTTACATACAGAGTGAAGTAACTTGGGACAGGCTAAAATCCCTCTCTGTTGAAAAGTTGAATAACATAGCTTGTCAAGAAAGTGAGAAGTAAGAGTGTTCCAGAAGGAGAAGGAGGAAAGGGAGTTAAGGTGGCTCAAATAACTAGAGGACTACCCAGTACACCCAGTGAAGGCACAGCTAGTGAGGGAACTACCCCGAGCGAAGGACCATGTGCTGAACTCTTAAAGTTCTCCCAGTTCATTCCAAAATTCAATGAGGAGGATGTGGCAGAATTTTTCATCACTTTTGAAAATCTTGCAAAACAGCTGAAATGATCGGCAGAGAGACGGACACCGTTTTTACAAAGGAAAGTAACAGGAAAAGCACACGTGGTTTATTCACTGTTACCAGATCAACATTTATCACATCATGAGATGACTATAAATGCTATCCTGGGTGCATATGCGACAGTACCAGAAGTGTACCATCAAATATTCCGACCCCTCAGAAAGCAGCCTCACTAAACTGACCTCGAGTTTGAAAGAGTTAAGCAGCTTAGGAATTTCGGAACATAGGAGCTGAAGTAAGCCATTCAGCCTTTCGAGCCAGTTCCACCATTCAATATGATCATGGCTGATCATCCATTTCAATGCCTTTTCCCCACACTATCCTCGTATCCCCTTATGTCATTGGCATTTAGAAAACTGTCAATCTTTGCTTTAAACAGACTCAATGACTGAGCTTCCACAGCTCTCTGGGGCAGAGAATTCCAAAGATTCATAACCCTCTGAGTAAAGAAATTCCTTCTCATCGCCGTCCTAAGTGGCTTCTTTTTTTTATTCATTCATGGGATGAGGGCGTCACTGGCCCGGCCAGCATTTCTTGCCCATCCCTAATTGCCTTTGAGAAGGTGGTGGTGAGCTACCTTCTTGAACCGCTGCAGTCCATGTGGGTTAGGTACACCCACAGTGCTGTTAGGAAGGGAGTTCCAGGATTTTGCACCAGCGACAGTGATGGAACGGCGATATAGTTCCAAGTCAGGAAGATGTGTGACTTGGAGGGGCTGAACCCATCCAGGCATGTGGAGGGTATTCCATCACACTCCTGACTGGTGCCTTGTAGACGGTGGACAGGCTTTGGGGAGTCAGGAGGTGAGTTACTCGCCGTAGGATTCCAAGCCTCTGACCTGCTATTGTAGCCACGGTATTTATATGGCCACTCCTGTTCAGTTTCTGGTCAATGATAGCCCCTAGGATGTTGATAGTGGGGATTCAGCGATGGGAATGCCGTTGAATGTCAAGGGGAGATGGTTAGATTATCTCTTGTTGGAGATGGTCATTGCCTGGCACTTGTGTGGCGTGAATGTTACTTGCCACTTTTCAGTCCAAGCCTGGATATTTTCCTAGTCTTGCTGCATTTCTACACAGACTGCTTCAGTATCTGAGGAGTTGCGAATGGTGCTGAACATTGTGCATTCATCAGCGAACAACCCCACTTCTGACATTATGATTGAAGGAAGGTCATTGATGAAGCAGTTGAAGATGGTGGGGCCTAGGACACTACCCTGAGGAACTCCTGCAGTGATGTCCTGAAGATCAGATGATTGACCTCCAACAACCACAACCATCTTCCTTTGTGCTAGGTATGACTCCAGCCAGTGGAGGGTTTTTTCCTGATTCCCATTGACCTCAGTTTTGTGAGGGCTCCTTAATGCCATACTCAGTCAAATGCTGCCTTGATGTCAAGGTCAGTCACTCTCACCTCATCTCTTGAGTTCAACTCTTTAGTCCATGTTTGAACCAAGGCTGTAATGAGGTCAGGAGCTGACTGGCCCTGTCGGAACACAAACTATGCGTCACTGAGCAGGTTATTGCTGAGCAAGTGCTGCTTGATGGCACTATTGATGATACCTTCCATCACTTTACTGATTGATGAGAGCAGGCGACTGGGGCGGTAAATTGCCCGGTTTGACTTGGCCTGCTTTTTGTGTACAGGACATACCAGGGCAATTTTCCACATTGCAGGGTAGATGCCAGTGTTGTAGCTGTACTGGAACAGCTTGGCTAGGGGTGCGGCAAGTTCTGGAGCACAGGTCTTCTGTACTATTGCCCGAATACTGTCAGGGCCCATAGCTTTTGCAGTATCCAGTGCCTTCAGTCGTTTCTTGACATCACGTGAAGTGAATCGAATTGGCTGAAGTCTAGCATTTGTGATGCTGGGAACGACAGGAGGAGGCCGAGATGGATCATCAACTTGGCACGTCTGACTGAAGTTTGTTGCAAATGCTTCAGCCTTATCTTTCGCACTGATGTGCTGGGCTCCCCCATCATTGAGGATAGGGATCTTTGTGGAGCCACCTCCTCCAGTCAGTTGTTTAATTGTCCACCACCATTCTCAGCTGGATGTGGCAGGACTAGAGATTTCATCTGATCCGTTGGTTATGGGATCGCTTAGCTCTGTCCATCGCATGCTGCTTACGCAGTTTGGCATGCAAGTAGTCCTGGGTTGTAGCTTCACCAGGTTGACACCTCATTTTGAGGTATGCCTGGTGCTGCTCCTGGCATGCCCTCCTGCACTCTTCATTGAAGCAGGGTTGGTCTCCTGGCTTGATCATAATGGTAGAGTAGGGGATATGCCGGGCCATGAGGTTACAGATTGTGGTTGAGTACAATTCTGCTGCTGTTGATGGCCCACAGCGCCTCATGGATGCCTAGTGTTGCATTGCTAGATCTGTTCGAAATCTATCCCATTTAGCACGATGATAGTGCCACACAACACGATGGATGGTATCCTCAATGTGAAGTGTGAAGGCGGGACTTCATCTCCACAAGGACTGTGTGGTGGTCAATCCTACCAATACTGTCATGGGCAGATGCATCTGCGGCCGGCAGATTGGTGAGGCCGAAATCAAGTATGTTCTTCCCTCGTGTTGGTTCCCCCACCACCTGCCGCAGACCCAGTCTAGCAGCCATGTCCTTTAGGACTCGGCTAGCTCGGTCAGTAGTGATGCTACCGAGCCACTCATGGTGATGGACATTGAATTCCCCCACCCAGAGTACATTTTGTGCCCTTGCCACCCTCAGAGCTTCCTCCAAGTGGTGTTCAACATGGAGGAGTACTGAGTCCTCAGCTGAGGGAGGGCGGTAGGTGGTAATCAGTAGGAGGTTACCTTGCCCATATTTAACCTGATGCCATGAGACTTCATGGGGTCCAGAGTCGATGTTGAGGACTCCCAGGGCAACTCCCTCCCTACTTTATACCACTGTGCCACCACCTCTGGTTGGTCTGTCCTGCCGGTGGGACAGGACGTACCCGGGGATGGTGCTGGCAGTGTCTGGGACAATGTCTGTAAGGTGTGATTCCGTGAGTATGACTTTGTCAGGCTGTTGCTTGACTAGTCTGTGGGACAGCTCTCCCAACGTCGGTCGAATCCGCAAGTTGTTAGTAAGGAGGATTTTGCAGGGTCGACAGGACTGGGTTTGCTGTTTTCGTTTCTGGTGCCTTGGTCGATGCCTGGTGGTCTGTCCTGTTTCGTTCCTTTTTATGGACTTTGTAGCGTTTAGGTGCAACTGAATGGCTTCCTAGGCTATTTCAGAGGGCATCTCTCGTTTTGAAATTGTGTCTGCTTTTTCTAGACTCCCCCACCAGGAGAAACATGTTAGCTGCGTCTACCCTGTCTATCCCTTTAAATATTTTTGTAGGATTCAATGAGATCATCTCTCATTCTTCGAATCTCGGGAAAGTACAGGCCCAGTTTCCACAATCTCTCTTCATAGGACAGTCCCACCATCCCGGGAACAAGTCTGGTGAACCTTCTTTTCACTCCCTCTGTTGTCATAATATCCTTCTTCAGGTAAGGGGACCTGACTGCACACAGTACTCCAAGTGCAGTCTAACCAAGCATCTATACAATTGCAGCAAGACTTCACTACTCCTGTACACAAATGGTCTTGTGATAAATGCTAACATACCATTAGCCTTCCTAATTGCTTGCTGCGCCTGCATGTTATCTTTCAGTGACCTATTGATGAGGACACCCAGTTCCCTTTGTGCATCTGCACTTTCTAATCTCTTACCATTTAAAAAAAAATACTCGACACATCTATTCATTCTATCAAAGTGGCTAACCTCACATTTTTCCACATTATACTCCATCTGCCACATTCTTGCCCACTAAGTCTGTCCAAATCCCCTTGAAGCCGCTTTGCATCTTCCTCACAACACACATTCCCACCTAGTTTTGTGTCATCTGCAAAGTTGAAAATATCACTTTGGTCCACATATCCAAATCATTGATGGATATTGTGAACAGCTGGGGCCCAAGCACTCATCCCTGCGGTACTCCACTTTTCACAGCCTGCCAATGCAAGAATATCCCGTTTATTCCTACTCTCTGTTTCCTGCCTGTTAACCAGTCCTTACTGCATGTCGGTATATTACCTGCTATCCCATGTTCCTTAATTTTGCTTACCAACTTCCTGTAGGGCTCTTTATCAAAAGCCTTCGGAAAATCCACCGGCTCCCCTTTCCTATTCTGATAGTAACATCCTAAAAAAACCCCAACAGGTACAGCAAGCATGATTTCCCATTTATAAATCCATGTTGACTCTGCCCAATCAGATCCATTTATCGCATACTTTAGAATAGATTCTAGCATTTTCCCTAGTACTGATGTAAGGCTAACAGGTCTGTAGTTCCCAATTTTCTCTTTTCCTCACTTCTTAAATAGTGGGATGACATTTGCTACCTTCCAATCTGCAGGAAGCGTTCCAGAATTGATAGAATTTTTAAGGATGATCACCAATGCATGAACAATCTCCATTGCTACTTCCGTCAACACTCTGGGATGCAGACTTTCAGATCCTGGGTAACTGACAAACATCAGTCCTATTAATGTCTCCAACAGAAACTTCTTACTAATACTAATTTCCTTCAATTCCTCATTCTCCCAAATCCCTTGGATCTCTAATTCTGGGAGATTTCTTGCATCTTCCTCAGTGAAGACAGACACAAAATAATCATTTAACTTCTCTGTCATTTCTCTATTTCCCATTATAAATTCTCCTGACTCTGCCTGTAATGGACCCACATTTATCTGAGCTCAACGTTACCTTTTAACGTATCTATAGAAGATTGTACAGTCTGTTTTGGTGTTTACCTTTGACCAGTAGATGCAGACACTCAAGATACATCCCACATATGACAACCTCAGAGTGGTGATCCTTCTCGAGGAGTTCGAAAACTCGCTCCTCCTTCCATTAAAACCCACATAGAGGAACAAAAGGTTCAAGGAGCCAGGCATGTTGCAATGCTAACTGACAAATTTCCCCTTGTACATAAGGCCTTACCCCAAAGGGAAACCCTTCCCTATTAACCCCAAAGACCTGAGGTTAAAAGATAGAAGGGTGATTGGAGCCCGAACAGACATGAGCAAGAAGGAAAAGCTGGACACAGAGGGGGGCCTCCTCAGGCTAAATAGGACGGTACTGAGAGCAGGAGTAACGGCAGAAGATCTGTGTGTTTTACACTAATTATTGAGTTGAATAATGGAAATGACGGGGAAACCTGTAGGATTAATCAGGGTCCATCGGATCAGTGCAGGGAAAGCTGCCCGAATGAAAAGCACAGCAGATCAGGCTGTGCCTTTAACTGCGGCAGTCAGACCCAGTAAATCTACCACAGAGAGTGTGGGAAAACTTAACAAAATCCCTGAGAGTTACCAGGTATTTGTATCCCAAGGAAACGTGACCCCATCCCCCTCGACTGAGGCAAGCAAGCCCATAGTCATACTGAGGGATACAGGGGCCACCCAATCTCTGATGCTGGGAAAAGGAATGACCTTCCTCCGAGCATGCAGTGAATGCTAGAGTGTTAGTGAATGGTATCAGAAGACAGTATATGTCCAAACCTTTATATCGGCTGCTCTTGGAGTGTGACCCAGTTTCAGGACTGGTAACGATGGGGATTGTACCTAGTTTACCAGTGGATGGGTCGACCTGCTCCTGGGTAATGATCTGACAGGGGAAAAGGTGGCAGCTTCCCTAGTAGTTCTAGGGAGACCAAAAGAGGTTTGGGAGACAGAGCAGTCACAGGAGAAGTTCACTGGCATTCTCCCTGATCATGTGGTGACTCGGTCCATGGCCAAACAATCTCCTGAACTGACACTGCAGATGGATGACCCTACTGTCTGGTTGCCGGAAACCTTCTTTGGGAAGTTAGAGGACACAACGGATTTTCTAAACAGATCCTCCTTAGTTGAGGCTCAACATCCCGACCCAGTGTTAAATAATAGCACAGACTGTCCAAACCAAAACTGAAGCAGAAGGAGTTCCAGGGTGCTACTATTTAAAGAATGAGGTGCTGACGAGGAAGGGGAGATCTCCTCACAGACCTGCGGATGAATAGTGGACAGTGGTTCACCAGACAGTGCTGCCGAGGTACCTTAAAGAAATATTAAGAGTGGTCCACGAGCTTCCAATGACTGGACATGGCAGTGTATGGAAAATCGAAGCCCGCATAAGACAGCATTTTGACTGGGCACAACTCCACAAAGATGTGGTGGAGTTCTGTAAAACTGGTCACATGTGCCAGGTTGTGAGGAAGCCCTGGAAGCCAGGAAACCTGCACCCCTAATTCCCATAGCTGCTATTTGGGAACCCTTCAGCACAGAGCTGGTGGATCGCTTGGGACACCTGCTGAAAACAAGTGGAAAACAAGTGATAACCAGTATATTCCCAGCATTATGGATGTGGTGACCCGATTCCCAGAGGCCATTCTCCCAAATAACTATCTCTGCCAAGGTAGTGGTGGAGGGGCTAACTCAGGTCTTTACCCGATATGGGCCGCTTGCTCAGATCCAGTCGGATCAGGGCACATATTCTCTGTCCAGTATTTTTGAAAACGTCATGGGTATTCTGGACATAACCCAGCTAAAGTCCTCAGCCTACCAGCCACATTCACAAGGTGCTTTGTAGCGGTACCACCAGACCCTCGAGACAATGATCAGGCCATACTGCTATGAGTAACCCCATGACTGGGACAAAGGGCTGGAATTTCACCTGTTGGTGACCGGGACTTATCTAATGAGTCCACTGGGTTTAGTCTTTTTGAATTAGTTTATGGACACGAGGTGAGAGGTCCTCTTAAACTAATCAAGGAGAAGTTTTTGAGACACAGGGATGTGTCTTCCATGTTAGACCACATTTCCATGTTCTGGGAGCGGCTCAGGGGAGCCTGTGCAATGGCTCAGGAACACCTAAAGACCTCCCAGGCAGCTATGAATAGATAAGCAGGCAAAAATGCCAAGGCTAGAACATTTCAGCCCAGAGACCATGTACTGTTGCTACTCGCAATGCAGCGTGAACCCTGAAAGCCCGGTTCAGTGGTCCATATCGAGTGGCAAAAGGAACAGTCAGGGAAATTATTTAATTGACACCCCAGACCAAAGGCAAAAAAGGAAAGTCTGAGGAGGGGACAGACAAGTACAGATCTGTCAGACAGTCAGAATGGGAGGATTTAAAAGGACAGTGAGGATAGGTTAGAGGAGGTCCAGGAGGATTCCCAACCAGAATCCCCTATTCTCCGATTAGCCAACCCTGAAATGTTTGATCAATTGGACCAAACGCTCTCCTCCTTAAATGCAGGTCAAAGAGGCACCCTAAAAAGGTTGCTAACAGCATTTACAGAAAGCTGCAAGGACAAGCACCCTTCCCAAAAAGGCATGCCAATGGTAAGGGAGATGCCTCACCTAGTCGAAGTGCCATAGGAGAGTGCAGTCAAAGCTGGACAGACATTTGCGAGCACTAATGTCACAGAGGACATAGTCCAGATTAGGAAAAATATTCTCCCCATAGTAAAGAGAAAAGGGAAGGGACAATACCCTAAAGTAAACAGCACTTGTGTACCTCACCAGAATGCTCAAAGTAAGGTCAGTGTGGATCTACCCACTGAAGCACCCAATGATCAGATCCCAAACACAAATCTAATCAAACCCAACAATTTCAAAGCAGAACTCAGCAAAAACAAAGGCCCAGATGAAATCTCAGACATCTCACAGGGGCTAAAAAAACAATTTATTACACACTGTCAGTTTAGAGAGAAAGATTATCAAGGTGCAGGAACCTGAATGGTTTAAGCTTCATTGCAGGAGAGAAAAAATCAATGTAATTGTTGATGCATTGTCCAGGGTGAACCCGACAAATCCCAGACAAAACTCCAGAAAATTAAATCAGCACAACTGTAACAGACAATGTCAGCTGCAGTAATTCTAAGGGTAATGTGTGAATTTGAGAAGTGATTATTGAGAATGAATGTGTATTTCTTTCTTTTTCTTCCCACAATTCTGTAATGAAATGTTCCTATCATCACATTTCTTCCCATGTTCTGCAGTGGTGTCAAGATAACACAATATGTCAAATGAGGAATTTAATTCATCGATTAGAAATTTACACTTAACGTTTAGTGGAAAAAAATCCTACAGTTAACCTTGAAAAAACTGGCAGCCAAGATGGCCACCGCAATTGGCATCTGAAACACCTTTTCACATTCCAAGGCCTCCAACATGTCTGATGTGCCTCGACCCAAATCATTGGCTGGCTCCAGTGAATGCATTCCCGAACATTACATTCATTAACACGGCATACAGGGCCCTCCTGACACGTTGACTTTGAAAGAGGAAACACCTCCAAGTGTAAATACTGGTTTCCTGAAACCTGGGGAGATAGAAGTTTCGAACCTTGAATCTCATTATGAGGGTCAAGAGAATAAAGTGAGGCAGTCATGAGACCCTCTGTCCATCTCTGTGAAAGCTGGGAGCTTCCCCTGGACAAAGACAGACAAGTCAGTGATTCAAACTGTGCAGAAGCTGAAGGGCTGTGTCTCCATCTCCCTCTCTCCGTCTCTCTCTCCAGATAACATCACAAGTTAGAAAACCACATGCGACTGTGGGCCTTCCAAGCATACAGATTACGACAAACAGAGACATCAGGGAAAGGAGTAGATTGGAGTCCAGAATAAATATAAAAATAAAATACTCATTCTGTGAGGTTGGACGATTCGGAGGTCATCTGGCCGAAGTTGTATTCTTGAAGTCTTTGGCTGTTGGAAGTGTCCTTTGTGGCTGGCCCACATGGCTCAGGGATTTCTGGGAGGCAGATACACAGAAGGTCAATGAATCTGTGACCTTAACTGCCACTGACAGCTCCGTCCTCACCCTGGTCTGAGGCTCCAGGTTGTGTTACAGGAAGTAACAGTGCTCTGTGAACACCTTGTTATTGAATCAGAGTCACCTCCTGGGTTAGGTGTAGGTAGGAAAAGTGCTCTTAGAAAACCCGGGGTGGGTAGGCCCCCCTCTCCTTTCTCTTTACAGAGTTTCCCCTCTCTGCAGCCTCTGCTCCATTTGTTGGTCATGTTACAGACCCAGAGACACTGTAACTACAGTCCCCATACCTCGTCCAAAGTTGGGTCACCAAATCCTCTGTCCTCCCTGTATGGCTGCAGCAGCTCACAACACAACCTCCAGAAAACCATCCACAGCACCTCCACTAACTTTACAATAGCAGAAGTAAGTCAAAAGCCCCTCACCTGTATGTTGGATGCTGGTCCTTTTAAATAACACTAGAGGGGGTTCCTCGTGCTGTGAATGTATGTTCAGCTGAGAGTGACTACCACAGGCGGTCAGTGAACATGCACAGACCAAGTTTCAAAGAAGTACATCAAAGCTGCTGCTATGGTACATTGACATCACTTTCAAATCCACCCTCAAAGGAACAACACATACAAGGTACAATTGAGCGAGAGCCCTGCGCAGTTTGGGACACTGTGCAGGCCACTGTAGAAGTGGCCAGCTGTGAAGACCACGCTAACAGCACATAGATGATACGACTGGGCTGGAGCCCCGTCCAGCATGGGATATTGTGCAGACCGCACTGGAAGTGGCCGGCTGTGCGATTCACATCTCTTTATATGGATCCCAATTCTGTACCGTCAGCAGCAGTCATGATGCAGAGTCTAAAATCGTGGCTCGGGACACATACAGAGTGAAATAAATTGACTTTAAAAGGAGAACTGAAAAAAGATTGAAGTCAAAAGAGTTGCAGGAATATGTGAAATGGACAGGGGAAAGTGAATAAATGGAGGGGTGAGGCCATGGAGAGATTCAAACACAAGAATGAGAATATTAAAATTAAGGTGTTGCCAGACTGGGAGCCAATGTAGATGAGTGAGCACAGCGGTGATGGGTGATCGGGATTTGGTGTGAGTTAGGATACAGGCAGCAGAGTTCTAGATGGGCTGTGGTTTATGGAGGTTTATAACTGGGAGGGTGACCAAGATGGAATTGGAATAGTCAAGTGTGGATTTAACCGTGACACGGATGAGGGTTTATGCAGCAGATGGGCTGAGGCAGAAATGGAGATGGGTGATTTCACAGAGGTGGTAGTAGGCACACTTGGTTTTGGAGAGAATATGGAGATGAACTCAGCTCAGGCTTAAATGTAACACAGAAGTTGTAAACAGTCTGGTTCAAGCTCAGATATTGGGCAGGGTGGAGTATGTGCTTCCCAGATAGGGGATGGAGTTTGAGATGGAGACCAATGACACTAGCTTCAGTCTTCCCAAAATTTACATTACAGAACAGTATTTCAGTGAAACAGGGTTTACAGATCTCCGAGCCTGAAACAGAGACAGCAACAGTAGCAGAGAGAGTAAATGACAAGAACTGTAATACAGTTGACAATGGTTTATAGAGCTAATAGCTGAAGATATTCACCAGGCATACAACAGCAGCAAGAAGTGCATAGTAAATTACAGGAGCAGTAATGCAGTTAAACATGGTTTAAAGAATTAATAGTTGGATAGAGAGACTTACCAGGGACACCAATAATAGCCAGAATGGGATAGTAAATGTATTGAATAATCCTCAATGTGAAATAGATACGATCGTTTACTGAGTACCAATCATAATATGTAGAAAGATAGTAAAGATCCGAGGATAAACTCCTGTCCATTGTTGTAACATTCCAATCTATTGTTCTCAGATTCTGACCCATTGTTGTAACATTCCAATCTATTGTTCTCAGATTCTGACCCATTGTTGTAACATTCCAATCTATTGTTCTCAGATTCTGACCCATTGTTGTAACATTCCAGTCTTTTGTTCTCAGATTCTGATCTATCCTCTCTCTATCTCTCTGGAGCAGCTGATCTCTGTTAGTGCCGGGGCTGATGTTCCCACTGACACTATGGAATAACACATTGAAAGAAGCCCCTTATTAATAGAAGATGGAAAACACAATTAGGGTCCATGGAGACTGACATTAATTACAGTCACGGAACAAACAGATTCAGTTAACCCTTTTCAATCCAACATTTTTTGTACCACAATAAAGTTGAACATTTACCCAGTCTGGATGGGATGTATGAGGTTGGCTGAGGGAGGGAATGGGGGAAATAGCCGAGGCACTGGCCAGAATCTTCCAATCCCCCTTGGATATGGGCGTGATGACAGATTTCCACAGGCTTACACCTCTCTGGGTGAAGAAACTTCTCCTCATCTCAGTACTGAAAGTTTTACCCCGTATCCTTAGACTATGACCCCTGGCTCTGGACTCCCCCAACATCAGGAACATCCTTCCTGCATCTACCCTGACAAGTCATGTTAGAATGTTATAGGTTTCGATGAGATCCCTCCTCACTCTTCTGAATTCCAGTGAATATAGTCCTAACCGACTCAATCACTCCTCATACGTCAGTCCCGCCATCCCAGGAATCAGTCTGGTAAAACTCTACTGTACTCCCTCTATAGCAAGAACATCCTTCCTCCGATAAGGAGACCAAAACTACACACAATATTACAAGTGCGGCCTCACCAACGCCCTGTATAATTGCAGCAAAACATCCCTGCTCCTGTACTCGAATCCTCTCGCTATAAAGGTCAACATAACATTCACCTTTTTCTACCGAATGTTGCATCTGCATGCTTACCTTCAGTGACTGGTGTACGAGAACACCCAGGTGTCGCTGCATATTCCCCTCTCTCAGTTAAATGGTCAGCCATTTAATAGTTTTCCATAATAAATGTCCCTGTTTCTGACTGTAACGGACCAACATTTGTCTTCACCAATCTTTTCCGCTTCACATACCTATAGATTCGTTTACAGTCAATTTTTATGTTCCCTGCAAGCTTACTCTCGAGCTCCATTTTCCACTTGTCAATCAATCCCTTGGTGCTCCTTTGCTGAGTTTTAAAATGCTCCCAATCCTCAGGTCTGTTGTTTTTTTCTGGGAAATTTATTTGCCTCTTCCTTGGATCTAATGCGATCTCTAATTTTCCTTGTAAGCCATGATTTGGCTGCCTTTTCCGTTTTACTTTTGCGCCAGACAGGAGTAAACAATTGTGGCAGTTCATCAATGTGCTCTTTGAATGTTTGCCATTGCCTTTCCACCGTCATCTCTTTAAGTTGTCAATGTATGATCGACAACTCATGCCTCATACCTTCGTAGCTTACTTTATTAAGATTCACGACTCTAGTCTCAGAATCAATTAGGTCACTCTCCATTGCGATGAAGAATTCTATCATATTATGGTCGCTCATCCCCGAGGGATCTGGCACTACTAGATTGTCAATTATTCCTCTCTCATTACACAATAACCAGTCTAGGATGGCCTGTTCTCCAGTTGGTTCCTCAAAGAATTGGCCCCGAAAACCATCCCGCATATTCCCCAGGAATTCCTCCACAGTGTATTCTGACCAATTTGATTTGCCCAATCTATATGCAGATTCAAGAAACCAATAATTACAGATGTTCCTTTATCGCATGCGTCTCTAATTTCCTGTTCAATGCCATTCCCAAATTCAGCACTACAGTTTGGGGGTCTATATACAACCCCCACTAACGTTTTCTGCCCCTGAGTGCTTCTCAGCTCTACCCATACATATTCGACATCGTCAGAGCTAATATCCTGCCTCACTATTGCGTTCATTTACTCTTTTATCAGCAAAGCAACTCCACGGGGGGCGGGGGGTGGAGTTAAGCCATTTTAGTGATGGTGTGAATATTTGGTAGGAAGCTCATCTCAAGACATCTCTGGGTTAACTATGTAACTAAGTCTGTGAACAGTTTGGCTTAGTCTCAAACATTTACAAAGGAGAGGGATGGAGTGTGTAACACGGAAATGTTTGGAGCAGAGACAGAAAACAATGGCTTCAATCTTCTCAATATTTAATTGACATTGCAGATGTGTGAGGTGATACATTTTGAAAGGATGAATGAGGAGAGACAATACAAGTTAAATGGTACAACTATAAAGGTGGCGAAATAACAGAGACACCTGGGGTGTTTGTGTACAAATCTTTGAAGGTGGCAGGAAAGGTTATCTTGACAGTTAATAAATGTATGGGATCCTAGGGTTTATAAATAGAGGCAAAAAGAACAAAAGCAAGGACATTATGTGAAACATATATAAAATACTAGTTCAGCTTCACCTGGAGTCTTGTGTCGAATACTGGGAACCACACTTTAGGAAGGACATGAAGCCTTCGGAGAGGGTACAGAACTGTTTTACTAGAATTTGTACAGGCTTGAGGGATTACAGTTATGTAGCTGGGGTTGTTCTGCTTAGAGCAAAGATCTTTCAGAGGAGATTTGATTGAGGTGTTTAACATTCGGAAGGATTTAGATAAATTAAATAAAGATAAACTATTTCCAATGTCCAAGAGACACAGATTGAAGGCGATTGGTAAAAGAAGCAGATATGAGGATTTTTGTTTCTGAGTGGTTTGGATTTGGAATGCAATGTCTGATAGGCTGATGGATACAGATTCAATAGTAGATCCCAAATGGGAATTGAATAAATATCTGAAGGAGAAAAAAATGCAAGGAATAGTGCAAGAGCCTGGGAGTGGGACTAACTGGATTGCTCTTTGAAAGGGCCAGCACAGACTTGATGGGCCGAATGACCTCATTCTGTATGTGCTATTCGATGAATCTATGATGGTTCCCACCTGGACTTTCACAATATTCCTATTCTTTCACAAGGAGTTTGATAAAGTACCACATGAAAGCCATGTTACCGAATTAGAAACACATGGGATAAAAGGACCAATATCAGCCGTGGCTCAGTTTGTAGCTCTCTCCCCTTTCAGTCACAAGCTTCCAGGATCAAGTGTCACTGCAGGACTTGATCACAAGAATCAATGCTGACATTGCAGTGCAGTACTGAGGGTATGTCGTACTGTCAGAGGTGCAGTCTATCGAATGAAACTTTAAACCAAGTTGCAGTCTGTCCTCTCAGGTGGATGTTAAAGATCCCATCGCACTATGTAGAAGCAGAGCAGGGGAATTATTCCCGGTGTCCTGGTCAAAATGTTTCCTTCAATCAACATCACAAAAACAGATCTGATCATTATCACATTTCTGCTTGTGGGATCTTGCTGTGCAGAAATTGTCTGCTTGTTTCCTACATGACAAGAGTGACTTCGCTTTAAGAAGTATTCATTGGTTGTAAATCACTTTGGAACATGCAGTGGTCACGAAAGGCGTTTCATAAATGGAAGTCTGTTCTTTTATTTTCAATGTCAGCATGCGGGAAATTAGCTCAGTGACAGAAAGTAGAGAATAGTGGAGAATGGTTGTTGTTCAGTCTGGAGGGAAGTACACAGTGGGGTTCCCCAGGGTCACTGTTGCTGCATGTTAATGCAATGGGCTTGTGTACAGAGGTGATAATGAGAAATATTTCAGATGGCAGGAAAGGCAGAAAAGTTAATAAGCAATGAGAAGGATAATAACACACTTCAGGAGGACAGTGACTGACTGGTGAAATGGGCAGGCGGATGGCAAATATTAGTTAACACAGTGAAGTGTGAGGTGAAACATTTGGGTAGGAAGTGCAAGGGAAGGCAACAGAAACAAATTGGTATTGTTTAAATGAGGAGACAGGAACAGAGAGACTTGGTGTGTATTCAGACAGATCTTTGAAGGCCGCACGAAAGGTTGACAAGTTTATGCCTGATATAACAGACATCAGGTAGAAAATACTATTGAGAAACAGGCTGAATATTGAAAGTCCAGAGGGGAAGTGAAAAAGAAAATAAGAGAAGCAAAGAGAGAGCATGAAAAGAGGTGAGCATTAAAGGAAATCCCAAAGTTTTCTATCGGCATCTAAATAGTAAAAGGGTAGTAAAAGGAACAATGGGGCCGACTCAGGACCATAAAGGGGATTTGCACATGGAGGCAGAGGGTATAGCTGAGGTAGTAAATGAATAATTTCCACCTGTCTTTACCAAGGAAGAAGATATGGAATCCTTTCCTTTATTAGCCGAGGTATAGAATATACGAGCAGGGAGGTTATGCTGGAATTGTATAACTCATTGGTTAGGACACAACTTGAGTACTGTGTGCAGTTCTGCTCACCTCATTACAGAAAGGATGTAATTGCACCAGAGAGGGTACACAGGAGATTTATGAGGATGTGGCGAGGACTGGAAAAATGCAGCTATGAGGAAAGATTGGACAGGCTGGGGTTGTTCTCCTTGAAATAGAGAAGGCTGAGGGGAAATCTGATTGAAATGTACAAAACTGAGAGTAGAGTGGAGCTGAAGGGTCCATTCACCTTAGCAAAGAGGTCAGTGATGACGGGGCATGGACTTAAAGTGATTGGTAGAAAGACTAAAAGGGAGCTGCGGATTTTATTTTTCACCCAGCGGGTGGTCAGAGTCTGGAACTCACTGTCCGAAAGGGTAGTTGAGGCAGAAACCAACAACTCATTCAAAAGGTGTCTGGATATGCACCTCAAGTGCTGTAATCTATCAAATGCTGGAAGGTAGGATTAGAATGGATGGATCGTTTTTTGGACAGCATAGACACGATGGGCCAAGTGGTCTCTCTGTGTGCCATAAACTGTCTATGATTCTTAAGATGCAACCCAGGCAATGTTGAAAGAGGAGGTAAGTCAGACACTAGTGGGGTTTAAAATTGATAAAGAGGAAGCATTAGATAGGCTGTCTGGAATTAAATTGAATAAAGCACCAGGACCAGATGAGATGCATCCAAGGATACTGAGGGATGTGAGGGTGGAAATCGCAGAGGCACTGGACATAATTTTTCAGTCCTCCTTAGACTCGGGGTGATGCAAGAGGACTGGAGAATTGTAAACGTTACACCCTTGTTCAAAAAAGGGTGTAAAGGTAAGGTCAGCAACTATAGGCCTGTCAGTTAAACTTCGGTGGTGGGAAAACTTCTAGAAAGAAATAATCTTGGACAAAGCTAATAGTCACAAGGACAAATGCGAGTTAATTAAACAAGCCAGCATGGATTTCTTGAGAAAACATCATGTTTAACTAATTTGCTGGAGATGTTTGAGGTGGTATCAGAGAGAGTTGATGAGGGCAATTCTTTTTATGTGGTGTACATTGATTTTCATATAACGGTCTATTCAGTTTCAAATGAACCTGCCTCCACCATTCTCAAGCAGTGCATTCCAGACATTTAACTATTCCCTGCATGCAAAAACCTTTTGATACAATGCCACACAACAGACCTGTGAGCAATCTTGTCGCTCATAGAATAAAAGGGACATTAGCAACATGGATACGAAATTAGCTGAGTGACAGGAAACAAAGAGCAGTGGTTAATGGATGTTTTACAGTCTGGAGGAAGGTTTGTGGTGGAGTTCCCCAGAGATCAGTGTTGGGATCCTTGCTTTTCCTGATATATATTAAGGACCTAAACCTGGGTGTACAGTGCACAATTTCAAAGTTTGCAGCTGATACGAACGTTGGAAGCATTGTGAACTGTGAGGAGGATAGTGTAGAACTTCAAAAGAACACACACAAGTTGGTGGAATGGGCAGACAGGTGGCAGATGTAGTTCAATACAGAGAAATGTGAAGTGATTCATGTTTGGAGGAAGAACATGGGGTGACAATATACAATTCTATAGGGTGTTCAGGAGCAGAAGAACCTGTGTGTATATGCGCAGAAGTCATTGAAGGCGGCAGAACAGGTTGAGAAAGTGTTTAATAAAGCATGCAGTATCGTGGGCTTTATTAATATGGGCATCGAGTACAAGAGCAAAGAAGTTATATTGAACTTATATAAGACACTATTTCAGCCTCAGCTGTGGTATTGCGTCCAGTTCTGGGTGCCACACGTGAGGAAAGACGTGAGGGCATTGGAGAGAATACAGAAAAGTTTGACCAGAATCATTCCCAGGTTGAGGAATTTTAGTTATGAAGATAGATTGGAGAAGTTAGGACTGTTTTCCTCGGAGAAGGCCGAGAGGTGATTTATTGGAGGTTTCAAAAATCATGAGGTGTCTGGACAGAGTAGATAGAGAGAAACAGTTCCCACTCGTGAAAGGATCGAGAAAGAGAGGGCACAGATTTAAAGTCATGGGTAAAAGAAGCAAAGACGACCTGAGGAAAATATTTTTTCACACAGTGATTGGTTAGAGTCTGGAATGCACTGCCTGAGAGTGTGGTGGAGGCAGGTTCAATTAAAGCTGAATAGACTGTTATATGAGAAGGAAGAATGTGCAGGATTACAGGAAGAAGGCAGGGAACGGCACTGGGTGAATTGCTCATTCGGAGAACGAGTGCAGACACGAAAGGCTGAATTGGTCCTTCTGTGCTGTAATAATTCTCTGATGTTTTTATTACAGGATGCTGACCAAGGGGACACTGTGATGGGGCGTCTCAGATGGGTGTAATGGTGGAGAATGGGGAATTCATGGCTGGAAAGGGAAGTTGTCCTATGGGAACTGGAATCTTAGCAGGGACTCTCCGACAGCCTGTCCGGGTCGAAGGCATCCAGGAAATATCTTCCCTCCCACCTCCTCCTGAGGTGGCCTCTGGATTCCTGGTGCCAATGCCTGTGTCCTCATGATGGTGATGATATGAAGGGTGCAGCAGAACACCATGAACTTGGACACCTGCTCCAGTGAATACTGGATTGCTCTCCCCGAGCGGTTCAGACATCGGAAGCATTGCTTCATCACACCGATGGTCTGTTCCACCATGTTCCTGGTGACTCCATTGCTCACATCATACACATGCTAATTCCGTAACTAACGGTTGATGGTGGGAGGTGGATTGAGGGTGTAGAAGCATGGGCTGTGTCCAGAGGGGGTTCATTTGTCTCCAAGGAGCTACATTCTGGTTCTTCATGGAGCCCCGATGTGTTGGGACCGGCTGACTGCTTCAGAATGAAGGTATGGTGGCTGCTGCCAGGATGGTGGACATTCACCAACATGACGTACTGGCCATGCTCACACACCAACTGCACATTGATGGAGTTAGAGTTATTTCAGTCCCTGTACGTCAACCCATGGGTTGACATGGGGGCCCCGCAGAGCCACCTACACCATCAGGAATCCCGCTATCCTAACAAAGCCACGGGATCTTTCATCCTGCTTCTACCTGCTGAGGAAGATATTGATGACATAGATGGTCACCCTCACTTCCCAGAATTATCAATGGACAACACACAGGCCTAGTAACTACTGGCCAGTTAGTTTAACATCAGTTGTGAGGAAAGTTTTAGAAACAATAATCAGGGGAAAAGGACAACACACACTTGGAGAGGTTGAGTTAATTAAGGGTTGTCAGCACGGATTTCTAAAAGGCAGATCATGCTTGATGAAGTAATTGAATTTATTTAGAAAATCAGAGAAGGTTGATGAAGGGAATGTGGTGGATGTTGTCTACGTGGATGTTATGAAATTATTTGACGAAGAAACACACAGAAGCTTGGCTAACAAAATTGAACCTCATGGAATAGCATCTAATTGGATCAAAAATTGTCCATAGGACAGAAAAAAGAGAAATGTGTTAAATGGTTGTTTTTCAGACTGGAGGATGGTAGACAGTGATGTTCCCCAAGGGTCAGTGCTTAGGACCACTGTTTGATTTTTTGCTATATATGTGTTGCATGGATCTTGGAATACAGAGTAGATTTTCAAAATTTTCCGATGATACCAATCTTGGAGGTGTGGTAAACAGTGATGATGTTGCAAACCACCTGTAGCAGGATACAGATTGGCTAGCAGAATGGACAGAGAAGTGGCAGGTGGAATTTCATACAACGGAGTGTGAGGTGATGTATTTTGTCAGAAGGAATAGGAAGGTAATATAGACTTAATGACACAGTTCTAAAGATTGTGCAGGGACAGAGCTGCCTGGGGCTGCATATGCATTGATATTTGAAGTTGGCATTACATATTAGGAGAGTGTTTAGCGAAGCATATCAGATCTTGGACTTCATCATTAGAGACAATGAATTCAAAAGGATACTGGATGGACACCCGAAGGAGATGATCTTGCAGGGATACGGGGACTGACTGGGAGAGTGGGACTGACTGGATTGTTCCACAGGGAGCGGGCACCGAGGGGCCGAATGGCCATCTTCTGTGGCATAAATCTATCTGTCACTCTCCATGACTCTATGTTTGATATTTCTCCTGCTCCTGCCTGGAAATATTCAGATACATGGAAGTTCAATGCAACTGTGACTTTAACTGCCACTGACAACTCCGTCCTCACCCTGGTGTGAGAAAGAACAAAAGAACAAAGAACATTACAGCATAGGAACAGGCCCTTCGGCCCTCCAAGCCTGCGCTGATCCAGATCCTCTATCTAAACATTCGCCTATTTTCTAAGGGTCTGTATCTCTTTGCTTCCTGCCCATTCATGGATCTGTCTAGATACATCTTAAAAGACGCTTTCGTGCCCGCGTCTACCACCTCCGCTGGCAATGCATTCCAGGCACCCACCACCCTCTGCGTAAAGAACTTTCCACGCATATGCCGCCTAAGCTTTTCCCCTCTCACTTTGAACTCGTGACCCCTAGTAATTCAAACCCCACTCTGGGGAAAAGCTTCTTGATATCCACCCTGTCCATACCCCTCATGATTTTGTACACCTCAATCAGGTCCCCCCTTAATCTCCGTCTTTCTAATGAAAATAATCCTAATCTGCTCAACCTCTCTTCATAGCTAGCGCCCTCCATACCAGGCAACATCCTGGTGAACCTCCTCTGCACCATCTCCAAAGCATCTACATCCTTTTGGTAATGTGGCGACCAGAACTGCACGCAGTGAGGCTCCAGGTCGTGTTGCAGGAGGTGACACAGCTCTGTGACCACCTCCTAATTGAATCAGAGTTAACTCACACACTGCTCCTGGGTTAGGTGTGCATAGGAAAAGTGCTCTTGGAAAACCCAGGGAGGGTAGGGCAGAGCCCCTTCCTCCTCTCACTTTACAGAGCTTCCCCTCTCTGCAGCCTCTGCTCCATTTGTTGGTCGTGTTACAGACCCAGGGACACTGTAACTGCAGTCAAGAACAAATACCAAAGAACAGTACAGCACAGGAACAGACCATTCGGCCCTCCAAGCGTGCGCCGATCTTGATGCCTGCCTAAACTAACACCTTCTGCACTTCCGGGGACCATATCCCCCTATTCCCTTCCTATTTATGCATTTGTCAAGATGTCTCTTAAAGGTCGCTACCGTATCTGCTTCTAACACCTCCCCCGGCAGCAAGTTCCAGGCACTCACCACCCTCAGTGTAAAAAATATGCCTCGCAGATTCCTTCTAAACTTTGCCCCTTGCACCTTATACCTATGTCGCCTAGTAATTGACTCTTCCACCCTGGGCAAAAGCTTGTAACTATCCAAACTGTCCATGCCGCTCATAACTTTGTAAATCTCGATTATGTCGCCCCTCCACCTCCGTCGTTCCAGTGAAAACAATCCGAGTTTTTCCAACCTCTCCTCATAACTAATGCCCTCCAGACCAAGCAACATCCTGGTAAACCTCCTCTGTACCCTCTCCAAAGCCTCCACGTCCTTCTGGTAGTGTGGCAGTCGGAATTGCACGCAAAATTCCAAGTGTGGCCTAACTAAGGTTCCGTACAGCTGCAACATGACATGCCAATTTTTATACTCTGTGCCTCGTCCGATGAAGGCAAGCATGCCGTATGCCTTCTTGAATACCTTATCCACCTGCGTTGCCACTTTCAGTGACCCGTGGACCTGTATGCCCAGATCTCTCTGCCTGTCAATACTCCTAAGGGTTCTGCCATTTACTGTATACCTCCCACCTGCATTAGACCTTCCAAAAAGCATTACCTCACATTTGTCCGGATTAAACTCCATCTGCCATTTCTCCGCCCAAGTCTCCAACCGATCTATATCCTGCTGTATCCTCTGAAAATCCTCATCATTATCCGCAACTCCGCCAAACTTTGCATCGTCCGCAAACTTACTAATCAGACCAGCTGCATTTTCCTCCGAATCATTTGCTCATACTACAAACATCAAACGTCCCAGCACTGGTTCCTGCGGAACACCACTAGTCACATCCCTCCATTAAGAAAAATACCCATCCACAGATACCCTCTGTCTTCTATGACCGAGCCACTTCTGTATCCATCTTGCCAGCTCACCTCTGATCCCGTGTGACTTCACCTTTTGTACCAGTCTGCCATGCGGGACCTTGTCAGAGGCTTTACTAAAGTCCATATAGATAACATCCAATGCCCTTCCTTCATCAATCATCTTCGTCACTTCCTCAAAAAACTCAATCAAATTAGTAAGACACGACCTCCCCCTCACAAAACCATGCTGTCTCTCGCTAATAAGTTCGTTTGTTTCCAAATGGGAGTAAATCCTATCCCGAAGAATCCTCTCTAATAATTTCCCTACCACTGACGTCAGGCTCACAGGCCTATAATTTCCTGGATTATCCTTGCCACCCTTCTTAAACAAAGGAACAACATTGGCTTTTCTCCAGTCCTCTGGGACCTCACCTGTAGCTAATGAGGATGCAAAGATTTCTGTCAAGGCCCCAGCAATTTCTTCCATTCCCTCCCTCAGTATTCTAGGGTAGATCCCGTCAGGCCCTGGAGACTTATCTATCTTATTGCTTTGCAAGACACGCAACACCTCCTCCTTTTTGATAATGAGATGACTGAGACTATCTGCACTCCCTTCCCTCGGCTCATCATCCACCAAGTCCTTCTCTTTGGTGAATACTGATGCAAAGTACTCATTTAGCACCTCGCCCATTTCCTCTGGCCCCACGCATAGATTCCCATCTCTGTCCTTGAATGGGCCAACCCTTTCCCTGGTTACCCTCTTGCTCTTTATAAATGTATAAAATGCCTTGGGATTTTCCTTAATCCTGTTTGCCAATGACTTCTCATCACCCCTTTTAGCCTTCCTGACTCCTTGCTTAAGTTTCTTCCTACTGTCTTTATATTCCTCAAGTCTGTTCCTAGCCATCCAGCCCTTACAACTGCTTCCTTTTTCTTTTTGACGAAGCTCACATTATCCTGTGTTATCCAAGCTTCCCGAAACTTGCCAAACTTGTCTTTCTTCCTCACAGGAACATGCTGGTCCTGGATTCTAATCAGCTGACGTTTGAAAGAGTCCCACATGTCAGATGTTGATTTACCCTCAAACAGCCGCCCCCATTCTAAATTCTTCAGATCCTGCCTAATTTTGTTATAATTAGCCTTCCCCCAATTTAGCACCTTCACCCGAGGACTACTCTTATCCTTATCCACAAGTACCTTAAAACTTATGGAATTATGGTCACTGTTCCGGGAAAGCTCCCCCACTGAAACTTCGACCACCTGGCCGAGCTCATTCCCCAATAACAGGTCCAGAATGGCCCCATCCCTTGTTGGACTATATACATACTGTTTCAAGAAGACCTCCTGGATGTTCCTCACAAATTCTGCCCCATCCAAGCACCTAGCACTAAGCGAGTCCCAGTCAATATTGGGGAAGTTAAAATCACCCACCACGGCAACCCTGTTACCTTTACATCTTTCCTAAATCTGTCTACATATCTGCTCCTCTACCTCCCGCTGGCTGTTGGGAGGCGTGTAGTAAACCTCCAACACCGTGACTGCACCCTTCCTATTCCTGAGCTCCACCCATATTGACTCGCTGCATGACCCCTCTGATTTGTCATCCCGCAGTACAGCTGTGTTATTCTCCTTAACCAGTAATGCAACTCCCCCACCCCTTTTACATTCCCCACTATCCCGCCTGACTCTTCTAAAGCCTGGAACATTTAGCTGCCAATCCTGCGCTTCCCTCAACCAAGTCTCTGCAATAGCAACAACATCATATTTCCAAGTAGTAATCCAAGCTCTAAGTTCACCTGCCTTACCTGTTATACTTCTCGCATTGAAACAAATGCATTTCAGAACACCAGTCCCGCTGTGCTCAGAAACATCTCCCTGCTTGCTTTTCCTCTTAGTCCTACTGGCCTTCTTTACTCTGTCCTCCTCATTTATTTCACTAGCTGTCCTACTGCTCTGGTTCCCACCCCCCTGCCACACTAGTTTAAACCCTCCCAAGTGACGCAACCTCCAACAAACCATCCACAGCACCTCCACTAACTTTACAATAACAGAAGTAAGTCAAAAGCCCCTCACCTGTAAGTTGGATGCCTGGTCCTTTTAAATAATACGAGAGGGGGTTCCTCATGCTGTTGAATATATGTTCAGCTGAGAGTGACTAACACATGCGATCAGTGGACATGTACAGACCAAGTTTCAAAGACGGACATCAAAGCTGCCGGTATGGTATATTGACATCACATTCAAAACCATCCTCAGAGCAACAACACATACATGGTACGATTGAGCTAGAGCCCTGCCCAGCATGGGGCACTGTGCAGGCCGCACTAGAAGTGCCTTGCTGTGCAGTTCACATCTCTCTATGGATCCCAGCTTCTGTACCGTCAGCACCAGTAGTGCTGTACAGTCTAAAATAGTGGCTCGGGACAGATACAGTGGGAAAGGGATTCACTTCAGAAGGAGAAATGAGAAAAGATTGAAGTCAAAACATTTTCAGGAATATGAGAATGGACAGGAGAATGGGACTAATTGGATGGGTGAGGCCATGGAGGGATTCAAACACAAGAATGACTATATTAAAATTAAGGTGCTGCCAGACCAGGAGCCAATGTAGATCAGTGAGCACAGGGGTGATGGGTGATCGATTTGGTGTGAGTTAGGATACAGGCAGCAGAGATCTGGATGGGCTGTGGTTTATGGAGGTTTACAACTGGGAGGGTGACCAGGATAGAATTGGAATAGTCAAGTGTGGATTTAACAAAGGTACAGGTGAGGGTTTATGCAGCAGATTGGCTGAGACAGAGGTGGAGGTGGGGGATATTAAAGAGGTGGTCATAGACAGGGTTGGTACTGGAGAGAATATGGAGATGGAATCAGCTCAGGTTTAAATAGAACACACCGATTGCAAACAGTCTGGTTCAGCCTCAGATATTGGACAGGGTGGTGTATTTGTTTCACAGATGGGGGATGGAGTTTGTGATGGAGACCAATGACACTGGCTTCAGTCTTCCCAAAATTTACATAACGGAACAGTATTTCAGTGAAACGTGGTTTACAGATGCCCGACCGGGAAATAGAGACAGCAACAGCAGAAAAGATGAGAGAGCAAATGTCAAGAAATCCAATAAAGTTGGCAATGGTTTATCGAGCTAATAGCTGGACATATTCACCAGGAATACAACGGCAGCAAAAAGTGCAGAGTAAATTACAGGTGCAGTAATGCTGTTAAACTTGGTTTATAGAATTAATAGCTAGATAGAGAGACTTACCAGGGACACCAATAATAGCCAGGATGGGATAGTAAATGTATTGAATAATCTTCAGTGCAAGACGGATCCGAGTGTTTAATGAGTACCGATCATAATATGTAGAAATGTCGTAAAGATCCGAGGATAAACTCCTGTCCATTGTTGTAACATTCCAATCTATTGTTCTCAGATTCTGACCCATTGTTGTAACATTCCAATCTATTGTTCTCAGATTCTCACCAAGTGCTGCAACATTCCAATCTATTATTCTCAGATTCTGACCCATTGTTGTAACATTCCAGTCATTTGTTCTCAGATTCTGATCTATCCTTTCTCTCTCTCTGGAGCTGCTGATCTCTGTTGTGCCGGGGTTGATGTTCCGGCTGAAACTATGGGACAACACATGGGAGCCCCTTATTAATAGAAGATGGAAAACTTCCAGTGACACAATTAGGGTCCATGGAGACTGACATTAATTACAGGCACTTAACAAACAGATTCAGTTAACCCTTTTCAGTACAGCACTTTTTGTATCACAATAAAGTAGATAATTTACCCAGTCTGGATGGGATGCATGAGGGTTGCTGAGGGATGGAATGGTGGAAGTAGCAGAGGCACTGGCCAGCATATTCCAAACCCTCTTGGACATGGGAATGATGACGTAATTTCACTGGCTCACCACTCTCTGGGTGAAGAAATTTCTCCTCATTTCAGTCCTGAAAAGTTTACCCCGTATCCTTAGGCTATGACCCCTGGTACTGGACTCCCCCACCATCGGGAACATCCTTCCTGCAACTACCATGTCAAGTCCTGTTAGAATTTTAAAGGTTTCTATGAGATCCCTCTTCACTCTTCTGAACTCCAGCGAATATAATCCTAACTCTCCTCATACGTGAGTCCCGCCATCCCAGGAATCACTCTGATAAACCTTCATTGCACTCTCGCTATAGCAGGAACATCCTTTCTCGGAGAAGGAGACCAAAACTGCACACAATATCCAAGTGCGGCCTCACCAAAGCCCTGTATAACTGCAGCAAGACATCCCTGCTCCTGTACTAGAATCCTGTCTCTATGAAGGCCAACATAACATTCGCCTTTTTCTACCGCCTGTTGCACCTGCATGCATACCTTCAGTGACTGGTGTACGAGAACACCCAGGTCTCGTTGCATATTCCCCTCTCTCAGTTTATCGCCGTTCAGATAATAATCTGCCTTCCTGTTTTTGCTAACAAAGTGGATAACCTCTCATTTATTCACATTATACTGCATCTGCCATGCAATGGCCCACTCACTCAACATGTCCAAATCACCCTGAAGCCACTCTGCATCCTCCTCACAACTCACCCTCCCACCCAGTTTTGTGTCTTCTGAAAATTTGGAGATATTACATTTAGTTCCCTCATCTAAATCATTAATATGGAGTGTGAATAGTTGGAGTCCTAGCGCCGATCCCTGGGGTACGCCACTAATCACTGCCTGCCTTTTGGAAAAAGATCCGTTTATCACTACTCTTTTTTTCCATCTGCCAACCAATTTTCTATCTATCGCAATACACTACCACTAATCCCATGCGCTTTAATTTTACTCACTAATCTCTTATGTGGGACTTTGTCGAAAGCCTTCTGAAAGTCCAAATAAACCACATTATCTGGATCCCCCTCATCCACTCTATTAGTTACATCCTCGAAGAATTCTAATAGATTTATCAAGCATGATTTCCCTTTCGTAAATCCATGCTGACTCTATCCGATTCTAACACTGTTCTCCAAGTGCTCTGGCAACAGTGAATAAACCTCATGGGCTTTTCCTGTTATTTTATTTTGCAAAAACAGTGTCCATCTCTCTGCGGGCTATTTCAGCTGCTTTGCAAGTTTTTCAAAAGTGACAAAAAATTCTGCCATCCTCCTCGTTGAACTTTCTCATGAACTGGGAGAACTTTAAGAGCTCGGCGCATGGTCCTGATCTCGGGGTAGCTCCCTCACTAGCTGTGTCTTCACTGGGCGTATTGGGTCTTCCTCTCGTTGTTTGAGCCACCTCAACTCCCTTTCTTCCTTCTCCTTCTGGAATACTCTTACTTTTTCCCTTTCACTTTGCTCTTTCTTGCTCTCTCTGGAATTCTAATTCTAGTCTCTTCTGTTCTAGTTTTACCACAGCTAACATTACTCTATCTGTTAGTAATTCTAACCCTGTGTGAGTCTTCAGCTTCAAGTGAAAAATGGTTGCACACGGGTCTTAGGATTTCTGGTTTCCGAGCTTTTGACCGAGAGTAATCCCTAACTGTCCAGCTACATTACTCAACTTTTCAACTGATAGGATGTTAATCTGTACCGAGTTACTTTCTTTTCTTTTGGCCTCGTTATCTCGAGAGACAATGGATACGCGCCTGGAGGTGGTCAGTGGTTTGTGAAGCAGCGCCTGGAGTGGCTATAAAGGACAATTCTAGAGGACTTCTGTGTTGGAGATACGGTCCTGCCACCTGATGCCAAGTATTCTCCGGAGGCAGCGAAGATGGAATGAATTGAGACGTCACTCTTGGCTGACATACGTTGTAGCTGGACACGCTTTTCCACAGGTGCTGCAGAGAAATTTGTTTCTCGGGGCTGTTGCACAGTTGGCTCTCCCCTTGCACCTCTGTCTTTTTTCCTGCCAAGTACTAAGTCTCTTCGACTCGCCACATTTTAGCCCTGTCTTTATGGCTGTCCGCCAGCTCTGGCGAATGCTGGCAACTGACTCCCACGACTTGTGATCAATGTCACAGGATTTCATGTCGCGTTTGCAGACGTCTTTATAGCGGAGACATGGACGGCCGGTGGGTCTGATACCAGTGGCGAGCTCGCTGTACAATTTGTCTTTGGGGATCCTGCCATCTTCCATGTGGCTCACGTGGCCAAGCTATCTCAAGAGCCGCTGACTCAGTAGTGTGTACAAGCTGGGGATGTTGGCCGCCTCGAGGACTTCTGTGTTGGAGATACGGTCCTGCCACCTGATGCCAAGTATTCTCCGGAGGCAGCGAAGATGGAATGAATTGAGACGTCACTCTTGGCTGACATACGTTGTCCAGGCCTCGATGCCTTAGAGCAAGGTACTGAGGACACAGGCCTGATACACTCGGACTTTTGTATACAATCCAGTAATTCCTCCTCTACGTTATTGTGACAAATTTGATTTGACCAATCTATATGCAGATTTAAGTCACCCATAATTACAGATGTTGCTTTATCGCATGCATCTCTAATTTCCTGTTTCAGACCAGTCCCACATCACCACCACAGTTTGGGGGTCTATATATAACCCCCACTAACGTTTTTTGCCCCTTATTGTTTCTCAGCTCTACCCATACAGACTCCACATCATCAGATCTCATATCCTTCCTCACTATTGTATTACTTTCCTTTTTAACCAGAAATGCAACTCCACCGCGGGTGGAAATAAGCCATTTTACTGATGGTGTGTAAATTTGGTCAGAAGCTCATCGCAAGGCATCTCAAGGTTAACTATGTAATCAAGTGTGTGAATAGTTTGGCTTTTCGTCTCAAACATTTACAAAGGAGAGGGATGGAGTGTGTAGCTAGGAAATATTTGAAGCAGAGACAGAAAGCAATGGCTTCAATCTTCTCAATATTTAATTGGCATTGCAGATGTGTGAGGTAATACATTTTGAAAGGAGGAATGAGGAGAGACAATACAAGTTAAATGGTATAACTATAAAGGTGGTGAAATAACAGAGACACCTGGAGTATTTGTACACAAATCTTTGTAGCCAAACAGTTAATAAATATATGGGATCCTTGGTTTTATAAATAGAGGCAAAAAAAGCAAAAGCAAGGACATTATGTGAAACATATAAAATACTAGTTCAGCTGCACCTGAAGTCTGGTGTCGAATACTGGGAACCACTCTTTAGGAAGGACATGAAGCCTTCGGAGAGGGTAAAGAACTGTTCTACGAGAATTTGTGCAGGCATGAGGGATTACAGTTATGTCGCTGGGGTTGTTCTGCTTCGAGCAGAGAACATTCAGAGGAGATTTGATTGAGCTGTTTAACATTAGGAAGTGTTTAGATAAATTAAATAAAGAGAAATCGTTTCCAATGTCCAAGGGGTCACTAACCAGAGACACAGATTTAAGGCAATTGGTAAAAGAAGCAGACATGAGGATTTTTGTTTCTGAGTGGTTTGGATTTGGGATGCACTGTCTGATAGACTGATGGATACAGATTCAATAGTAGATCCCAAAAGGGAATTGGATAAATATCTGAAGCAGGAAAAATGTTAGGATATAGTGAAAGTGTCAGGGAGTGGGTGTAACTGGATTGTTCTTTGAAAGGGCCAGCACTGACTTGATGGGCAGAATGACATCATTCAGGACTGTGCTATTCTATGATTGTATGATTGTTCCTGCCTGTACATTCCCAATATTCCTATCCTTTCAGCAGCTGTTTGATAAAGTAGCACATAACAGCTGTGTTACCGAATTAGAAACACATGGGATTAAAGGACCAATGTCAGCAGTGGCTCAGTTTGTCGCTCTCTCCCCTTTCAGTCACAAGCTTCTAGGATCAAGTGTCACTGCAGGACTTGATGACAAGAATCAAGGCTGACACTGCAGTGCAGTACTGAGGGAGTGTTGCACTGTCAGAGGTGCCGCCTTATCAAAGAAAAGGTAAGGCCAGGCCCCGTCTGCCCACTCAGGTGGATGTAAAAATCCCATGGAATTATTTAGAAGGTCAGGGTAATTATTCCCAGTGTCCTGGTCAACATTTACCCCTCAAATCAACATCACAAAAACAGATCTGATCATGACCACACTGCTACTTGTGGGATCTTGTTGTGCGGACATTGGCTGTGTTTTTCCTACATTACAAGACTGACTAAACGGTAAAAAGAACTCATTGGTTGTAAGTCGCTTTGCGACATGCAGTGGTCATGAAGGCGTTACATAAATGGAAGTCCTTTTTTATTTTCAATGTCAGCATGCAGGAAATTAGGTCAGTGACAGAAAGCAGAGAGTAGCGGAGAATGGTTGTTGTTTCGTCTGGAGGGAAGTACAAAGTGCGGTGACCAAGGGTCACTGTTGGAATCACTGTTGCTGTATGTTAATGCAATGGGCTTGTGTACAGAGAGGATAATGTCAACGTTTTCAGAGGGCAGGAAACTCAGAAATGTTAATAAACAGTGAGAAGGATAGTAACAGACTTCAGCAGGACAGAGACTGACTGGTGAAATGGACAGGAACATGGCAGATGTAATTTAACACAGTGAAGTGTGAAGTGAGACATTTGGGTAGGCAATATGAGGAGAAACAATATAAACTCAATGGTACCATTATAAAGTGGGTGCAGGATTAGAGAGACCTGGGGTGTACACACACAGATCTTTGAATGTAACATGTAGTGTCCTTGGTGTTAGAGAGAGAGGCACAGAGTAATAAAACTCAGGAGGAAATGCTGATTTTCATCCATCATTGGTTAGGTCCCAGCTGGAGAATTGTGTCCAATTCTGATCACCACACTTTGGTAAGGATGTCAAGCACTTAGTGAATATACTGAGGTGATTTACTAGAATGGTACCAGGGATCTGGGAATTCAGTTACGTGGAGAGATTGGAAAATCTGGGATTGTTCTTTTTAGAGCAGTGAAGGGTAAGGGGAGATTTAATATAGAATTCAAAATCATGAAGGGTCTTGATAGGTTAATTAATGTGAAACTGTTTCCAGTGTCAGAAAGTTCAGTATTAAGAAGGCTCAGATTGAAGGTAATTGACAAAGAACCAGAGGTGAAATGAGGAGAATTTTCTTACACAGCGAGTTGTTGGGATGTGGGATTCACTGCCTGAAAACATGGTGGAAGCAGATTCAATAATATCTTTCAAAAGAGAATTCAGCAAATACATGAATTGGAATTTAAAAAGCTGGATTGTGGGTCAAAAGGAGGAGAGAGGAACTAATTTGATATCTCTTTCAAAGAGACTGCACTGACAGAATGGGCTGAATATCCTCCTTCTGTGCGTAGGGTTTGTGATTCATGATCTGCCCGTGCCGGTACTTGTTGAGGCAGGTGACACACAAAGCTCCTGCTTTGTCCTCATTTCCATGAATTATACTTGCTGCCCAGGGTGACCCACGCTGATGTCTGTCTGCACATTAACTGGGAGCGAAGTGTGCGTGAGGCTGGTTCGTGTTTCAGCCAGCATTCAGCTTTTAAAGGCAGTCTGTCCCTCTTAAAGGGAAGCTGCACTGAATCACAGGAGGCTGCGTGTGCTGCTGCTGCTGACTGTGAATTCTGCAATTGGAAACAAGGTAAGTGGAATACTGGGACAGAGAGAGGGATCTGCAGTTCACGGATGTGGTGCTGGAGGCCTTAGTCATGGAGGGGGGCAGGAGGAGGGAGGCCATGTTTTCATGGCGTGGGGTCGAGGCCCTCAAGTAACACTCTCCGAAGGGAATGGGAGCAGGTGGCCTTGGAGGTCAATGCAAGAGGTCCGGCCCCGAGGACCTGGCAGCAGAGCCAGAAGAAGTTTAATGAGCTCACACGGGTGATCAATGTCGGTGAATTCATCTCCACATGGCATCTCCTTCCCCCAACACAACCAACCTCTCACACTGCTCAATGTACCACAGCTCCATCACTCACCCATCAGCAATCCCTAATACTCAGGACTCACATCTAACATTCACTTACTCCACCTCACCGTCAAACACCTTCCACTGATGCCAGCCTCACACCCACCTCTCAATGCCTCCACATACATCCAGCTATTCAGCTATGGCAGGCAAATGACCCAAACACTGTGAAACACAATCACTGCCATTCTGCTCTCTCTCTTCCAGGACAAGGCGGCCCATAAACACAGGGAACAGCAGTGTTCCGGCGAGGGCCAGGCATAACTTCATCCCCAGAGCCTGTGGGAGGAGATGGTTCTTCACATCATGGGACCGGCTGTGACAGAGCCCGTAACATCCGGCATCACCGACAGTATTCAGGATGATGCTATGTTCCTGCCTTCTGTCCCTTCTTAACTCCCACCTCCCACTCATCCTGCTGTCTGGGATGATGTACAAGCTTCAGATGGTGGGACCATTGACCTCCTGCTTTCCATCCCACCCCCAATCCCTCACCCCAACTTTCCCCTTTTAATGTTATACTTTCCAATGATAACCCAAAACTACCAGCTTCCCAGTCACAGCAACTCCAGGAGACAGAGAGAGAGCAGCAGCACAGCACTGATGGCAAAGCACCATCACTTGGTCTAATACTCACAGCCAACAGTTCAAATACTTACACTGTGTGTGCTTTAGAGGCTGGTATAAAGTCGGAATCTACACGTGGTGAGACACCGCGCACAAGTGAGCTGCAGCCAGGCCAGGGGGAAAGGATAGTTCATGTGTCAGCTCACCAGAGGGCGAGGTCACAAACGAGTTATAATACACAGGACTCAGAAATGAACATTGCTGGAACTGCATACAGGAGAATGCTGATGGACATGTACACTGAGAGACTTTGTCCATTGACAGGCCTGTCAGACAGCTCCAAGATGGCACAGGACATTGCATAGAGATTGAAGCCCATTCTTTCCCCTGTGGAAGTGGTCACTAACTCCATGACATCACAAGCAGACCCAGCCATGATACAATATCTGGTGACCATTGCCTCAGCTTCCACTGCAGCACAGACGGCAGACACCCAACGTCTCAGTGCAGCAATGGAAGCTCCGACTGAGGTCATGTGATGCATGCTTGCTGCCATGCAGGATCAAGCTTCTCTGGTGGGTAGGGCAGAGCCCCCTCCTCTTGCCTCTTGACATAGATTCCCCTCTCTGCAGCCTCTGCTCCATTTGTTGGTCATGTTACAGACCCAGAGACACTGTAACTACAGTCCCCAAACCTCGTCCAGAATTGGGTCACAAAGTATTCTGTCCTGCCTGAATGTCTGCAGCAGCTCACGACACAACGTCCAGAAAAACATCCAAAGCACCTCCACTAACTTTACAATGGCATTCGCAAATCAAAAGCCCCTCACCTGTAAGTTCGATGCCTGGTCCTTTGTAATAACAAGTGACTAACACAGATTGTCAGTGGACATCCACAGACCAAGTTTCAAGGACAGACATCAACACTGTTGGGCTGGTGCACTGACGTCACCTTGAACCCTCCTTACACTAACAGCACATACATAGAACACCCGGGGAAGTCCCCTGCCCAGCATGGGGCACTGTGTTGGCCACACTAGAAGTGGCCGGCTGTGCAGATAGCATCATTTTATGGATCAAGGTTTCTGTAACATTGGCACCAGCATGAAATTCACAGCCGGGGGAGATAGAGAGAAAAAGCAACTCACTTTCAATGGGGACTTGGGAAAAGAGTTGAAGGCATAAGATTTTCAAGAATATGGGATATGGACAGGGAAATGGGACTAATTGGAGGGGTGAGGCCATGGAGGCATTCAAACACAAGAATGAGAATATTTAAATTAAGGTGCTGCCAGACCGGGAGCCAATGTAGATCAGTGAGCACAGGGGTGATGGGTGATCGGGATTTGGTGTATATTAGTTTACAGGCAGCAGAGTTCTGGATGGTCTGTGGTTTATGGAGGTTTATAACTGGGAGGCTGACCAGGACAGAATTGGAAAAGTCAAGTGTGGATTTAACAAAGGCACAGATGAGGGCTTATGCAGGAGATGTTTTGAGACAGAGGTGGACATGGGTGATATTACAGAAGTGGTATTAGGCAGGTTAAGTGATGGAGAGAACATGGCGATGAACTCAGCTCAGGTATAAACAGAACATCGAGGTTGTAAACTGTCTGGTTCAGCCTCAGACATTGGCTCGTGAGGTCGATATAGACAGTGGATAGGGAGCAGACTTTGTGAGAGAGACTGAAGACAGAGGCTTCAGTATTCCCAGGATTTACATGACAAGAGCACATGTCAGTGACATATGGTTTATAGATATAATAGTTGGATACAGAGACTTACCAGGGACACCAATAATAGCGAGGATGGGATAGTAGATCGTTTGAATCATCTTTAGTGCATAATAGATTCGCATTTCTAATGTTCTCCAATAATAATCTGCAGTAACTTCGCCAAACCAATAGGATAAACTCTTGCTGCCCATTTTTGTAAAATTCCAATCTATTGTTCTCAGATTCTGATCAATCCTTTCCCACTCTCTGGAGCTGCTGTTAGTGTGGGGGTGATGCACCCGGCTTGGAATAACACATTGAAAGAAATTCCTTTTTAATGGAAGTGGAAAACTCTCCAATGACTCAATTAGGGTGCATGGAGACTGACATTAATTACACACACTGAACAAACAGATTCAGTTAACCCCTGTCAAACCAACATTTAGTGTTCCAAAATAAAGTAGAACATTTACCCAGACTGGATGTTATGTATGAGGTTTGTTAAGGGAAGGAGTGGTAGAGTCACTGGCCAGAAGCTTTCACTCCTCCTTGGCTATGGGAGCAGTGACAGGGGAGTGGAGTACTGTAAATGATACACCCTGTTTAAAAAAAAAGAGATGGGATAAACCCTGTAACTCTGACCAATCAGTCTAATGTCGGCGATTGTAAATTTCTAGAGGCCATAACCCAGCTCAAAAATATATCTTTCTTGGAAAAACATCTGATAATAAATGACAAACAGGATGGAAAGCTTGATGACCAATCATGTCGGATAATCTTGATCAAGTTAGTTGATGACATAACTGTGAGTGTTGATGAGGACAGTGTGTTTCGTGTTATGTATATGAACTTTCAAAAGGCCTGTGATCAAATGACATTTCATAGACTTGTTACGAAAAATGGAAGACATGGATTAATGTGACAGTGATAGTGTGGATATGACATTGACTCAGTGACAGAAAGCAGAGAGAAGTTGTGAACAGACATTGTTTATTCTGGGGGAGGAGACGTAGACAGTGATGTTTCTCAGGGGTCAGTATTAGAACCAGTGCTGTTCCTGACATAAAGATAGATGCATGATATAGACGTAAATGTAAAAATAAACAATTTCAACTCCTGCAGATGGCATGAAACTCATAAGTAAGGGTGGCAAAGGCGCAGACCACAGAATTATCCAACCTCACAGACTGTATATATTTTTTTATTTATCATGGACTCTCATCCAACACCAATGTATTTCTCACTCTAATTTATTTGTGTGTGATTCTCGTGTGAGTGTGTATGTGAATAGGCAGCGTACATGTTTATTATTTTATTCAGATCCAGTTTATATTGTTAAGTATAATAAACTCACCTCTTGGTTAATCTCAAGAAAACCTGTCTGACTGGTTCTTACACGAGCACAATAAAGGTATAAGGTAAAATACTCACTGAGGTGGTCAGCACGTCCACTGTGAAAAAGGAATAAACCCTATTGTGGTCAAATGAGAGATCGGACAAGAGGGGTTCTGGGACCCCTCCTCACATGGCTGTAACAGAAATTGATTGTAACCCAATGACAAACGAGAAATTAGAAGGAGGTAAAACAATTGATTCCCAGAAAAAAAATGAAGATTTCAATGTAGGTTTTATTGTGGCTTTCGCTGCTACAGCACTAAAAAGTTCACATTCGGAGACAGTACCATCCTAAGCCACAGCTCATGAAAATACGAACAGATGAATTAGGTGTGCAGGATGGTTTTCTGACACAGTATGTAGACAGGCCAACCAGGGGCGATGCCACATTGGATTTGGTACTGGGTGATGAACCCGGCCAGGTGTTAGATTTAGATGTAGGTGAGCACTTTGGTGATAGTGATCACAATTCGGTTCGGTTTACCTTAGCGATGGGCAGGGACAGGTATATACCGCAGGGCAAGAATTATAACTGGGGGAAAGGAAATTATGATGCGATTAGGCAAGATTTAGGATGCATAGGATGGGGAAGGAAACTGCAGGGGATGGGAACAATCGAAATGTGGAACTTATTCAAGGAGCAGCTACTGCGTGTCCTTGATAAGTATGTACCTGTGAGGCAGGGAGGAAGTTGTCGTGCGAGGGAGCCGTGGTTTACTAAAGAAGTTGAAGCGCTTGTCAAGAGGAAGAAGAAGGCTTATGTTAGGATGAGACGTGAAGGCTCAGTTAGGGCGCTTGAGAGCTACAAGCTAGCCAGGAAGGATCTAAAGGGAGAGCTAAGAAGAGCAAGGAGAGGACACGAGAAGTCATTGGTGGATCGGATCAGGGAAAACCCTAAGGCTTTCTATAGGTATATCAGGAATAAAAGAATGACTAGAGTTAGATTAGGGCCAATCAAAGATAGTAGTGGGAAGTTGTGTGTGGAATCAGAGGAGATAGGGGAAGTGTTAAATGAATATTTTGCGTCAGTATTTACAGTAGAGAAAGAAAATGTTGTTGAGAATACTGAGATTCAGGCTACGAGGCTAGATGGGATTGAGGTTCACAAGGAGGAGGTGTTAGCAATTTTGGAAAGTGTGAAAATAGATAAGTCCCCTGGGCCAGATGGGATTTATCCTAGGATTCTCTGGGAAGCTAGGGAGGAGATTGCAGAGCCTTTGTCCTTGATCTTTATGTCGTCATTGTCGACAGGAATAGTGCCGGAAGACTGGAGGATTGCAAATGTTGTCCCCTTGTTCAAGAAGGGGAGTCGAGACAGCCCTGGTAATTATAGACCAGTGAGCCTTACTTCGGTTGTGGGTAAAATGTTGGAAAAGGTTATAAAAGACAGGATTTATAATCATCTTGAAAAGAATAAGTACATTAGAGATAGTCAGCACGGTTTTGTGACGGGTAGGTCGTGCCTCACAAACCTTATAGAGTTTTTCGAGAAGATGACCAAACAGGTGGATGAGGGTAAAGCAGTGGATGTGGTGTATATGGATTTCAGTAAGGCGTTTGATAAAGTTCCCCACGGTAGGCTATTGCAGAAAATACGGAAGTATGGGGTTGAAGGTGATTTAGAGCTTTGGATCAGAAATTGGCTAGCTGAAAGAAGACAGAGGGTGGTGGTTGATGGCAAATGTTCATCCTGGAGTTTAGTTACTAGTGGTGTACCGCAAGGATCTGTTTTGGGGCCACTGCTGTTTATCATTTTTATAAATGACCTGGAAGAGGGTGTAGAAGGGTGGGTTAGTAAATTTGCAGATGACACGAAGGTCGGTGGAGTTGTGGATAGTGCCGAAGGATGTTGTCGGGTACAGAGAGACATAGATAGGCTGCAGAGCTGGGCTGAGAGATGGCAAATGGAGTTTAATGCGGAAAAGTGTGAGGTGATTCACTTTGGAAGGAGTAACAGGAATGCAGAGTACTGGGCTAATGGGAAGTTTCTTGGTAGTGTAGATGAACAGAGAGATCTTGGTGTCCAGGTGCATAAATCCCTGAAGGTTGCTAACCAGGTTCATAGGGCTGTTAAGAAGGCATATGGTGTGTTAGCTTTTATTAGTAGGGGGGTCGAGTTTCGGAGCCACGAGGTCATGCTGCAGCTGTACAAAACTCTGGTGAGACCGCACCTGGAGTATTGCGTGCAGTTCTGGTCACCGCATTATCAGAAGGATGTGGAAGCTATGGAAAGGGTGCAGAGGAGATTTACTAGGATGTTGCCTGGTATGGAGGGAAGGTCTTACGAGGAAAGGCTGAGGGACTTGAGGTTGTTTTCGTTGGAGAGAAGGAGGAGGATAGGTGACTTTATAGAGACATATAAGATAATCAGAGGGTTAGATAGGGTGGATAGTGAGCGTCTTTTTCCTCGGATGGTGATGGCAAACACGAGGGGACATAGCTTCAAGTTGAGGGGTGATAGATATACGACAGATGTGAGAGGTAGTTTCTTTACTCAGAGAGTAGTAAGGGCGTGGAACGCCCTGCCTGCAGCAGTAGTAGATTCGCCAACTTTAAGGGCATTGAAGTGGACATTGGATAGACACATGGATGAAAATGGAATAGTGTAGGTCAGATGGTTTCACAGGTCGGCGCTAAATCGAGGGCCGAAGGGCCTGTACTGCGCTGTAATGTTCTAATTCTAATTCTAAAAAAAAGATCACGAGTAGGCCACTCGGCCCCTCAAGCCTGCTCTGCCATTCAATAAGGTCATGACTAATCTGATTGTAAACTCGACTTCACATTTCCGCCTGCACCCGATAACCTTTCACCCCCTTGCTTATCAATAATCTATCTACCTCTGCCTTACAAATATTCAAAGACTCTGCTTCCAGCGCCTTTTGAGGAAGAGATTTCCAAAAACACATGACCCTCACAGGAAAAAAATCTCCTCAACTGTGTGTTAAATGGGTGACCCCCTTATTTTTAAATAGTGACCCCTAATTCTAGATTCTCCCACAATGGGAAACATCCTTTCCACATCCACCCCGTCAAGACCCCTCAGAGTCCTATATGTTTCAATCAAGTCGCCTCTTACTCTTCTAAAGTCCAGCGGATACAAGCCCAGCCTGTCCAATATTCCCACATAAGACGGCCCGCCCATTCCAGGTATCAGTCTAAATAGCCTTCTCTGTATTGCCCCCAATACATTTACATTTTTCCATTAACAAGGAGACCAATACTGCACACAGTACTCCAGATGTGGTCTCACCAATGCCCTGTAAAACTGAAGCACGACCTCCATACTTTGCTATTCAATTTCTCTTGCAGTAAACAATACCATTCTATTAGTTTTCCAATTACGTGCTGTACCTGCTTACCAGCCTTTTGTGTTTCATGCACTTGGACACCCAAATCCCTCTGCATTTCAGAGCACTGCAATCTCTCACCATTTAGATAACAGGCTTCTTTTTTATTCTTCCTGCCAAAGTGGGCAATTTCACACTTTCCTGCAGGATACTCCATTTTCCAGGTCTTTTCCCACTCACTTAACCTATCTATATTCCTTTGCAGTTCCCTATATCCTGTTCACAACTTAGTTTCCTACATATCTTTGTGTCATGGGAAAATATAGCAATTCGGTCCCTTCATCCAATTAATTTATATAAATTGTAAAAAGTTGAAGATCCCTGTGGTACACCACTCGTTTCATCTTGCCAACCAGAAAATTACCCATTTATGCTGACACTCGGTTACCTGTTAGCTAGTCAATCTTCTTTCCATACCAATATTTTCCCCCCGACACCATGAGCTTTTATTTTCTGCGATAAACTTTGATGTGGCATCTGATCAAATGCCTTATAGAAATCTAAGTACAGTACATCCACCGGTTCTCCTTCATCCACAGCACATGTAACTCCATCAAAGAAATCCAACAAACTGATTAAACATGATTTAACTTTCATAAATCCATGTTGATTCTGCCTGATTACCTCGATTTGTTCTGAGTGCCGGCTATACCATGCCTAATAATATCTTCTAAATTTTTCCCCAAGACAAATGTGTAGCTAACTGGCCTGTAGTTTCCTGTTTTCTGTCTCCCTCCCTTTTTGAATAAAGGAGTTATATTGCCAATAAAGGAGTTACATACAGAGTGAAGTAACTTGGTATAGGTTAAACGCCCTGTCTGCTGAAAAGTTGAGTAATGTAGCCGGAAGGTTAGGGATTGCACTCCGTCCAAAAGCCAGGGAATGCGTAATCGTAAGACTTGTGGCCAACCATTTCTCACTTGAAGCTGAAGGCTCAAACAGGGTTAGAATCACGAACAGATAGAGTAATGTTAGCTAAGGTAAAACTAGAACAGAAAGGACTAGAATTAGAATTCCAGAGAGAGCGAGAAAGAGCAGAGTGAGTGTCAAGACAAGGAAAACGTAAGAGTGTTCCAGAAGGAGAAGGAGGAAGGGCACTTATGGCAGCTCAAACAACTAGATGAAGTCCCAGTACACCCAGTGAAGGCACAGCTAGTGTGGGAGCTGCCCCTAGCTCAGGACCATGTGCTGTTCTCTTAAAGTTCTCCCAGTTCATTCTAAAGTTCAATGAGGAGGATGTGGCAGCACTTTTCATTACTTTTAAAACATTTTCAAAGCAACTGCAATGACCGTCAGAGAACTGGACACTGGTTTTACAAAACAAAATGACAGGAAAGATGAAAGTTCATCAGATTATGAAAGGACTGAAAATGCTATCCTGGGCCCATATGAGACAGTACTGGAGCTGGACCAGCAGAAATTCAGAATCTTTGGAAAGCAGCTTGACCAAACCTACCTGGCGTTTGAAAGAGTTAAGCAATTTCGGAACATTGGAACATAGGAGCAGCAGTGGGACATCGAGCCTGTTCTACCATTCAATATGATAATAGCTGATCATCCACTTCAATGCCTTTTTCCGACACAATCCCCATTTCCCGTTATGTCACTGGTATTTCGGCCGGGGCATTGAGTACACCAATTGGGACATCATGTTACGTTTGTACATAACATTGGTTAGGCCGCATTTGGAGTATTGTGGGCAGTTCTGGTCGTCGCACTGCACAAAAGATGTGATTAAGCGAGAGAGGGTGCAGAAAAGATTCACAAGGATGTTGCCTGGTTTGAAGGGCTTGAGTTATAAAGAGAGACTGGATAGGCTGGGTCTGATTTCCCTGCAGTGAAGGAGGCTGAGAGGAGACATGATAGAGGTATATAAAATTAAGGGAGGCATAGATAGGGGAGATAGCCAGAGTCTGTTTCCCATGGTTGCGGTGAATAAAACTAGAGGGCGTAGATTTAAGGTGAGAGGGAGGAGGTCTAAAGGGATCAAAGGGGTAAATGTTTCACACAAAGAATAGTGGGTATTTGGAATGATCTGCCTGAGGAGGTGGTGGAGGCAGGAACAGTAGTGACATTTAAGAGGCATCTGGACAGGTACTTGAATGAACAAGGCATAGAGGGATATGGAATTAATGCAAGCAGTTGGGATTAGTATAGATCGGCATTATAGTCAGCCCAGACGCGGTGGGCCGAAGGGCCTGTTTCTTTGCTGTACGACTCAATGACTCCATTTAGAAATCTGTTAATCTCTGCTTTAAACATACTCAATGACTGAGCTTCCACAGCCCTCTGGGGTAGAGAATTCCCAAGATTCACAACCCTCTGAGAAAAGGCATGTCTCCTCATCTCTGTCCTAAGTGGATTTCCACTTATTTTGAAATTGTTTCCCCTGGTTCTAGATACCCCAACCAGGGGAAACATGTTAGCTGCATCTACCCTGTCTATCACTTCCAGTATTTTGTAGGTTTCAATGAGATCACCTCTCATTCTTCGAAACTCTAGAGAATACAGGCCCAGTTTCCCCTGCCAGATGGTCCTGCCATCTCGGGAACAAGTCTGATGAACCGTCATTGCACTCCCTCTATGATCATAAAATCCATCCTAAGGTAAGGGGACCAAAACTGCACACATTACTCCAGGGGCAGTCTAACCAAGGTTCCATACAATTGCAGCAAAACGTCACTACTACTGCACTCAAATCCACTTCAATAAAGGCTAACATACCATTAGTCTTCCTAATTGCTTTCTGCACATGTATGTTTGTTTTCAGTGACTTATTGACGAGGACATCCAGGTCCCTTCGTACAACTACACTTTCTACTCTCTTACCGTTTAAGAAATACTCTGCACATCTGTTCCTGCTACCGAAGTGGATAACCTCACATCTTTCCACATTATATTTCAACTGCCATGTTCTTGCCCACTCACGAAGTCTGTCCAAATCCCCTTGAAGCCGCTTTGCATCTTCCTCGCAACACTCATTCCCATCTAGTTTACTGGCATCTGAAAACCTGGAGATATTACATTGGTCCCCACATCCAAGTCATTGATACATATTGTGAAGAGCCGGGTCCCAAGCACTGATCCCTGCAGTACCCCACTAGTCACAGCCTGCCAAGGCAAGAATGACTCAGTTATTCCTACTCTCTGCTTTCTGCCTGTTAGCTAATCCTTAATCCATGCCAGTACATTATCTCCTATCCCATGTGCTTCAATTTTACAAACCAACCTCCTGTCGGGGACTTTATCAAAAGCTTTCTGAAAATCCAAGTATACCACGTCCACCGACTCCCCTTTATCAAATCTGTGCGCAACATCGTCAAATAACTCCAACAGGTTCGTCAAACATTGTTTCCCATTTATATATCCATGTTGACTCTGCCTAACCAGATCCATTTATCACATTCTTTAGAATAGAGTATAGCTTGTTCCCAGCGACTGATGTAAGGCTAACATGTCTGTCGTGCCCTGTTTTCTATCTCCCTCCATTCTTAAATACTGGGGAGACATTTTCTATCTTCTAATCTACAGGAACAGTTCCAGAATCTACAGAATATTGAAAGATATTCACCAATGCATCCACTATTTCCAAAGCTACCTCTTTCAACACTCTGGGATGTAGAATATCAGGTCCTGGGGACTTGTCAACCTTCATTTCCATTAATTTCTCCAAGACAACCTTCTTACTTATACTAATTAAATCCATTTCCTTATTCACCCGAATCCCTTGGATCTCTTGTTCTGGGAGATTTCTTGTATCTTCCTCAGTGAAGACAGACACAAAGTAATCATTTAGCTTCTCTGCCAATTTCTCTATTCCCCATTATAAATTCTCCTGACACTGCCTGTAATGGACCCACATTTGTCTTAGCTAAACGTTTCCTTTTCACGTATCTATAGAAGATTTTACAGTCCATTTTTGTGTTTGTTTTTGGCCAGTGATATGAGCTCTCAAGATGGAGCCCACATATGAAACCCTCAGAGCGGTGATCCCTCTCGAGGAGTTCACAAACTCGCCCCCTCCCAGTAAAACACACATAGAGGGACAGAAGGTTCAAAGGTATTCTGGCTGATGAATTTTCCCATGTACACAAAGCCTTAACCCCAGAGGAAAACCCTTTCCTCGTCACCCCAAAGATCCGAGAATAAAAGGTGGAAGGGAGATCGGAGCCCGAGCAGTCATGGGCAAGAAGCGGGACACACAAGGGTCCATCCTCAGGCCAAATAGGTGCTGAGAGCAGGAGTAATGGCTGAAAATCTGCGTGTTTCCACAGTAATAAGGCAGGTCACCATCGTGTTGACTAATGGAAGTGACGGGGAAAACCTGTAGGATTAATCAGAGTCCACCAGATCAGTGCTGGAAAACGGGCCCTGATGGAAAGCACAGCAGGTCAGGCTGTGCCTTTAACTGTAACAGTCAGACACAGTAACCCCACCAGAGAGAGTTCGGGAAAAGTTAACAAAATCCCTGAGAGTTACCAGGAATTTGTATTCCAAGGAAAAGTGACCCCATACCCCTCGAGTGGGGCAAGCAAACCCATAGTCATACTGAGGGATACAGGGGCCAAACAAACCCTTCTGCTGGGAAAAGACCTTTACCCGAGAGAGTGCAGTGAATGCTAGAGTGTTAGTGAATGGTATCGGAAGATGATATATGACCATACCTGTATATCGACTGCACTTGGAATGTGACCCAGTTTCAAGACTGCTAACCATGAGGATTGTACCTAGTTTACCGGTGGAGGGGTCGATCAGCTCCTGGGTAATGATCTGACAGGGGAAAAGGTGGCAGCTTCCCCAGTAGCTCTGGAGTGACCAAAAGAGGTCAGGGAGACAGAGCAGTTACAGGAGAAGGTCCCTGGCATTCTCACTGATTGTGTGGTGACTCGTTCCATGGACAAACAATCCCCTGAACTGTCACTGCAGACGGATGACTGTTGGAGAAACTCAAGATTGTGCCCAATTGTTGAACAAATTCTCCGGACTCAGACGTTGAGAACAAACACTTTATTTTTGATATCTTGGGGGAGCACACCTTACCTAAAGGCGATCCAGTGCTGCTCCCCCATGATATCAAAAATAAAGTGTTTGTTCTCAACGTCTGAGTCCAGAGAATTTGTTCAACAATTGGGCACAATCTGGATTTTCTCCAATAGTTTTGTGTAGTCGGCAGGATCCCTGAGTTCACGGGATCCAAAAGAACCTAGTGAAAAAACTAATCGACAGGATCAGGGGTAAGTCAACTTTTCTGCGACCCTAGTGTCTCAATCACGCAGCGTGAGCCGGAATTAAGAGGGTGACTGGGCCCCCGTGAAGGCCAGATAACTGGGAGAGGGGGGCCACAGTGGTCAAGGAAGAATTGGATGAAACCTGATCAGAAAAGTTCTAAAATTGAGTAAGTTAAATCTCATACATGAGAAGTGAGTAATTCTGCGAAGGGAAGTTGAAAAGTAGATAATTGGAAAATCCAGTAAATTTAGGAATCTGGCATCATCGGCTGGGCCGAATACCTGATCCCATTGAGTATAGGAAGTTAACTCTCACACATGGGAAGTGAGTAAAATACGGTGACAAGATATGGGACAGAGATGACTGGGGCTGTAACTAAATTACCAAATTGACCCAACAGGCACGTTTTCGGGGCTCCTGCGTACACCCGCTGATCTGGCCCTGGAGAAAGATGCGGGTGACAAGAGTTGGAGAACGAAAAACCGTTGACCTGAAGAGACAGGGATGAGCCGGTTCGCTGACCTTGAGAATTTAACATTAACTGCGCCTGTTCGTCTCCTTGTGTGAGGTTTTGTCTTTTGTTTGTGTTAATGTTGTTTACTCCATAGAAATTAACTCGTAAAATTAGAAGGTTGTGAGAAAGTAGATGCATGAATGGACTCAACGGCTTCCAAAAAGGAAGGGTCTCCCCCGGGGACGAGTAATCCATGTCCTCTGGAGAAAGGCGACCCACGTCCGTTTGTCCCCTTGAAGGAGACGCAGAAGTGTCACGGTAAATATGTGTTTTAAAGCTAGGTATGTTTTAAAGTAAAAACAAGTTACGGTGTCTTTGATTCAAAGGAAAATGGAATAGTGCAGGTCAGATGGTTTCACAGGTCGGTGCAACATCGAGGGCCGAAGGGCCTGCACTGCGCTGTAATGTTCTAATTCTAATTCTAAAAATTCTAATTCTAATTGTGAAAATGTTGGAAGCTTCCACGAATGAATTGAATATCTGGGATGTACAGTTTGTGTTCTGTAAAACTGACTGTCGTTAACTCTTTGTTGTCTGGCTTTAATGTTGAACATTGAAGTCGATTAAGTTGTTTGGAATTGAATGATTGTGAAAAGTGATTGTTCAGTGTGTTCATTTCTATTTAGTGTTGTGCACCCAGGAATGGGATTTAAAATTGAATTATATTTTAAGTTAAAGTTTTATTTTTAGTTGGTTTTGCAATTGTGAAAAGGCAATGAACAATTTTCTGAGGGATAAGCTTCAGCCTTGAAGGTCTGAAGATGTCTGGCAGAAATGTAATTTGGGGTTTGGAACATTGTTTTAATTGGAAACTCTGCTATTGTTTTATTTTACAGTCTAAATTTGAAGACATGTTTTACTGACTGTTATATTGTTCTAGGGGAAAGAAAGGATAGAAAAGGAGGTATAGGCAAGATTCTGTCTGTTTAAAAAGATTAAAGTTTGTGTAAGGACCTAGTGTTAAGTCTTTTGTTGTAAGAATGTTAAATAACTTTTTCTTTAGTTTTTGGTTTTATTACAGCCATTTGAAAAGGCGCCTGAAGAAAGAGCAAGAAAATGATGTATTTTTCCTATATTTTAAAATAAGCACGTGCTATTCTGTTCTGTGTGTAGTTAATAAGTATTATAAGTTAATAAGTCTGAATTGAATTAATACTGTTAAGGTTAATTCACCTGTTTAAGTTGAAGAACTGGAAATGTCATTTGCAACCACAATGAACTTTCAAGTTTATTATGTCGAGTTTTGGAGGAGTCTTAAGTTCCGGACAGAAGACTCGTTCATATAACATCGGCAATTTTGATTTAAATATTATTGTAGTAAATTGGAATTGGAATCATCTTTGTTGTAAAAATCATTGGATTAGGAACCTCTTACAAAAGATACTAAAAAATTTGGAAACAATTTGAGTGTAATCTAAAATGCTGTCTTTCCTGATGGAGATGCTTTCCTTTGAAGTTGAAAATGTTACACATGATTTTGTTGTTTTTAAACCCTAAGGATACCAAAAGGATTGAAATAAATTTAAAATGGATAGTTCTTTTAGATCAGAAAAAAAAGTTTCGTAAAGTGACGTAGCTGAGAATGTTTTGCTCCGCGCCCTTGGAGACAAACAAAGAACTTAACCCGCTGCAGCTTTTTGCATTGTTGAGAGTCAAATTTATACATATTGGACATTGTTAAATTTTACATTTCCAAATAGACAGATAGAATTGGACAAATTAACCGATTGGGCTCTGGGGCAGTGCCACAATGGATTCTTTTTAAGCAGGTGACGGCAGGTTCCAAGGCCACATGAGAACTGATGCCGCAACAAGAAATCCAGCAGCTTCGAGAATTTAAAACTTAATTGCAGACATCAAATATCATAGTATCTTTATCAATGAGACAAAATGCTTCAGAAGGAAAGATAGTTGCAAACACTTCTGTCCTTAACGTACAAAAAGTACAACCAACTCTGGGCATAAGAAATTGGAATCAATAAACGAAATTTAGTGATATGAGCGGTTATTTAAAGCACTCAAAGGGAAATTTATCTGATATTTACGAGGACAATCAAAGTTTTAGAAAATAACATATCAGTGGTTTACTGTATTGGACATTAGCAATGGGTTCTGGTCCATACAGTTGGCACAAGAGTCAATATAAATTTGCATTTACTTTCAAGGGACAACATTACATCTGGACGTGTCTCCCCCAGGGATGTTATAATAATCCATCGATATTCCACCTTCCTTCAGAAGGTTAGAGTGAAAGTTAAGCTGAAAATGGCACCGATAACGAAGAAAAAGGTTTCATATTTGGGAATAATAATAACACAGGGAAAGCATGAGACAGAGCAAAAGTGAGTGCAGACAATCCTCGAACTCCCCCTAGCGCAAGATATTAAAGCTCTAAGATAAAAAAAGGACACTTCCTATTTCAGGTTGTGAGATTAAACAGACAAGAAGCACCAACCCCCACGGTTAACCCCACATTCTAATTACTAACGAGTAAGATTACGACCCAACAGCCACAAGTGACTGGTCTCCCTTGCCCTGTCTTGACTACAGTATTGAAAATGGAATTGCGATAATAAAAAGTAATAAAATTGTATAAGATAATATAAAGCTTGAGTTGGTGCAGGTAATATTGATTTTCTCAGATATCCAGCTGCCTGTCTGGTGCCCTGAGAAGACCCGAGAGTTGTACAAGGTATTACTGTAACAATTGTTGAGACAGGAATTTGGTAATGAGAAAATGATAAAAAGATTACATAAAATACAATGATATTTTACCCTATGTTATGGAAATTGGAAAAGAGGTAATTGGAACAACATTGTCCATTGTCTGAGTGTAGTCTGGAAAACCAGGTGATCATATGTCCTCATCCTTTAGATAAATTGGCAGAATCAAAATGTGGATTTAATGCTACTGTAAATTGCACCATGGAAACTAGGAGAGCATTGTCAGGACTAACCCATTTGGCCTATATGGGAAAGGGGAGATATTGCTTCAACACCACTGCGAAGGAGTACCAGTATGGAGATAAATGGACCTGTCCGGTGAGCAACAGTACATTTTGGTTCAACCCACGAATACCAACCCGAGTAGGGAAGATGGAGTTGGTAGAGATACATAAACAAAAGACATAAACAATAACTGTGACAGAAAGTATTAAGGAGGATTTGACAAATTACCTCCGGGACTATGAATATACTATTCATCCATTGCCCACACGCTTGGGTAAAGAGAGACAGCAGCTAGAAGTCATTGTAAGTTGGAACAACAGTCGAAGATGCTACAAGATGAGATTGACAAGATACATGATTCTACCTGGCAGGAGGACTTATGGAACTGGGGGTCAGACGTGCAGATACACCCCTGGTTTAGAATTATCTCCCATGTCCTGATAGTGGTTTTGGGTATCCTGGTGTCAGATGTGACATACTTAATTTGGCAACTTTAGAAATTAATTAGGCAACGCAGGAGGATGTATGAACACAGGTTGGAAAGCTACCCGAAAAGCAATTAGTGTTCGAATTTGCTCTGTCAAAGGAGGGACAATTAGTTATGCCATAAAAGGGGTAATTGTATAACCTTTTCATGTATACTTAAAGTGAGCTGATGAATGATCAAAGTGCTTTATGAAATTATATTATGTTTATACAAACGATTATGTAACAGTGATGTTTAAATGAATTTGTAATTGTACAAGTGTACCACCTTTTATTTTGTAAACAAGTAATTGAAGCCCCTGGAAAACTTATGTCTTTACAGAGTTCCCGCTGCCCCTTGTGATATAAGCAGGCAACGTATTGAATGTGACCCCTCCTTGTGTTGAAGGCCGTTTCTAGACAAATAGAGACCATTAAAGGCACCTAGGTGGGATCAAGGGAAAGATTCTCAAAAGGGTTTTGAAGAGTCAAGAGGGGGACTGTGAGAACGGAATATTAGAATTTTAAGAACAGAATTTTATGGGGACATTTAAGCTGAGATTAATCAATCATGTATTGCTGCAGGGATGGTGTAGGAGGGAGGGTTTTGGTTTCCTGGATAATTGGGGCTCTTTCTGGGGTAGGTGGGACCTCTACAAACAGGATGGTCTTCACCTGAACCAGAGGGGTACCAATATCCAGGGGGGTAGATTTGCTAGTGCTCTTCGGGGGTGGTTAAACTAATTCAGCAGGGGGATGGGAACCTAAATTGTAGTTTCAGTGTACAGGATGCTGAGAGTAGTGAGGTCAGGGATAAGGTTACAAGGACGCAAGAGGGCACTGGCAAGCAAGAACTTGATTTAACGTGTGTCTACTTCAACGCCAGGAGAATCCGGGATAAGGTGGCTGAGCTTGCAGCATGGATTGGTACCTGGGATCTCGATGTTGTGGCCATTTCGGAGACATGTGTAGAGCAGGGACAGGAATGGATGCGCAGGTTCCGGGATTTAGATGTTTCAGTAAGAACAGAGAAGATGGTAAAAGAGGGGGGGGGGGGGGGCGGGGGGTTGTGGCATTGATAATCAAGGAGAGTATTACGGCGGCAGAAAGGAAGTTTGAGGACTCGTCTGCTGAGGTAGTATGGGCCGAGGTTAGAAACAGGAGAGGAGAGGTCACCCTTTTGGGAGTTTTCTATAGACATCCGAATAGTTCCAGAGATGTAGAGGAAAGGATAGCGAAGATGATTCTCGACAGGAGCGAGAGTAACAGGGTAGTTATTATGTGGGACTTTAACTTTCCAAATATCGACTGGAAATACTATAGTTCGAATACTTTAGATGGGTCAGTTTTTGTCCAGTGTGTGCAGGAGGGTTTTCTGACACAGTATGTAGACAGGCCAACCAGGGGCGATGCCACATTGGATTTGGTACTGGGTAATGAACCCGGCCAGGTGTTAGATTTAGATGTAGGTGAGTACTTTGGTGATACTGATCACAATTCGGTTAGGTTTACCTTGGCGATGGGCAGGGACAGGTATATACCACAGGGCAAGAATTATAGCTGGGGGAAAGGAAATTATGATGCGATTAGGCAAGATTTAGGATGCGTAGGATGGGGAAGGAAACTGCAGGGGATGGGCACAATCGAAATGTGGAGCTTAATCAAGGAGCAGCTACTGCGTGTCCTTGATAAGTATGTACCTGTCAGGCAGGGAGGAAGTTGTCGAGCGAGGAAGCTGTGGTTTACTGAAGAAGTTGAAGCGCTTGTCAAGAGGAAGAAGAAGGCTTATGTTAGGATGAGACGTGAAGGCTCAGTTAGGGCGCTTGAGAGATACATTCTAACCAGGAAGGATCATCAGGGAGAGATTAGAAGAGCGAGGACAGGACACGAGAAGTCATTGGCGGATAGGATCAAGGAAAACCCTAAGGCTTTCTATACGTACATCAGGAATAAAAGAATGACTAGAGTTGGATTAGGGCCAATCAAGGATAGTAGTGGGAAGTTGTGTGTGGAATCAGAGGAGATAGGGGAAGCGTTAAATGAATATTTTTCGTCAGTATTTACAATGGAGAAAGTAAATGTTGTCGAGGAGAATACTGAGATACAGACTACTAGGCTAGATGGGATTGAGGTTCACCAGGAGGAGGTGTTAGCAATTTTGGAAAGTGTGAAAAAAGATAAGTCCCCTGGGCCAGATGGGATTTATCCTTAGAATCTCTGGGAAGCCAGGGAGGAGATTGCAGAGCCTTTGCCCTTGATCTTTATGTCGTCATTGCCGACAGGAATAGTGGCAGAAGACTGGAGGATAGCAAATGTTGTCCCCTTGTTCAAGAAGGGGAGTAGAGACAGCCCTGGTAATTATAGACCTGTGAGCCTTCCTTCGGTTGTGGGTAAAATGTTGGAAAAGGTTATAAGAGATAGGATTTATAATCATCTTGAAAAGAATAAGTTCATTAGCGATAGTCAGCACGGTTTTGTGAAGGGTAGGTCGTGCCTCACAAACCTTATAGAGTTTTTCGAGAAGGTGACCAAACAGGTGGATGAGGGTAAAGCCGTGGATGTGGTGTATATGGATTTCAGTAAGGCGTTTGATAAGGTTCCCCACGGTAGGCTATTGTAGAAAATACGGAAGTATGGGATTGAAGGTGATTTAGTGCTTTGGATCAGAAATTAGCGAGCTGAAAGAAGACAGAGGGTGATGGTTGATGGCAAATGTTTATCCTGGAGTTTAGTTACTAGTGGTGTCCCGTAAGGATCTGTTTTGGGGCCACTGCTGTTTGTCATTTTTACAAATGACCTGGAAGAGTGTGTAGAAGGGTGTGTTTGTAAATTTGCGGATGACACGAAGGTCGGTGGAGTTGTGGATAGTGCCGAAGGATGTTGTCGGTTACAGAGGGACATAGATAGGCTGCAGAGCTGGGCTGAGAGATGGCAAATGGAGTTTAATGTGGAAAAGTGTGAGGTGATTCACTTTGGAAGGCGTAACAGGAATGCAGAGTACTGGGCTAATGGGAAGATTCTTGGTAATGTAGATGAGCAGAGAGATCTTGGTGTCCAGGTACATAAATCCCTGAAAGTTGCCACCCAGGTTAATTGGGCTGTTAAGAAGGCATATGGTGTGTTAGCTTTTATTAGTAGGGGGATCGAGTTACGGAGCCACGAGGTCATGCTGCAGCTGTACAAAACTCTGGTGAGGCCGCACCTGGAGTATTGCGTGCAGTTCTGGTCACCGCATTTTCGGAAGGATGTGGAAGCTTTGGAAAGGGTGCAGAGGAGATTTACTAGGATGTTGCCTGGTATGGAGGGAAGGTCTTACGAGGAAAGTTTGAGGGACTTGAGGTTGTTTTCATTCGAGAGAAGGAGGAGAGGTAACTTAATAGAGACATACAAGATAATCAGAGGGTTAGATAGGGTGGATAGTGAGAGTCTTTTTCCTCGGATGGTGATGTCAAACACGAGGGGACATAGCTTTAAGTTGAGGGGTGATAGATATAGGACAGATGTCAGAGGTAGTTTCTTTACTCAGAGAGTAGTAGGGGCGTGGAACGCCCTGCCTGAAAAAGTAGTAGACTCGCCAACTTTAAGGGCATTTAAGTGGTCATTGGATAGAAATATGGATGAAAATGGAATAGTGTAGGTCAGATGGTTTCACAGGTCGGCGCAACGTCGAGGGCCGAAGGGCCTGTACTGCGCTGTAATGTTCTATGTTCTATGCTATCTTGGCCTTGCAGCTGGTACAGTGCGATGGCAGGAAAGGATATTATGCTTCAATGACTACTTTAAATACCTCTCCCCTCCACATCCGATGATATTGTGTTATCATGGTATGATAAAAGGAGGGATTGTTGGAGAATTTTCTGAGCTTTGCTAATTATTACTTAACTTTGTAGAAATAGAGAAACAGGACGCAGCTTTTAGCTAACCTAACCAATGGTCATAAAATGTAGACAGAGCAACTGACCACAATCAACTGTCTTCGGGAGAGACTTTGGGGATTTTGGGGAAATGAATGCAGACTGTTCATTGCTGACTCTTCTGCTTTTATCATGTTTGTGCAACCTAGCCAGAAGTAACGGCCAGATATAGTCTGGATTGGGCATTGAATTAAGGAACTAGCGTGTTAAGCTCGAACTAACGCTCTACTGACCTCGGACTTTGCAAAGGGCACAGAGCTGCAGGCGGTCTTGTGGTTGTCCTGTGGTTTATGCTTAATTGTGAAACTGCTAGCTCTGCATCTTTTACACTATATAAGTCCACGGCGATTTGTAGCTCGGGGGGAGTAGCACTGGACCGCCTTTAGGTAAGGTGTGCTACCCCATGATATCATGCAATAAAGTGTTTGTTCTCATCGTCTGAGTCCGGAGTATTTGTTCAACAATTGGGCACAATCTGGATTTTTCTCCAACAGTGATGAACTGAGAATAGAGCCAGTAGAGGTCGAGGAGAGACTGAGGTTGTTGTTTCCACTCCTCTCCTTCATGGGTCGCTCTGAACCTCCTCCAGCCCCTTTTCTGTCTGGTCCTATTTATTTCACCACTTTCCCATTGTCCTGTTGCTCATTGGCATGTCTGACACCTCCCCTCCCCCCGGCTGCCCACCCCATTCCAGTCCCCCAGCAGTGTATGTTGGGTCATCATGCTGTCGGTCCCTTTTGCCCATTGGGCATAAATATTACATTCACGGACAAAAGATTGGGACCCCCCCCCCCCCTTTTATGCTATTCTCATTTATTTTGTTTATTCATTAATTGAATAATTGATGTAAATGGATATTTCACTACGCTCTTGACCTGCTCTGTGAACTTGGACTGAGATCCCCCATAAATAAATGTGTTTGTGCAGCAACTTAAGTTCCGCAGCATATATCCAAGATGTTCCAATGTATATTCAGAATCATTGTAATCCCGTGGATTTTTTTCTGCAATGGTATGATATAAGAATTCTATAATGATTACCAGCCACAGAAGTATGAAGCTGCCGGATATGGTGAAGAGTAAAATCATAGACTTCCTTCTGCTCTCCATCTCTGGGTCACTGCGATTCTCTCCCTTGCTCTGACCCCTCAGTCCCTTGCGGCCTCGACTGGCCACTAAAATGTGCCTGACTGTCAGAGCATCTAACAACAGAATTAAAGCAAATGGGAGCAAAGGGGTTAAAACCTTATCAATCCAGTCGAATCGCACCCATCCAGGCTCAGTGCCATAAATTCGTTTTATAACACAGCCCCATGGTACTTTGTCGATTATCTCTCTCGGTTCAAATATAAAGTAGAATGGGACGCTTTGAAAACAGAGCAGAATGGAAGTTGTTGCGAGTACCACAGCCGCAGTTTTCTCGGTACCATATTTTATTTTCGGCTTCTGGCAATAAATGGCCACATATCGATCAAAGGTGAAAGTGACGGTGAACCAGACTGAACAATCTGTTGCTCCACGTCTCAGGGCAGTGATAACGCTACACACAGGGGTGGTGACGAGGAATGAGCCTGGGAAATAATAATAACTGATCCGATACAGTCTGACCTCAGCGAAAATGACCAGCAGATCCGCTGCTGCCATGGCAACCAGGTAGCGAGTGGTGCAGGTGGAGAGGCCACACTTTCCCCGGGACAGGATCACAATCGCCAGTAAATTAATTGCAAGAGAGAGAGCAGGTAAAAGAGACTGGAAATTACTGATCAAACATTCTCTGTGTCTGACCACACAGTAAGGGCAGGATTTTAGCACCAAAAACAAGGGAACTGGGGGCAAAGACAGAAGTTAAAATTCAAAAATCTCAACCTTGACCCCAACCTATCTTCAACCTGGCCACTTACAGTTTTAACCGAGTCAGGAAGGGGATGGGCAGACAACCAATCCTAGGAGGCGAGTTTGCAAATGTAAATATTTAAATAAGGATGGAAGACGTACCCTCCGGGAGTGGAGTGGACCTGTGGGGAGAATGCCAAGTGCGGTGCCGATAAATTGAGCCCGAGGATCGCAGACCAGTCACTTACCTTCCGGGAGCGGAGAGGAGTGGACCTGTGGGGAGAATGCCGAGAGCAGAGCTGATGAATTGAACCCGAGGATCGTGGCCCAGCCACTTACCTTCCGGGAGAGGAGTGGACGTGTGGGAGAATGCCGAGGGCAGAGCTGATGAACTGAACCCGAGGATCGTGGCCCAGTCACTTACATTCCGGGAGTGAACCGGACCTGTGAGGAGAATGCCGAGAGTGGAGCCGATAAATTGAGTCCGAGGATCGCATACCAGTCACTTCCATTCCGGGAGCGGAGCAGAGAGCTATCTAGTCACGGCAGAATTTGAGAAAAAAGTGAGCAGTGACATAACAGGAAAGCTACAAGGTGATTGGTTGGTGAGTAACTGCTGTCAGGGAATAACTCTAAATAGCTGGGTAAGTAACTATAAGTAAAGGGAAGGGTTTACAGTTTTCATTTTAATATACTTTTGTTTTACGGAATCAAGGTCCCCAGTGTAAATAATCTAATTTTGGGTAATTTGAGGGGGAAACGTACGGGAAAGTCATGGCAGGGCAGCTCGGCAGTGTGGAGTGCTCCTCCTGTGCAATGTGGGAAGTCAGGGACACTTCCAGTGTCCAGGGCGAGCACGTGCACGGGAAGTGTCTCCAGCTGTAACTTCTCGAAATCCGCGATTTGGATCTGGTGTGGCGCTGGAGACATTGTGGAGCATCCGCGAGGCTGAGATCATCGTGGACAGCACGCACAGGGAGGTCACACCGCAGGTAAAGACTGCTCAGCAGAAAGGGAATGGGTGACCACCAGGCAAAGTAGATGAGCTACGCAGGTAGTGAAGGAATCCCCTGGGTCTATCTCCCTCTCTGACAGATTTTCCGCTTTGAATACTGTTGGGGAGATAGCTTCTCAGGGGAACGCACCAAGGGCCAAGTCTGTGGCACAATGGGTGGCTCATCAGCACAGGAGTGGAAAGAAAGGAGTGGAAGAGCTATAGTGATAGGGGATTCTATCGTACGGAGTACAGATAGGCGTTTCTGTGGCCGCAAACGTGACTCCAGGATGGTATGTTGCCTCCCGGGTGCTCGGGTCAAGGATGTCATGGAACAGCTGCAGGATATTCTGAAGTGAGAGGGTGAACATTCAGAGGTCTTGGTACACATTGGTACCAATGACATATGTTGAAAGAGGGATGAGGTCCTGCAACAAGAATTTAGGGAGCTTGGTAGCAGATTAAAAAGCAGGACATCAAAGGTTGTAATCTCTGGATTGCTCCCTTTGACACTTGCGTGTGAGTATAGGAATAGGTGGATAGAGCACATGAATGCGTAGCGGAGGAGATGGTGCAAGAGGGAGGGCTTAATTTTTCTGGATCACTGGGTCTGTTTCTGGCAAAGGTGGGACCTGTTCAAGCTGGACGGGTTGCACCTGAACTGGAATGGGACCAGAATCATTGCTAGGAGGTTTGCTAGTGCTGCTGTCGGGTTTTTTAAATAATGTGGCAGGGGGATGGGATACAGATTGGAGGTACAGTAGGGGGTGATGCACAGTCAAATATAGAAGAGAAACTGAGTCAGTCTGGAAGGAAGAGCAAATATAGACATGTTAAGGAGCAAGTGAAAGAAGCAAGTCTAGATTGCAAATGAATTGAGGGCATTGATTAGCACATGGGATTATGATATTATCACAGAGACATGGTTGAGGGAGGGGCTGGACTGGCAGCTTAATATTACAGGAATTCGAATCTTCAGTCATTATCGGGGAGGGGGGTAAGAGAGGAGGTGGCAAGGTACTGTTGATCAAGGAGTCAATTACTGCAGTAAGGAGGGATGATATCTGAGAAGATCAGCGAGGGGGTTTGTGATATACTTGAACATATCAGCATTGAAAGGGAGGAAGTATGAGCTGTTTTAGCGGGCTTAAATGTGGATAAATCCCCAGGCTCAGATGAGATGTATCCCAGGCTGTTATGTGAGGCAAGGGAGGAGATAGCAGGGGCTCTGACACAAATTTTCAAATCCTCTCTGACCTGGAGGACAGCGGATATGGTGCCATTATTCATGAAGGGTAGCAGAGATAAACCTTATAATTACAGGCCAGTGAGTCTAACATCGGAGGTTGGGAAACTACTGGGAAAAATCCTGAGTGTCAGAATTAATCTCCACTTGGAGAGGCAGGGATTAATCAGAGATAGTCAGCATAGCTTTGTTAGGGGGAGATCGTGTCTAACTAACTAGATTAAATTTTTCGAGGCGGTGGCTAGATGTGTAGATGAGGGTAAAGAAGTTGATGCAGTCTACATGGACTTCAGTCAGGATTTGCTAAGGTCCCGTATGGAAGATTTTAAAATAAAATGCATTCATGGGATGTGGGCGTCGCTGGTTAGGCCAGCATTTATTGCCAACCCTAATTGCCCATTAGACGGTGGTGGTGAGCTGCCTTCTTGAACCGCTGCAGTCCATTTGGAGTAGGTAAACCCACAGTGCTGTTTGGAAGGGAGTTCCAGGATTTTGAACCAGCGACAGTGAAGGAACGGCGATATAGTTCCAAGTCAGGATGGTGTGTGACTTAGAGGGGAACTTGCAGGTCGTGGTGTTCCCATGCATTTGCTGCCCTTGTCCTTCTAGTCGGTAGAGGTCGTGGATTTGGAAGGTGCTGTCTAAGGAGCCTGGGTGCATTTCTGCAGTGCAGCTTCTAGATGGCACACTCTGCTGCCTCTGTGCGTCGGTGGTGGAGGGAGTGAATGTTTAGAAGGTAAGAGCCCATGGGATTCAGGGCAATTTGGCAAAGTGGATCCAAAATTGGCTTAGTGGCAGGAGGCAGAGGGTGATGTTCAAGGGTTGTTTTTGCGAATGGACGCCCGTGAGCAGTAGTGTACCACTGGGATCGGTGCTAGGACCCTTGCTGCTTGTCGTGTACATTAATAATTTGCACGTGAATATCGGTGATATGATCAGTAAGTCACAGATAACACGAAAATTGATGGTGTCATAAATAGTGAGGAGGAAAGCCTTAGTTTACATACGATATAGATGGGCTGGTGAGATGGGAGGAGCAGTGGCAAATGGAATTTAATCCTGAGAAGTGTGAGATGATGCATTTTGGGAGGACTAACAAGGCAATGGAATATACAATGGATGGTAGGACCCTAGGAAGTACAGAGGGTCAGAGGGACCTTGGCGTACTTGTCCATATATCACTGAAGGCAGCAGCACAGGTAGATAAGGTGGTTAGGAAGGCATATGGGATACTTTCCTTTATTAGCCGAGGCATAGAGTATAAGAGCAGGAAGGTTATTATGGAGCTGTATAAAACGCCAGTTGGGCCATAGCTGGAATACTGTATAAAGTTCTGAGCACCACACTATAGGAAAGGTGATTACACTGGAGAGGGTGCAGAGAAGATTCACCAGAATGGTGCCTGGGCTGGTACATTTCATCTATGAAAAGAGACTGGATAGGCTATGGCTGTTTTCCTTAGAGCAGAGACCTGATAGAGGTATACCAAATTATGAGGGGCATTGATAAGTTAGATAGGAAGCATTTTTTTCCCTTAACAGAGGGATGAATAACCAAGGGGCATAGATTTAAGGTAAGAGGCAGGAGGTTTAGTGGGGATTTGAGGAAAAAAATCATTCAGCGGGTGGTTGAAATCTGGAACGCACTGCCTGAAGAGGTGTTAGGGGCAGCAACCCTCACAGCATTTAAGAAGCATTTAGATGAGCACTTGAAACGGCATTGCCTACAAGGCCAAGTGCTGGAAAATGGGATTAGAGATGTTAGGTGCTTGATGGCCAGCACATACACGATGGGCCGAAGGGCCTGTTTCTGTACTGTATAACTCTATGACTGTGTATTCCTTTGTCTTGCCAGTTTGACTCTTGCCGGCAGGATTTCTCCATTAGATCCTTGGCAATTTACAAAGACACCTGGAATTGGTGATTGGAACTGTCAACCTTGTCCCAATATTGAAACACCTCCGGATCAGTTACTCTGGGGCTGAACAATGTCCTTCCCGGATTGGATGATCTTTGGCGTCAGACAGCTCCCCAGGATCGGAAAGCCCCAGGATCAGCCCACACCTGGGCCCAGACCCCCTCCCAGGATCAGAGTTCTTTCAGATTCCGACCACGTTCCAGAATAGGAGACCCCTTGCTGGCGTTGGGGAGCAACAGCCCAGTGATTAGAGATGTCAACAGTCTTCGAAATTGATGATTGGCACCCGCCCACCTCCCGATATCAGACAGACCCACTCCCTTCCAATACCCCGGGTTCGATTTCCCTGGTCCAGAGGCCTGTTATAGAGTCCTGCCTGTTCGACAGGAAGCCAGGCCTATCAAGTAGCATGAAATAAGTGCGGATAACCTGTCAAGCATAAACGAGGCAGTCTGTGGAGTTGAAACGCTGAAAATTCGCCCCCCCCCCCCCCCCACCTATGTCGCTCACCACTGTTAATATTCGGACCTAATCACTGGAGTTAAAACTACTGAAACTGCTGTAAATCTGGTAAAACAAAAAGAGAGATTAATGAAAGCACTCAGCAGGTCAGACAGCATCTGCAGAGAGAAATAGTCAATATTCCAGACTGATCGCCTTTCATCAGAACCATAAGATATCTGAGATTAACAGTTTTAAAGCAATGATAGCGCCTACATAAAGTGGGGTATAGGGGGAGGAACGAACAAATGGGAATTTCTGTGATCGGGTGGAGGGCAGGAGTGATTCAATGACAAAATATAGGATGGTGCAAGGCGAATGAGGCCATTAAATATACAGATGATGGGTCCAGAGGACTTGTAATTGGTTACAGCAGAATAACAGAGGGTGAGTCGAGCCTGGAACATCTGACAAAGTGGAGAAGGCTCCAGTGACCAGGAAAAGTGATGGAGAATGGTGGGTAGACCCCAGGGGTGTGGACCAGCCTGCTGGCAGTATATTAATAGCGAATCCCCCACCCCAAGCACAAGCCCACTCCCCCTCCATTCCCAGCAGCTCTAGTGTAACCATCCTATATTACTGGCAGAGGTCATCCGAGAAAGTGGGAGCAATGGCTATAATATGAAATTTATCACCTCAGCGTTGATTTGAGAAGTAATAAAATGTCTAATAGATAAAAAGAATCTGGTGCTGTTCCTCATTGAGTTTCAGTGGAAAAGTACAGGAGGTCGAAGATGGAGAGGTCAGTGGGAAGTCGAATTAAAATGACATGTGCCCGGAAGCTCAGCGTCAAGCTTGCAGACTGAACAGAGGAGTGCGTCACAGTGATCACCCAATCTGCATTTACTGCTCTCCCATTGTTCAGGGGACTCCATCGTGAACAGCGAATACTGTTAATAAATTGTAAGAGGTACAAGCAAATCCCCGTTTCACCTGAAAGGAATATCTGGAACCTTGGATAGTGGAAGGGAAGATGTGTAAGGGCAGTTGTTGCATCTCCTGCACTTGCATGTAAAGGTGCTCTAGGGAAGGGAGCATATGTTGAGGTCAATTGAGCAGTGGAATAGGGTTTCACTCTGAGCAGCAGGACGGGAGGGGAGTATAATACATGTTTGGTATTATAATTAGCTTGATGTGGAAGAAATGTTGGAGGATGATGCATTGAATGCGGAGGCTAGTGAGGTGGAAGGAGAGGAGAAGGCGAGACCTATCGTGATTCTGGCAGCAAAGGGAAGGGGTGAAGGCAGTAACGTGGGAAATGGGATGAACAAGGTCCAGGGCCCTTTTTACCACATGGAAATAAATCTTCAGCTGAGGAATAATGAAGACATTTCAAAAGTACAGTCTGTAAGGCAACATTGTCAAAACAGATAGAATGGCAGAGGAGAAATTGGGAGAATGATAAAGAGTCTTCCAAGAATCGGGGTGGGAGGAAGTATAATCAAGGTTGTTGTGCATGACGGTGAGATTATATTAGATATTGGCGGACAGCCAATTCCCTGAAATGGAGATAGAGAAGTTGAGGAAGGGAAGTGAAGTGTCAGAGACGGACCATATGAAGATGATGGAGGGGTGGAAATTAGAAACAAAGTTGATGAAATGTTTCAGTTCAAGCCAAAAGAAGAAAATGAACCAGCACAGTGATCAAAGTATTGGAACAAAATATGTGAAGCAGATCACCTGAGTAAGATGAGAACAACGAATGGTCTCAACATGCTACACAAAGGCAGCATAGCTAAGACCCTTGGTGACACAAGTTGACTGCAGAATATACAAGTGTTTACACCAAAGGATCCACACACCTATATTTTACAACGGGGTCCCTGCACTGGGCCAAGGATCAAGAACCTGCGAGTGTTTTCATTCTGAGCCCAGAGCCATTGAAAGGGAGAGCAGGTCTAATGGAAATGGTGAGGCAATGAAACAAAGTGAATCAATTCCAATAGGGTCCTTGGAATGTACCAGCAGGAGATATTGGAGGGGAACTAGCCAGGGAATTGTCTCATGGTGTCTCAGACAAGATCCAATCCACTATGAGTTTCAGGTAAGATCGTATTTACCAGACTTTGGAGCAGAGAGTGGCAGACTGACATGGTCAGAAATGTAAATTGAATTCTGGAGCAGAGCTCCAAGCTTAGAAGGAAGGACGTCTCGGGTGCTGTGGGGCAGTCTAGACAGAAGGAAACAGTGGATGAGGATTCAGAGCCTGAAGAAGGGGCAGAAAGATCACTGAGGGCAGGAACTAAACTGTCAAATAATAATGAGTAATTCAACAGAAAAACTTCAAGACATTTCAGGTAGAAAGTGGAGATATGTAAGAAAGTAATCAAAGAAAGGGGAAACTCTCTGGTTAGCATGGATTGCATGCACACATACGAACAAAAAACAGAAGAGCTAGCAGAGGCACGATTATCTGTTAAACAATATTCATCCAAATAGGGAATAGTGCCGTACGATTGATTGACAGCTAATACGATTCTTGTATTGAAAACTGAAGATAGACAAAGTCCAAAGAGCTAAAGACCAGTTAGCATAACGTCAGTGGTAGGACAAGTAATTGAATCCTCATTCAAAGATGCAACTGAAATCAGATTGAAACACACAATATAATAGAGTAGTCAGCACAAATTCTGAAGATAAAACATGCTTGACCAACCTTCTTGAATTCTTTGACTCATATTAGAAAGAGTAGATAAGACGAATGTAGTAGGTGTAATATTCACTGAAATTCTAAAGGGCTTCGATCAGTACCACACAGCAGACACATGGCTAATCTCACAGCAAGTGGAGTTAGGGGACAAGCAACAGAATGGAGAGCCAGCTGCCTACGAAAACAGAAAACAGGGAGGATGGGTTTAAGGTATTTCCTCAGATTAGTGGAAGGTGGGAAAAGGTGTTCCACAAGGATCAGCGTTGGGAACACTGTCGCTCACCATTTACACAAAGATATGGACTCGGGAAGGGGAAGCACAATTTCAAAATTTGCAGCCATATCCAAACTGAGCGTTCAGTTAATACAAAGAAAGAATATGACAAAATGCCTGAAGATATTATTGATAATAATTATTAAAGTTGCATAAGAGGCAATACAATGCCAAATTAATTTCAGTATAGCTACGTTTGAGGCTCTGAATTATTGTTGGAAGAAGAAGCTTCCCAAATAATCCTTGGAAAATAAGTGACCGAATAAGGTAGGGGGGGTGGAAAGGGTACACAGGGACAGATCCACAAATCGTTTAAAGTAGCCATGCAGATGAACAGGGCCATAAAATTGCAAACAAAGCATGGAGATCATTCCCAGAGACATGGAATTGAAAAAAGCAAAGTACTGAAATTAAACTAGTCTACCACATTGATTCTGTAACACTTAGTGTACTGTAATAAAAACAAGAAATGCTGGAAATACTCAGCAGGTCTGGCAGCATTTGTGGAGAGAGAAACAGAGATATCATTTCTGGTCAGTGACCCTTCATCAAAACTGGCAGATATAAGAAATGTAAAAGATTTTAAGCAAGTAAAGCGGTGGTTAGTGGTTTGTGAAGCAGCGCCTGGAGTGGCTAAAAAGGCCAATTCTAGAGTGACAGGCTCTTCCACAGGTGCTGCAGAGAAATTTGTTTGTCGGAGCTGTTAAACAGTTGGCTCTCCCCTTGCGCCTTTGTCTTTTTTCCTGCCAACTGCTCAGTCTCTTCGACTCGCCACATTTTAGCCCCATTCTTTATGGCTGAACACCAGCTCTGGCGAACGCTGGCAACTGACTCCCACGACTTGAGATCAATGTCACAGGATTTAATGTCGCGTTTGCAGACGTCTTTAAAGCGGAGGCATGGACGGCCATGTGGGTCTGATACCAGTGGCGAGCTCGCTGTACAATGTGTCTTTGGGAATCCTGGCATCTTCCATGCGGCTCACATGGCAAGCCATCTCAAGCGCTGCTGACTCAGTAGTGTGTACAAGCTGGGGATGTTGGCCGCCTCGAGGAATTCTGTGTTGGAGATACGGTCCTGCCACTTGATAACAAGCATTCTCCGGAGGCAGCGAAGATGGAATTAATTGAGACGTCGCTCTTGGCTGACATACGTTGTCCAGGCCTCGCTGCCATAGAGCAAGGTACTGAGGGCACAGGCCTGGTACACTCGGACTTTTGTGTTCCGTGTCAGTGCACCATTTTCCCACACTCTCTTGGCCAGTCTGGACAGAGCAGTGGAAGCCTTTCCCATGCGCTTGTTGATTTCTGCATCTAGAGACAGGTAACTGGTGATAGTTAACCCAATGTAGGTGAACGCTTGAACCACTTCCAGAGCGTGGTCGCCAATATTGATGGATGGAGCATTTCTGACGTCCTGACCCATGAAGTTCGTTTTCTTGAGGCTGATGGTTAGGCCAAAGTCATTGCAGGCAGCATCAAACCTGTCGATGAGAATCTGCAGGCACTCTTCAGTGTGAGATGTCAAAGCAGCATCGTCAGCAAAGAGGAGCTCCCTGATGAGGACCTTCCGTACTTTGGACATCGCTCTTAGACGGACATGGTTGAACAACCTGACCCCTGATCTTGTGTGGAGGAAAATTCCTTCTTCAGAGGACTTGAACGCATGTGAAAGCAGCAGGCAGAAGAAAATCCCAACAAGTGTGGGTGCGAAAACACAGCCCTGTTTCACGCCACTCAGGGTAGGAAAGGGCTCTGATGAGGAGCCACCATGTTGAATTGTGCCTTTCATATTGTCATGGAATGAGGTGATGATACGTAGTAGTTTGGTGGGCATCCAACCTTTTCTAGTAGTCTGAAGAGACCACGTCTGCTGACGAGGAAAGGACAGCACTACCACTGAAATAATTACGAGTGCCAAGCCTGCTATACTCTCAGCACTACATGAACTGCTATGCCTGTGCTGGGACGTGGGAACAGTACCCCAGGACATGCGCGATGCCAATATCATCACCCTCTATAAAAGCAAAGATGACCGCTGTGACAGCAACAACTAGTGTGGAATCTCCTTGCTCAGCAGAGTGGGGAAATTCTTTGCTTGAGTCGCTCTGAACAGGTTCCAGAAGCTGGCCGAGCGCGTCTACCCTGAGGCACAGTGTGGCTTTTGTGCAGAGAGATCGACCGTAGAAAACTGTTCCTCCTTCGTCAGATACAGGAGAAATGCCATTAGTGACTCACACTCAGTACAATTCTACAGTTACAGTTATCCCACTAATACATGGTCACTGGGGTCAGGTGCTCCACTCTGGTCAGTGACCCAAACTCAGTACAATTCTACAGTGACAGAGACTCCCAATATTACATGGTCACAGGGATCAGGTGTTCCATTCTGGTTAGTGATCTACACTCAGCACAATTCTGCAGTGACAGATACTCCAAGTAATAGATAGCCACTGGGATCAGGTGTAGCACTCTGGTTAGTGATCCACACTCAGTACAATTCTACATTGACAGATACTCCCAATAATACATGGTCACTGAGATCAGGAGTTCCACTCCGGTCCGTGACCCACTGTCAGTGCAATTCTACAGTGACAGATACTCCAGTAACACATAGTCACTGGGATCAGGTGTTCCATTCTGGTTCGTGATTTACACTCAGCACAATTCTGCAGTGACAGATACTCCAGCAACACATAAACACTGGGAATAGGTGTTGCACTCCGGTTGGTGATCCACACTCAGTACAATTCTACAGTGACAGATGCTCCAGTAACGCATAGTCACCGGGGTCAGGTGTTGCCCTCTGGTTAGTGATCCACACTCAGTACAATTTTACAGTGACAGATACTCCCAGTAATACATAGCCACTGGGATCCGGTGTTGCACTGCGGTTAGTGACCCACGCTCAGTACAATTCTACAGTGACAGATACCCCCAGTAATTCATAGCCACTGGGATCAGCTGATGCACTCCGGTTCGTGACCCACGCTCTGTACAATTCTACAATGACAGATATTCCAGTAACACATAGTCACTGGGATCAGGTGTTGCACTCCTGTTAGTGATCCACACTCAGTCCAATTCTGCACTGACAGACACTCCAGTAATAGATAGTCACTGGGATCATGCGTTCCATTCTGGTTAGTGATTAACACTCAGCACAATTGTGCAGTGACAGATACACCTAATAATACATGGTGACTGAGACCAGGTGTTCCTTTCTGGTTAGTGACCCACACTCAGTACAATTCTACAGAGACAGATATTTCCAATAATACATGGTCACTCCAGAATTGGCCTTTATAGCCACTCCAGGCGCTGCTGCACAAACCACTGACCACCTCCAGGCGCGTATCCATTGTCTCTCGAGATAAGGAGGCCCAAAAGAAAGACTGGGATCAGGAGTTCCACTCCGGTTCGTGACCCACAGTCAAAGCAATTCTACAGTGACAGACACTTCCAGTAATACATGGTCACTGGAATCAGGTGGTCCACTCTTGTTATTGATTCACACTCAGCATAATTCTACAGTGACAGTTACTCCCAATTATACATGGTCACAGGGATCAGGGATCAGGTGTTCCACTCCGGTTCGTGATCCACACTCAGCACAATTCTGCAGTGACAGATACTCCAAAAAATTCATAGTCACTGGGATCAGGTGTAGCACTCCGGTTAGTGACCCACGTTCAGTACAATTCTACAGTGACAGATACTCCCAATAATACATGGTCACTGGGATCAGGTGTTCCATTCTGGTTAGTGAGCAACACTCAGAACAATTCTACAGTGACAGACACCCCCAGTAAGTCATAGTCACTGGGATCAGGTGTTGCACTCCGGTTAGTGACCCACGCTCAGTACAATTCTACAATGACAGACTCTCCCAATAATACATGGTCACTGGGATCATGTGTTCAATTCTAGTTACTGACCCACACTCAGTAGAATTCTACAGTGACAGATACTCCAGTAATACATAGTCACTGGGATCAGGTGTTCCATTCTGGTTAGTGATTTACACTCAGCACAATTCTGCAGTGACAGATACTCCAGTAACACATAAACACTGGGAGCAGGTGTTGCACTCCGGTTGGTGATCCACACTGAGTACAATTCTACAGTGATAGACATTCCCAGTAATACATAGTCAATGGGATCATGTGTTCCATTCTTGTTAGTGATTCACACTCAGTATAATTCTACAGTGACAGTTACTCCCAATAATACATGGTCACTGGGGTCAGGTGCTCCACTCTGGTTAGTGACCCACACTCAGTACAATTCTACAGTGACAGATGCTCCAGTAACGCATCGTCACCGGGATCAGGTGTTGCACTCTGGTTAGTGATCCACACTCAGAACAATTCTACAGTGATAGACACTCCCAGTAATACATGGTCAATGGGATCAGGTGTTCCATTCTTGTTAGAGATTAACACTCAGCACAATTCTACAGTGACAGACACTCCCAATAATGCATGGTCACTGGGATCACGTGTTCAATTCTGGTTAGTGAACCACACTCAGTACAATTCTACAGTGACAGATACTCCTAGTAATACATGGTCACTGGAATCAGGTGTTCCACTCTGGTCAGTGACCCAAAGTCAGTACAATTCTACAGTGACAGAGACTCCCAATAATACATGGTCACAAGAATCAGGTGTTCCATTCTGGTTAGTGATCTACACTCAGCACAATTCTACAGTGACAGATACTCCAAGTAATACATAGCCACTGGGATCAGGTGTAGCACTCTGGTTAGTGACCCACGCTCAGTACAATTCGACAGTGACAGATACTCCCAATAATACATGGTCACTGGGATCAGGTGTTCCATTTTGGTTAGTGACCAACACTCAGTACAATTTTACAGTGACAGATACTCCAGTAACACATAGTCACTGGGATCAGGTGTTGCACTCTGGTTAGTGATCCACACTCAGTACAATTCTACATTGACAGATACTCCCAATAATACATGGTCACTGAGATTAGGAGTTCCACTCCGGTTCGTGACCCACAGTCAGTGCAATTCTACAGTGACAGATACTCCAGTAACACATAGTCACTGGGATCAGGTGTTCCATTCTGGTTAGTGATTTACACTCAGCACAATTCTGCAGTGACAGATACTCCAGTAACACATAAACACTGGGAGTAGGTGTTGCACTCCGGTTGGTGATCCACACTCAGTACAATTCTACAGTGACAGATGCTCCAGTAACGCATAGTCACCGGGGTCAGGTGTTGCCCTCGGGTTAGTGATCCACACTCAGTACAATTTTACAGTGACAGCTACTCCCAGTAATACATAGCCACTGGGATCCGGAGTTGCACTCCGGTTAGTGACCCACGCTCAGTACAATTCTACAGTGACAGATACCCCCTGTAATTCATAGCCACTGGGATCAGCTGATGCACTCCGGTTCGTGACCCACGCTCTGTACAATTCTACAATGACAGATATTCCAGTAACACATAGTCACTGGGATCAGGTGTTGCACTCCGATTAGTGATCCACACTCAGTACAATTCTGCACTGACAGACACTCCAGTAATAGATAGTCACTGGGATCATGTGTTGCCCTCGGGTTAGTGATCCACACTCAGTACAATTTTACAGTGACAGCTACTCCCAGTAATACATAGCCACTGGGATCCGGAGTTGCACTCCGGTTAGTGACCCACGCTCAGTACAATTCTACAGTGACAGATACCCCCTGTAATTCATAGCCACTGGGATCAGCTGATGCACTCCGGTTCGTGACCCACGCTCTGTACAATTCTACAATGACAGATATTCCAGTAACACATAGTCACTGGGATCAGGTGTTGCACTCCTGTTAGTGATCCACACTCTGTACAATTCTGCACTGACAGACACTCCAGTAATAGATAGTCACTGGGATCATGTGTTCCATTCTGGTTAGTGATTAACACTCAGCACAATTGTGCAGTGACAGATACACCTAACAATACATGGTCACTGAGACCAGGTGTTCCTTTCTGGTTAGCGACCCACACTCAGTACAATTCTACAGAGACAGATACTTCCAATAATACATGGTCACTGGGATCAGGAGTTCCACTCCGGTTCGTGACCTACAGTCAGAGCAATTCTACAGTGACAGGCACTTCCAGTAATCCATGGTCACTGGGATCATGTGTTCCACTCTTGTTAGTGATTCACACTCAGTATAATTCTACAGTGACAGATACTCCCAATTATACATGGTCACAGGGATCAGGTGTTCCATTCTGGTTAGTGATCCACACTCAGCACAATTCTGCAGTGACAGATACTCCAAGTAATTCATAGCCACTGGGATCAGGTGTAGCACTTCGGTTAGTGACCCACGTTCAGTAGAATTCTACAGTGACAGATACTCCCAATAATACATGGTCACTGGGATCAGGTGTTCCATTCTGGTTAGTGATCCACACTCAGCACAATTCTGCAGTGACAGATACTCCAAGTAATTCATAGCCACTGGGATCAGGTGTAGCACTTCGGTTAGTGACCCACGTTCAGTAGAATTCTACAGTGACAGATACTCCCAATAATACATGGTCACTGGGATCAGGTGTTCCATTCTGGTTAGTGATCCACACTCAGCACAATTCTGCAGTGACAGATACTCCAAGTAATTCATAGCCACTGGGATCAGGTGTAGCACTTCGGTTAGTGACCCACGTTCAGTAGAATTCTACAGTGACAGATACTCCCAATAATACATGGTCACTGGGATCAGGTGTTCCATTCTGGTTAGTGACCCACACTCAGTACAATTCTACAGTGACAGATACTGCCAATAATACATGGTCACTGGGATCAGGTGTTCCATTCTGGTTAGTGACCCACACTCAGTACAATTCTGCAGTGACAGATACTCCTAGTAACACATAGTCACTGGAATCAGGTGTACCACTCTTGTTAGTGACTCAAACTCCGTATAATTCTACAGTGACAGTTGCTTCCAATAATACATGGTCAATGGGGACATGTACTCCACTCGGGCTAGTGACCCACACTCAGCACAATTCTGCAGTGAAAGAGATTCCCAATAATACATGATCACTAGAATCAGCTGTTCCACGTTGGTTAGTGACCTACATTCAGTACAGTTCTACATTGACAGATACTCCAGTAATACATAGTCACTGGGATCAGGTGTTCCACTCCGGTTGCTGATCCACACTCAGTACAATTCTACAGTGACAGACACCCCCAGTAAGTCATAGTCACTGGGATCAGGTGTTGCACTCCGGTTAGTGACCCACGCTCAGTACAATTCTACAATGACAGACACTCCCAATAATACATGGTCACTGGGATCATGTGTTCAATTCTAGTTACTGACCCACACTCAGTAGAATTCTACAGTGACAGAGACTCCAGTAACACATAGTCACTGGGATCAGGTGTTCCATTCTGGTTAGTGATTTACACTCAGCACAGTTCTGCAGTGACAGATACCCCAGTAACACATAAACACTGGGAGCAGGTGTTGCACTCCGGTTGGTGATCCACACTGAGTACAATTCTACAGTGATAGACACTCCCAGTAATACATAGTCACTGGGGTCATGTGTTCCATTCTTGTTAGTGATTAACACTCAGCACAATTCTGCAGTGACAGACACTCCCAATAATGCATGGTCACTGGGATCACGTGTTCAATTCTGGTTAGTGATTCACAATCCGTATAATTCTACAGTGACAGTTACTCCCAATAATACTTGGTCACTGGGGTCAGGTGCTCCACTCTGGTTAGTGACTCACACTCAGTACAATTCTACAGTGACAGATGCTCCAGTAACGCATCGTCACCGGGGTCAGGTGTTGCACTCTGGTTAGTGATCCACAATCAGTACAATTTTACAGTGACAGATACTCCCAGTAATACATAGCCACTGGGATCCGGTGTTGCAATCCGGTTACTGACCCACGTACAGTACAATTCTACAGTGACAGATACTCCTAGTAATACATGGTCACTGGAATCAGGTGTTCCACTCTTGTTAGTGATTCACACTCAGTATAATTCTACAGTGACAGTTACTCCCAATAATACATGGTCACTGGGGTCAGGTGCTCCACTCTGGTTAGTGACCCACACTCAGTACAATTCTACAGTGACAGATGCTCCAGTAACGCATCGTCACCGGGGTCAGGTGTTGCACTCTGGATCGTGATCCACACTCAGAACAATTCTACAGTGACAGATACTCCAGTAATACATAGTCAATGGGATCATGTGTTCCATTCTTGTTAGTGATTAACACTCAACACAATTCTACAGTGACAGACACTCCCAATAATGCATGGTCACTGGGATCACGTGTTCAATTCTGGTTAGTGACCCACACTCAGAACAATTCTGCAGTGACAGATACTCCTAGTAATACATGGTCACTGGAATCAGGTGTTCCACTCTTGTTAGTGATTCACCCTCAGTATAATTCTGCAGTGACAGTTACTCCCAATAATACATGGTCACTGGGATCAGGTGCTCCACTCTGGTTAGTGACCCACACTCAGTACAATTCTACAGTGACAGATACTCCCAGTAATACATCGCCACTGGGATCAGGTGTTGCATTCCGGTTAGTGACCCACGCTCAGTACAATTCTACAGTGACAGATACTCCCAATAGTACATGATCACTGGGATCAGGTGTTCCATTCTAGTTAGTGACCCACACTCAGTACAATTCTACAGTGACAGATGCTCCCAGTGATACATAGTCAAAGGGATCATGTGTTCCATTCTGGTTAGAGATTCACACTCAGTGTAATTCTACAGTGACAGTTGCTCCCAATAATATATGGTCACTGGGGTCAGGTGCTCCACTCTGGTTAGTGACCCACACTCAGTGCAATTCTACAGTGACAGATGCTCCAGTAACACATAGTCACCGGGGTCAGGTGTTGCACTCCGGTTAGTGATCCACACTCTGTACAATTTTACAGTGACAGATACTCCCAGTAATACATAGCCACTGGGATCACGTGTTGCAAACCGGTGAATGACCCACGCTCAGTACAATTCAACAGTGACAGATACTCCAGTAGCACTTAATCACTGGGATCAGATGTTGCACTCCGATTAGTGATCCAAACTCAGCTCAATTCTGCAGTGACAGATACTCCCAATAATACATGATCACGAGAATCAGGGGTTCCACTTTGATTAGTGATCCACACTCAGTGCAATTCTACAGTGACAGATACTCCAGTAATACATCGTCAGTGGGAGCAGGTGTTCCATTCTGGTTACTGATTTACACTCAGCACAATTCTGCAGTGAAAGATACTCCCAATAATACATGATCACTGAGATCAGGAGTTCCATTCTTGTTAGTGACCTACACTCAGTACAATTCTACATTGACAGATACTCCAGTAACTCATAGCCACTGGGATCAGGTGTTGCACTCCGGTTGGTGATCCACACTCAGTACAATTAACAAAGAACAAAGAACAAAGAAAATTACAGCACAGGAACAGGCCCTTCGGCCCCCCAAGCCTACGCCGATCCAAATCCTCTTACTAAACCTGTCGCCTATTTTCTAAGGGTCTGTATCTCTTTACTTCCTGCCCATTCATGTACCTGTCTAGATACATCTTAAAAGACGCTATCGTGCCCGCGCCTACCACCTCCGCAGGCAAAGCGTTCCATGCACCCACCACCCTCTGTGTAAAGAACCTTCCACGCATATCCCCCCTAAACTTTTCCCCTTTCACTTTGAACACGTGTCCCCTTTTAATTGAATCCCCGACTCTGGGAAAAAGCTTCTTGCTCTCCACCCTGTCTGTACCTCTCATGATTTTGTACACCTCAATCAGGTCCCCCCTCAACCTCCGTCTTTCCAATGAAAATAATCCTAATCTACTCAACCTCTCTTCATAGCTAGCACCCTCCATACCAGGCAACATCCTGGTGAACCTCCTCTGCACCCTCTCCAAAGCATCCACATCCTTTTGGGAATGTGGCGACCAGAACTGCACGCAGTATTCCAAATGTGGCCGAACCAAAGTCCTATACAACTGTAACAAGACCTGCCATCTCTTGTACTCAATACCCCGTCCGATGAAGGAAAGCATGCCGTATGCCTTCTTGATCACTCTATTGACCTGCGTTGCCACCTTCAGGGAACAATGGACCTGAACACCCAAATCGCTCTGTACATCAATTTTCCCCAGGACTTTTCCATTTACTGTATAGTTCACTCTTGAATTGGATCTTCCAAAATGCATCACCTCGCATTTGCCCTGATTGAACTCCATCTGCCATTTCTCTGCCCAACGCTACTGTCGATCTATATTCTGCTGTATTCTCTGACAGTCCCCTTCAGTATCTGCGACTCCACCAATCTTAGTGTCGTCTGCAAACTTGCTAATCAGATCACCTATACTTTCCTCCAAATCATTTATGTATATCACAAACAACAGTGGTCCCAGCACGGATCCCTGTGGAACACCACTGGTCACACGTCTCCATTTTGAGAAACTCCCTTCCACTGCTACTCTCTGTCTCCTGTCGCCCAGCCAGTTCTTTATCCATCTAGATACTACACCTTGGACCCCAAGCGACTTCACTTTCTCCATCAGCCTACCATGGGGAACCTTATCAAACGCCTCACTGAAGTCCATGTATACGACATCTACAGCCCTTCCCTCATCAATCAACTTTGTCACTTCCTCAAAGAATTCTATTAATTTGGTAAGACATGACCTTCCCTGCACAAAACCATGTTGCCTATCACTGATAAGCCCATTTTCTTCCAGATGGGAATAGGTCCTATCCCTCAGTATCTTCTCCAGCTGCTTCCCTACCACTGACACCAGGCGCACCGGTCTATAATTACCTGGATTATCCCTGCAACCCTTATTAAACAAGGGGACAACATTAGCAATTCTCCAGTCCTCCGGGACCTCTCCCGTGTTTAAGAATGTTGCAAAGATATCTGTAAAGGCCCCAGCTATTTCCTCTCTTGCTTCCCTCAGTAACCTGGGATAGATCCCATCCGGACCTGGGGACTTGTCCACCTTAATGCCTTTTAGAATACCCTACACTTCCTCCCTCGTTATGCCGACTTGACCTAGAGTAATCAAACATCTGTCCCTAACCTCAACATCCGTCATATCCCTCTCCTCGGTGAATACCGATGCAAAGTACTCGTTTAGAATCTCACCCATTTTCTCTGACTCCACGCATAACTTTCCTCCCTTGTCCTTGAGTGGGTCAATCCTTTCTCTAGTTACCCTATTGCTCCTTAGATATGAATAAAAGGCTATGGGATTTTCCATAACCCTGTTTGCCAAAGATATTTCATGACCCTTTTTAGCCCTCTTAATTCCTCGTTTCAGATTGGTCCTACAATCCCGATATTCTTTCAAAGCTTCGTCTTTCATCAGCCGCCTAGACCTTATGTATGCTTCCTTTTTCCTCTTAGCTAGTCTCACAATTTCACCTGTCATCCATGGTTCCCTAATCTTGTCATTTCTATCCCTCATTTTCACAGGAACATGTCTCTCCTGCACGCTAAACAAACTCTCTTTAAAAGACTCCCACATATCAAATGTGGATTTAACTTCAAACAGCTGCTGCCAATCTACATTCCCCAGCTCCTGCCGAATTTTGGTATAGTTGGCTTTCCCCCAATTTAGCACTCTTCCTTTAGGACCACTCTCGTCTTTGTCCATGAGTATTCTAAAACTGACGGAATTGTGATCACTATTCCCAAAGTAGTCCCCTACTGAGACGTCAACCACCTGGCCCGGCTCATTCCCCAACACCAGGTCCAGTATGGCACCTTCCCGATTTGGACTATTTACATACTGCTCGAGAAAACCCTCCTGGATGCTCCTTACAAATTCTGCTCCGTCTGGACCTCTAACACTAAATGAATCCCAGTCAATGTTGGGAAAATTAAAATCTCCTCTCACCACCACCTGGTTGCTCCGACAGCTTTCCATAATCTGTTCACATATTTGTACCTCTATCTCACGCTCGCTGTTGGGAGGCCTGTAGTACAGCCCCAACATTGTTACCGCACCCTTCCTATTTCTGAGTTCTGCCCATATTGCCTCACAGTTCGTGTCCTCCATAGTGCCCTCCTTCAGCACAGCGGTGGTATCCTCTTTGACCAGTAGTGCAACTCCTCCACCCCTTTTCCTCCCTCTCTATCCCGCCTGAAGCATCGATATCCTGGGATATTTAGTTGCCAATCATGCCCTTCCCTTAACCAAGTCTCAGTAATAGCAATAACATCATACTCCCAGGTACTAATCCAAGCCCTACGTTCATCTGCCTTACCTCTTACACTTCTTGCATTAAAACAAATGCACCTCAGACCTTCAGTCCCTTTGCTTTCATCATCTGCTCCCTGCCTACTCTTTCCCTTAGTCATGCTGACTTCATTATCTAGTTCCTTACTGGCTTTAGTTACTACATCCTTACTCTCCACTGACCTCATTTGGTTCCCATCCCCCTGTCACATTAGTTTAAACCCTCCCCAACAGCGTTAGCAAAAGCACCCCCAAGGACATTGGTTCCAGTCCGGCCCAGGTGTAGACCGTCCAATTTGTAATAGTCCCACCTCCCCCAGAACCGGTCCCAATGTCCCAAAAATCTGAACCCCTCCCTCCTGCACCATCCCTCAAGCCACGCATTCATCCTCACTATTCTTTCATTTCTACTCTGACTATCACGTGGTACTGGTAGCAATCCTGAGATTACTACCTCTGAGGTCCTACTTTTTAACTTGGCTCGGAACTCCCTAAATTCTGCTTGTAGGACCTCATCCCGTTTTTTACCTATATCATTGGTGCCTATGTGCGCAACGACAACTGGCTGTTCACCCTCCCCCTTCACAATGTTCTACAATTCTACAATGACAGACACTCCCAATAATACATGGTCACTTGGATCCGGTGTTCCATTCTGGTTAGTGACCCACACTCAGTACAATTTTACAGTGACAGATATTCCAGCAACACATAGTCACTGGGATCAGGTGTTGCACTCCGATAAATGATCCACACTCAGTACAATTCTGCAGTGACAGATACTACCAATAATATATGGTCACTGGGATCAGGTTTTCCATTCTGGTTAGTGACCCACACTCAGTACAATTCTACAATGGCAGATACTCCTTGTAATACATAGTCAATGGGATCATGTGTTCCATTCTGGTTAGTGATTAACACTCAGCACAAATCTGCAGTGACAGATACTCCTAATAATACATGGTCACTGGGATCAGGTGTTCCATTCTGGTTCATGCCCCACGCTCAGTAAAATTCTAGAGTGACAGATACTCCCAATAATATATGGTCACTGGAATTAGGTGTTCCATTCTGGTTAGTGACCCACTATCAGCACAATTTTACAGTGACAGATACTCCAGTAACACATAGTCACTGGGATCAGGTGTTCCACTCCGGTTAGCGACCCACACTCAGTACAATTCTGCAGTGACAAATACTCCCAATAATACATGATCACGAGAATCACGTGTTCCACTTTGCTTACTGACCCACGCTCAGTACAATTCTACACTGACAGATACTCCAGTAATGCATAATCACTGGGATCATGTATTTCATGCTGGTTAGTGATTATCACTCAGCACAATTCTGCAGTGACATATACTCATAATAATACAAGGTCACTGGGACCAGGTGTTGCGCTCCGATTAGTGATCCAAAATCAGTACAATTCTACATTGACAGATACTCCAGCAACACACAGTCACTGGGATCAGGTGTTGCACTCCGGTTGGTGATCCACACTCAGTACAATTCTACAATGACAGATACTCCCAGTAATACGAAGCCACTGGGATCAGGTGTTGCACTCCGGATAGTGATCCACACTCAGTACAATTCGACAATGACAGATACTCCCAATAATATATGGTCACTGGGATCAGGTGTTCCATTCTGGTTAGTGACCCACACTCAGTACAATTTTACAGTGACAGATACTCCAGTAATACATAGCCACTGGGAGCAGGTGTTGCACTCCGGTGAGCGACCCACACTCAGTACAATTCTGCAGTGACAGATACTCCCAATAATACATGATCACGAGAATCAGGTGTTCCACTCCGGTTAGTGATCCACACTCAGTAGAATTCTGCAGTGACAGATACACCCAATAATATATGGTCACTGGGATCAGGTGTTCCACTCCAATTAGTGACCCACACTCAGTACAATTTTACGGAGACAGATACTCCCAATAATACATGGTCACTGGGATCAGGAGTTCCACTCCGGTTCGTGACCCACACTCAGTAGAATTCTACTGTGACAGACACTCCCAGTAGTCCATAGCCACTGGGATCAGGTGTTGCACTCCGGTTGGTGACCCACGCTCAGTGCAATTCTACAGTCACGGAATCTCCCAATAATACATGGTCACTGAGACCAGGTGTTTCTTTCTGGTTATTGACCCACACTCAGTACAATTCTGCAGTGACAGATACTCCAGTAAGACTTAGTCACTGGGATCAATTTATGCAATCCGTTTAGTGATCCACACTCAGTACAATTTTACAGAGACAGATACTCCCAATAATACATTGTCACTGGGATCAGGAGTTCCACTCCGGTTCGTGACCCACACTCAGTACAATTCTACAGTGACAGACTCTCCCAGTAAAACATAGTCACTGGGATCAGGTGTTGCACTCCGGTTAGTGACCCATGCTCAGTACAATTCTACAGTCACAGAATCTCCCGGTAAAACATAGTCACTGGGATCAGGTGTTCCATTCTGGTTACTGACCCACGCTCAGTACAATTCTACATTGACAGATACTCCAGCAGTACATAGTCACTGGCATCAGGTGTTGCACTCCGGTTGGTGATCCACACTCTGGACAATTCTACAGTGACAGACATTCTCAGTAATACATAGCCACTGGGATCAGGTGGTGCACTCCGGTTAGTGACCCACGCTCAGTACAATTCTACAGTGACAGACACTCCCAATAATACATGGTCACTGGGATCACGTGTTCCATTCTGGTTAGTGCCCCATGCTCAGTACAATTCTGCAGTGTCAGATACTCCTAGTAACACATAGTCACTGGAATCATGTGTTCCACTCTTGTTAGTGATTCACACTCAGTATAATTCGACAGTGACAGTTACACCCAATAATACATGGTCACTGGGGTCAGGTGCTCCACTCTGGTTAGTGACCCACACTCAGTACAATTCTACATTGACAGATGCTCCAGTAAAACATAGTCACCGGGATCAGGTGTTCAATTCTGGTCAGTGACCCACACTCAGTACAATTCCACAGTGACAGACACTCGCAGTAATCCATAGCCACTGGGATCAGGAGTTGCACTCCGGTTAGTGACCGACGCTCAGTGCAATACTACAGTCACGGAATCTCCCAATAATACATGGTCACTGAGACCAGGTGTTTCTTTCTGGTTATTGACCCACACTCAGTACAATTTTACAGAGACAGATACTCTCAATAATACATGGTCACTGGGATCAGGAGTTCCACACCAGTTCGTGACCCACACTCAGCACAATTCTACATTGACAGATGCTCCAGTAAAACATAGTCACCGGGATCAGGTGTTCAATTCTGGTCAGTGACCCACACTCAGTACAATTCCACAGTGACAGACACTCGCAGTAATCCATAGCCACTGGGATCAGGTGTTGCACTCCGGTTAGTGACCGACGCTCAGTGCAATACTACAGTCACGGAATCTCCCAATAATACATGGTCACTGAGACCAGGTGTTTCTTTCTGATTATTGACCCACACTCAGTACAATTTTACAGAGACAGATACTCCCAATAATACATGGTCACTGGGATCAGGAGTTCCACACCGGTTCGTGACCCACACTCAGCACAATTCTACAGTGACAGACTCTCCCAGTAAAACATAGTCACTGGGATCAGGTGTTGCACTCCGGTTAGTGATTAACACTCAGCACAATTTTACAGTGACAGATACTCATAATAATATATGGTCACTGGAATTCTGTGTGCCATTCTGTTTAGTTACCCACAATCAGTACAATTTTACAGTGACAGATACTCCAGTAACACAGTCACTGGGATCAGGTGTTGCAATCTGGTTAGTGATCCACCCTCAGTACAATTCTGCAGTGACAGATACTCATAATAATATATGGTCACTGAGACCACGTGTTTAGTTCTGGTTAGTGACCCACACTCAGTACAATTCTACAGTGACAGATACTCCAGTCACACTTCGTCACTGGGACCAGGTGTTGCACTCCGATTAGTGATCCAAAATCAGTACAATTCTACACTGAGAGATACTCCAGTATTACATCGTCTCTGGTATCATGTGTTCCATTCTGTTTAGTGATTAACGCTCAGCACAATTCTGCAGTGACAGTTACTACCAATAATACATGATCACTGGGATCAGGTGTTCCATTCTGGTCAGTGACCCACACTCAGTACAATTCTACATTGACAGATACTCCAGCAACACATAGTCACTGGGATCAGGTGTTGCACTCCGGTTGGTGATCCACACTCAGTACAATTCTACAGTGACAGATACTCCAGTAATACGAAGCCACTGGGATCAGGTGTTGCACTGCGGTTAGTGACCCACACTCAGTACAATTCTACAGTGACAGGCACTCCCAATAATACATGGTCACTGGGATCAGGTGTTCTTTTCTGGATAGTGACCCACACTCTGTACAATTTTACAGTGAATGATACCCCAGTAAAACATTGTCACTGGGATCAGGTGTTGCACTCCTGTTAGTGATCCACACTCAGTACAATTCTACAGTGACAGATATTCCCAGTAATACATAGCCACTGGGATCAGGTGTTGCACTCCGGTTTGTGACCCACGCTCAGTACAAATCTACAGTGACAGACACTCCCAATAATACATGGCCACCGGGATCAGGTGTTCCACTCCGGTTACTGACCCACACTCAGTACAATTCTACAGTGACAGATACTCCGAGTAATACATGGTTACTGGAATCAGGTGCTCCACTCTTGTTAGTGACTCACACACAGTACAATTGTATCGCGACAGAGACTCCCAATAATACAAGGTCACTGAGACCAGGTGTTCCATTCTGTTTAGTGATCCACACTCAGTAGAATTCTGCAGTGACATATACTCCAGTACCACATCGTCACTGGGATCAGGTGTTGCACTCCGGTTAGTGACCCACGCTCAGTACAATTCTACAGTGACAGACACTCCCAATATTACATGGTCACTGGGATCACGTGTTCCATTCTGGTTAGTGCCCCACGCTCAGTACAATTCTGCAGTGACAGATACTCCTAGTAACACATAGTCACTGGAATCAGGTGTTCCACTCTTGTTAGTGATTCACACTCAGTATAATTCTACAGTGACAGTTACACCCAATAATACATGGTCACTGGGGTCAGGTGCTCCACTCTGGTTAGTGACCCACACTCAGTACAATTCTACATTGACAGATGCTCCAGTAAAACATAGTCACCGGGATCAGGTGTTCAATTCTGGTCAGTGACCCACAATCAGTACTATTCCACAGTGACAGACACTCCCAGTAATCCATAGCCACTGGGATCAGGTGTTGCACTCCGGTTAGTGACCCACGCTCAGTGCAATACTACAGTCACGGAAACTCCCAATAATACATGGTCACTGAGACCAGGTGTTTCTTTCTGGTTATTGACCCACACTCAGTACAATTTTACAGAGACAGATACTCCCAATAATACATGGTCACTGGGATCAGGAGTTCCACACCGGTTCGTGACCCACACTCAGCACAATTCTACAGTGACAGACTCTCCCATTAAAACATAGTCACTGGGATCAGGTGTTGCACTCCGGTTAGTGACCCATGCTCAGTACAACTCTACAGTCACAGAATCTCCCAGTAAAACATAGTCACTGGGATCAGGTGTTCCATTCTGGTTAGTGATTTACACTCAGCTCAATTCTGCAGTGACAGATACTCCCAATAATACATGATCACTGGGATCAGGTGTTCCATTCTGGTTAGTGGCCCACACTCAGTACAATTCTACATTGACAGATACTCCAGTAACACATAGTCACTGGGATCAGGTGTTGCACTCCGGTTGGTGATCCACACTCTGTACAATTCGACAGTGACAGATACTGCCTATAATATATGGTCACTGGGATCAGGTTTTCCATTCTGGTTAGTGACAACACTCAGTACAATTCTACAGTGACAGATACTCCTAGTAATACATAGTCAATGGGATCATGTGTTTCATTCTGGTTAGTGATTAACACTCAGCACAATTTTACAGTGACAGATACTCATAATAATATATGGTCACTGGAATTCTGTGTGCCATTCTGTTTAGTTACCCACAATCAGTACAATTTTACAGTGACAGATACTCCAGTAACACATAGTCACTGGGATCAGGTGTTGCAATCTCGTTAGTGATCCACCCTCAGTACAATTCTGCAGTGACAGATACTCCGAGTAATACATGGTTACTGGAATCAGGTGCTCCACTCTTGTTAGTGACTCACACACAGTACAATTGCATCACGACAGAGACTCCCAATAATACAAGGTCACTGAGACCAGGTGTTCCATTCTGTTTAGTGATTCACACTCAGTAGAATTCTGCAGTGACATATACTCCAGTACCACATCGTCACTGGGATCAGGTGTTGAACTCCCGTTAGTGACCCACGCTCAGTACAATTCGACAATGACAGACACTCCCAATAATACATGGTCACTGGGATCACGTGTTCCATTCTGGTTAGTGCCCCACGCTCAGTGCAATTCTGCAGTGACAGATACTCCTAGTAACACATAGTCACTAGAATCAGGTGTTCCATTCTTGTTCGTGATTCACACTCAGTATAATTCTACAGTGACAGTTACACCCAATAATACATGGTCACTGGGGTCAGGTGCTCCACTCTGGTTAGTGACCCACACTCAGTACAATTCTACATTGACAGATGCTCCAGTAAAACATAGTCACCGGGATCAGGTGTTCAATTCTGGTCAGTGACCCACACTCAGTACAATTCCACAGTGACAGACACTCCCAGTAGTCCATAGCCACTGGGATCAGGTGTTGCACTCCGGTTAGTGACCGACGCTCAGTGCAATACTACAGTCACGGAATCTCCCAATAATACATGGTCACTGAGACCAGGTGTTTCTTTCTGGTTATTGACCCACACTCAGTACAATTTTACAGAGACAGATACTCCCAATAATACATGGTCACTGGGATCAGGAGTTCCACACCAGTTCGTGACCCACACTCAGCACAATTCTACAGTGACAGACTCTCCCAGTAAAACATAGTCGCTGGGATCAGGTGTTGCACTCCGGTTAATGACCCATGCTCAGTACAATTCTACAGTCACAGAATCTCCCAGTAAAACATAGTCACTGGGATCAGGTGTTCCATTCTGGTTAGTGATTTACACTCAGCACAGTTCTACATTGACAGATACTCCAGTCATACATAGTCACTGGCATCAGGTGTGGCACTCCGGTTGGAGATCCACACTCTGGACAATTCTACAGTGACAGACATTCTCAGTAATCCATAGCCACTGGGATCAGGTGTTGCACTCCGGTTAGTGACCCACGCTCAGTACAATTCAACAGTGACAGACACTCCCAATAATACATGGTCACTTGGATCACGTGTTCCATTCTGATTAGTGACCCACGCTCAGTACAATTCTGCAGTGTCAGATACTCCTAGTAATACATAGTCACTGGAATCAGGTGTTCCACCCTTGTTAGTGATTCACACTCAGTATAATTCTACAGTGACAGTTACACCCAATAATACATGGTCACTGGGGTCAGGTGCTCCACTCTGGTTGGTGACCCACACTCAGTACAATTCTACATTGACAGATGCTCCAGTAACACATAGTCACCGGGATCAGGTGTTCAATTCTGGTCAGTGACCCACACTCAGTACAATTCCACAGTGACAGATACTCCAGTAACACATGGTCACTTGGATCAGGTGTGGCACTCCGATTAGTGATCCACACTCAGCTCAGTTCTGCACTGACAGATACTCCCAATAATACATGATCACTGGAATCAGGTGTTCCATTCTGGTTAGTGATTTACACTCAGCTCAATTCTGCAGTGATAGATACTCCCAATAATACATGATCACTGGGATCAGGTGTTCCATTCTGGTTAGTGGCCCACACTCAGTACAATTCTACATTGACAGATACTCCAGTAACACATAGTCACTGGGATCAGGTGTTGCACTCCGGTTGGTGATCCACACTCTGTACAATTCTACAGTGACAGATACTGCCAATAATATATGGTCACTGGGATCAGGTTTTCCATTCTGGTTAGTGACCCACACTCAGTACAATTCTACAGTGACAGATACTCCTAGTAATACATAGTCAATGGGATCATGTGTTTCATTCTGGTTAGTGATTAACACTCAGCACAATTTTACAGTGACAGATACTCATAATAATATATGGTCACTGGAATTCTGTGTGCCATTCTGTTTAGTTACCCACAATCAGTACAATTTTACAGTGACAGATACTCCAGTAACACATAGTCACTGGGATCAGGTGTTGCAATCTGGTTAGTGACCCACCCTCAGTACAATTCCGCAGTGACAGATACTCCAGTAACACATAGTCACTGGGATCAGGTGTGGCACTCCGATTCGTGATCCACACTCAGCTCAATTCTGCAGTGACAGATTCTCCCAATAATACATGATCACTAGGATCAGGTGTTCCATTCTGGTTAGTGATTAACACTCAGCACAATTTTACAGTGACAGATACTCATAACAATGTATGGTCTCTGGAATTCGGTGTTCCATTCTGTTTAGTTACCCACAATCAGTACAATTTTACAGTGACAGATACTCCAGTAACACAGTCACTGGGATCAGGTGTTGCAATCTGGTTATTGATCCACCCTCAGTACAATTCTGCACTGACAGATACTCATAATAATATATGGTCACTGAGACCACGTGTTTAGTTCTGGCTAGTGACCCACACTCAGTACAATTCTACAGTGACAGATACTCCAGTCACACTTAGTCACTGGGACCAGGTGTTGCACTCCGATTAGTGATCCAAAATCAGTACAATTCTACACTGTGAGATACTCCAGTATTACATAGTCTCTGGTATCATGTGTTCCATTCTGTTTATTGATTAACACTCAGCACAATTCTGCAGTGACAGTTACTACTAATAATACATGATCACTGGGATCAGGTGCTCCATTCTAGTCAGTGACCCACACTCAGTACAATTCTACATTGACAGATACTCCAGCAACACATAGTCACTGGGATCAGGTGTTGCACTCCGGTTGGTGATCCACACTCAGTACAATTCTGCAGTGACAGATACTCCAGTAATACGAAGCCACTGGGATCAGGTGTTGCACTGCGGTTAGTGACCCACACTCAGTACAATTCTACAGTGACAGGCACTCCCAATAATACATGTTCACTGGGATCAGGTGTTCTTTTCTGGATAGTGACCCACACTCTGTACAATTTTACAGTGAATGATACCCCAGTAAAACATTGTCACTGCGATCAGGTGTTGCACTCCTGTTAGTGATCCACACTCAGTACAATTCTACAGTGACAGATATTCCCAGTAATACATAGCCACTGGGTTCAGGTGTTGCACTCCGGTTTGTGACCCACGCTCAGTACAAATCTACAGTGACAGACACTCCCAATAATACATGGCCACCGGGATCAGGTGTTCCACTCCGGTTACTGACCCACACTCAGTACAATTCTACAGTGACAGATACTCCGAGTAATACATGGTTACTGGAATCAGGTGCTCCACTCTTGTCAGTGACTCACACACAGTACAATTGTATTGCGACAGAGACTCCCAATAATACAAGGTCACTGAGACCAGGTGTTCCATTCTGTTTAGTGATCCACACTCAGTAGAATTCTGCAGTGACATACACTCCAGTACCACATCGTCACTGGGATCAGTTGTTGCACGCCGGTTCGTGACCCACACTCAGTAGAATTTTACGGAGACAGATACTCCCAATAATACATGGTCACTGGGATCAGGAGTTCCACACCGGTTTGTGACCCACACTCAGTATAATTCTACAGTGACAGACTCTCCCAGTAAAACATAGTCACTGGGATCAGGTGTTGCACTCCGGTTAGTGACCCATGCTCAGTACAATTCTACAGTCACAGAATCTCCCAGTAAAACATAGTCACTGGGATCAGGAGTTCCACACCGGTTCGTGACCCTCACTTAGTACAATTCTACAGTGACAGACTCACCCAGTAAAATATAGTCACTGAGATCAGGTATTGCACTCCGGTTGGTGATCCACACTCTGGACAATTCAACAATGACAGACATTCTCAGTAATACATAGCCACTGGGATCAGGTGTTGCACTCCGGTTAGTGACCCACGCTCAGTACAATTCTACAGTGACAGACACTCCCAATAATACATGGTCACTGGGATCACGAGTTCCATTCTGGTTGGTGACCCACGCTCAGTACAATTCTGCAGTGACAGATACTCCTAGTAATACATAGTCACTGGAATCAGGTGTTCCACTCTTGTTAGTGATTCACACTCAGTATAATTCTGCAGTGACAGTTACACCCAATAATACATGGTCACTGGGGTCAGGTGCTCCACTCTGGTTAGTGACCCACACTCAGTACAATTCTACAGTGGCAGATACTCCCAATAATACATGATCACTGGAATCAGGTGTTCCATTCTGGTTAGTGACCCACACTCAGTACAATTCTACATTGACAGATACACCAGTAACACATAGTCACTGGGATCAGGTGTTGCACTCCGGTTGGTGATCCACACTCTGTACAATTCTACAGTGACAGATACTGCCAATAATATATGGTCACTGGGATCAGGTTTTCCACTCTGGTTAGTGACCCACACTCAGTACAATTCTACAGTGACAGATGCTCCTGGTAATACATAGTCAATGGGATCATGTGTTTCATTCTGGTTAGTGATTAACACTCAGCACAATTTTACAGTGACAGATACTCATAATAATATATGGTCACTGGAATTCGGTGTTCCATTCTGTTTAGTTACCCACAATCAGTACAATTTTACAGTGACAGATACTCCAGTAACACATAGTCACTGGGATCAGGTGCTCCACTCCAGTTAGCGACCCACACTCAGTACAATTCTGCAGTGACAGAGCCTCCCAATAATACATGATCACTAGAATCAGGTGCTCCACTTTGCTTAGTGACCCACGCTCAGTACAATTCTACACTGACAGATACTCCAGTAATACATAATCAATGGGAACATGTGTTCCATTCTGGTTAGTGATTAACACACAGCACAATTCTGCAGTGACAGAGACTCCCAATAATACATGGTCACTGAGACCACGTGTTTAGTTCTGGTTAGTGACCCACACTCAGTACAATTCTACAGTGACAGATACTCCAGTCACACTTAGTCACTGGGACCAGGTGTTGCACTCCGATTAGTGATCCAAAATCAGTACAATTCTACACTGTGAGATACTCCAGTATTACATAGTCTCTGGTATCATGTGTTCCATTCTGTTTAGTGATTAACACTCAGCACAATTCTGCAGTGACAGATACTTCCAATTATACATGATCACTGGGATCAGGTCTTCCATTCTGGTCAGTGACCCACACTCAGTACAATTCTACATTGACAGATACTCCAGCAACACATAGTCACTGGGATCAGGTGTTGCACTCTGGTTGGTGATCCACACTCAGTACAATTTTACAGTGACAGATAATCCAGTAATACGAAGCCACTGGGATCAGGTGTTGCACTGCGGTTAGTGACCCACACTCAGTACAATTCTACAGTGACAGGCACTTCCAATAATACATGGTCACTGGGATCAGGTGTTATTTTCTGGGTAGTGACCCACACTCTGTACAATTTTACAATGAATGATACCCCAGTAAAACATTGTCACTGGGATCAGGTGTTGCACTCCTGTTAGTGATCCACACTCAGTACAATTCTACAGTGACAGATTTTCCCAGTAATACATAGCCACTGGGATCCGGTGTTTCACTCCGGTTTGTGATCCACGCTCAGTACAATTCTACAGTGACAGAGACTCCCAATAATACATGGCCACCGGGATCAGGTGTTCCACTCCGGTTACTGACCCACACTCAGTACAATTCTACAGTGACAGATGCTCCGAGTAATACATGGTTACTGGAATCAGGTGCTCCACTCTTGTTAGTGACTCACACACAGTACAATTGTATCGCGACAGAGACTCCCAATAATACAAGGTCACTGGGACCAGGTGTTCCATTCTGTTTAGTGATCCACACTCAGTAGAATTCTGCAGTGACATATACTCCAGTACCACATCGTTTCTGGGATCAGTTGTTGCACTCCGGTTAGTGATCCACACTCAGTACAATTCTACAGAGACTGATACTCCCAATAATACATGGTCACTGGGATCAGGTGTTTCACTCTGGTTAGGGACTCACACTCAGTACAATTCTGCAGTGACAGATACTCCCAAAAATACATGTTCACTGAGATGACGTGTCCCAGTCCGGTTAGTGACCCGCACTCAATAGAATTCTACAGAGCCAGATACTCCCAATAATACATGGTCACTGGGACCAGGTGTTTTATTCTCGTTAGTGACCCAAACTCAGTACAATTCTACAGAAACAGGTACTCCCAATAATGCATGGTTTCTGGGATCAGGTTTTCTTCTCCGGTTAGTGACCCACACTCAATTTGATTTTACACTAAGTGATACTCCGACTCATACCTTCAATCAGACTGTTGCCTTCTCTGAGTTCTTGTCAGCATTAGACAATATTCCACTGAATGCAATGACTTGATCATTCAGAGACCCTGTCACTTATAAAGAGAGTTTTATCATCTGTTGAGGAAATGGAATAACGCCTTGCAGGTAATTCAAGAAATTTTAGTTATGCAAGTGAAATCGCTGTTCTTTGTCTGTTTTACGTTGACCAGTAGATCAGCACGTGACATTACCAGTCACAGAGTAAAACTGGAGACCAACTCACACGCAGATTTGCAGAACTTCAATGGTTATAGTCAGTTACCAGGAACACGAATGAAGGCAAGGTTCAGGTAACATACTTGCAAGATACTACTAAATGTTTCATACATTTTCCTTGTGAAGTGATGCGTCTCTTTGTGCTGAAGCTACTCTCTCTGTATTAAACTCTGAGGCGATACATTCACAGAGCCTGCAATTTATACCCTGTGGAATCTCCAAGGGGTTACTGAGGTTGCAACATCGTTCATTTTTTTAATAGTTTGAACAAACAGATTACGACATCGCGTTCAACCCATGATGTGATAGAATATATATTTTTTTGAGATTGAATTTGCGATTAAGATCGATAATTATGATCACATTAATTAATTAATGACAATAAGAAGTTGTATTCTCCCAGCAATGAAATTGTTCTTTCAAACAACATCAGTTCCATCTGTCCACTCCATGTTGTTTCAGTGATGCCCTTCACTTGACATTGTCCATTTAGTAATAAACACCAAATATGACATTCTCTCTCTGATCTCCTCTACTGCACTCTGGAATGTGGCTGCCCTCTTTAACTGTGGACATTCAGTGAAGTAATTAAAGTGATTTATTTGTGAGTATGCATTACAAATTACAGCAGATTCAGCATCTGAAACTAATTCAACACCACAAACTGATACAGCATCTCAATGTAATACAATACTTCAAGTTAATACAATGCTTTCAACCAGTAGAAAACTGAAATAATACAGACCCTTCAACTGGTAGAATCCTTACAATCGATTCACCCCTACAACTGATACAGTTCCTGGCCTGTTTTCCTGGCCATGGCACCTCAGATGCACAACCAAGTGTTTTATTTTAATAAGTTGAGGCTTTCTGCATCTGCCACCCTTTCACGCAGTGAGTTCGAGACCCCACTACCCGCTGGGTAAAGATAATTATCCTCAACACACCTTTAATACATAAAAAAAATATTTTCAATCGATGCCCTATGATTATAAGACTCCCTTACGGATAATAGCACCTTCCTGTGCACTATAGCTCGGGTCCTCATAAGTGTACACGCCTCAATTACATGTCCCCTCATCCTCCTCTGTTCCAAAGAGGAAACTCCAAGTCTGTCCAATCTTTCCTCATGGTTAAAATTCTCCTGTCCAGGCAATGTCCTCTGTACTTATTCTCTGAACTCTCTCTAGTGCGATCACATGCTTCTTATAATGTGGTAACCAGAACTGTGTGCAGTTCTCTCGCTGGATTTAGAGTGTTCAGTACAGAGAAGTCATAAATGGAGCGCATTGTAAACAGAGTGTAAAGGTTGGGAATTTGGTGTGGGGAAATTCGGAGCAGAGGGTGAAGTTGCTTTTTTACCTCCAATATTTTAGTGGTTCGTGTTGCAGGTAAATATTTAACTTAATCTACCAATAATTTAAACTGGATCAAATAAATAAGTACCAGAACATTTCTGCCATTTTCTCTTTTGCATGATTAGAATTAGAATTAGAATTAGAACATTACAGCGCAGTACAGGCCCTTCGGCCCTCGATGTTGCGCCAACCTGTGAAACCATCTGACCTACACTATTCCATTTTCATCCATATGTCTATCCAATGACCACTTAAATGCCCTTAAAGTTGGCGAATCTACTACTGCTGCAGGCAGGGCGTTCCACGCCCTTACTACTCTCTGAGTAAAGAAACTACCTCTCACATCTGTCCTATATCTATCACCCCTCAACTTGAAGCTATGTCCTCTCGTGTTTGCCATCACCATCCGAGGAAAAAGACGCTCACTATCCACCCTATCTAACCCATGATATTGTGTGTTGACCTGGAGGAAGTAATAATGAAATAAATAAAACAAAGACATGCATTTCTTTAGTGCCTTTCACAATACAGCGACCAGCATAATGGGAGTTACAGCCAATTAACTACTTTTTGAAGTGTTGTGCCGGTTGTAATGAACGCTCAAGGTCCGCATAGCAAGCTCCCGCAAACGGCAATGTGATGTCAATTGATAGGGCTGGAGGAAGCTGCACAGAGAGGGAGGGTTGTACAGACTGGAGGAGGCTCCACAGATAAGGAGGGCTGTAGGGACTGCAGGAGATTACAGAGATAGGGAGGGATTTGGGGCTGAGAAAGGTTCCACAGCTTGGAGGGTTGTAGGGCTGGAGGAGGTTAGAGAGATAGGGATAGGCAAAACAATAAAAGTATTTGAAAACAAGGAATGGAAGTGTACTAAAATAAAAACAAGAAATGCTGGAACCACTCAGCAGGTCTGGCAGCATCTGTGGAAAGAGAAGCAGAGTTAACATTTTGGGTCAGTGACCCTTCTTCGAAGTGTACATTTGAGGCGCGTGAATGAAACAACACAAGGAGGATGGGAGTAGTCGGTAATCTCTCTCATATTTCTCTCCATCTCAGGTTATCACTGCTCATTCCCCATCATTTAATGGGAGAAGTGGTCAACCAGACAAGATTGCCGTCAAATAACTACTGGCTTCCAGAAATGATCAGAACAGTTAAGGTTTCCTGGTCAATGCTGTAAGGTTCCCTGCTGAAGGTGCGATTCTCTGTTTTCTCCATTGTACGTTTTGTAAGAAGTTAAGAGTTAGCAGCATGAGTAGGCCATTCAGCCCCTCAAGACCGCTGCGCCATTCCATAAGAGCAGGAGACTGGGAATATTTTGATAGCTTTTTTCAAAGAGGGCGCAGAGGCACAAAGGGCCGAATGGGCACCTTCTGTGCTGTATAATTGAATGTGTCTATGAAATACTTCTCGTATTAACACTTTGCAAATTAGCTTAATTTTATAGCTTCTAACGAATCCAACTCGCCCCATCTTAGCTCCTAGCATTCTCTATAAAATGAAATTGCAGCATCCAACTACCTTGCGGCAAGGCTGCAGTCTGCCAAAACCTCCACCTCCATGTCCCCCCTCTGCCTCTGTGACACTGACTCCCACACTGCCAACCACCTTACGATCATGTAGTCCCACTCTCCCATTACACTTGATAGCCTCTCGCCATCTGATGGTCCCATTGCCCATCTACACTCAGCATTCTCACAACACCTGTTGTTTCCTTAAATATATTGAAGGATGGAGCATCTACAGCCCTTTTAGGCAAAGGATTGCAAAGATTCATAACTCTTTGAGTGAAGGCATTTCTCCTCATCTCAGTGCTAAATGAGCGACCCTTTTCCCCTACGACTAGATTCTTCTGCCAGGGGAAATAATCCCTCAGTGTCTACCCTGTGAAGCCCGGTCAGATCATCTCACTCTATTGTAAACTCCAGAGAGTCGAGACCAATTTACCCCACCTCTCATCATAGATCAACCCTCTCATCCCATGTACCAATCGAGTGAACTTTGACTGTACTGCCTTCAGTGCCATATATCAGTCCTTAAATATGAAACCAAAACACTGCACAGTTCTTCAGGTGTGATCTCAATTGTAGCAAGATTTCGTGCTTCTTGTACTCCAATCCACATTGCAATAAAGGCCAGCATATCATTTGCCTTCCTAATTATTTGCTGTACCGAATGCTAACTTACTGTATTCAATGTATGAGTACCCTCAGGTCCCTCTGAGCATCAACATTTACACGTTTCACGCCTTTTAGAAAGTATTCTGTTTTGATGTTCTTACGCCAAAAGTGAATAACCTAACAATTCGCCGCATTATTCATCAATTTCCACTCTGTTACCCATTCACAACCTGTCTATATCTTGTTGAAGTCCCTTTGTGTTTTACTCACAGCTTAAATTTTCGACTGGCTTTGCATCATTAGCAAACTTGGATACATTACTCTTGTTCTCTTCATCTAAGTCATTAACATATATTGTAAATAGCTGAGACCTCACACTGATCCTTGTGGAATTCCATGAGCACAGCCTGCCAACATAAAAATGCCCCGTTTTACCACTATTTTCTGTTTCCTGTCCGTTAACCAATTCGCTATGCGTGCTATATATTATCACCAAAGACATACATCCTCATCATTTTGGGTGGCACGTTATCGAATGTCTTTTGGAAATCCAAGTCTCCTACATCTCCTGGTGGCCTTTTATCCAGCCAGCTGGTAACATCCTAAACAACACTAATAATTTTTTTTCAAATTCGATTTCCGTTTTGTAAAGCAATTTTGATATTGTCTGATCATGGCATGATTTTCTAAATGAATTGTTAAGACTTCTTAATAATAGATTGCAGCATTTTCCCGATGACTGATCCCAGTCTAAGTGAGCAACAGTTCCTTCTTTTTTCCCTCTCCTTACTTGAATAGCAGTGCACATTTGTTAACTTCCAATCTACTAGGACCATTCTAGATTCTAGGAAATTTTGGAAATTCATAGCCAGCGCATTCACTAACTCTACAGCTACCTTCTTAGAACCCTCTAATGTCGGTCACCAGGTTCTGGGGATTTGTCAGATTTTAGTCATTTAAGTTTTTCCAATAATTTTTCTCCCCTGATAATAATTACCGTCATTTCCTGACTCTTGTTAGCCCTTTGGTTACTGTTGCGACCAAGGCGCGAGTAATGCACTATTAATTCAGTCCCACTACTCACACGTCATAGCATATCAAATAAGTTTTCCCAGCCACCAAAGAATAGTCAAATAAAACACTTTATTTGGCCCGGAGAATAAAGCACGCCAGACCAGATTTCTTTAAACATCAACAACATTAACTATTTATTAGCAAAGAAATAACAAGTCTTAACCACTCATAAGATAAATCTAAATATACAAAAAAAAAGTCCTTATTTCCTTTACCTTCATGCGCACAGACATACATTCAAAAGGAAATACGGTTAACTGGGGTGGGAAGTTGCGGGGGGGGGGGGGGTGTGGTGGAGAGATTTTTAGTTTACAGCTGCTTCTTAGGAATAAAAATGAAAACATTAAAAAATTGAGTTTATCACGTTCTGGCAGGATGTTTACAGTACAGTGAAATGTCCCAGAGTCGAATTGTCGGATGCCACTTGAAGTCTCTCCAGCCGAGGTTGCACAAATATTCTGCGATGGCATTCAAGACAGTTTGCCTAAAGCAGGCGTCACACAGGTCTTTCAGTGAAAGTATAGCAACAAGGCTGCTTGGGTTTCGATGCAGCAGTCTGTCAATAGAAGAATTCTTGAGATTTCAGGATCTCCAAAAACATAGGATGCAAAAGGAACAACTCCGCTCTTGAGGCACGGATTCTTCAGAGACTGGAGGCAACAAGAATTTGCCAACTTTCACATCCAGAGTTTCTTCACAAGAGATGTAGGATTCCTTAACAGAGAAAGGTAACATTTCTCTGGGTCTTGCACTCTTGAACCGTGCAAGGCAAAGTAAATATTCCAGATAAAAGCAAAATACTGCGGATGCTGGAAATCTGAAACAAAAACAAGAAATGCTGGATTCACTCAGCAGGTCTGGCAGCATCTGTGGAAAGAGAAGCAGAGTTAACGTTTCGGGTCAGTGACCCTTCTTCGGAACTGACAAATATTAGAAAAGTCACAAATTATAAACAAGTGAGGTGGGGGTTGGGCAAGAGATAACAAAGGAGAAGGTGTAGATTGGACCAGGCCACATAGCTGACCAAAAGGTCACGGAGCAAAGGCAAACAATATGTTAATGGTGTGTTGAAAGACAAAGCATTAGTACAGATTAGGTGTGAATATACTGAATATTGAACATCAGCAAGTGCAAACCTGAAGAAAAACAACCTGAAAAATGCCTGCTGTTTGTCCAACTCACTGGCTTTTTAAAGTGTCCAAAGTGGAAAAAACCTTCTTGAGCATAGTCACATGTCCAGACACATAGTCTCTCCCTGTCACTCAAAAAAGCTGCTCTGAGGAAGGTCAAACCCCTATCGTTTCCATGAAATTGTTCGCTTTCCTGTCCTTGTACAATTTCAGCTTCCTTGCAAAGCTCCCATAAAGTTCAGCATTCAAAACATTGCAAAGATTTTCACCATTTGTAGGTGTGTTCCACTGAGCAAATATCCTGTTCTCAATTGTTTTCAAAACACATAGAATTCTAAGCTCGATTTCAGGTATGCAACTTGTGTCTTCTGCTGAGGAGGTAGACATAAAATATTTCTTCAATGTCTCTTCCATTTCTTAATTCCCCCGGTAATTTATCTTGACCCTGTCTCTAAGGGACCAATGTTTACTTTTGCTATTCTCCTCCTTGTCATATACTTGTAAAAGGTATCACAATCTGTTTTGTTGCTTCTGACTAGTTTACTCTCTTATTCTACTTTTTCCCCTTTTCATCAAGGCTTCACCATAAAAAGAAATCAAAATACTGCTTGTGCTTGAAATCTAAATAAAAGCAGATCTTGCTGGAAACCCACAGCAGGTCTGGCAGCATCTGTGGAAAGAGAAACAGATTTAACGTTTATGTCTGTGACCGTTCATCTGAATTGGCAAAGGTTAGAAATGCAATAGGCTTTGAGCAAGACAAAGGAGGAACATTGGAAATCTGAACAGTAGTAGTCCATTCGGCCTCTCGAGCCTGCTTTGCCATTCAACTGGATCATGGCTGATCTTCCACCTCAAAGCCACTTGCCCGCACTACCTTTATCCATTGGTGTCTTTGATATCTGGAAATCGATAGATCTAAGTTTTAAACATACTCAATTCCACAGATTCTCCACCCGCTGAGTGAAGAAATTCCTCATCATCCTTTTCGTTGTGCAGCTTTTCCAGGAGCACAGGCATTGCGAGCGAGGAGTGAACAGCTGGGAAGTCAATTTCATCGGGAGTTTCGGTGGAGCAGGGACTGCTGGGTAAGTAGAAACCTATATATTTGGGCTGTGTAAATTCTCTTACCTTTTCGTTGTGCAGCTTTTCCAGGAGCACAGGCATTGCGAGCGAGGAGTGAACAGCTGGGAAGTCAATTTCATCGGGAGTTTCGGTGGAGCAGGGACTGCTGGGTAAGCAGAAACCTATATATTTGGGCTGTGTAAATTCTCTTACCTCTTCGTTGTGCAGCTTTTCCAGGAACACAGGCATTGCGAGCGAGGAGTAAACAGCTGGGAAGTCAATTTCATCGAGAGTTTCGGTGGAGCAGGGACTGCTGGGTAAGTAGAAATCTATATATTTGGGCTGTGTAAATTCTCTTACCTTTTCGTTGTGCAGCTTTTCCAGGAGCACAGGCATTGCGAGCGAGGAGTGAACAGCTGGGAAGTCAATTTCATCGGGAGTTTCGGTGGAGCAGCGACTGCTGGGTAAGTAGAAACCTATATATTTGGGCTGTGTAAATTCTCTTACCTCTTGGTTGTGCAGCTTTTCCAGCAGCACAGGCATTGCGAGCGAGGAGTGAACAGCTGGGAAGTCAATTTCATCGGGAGTTTCGGTGGAGCAGGGACTGCTGGGTAAGTAGAAACCTATATATTTGGGCTGTGTCTGAACCCGAGACACTACTCTTGTAGTGTCTCCCACCCGCCCCCCTCCTCTTACCAAAAAAAAAGGACTCGGTTGTGTGTAGGTAAGGTAAGGCTTTTTCTATTTCTCTTCTTGTTTTAGCGTGTGATTGGTTAATAACTTGGGAATTTAGAATAGTGGGAATGGAGGTTAAGGCAGTTGAATGTTCCTCCTGCAGAATGTGTGAGGTAAGGGTCGCCAAGGGTGTCCCTGCTGACTGCATCTGCGGGGAGTGCACCCAGCTCCAGCTCGTCGAGGACCGCGTTAGGGAACTGGAGCTGGAGCTGGAGGAACTTCGGATCATTCGGGAGGCGGAAGGGATTATTGAGAGGAGTTATCGGGAGGCAGTCACACCTCAGGTAAAAGCAGAAGGTAGATGGGTTACCGTCAGGGGAAGGAAAGGGAACCAGCAGGCAGTGCAGGGATCCCCTCTGGCCGTTTCCCTCAACAACAGGTATACCGTTTTGGATACTGTTAGGGGAGACGACTTACCAGGGGTAGGCAATGGGATACAGGTCTCTGGCGCAGAGTCTGTCCCTGTTGCTCAGAAGGGAAGGGGTAAGAGGAGCAGAGCATTAGTCATTGGGGACTCCATAGTTAGGGGAACAGATAGGAGGTTCTGTGGGAACGAGAGAGACTCACGGTTGGTGTGTTGCCTCCCAGGTGCCAGGGTACGTGATGTCTCTGATAGTGTTTTTGGGATCCTTAAGGGGGAGGGGGAGCAGCCCCAAGTCGTGGTCCACATAGGCACCAACGACATAGGTAGGATGAGAGATGGGGATTTAAGGCAGAGATTCAGGGAGCTAGGGTGGAAGCTTAGAGCGAGAACAAACAGAGTTGTTATCTCTGGGTTGTTGCCCGTGCCACGTGCTAGCGAAGTGCGGAATAGGGAGAGAGAGGAGTTGAACACGTGGCTGCAGGGATGGTGTAGGAGGGAGGGTCTTGGTTTCCTGGATAATTGGGGCTCTTTCTGGGGTAGGTGGGACCTCTACAAACAGGATGGTCTTCACCTGAACCAGAGGGGTACCAATATCCTGGGGGGGAGATTTTCTAGTGCTCTTCGGGGGGGGTGGGGGTTTAAATTCAGCAGGGGGATGGGAACCTAAATTGTAGTTCCAGTGTGCAGGATGTTGAGAGTAGTGAGGGCAGAGATAAGGTTTTAAGGACACAAGAGGGCACTGGCAAGCAAGAGCTTGGTTTAAAATGTGTCTACTTCAACGCCAGGAGCATCCGGAATAAGGTGGGTGAGCTTGCAGCATGGGTTGGTACCTGGGAACTCGATGTTGTGGCCATTTCAGAGACATGGGTAGAGCAGGGACAGGAATGGATGTTGCGGGTTCCGGGATTTAGATGTCTCACCAGGAACAGAGAAGAGGGTAAAAGAGGGGGGGGGGGGTAGTGGCATTGTTAATCAAGGAAAGTATTACAGCGGCAGAAAGGACGTTTGAGGACTCGTCGACTGAGGTACTCTCGGCCGAGGTTAGAAACAGGAGAGGAGAGGTCACCCTGTTGGGAGTTTTCTATAGACCTCCAAATAGTTCCAGGGATGTAGAGGAAAGGATAGCAAAGATGATTCTTGACAGGAGCAAGAGTAACAGGGTATTGTTTATGGGGGATTTTAACTTTCCAAATATTGACTGGAAATACGATAGAATTAGAATTAGATTTAGAACATTACAGCGCAGTACAGGCCCTTCGGCCCTCGATGTTGCGCCGACCATCTGACCGACACTATTCCATTTTCATCCATATGTCTATCCAATGACCACTTAAATGCCCTTAAAGTTGGCGAGTCTACTACTGTTGCAGGCAGGGCGTTCCACGCCCCTACTACTCTCTGCGTAAAGAAACTACCTCTGACATCTGTCCTATATCTTTCACCCCTCAACTTAAAGCTATGTCCCCTCGTGTTTGCCATCATCATCCGAGGAAAAAGACTCTCACTATCCACCCTATCTAACCCTCTGATTATCTTGTATGTCTCTATTAAGTCACCTCTCCACCTCTTTCTCTCCAACGAAAACAACCCCAAGTCCCTCAGCCTTTCCTCGTAAGACCTTCCCTCCATACCAGGCAACATCCTAGTAAATCTCATCTGCACCCTTTCCAAAGCTTCCACATCCTTCCTATAATGCAGTGACCAGAACTGCACGCAATACTCAAGGTGCGGCCTCACCAGAGTTTTGTACAGCTGCATCATGACTTCTTGGCTCCGAAACTCGATCCCCCGACTAATAAAAGCTAACACACCATCTGCCTTCTTAACAGACCTATTAACCTGGGTAGCAACTTTCAGGGGTTTATGTACCTGGACACCAAGATCTCTCTGCTCATCTACACTACCAAGAATCTTCCCATTAGCCCAGTACTCTGCATTGCTGTTACTTCTTCCAAAGTGAATCACCTCACACTTCTCCGCATTAAACTCCATTTGCCATCTCTCAGCCCAGCTCTGCAGCCTATCTATGTCCCTCTGTACCCGACAACACCCTTCGACACTATCCACAACTCCACCGACCTTCGTGTCATCCGCACATTTACTAACCCACCCTTCTACACCCTCATCCAGGTCATTCATAAAAATGATAAACAGCAGTGGCCCCAAAACAGAACCTTGCGGTACACCACTAGTAACTAAACTCCAGGATGAACATTTGCCATCAACCACCACCCTCTGTCTTCTTTCAGCTAGCCAATTTCTGATCCAAAGCTCTAAATCACCTTCAACCCCATACTTCTGTATTTTCTGCAATAGCCTACCGTGGGGAACCTGATCAAACGCCTTACTGAAATCCATATACACCACATCCACGGCTTTACTCTCATTCACCTGTTTGGTCACCTTCTCGAAAAACTCAATAAGGTTTGTGAGGCACGACCTACCCTTCACAGAACCGTGCTGACTATCGCAAATGAACTTATTCTTTTCAAGATGATTATAAATCCTATCTCTTATAACCTTTTCCAACATTTTACCCACAACCGAAGTAAGGCTCACAGGTCTATAATTACCAGGGCTGTCTCTACTCCCCTTCTTGAACAAGGGGACAACATTTGCTATCCTCCAGTCTTCCGGCACTACTCCTGTCGAGAATGACGACATAAAGATCAACAACAACGGCTCTGCAATCTCCTCCCTGGCTTCCCAGAGAATCCTAGGATAAATCCCATCTGGCCCAGGGGACTTATCTATTTTCACTCTTTCCAAAATTGCCAACACCTCCTCCTTGTGAATCTCAATCCCATCTAGCCTAGTTGGCTGCATCTCAGTAATCTCCTCGGCAACATTTTCTTTCTCTACTGTAAATACTGACGAAAAATATTAATTTAATGCTTCCCCTATCTCCTCTGATTCCGCACACAACTTCCCACTACTATCCATGATTGGCCCTGTTCTAACTCTTATCATTCTTTTATTCCTGATATACCTATAGAAAGCCTTAGGGTTTTCTTTGATCCGATCCGCCAATGACTTCTCGTGTCCTCTCCTTGCTCTTCTTATCCCTCCCTTTAGATCCTTCCTGGCTAGCTTGTAATTCTCAAGCGCCCTAACTGAGCCTTCACGTCTCATCCGAACATAAGCCGCCCTCTTCCTCTTGACAAGCGCTTCAACCTCTTGTGTAAACCACGGCTCCCTCGCTCGACAACTTCCTCCCTGCCTGACAGGTACATACTTATCAAGGACACGCATTAGCTGCTCCTTGAATAAGCTCCACATTTCGTTTGTTCCCATCCCCTGCAGTTTCCTTCCCCATCCTACACATCCTAAATCTTGCCTAATCGCGTCATAATTTCCTTTCCCCCAGCTATAATTCTTGCCCTGCGGTATATACCTGTCCCTGCCCATCGCGAAGGTAAACCTAACCGAATTGTGATCACTATCGCCAAAGTGCTCACCTACATCTAAATCGAACACCTGGCCGGGTTCATTACCCAGTACCAAATCCAATGTGGCATCGCCCCTGGTTGGCCAGTCCACATACTGTGTCAGAAAACCCTCCTGCACACACTGGACAAAAACAGACCCATCTAAAGTACTCGAACTATAGTATTTCCAGTCAATATTTGGAAAGTTGAAGTCCCCCATAACCACTACCCTGTTACTCTCGCTCCTGTCGAGAATCATCTTCGCTATCCTTTCCTCTACATCTCTGGAACTATTCGGAGGTCTATAGAAAACTCCCACAGGGTGACCTCTCCTCTCCTGTTTCTAACCTCGGCCCATACTACCTCAGTAGACGAGTCCTCAAACGTCCTTTCTGCCGCTGTAATACTTTCCTTGATTAACAATGCCAACCCCCTCCCCCCCCCCCCTCTTTTACCCTCTTCTCTGTTCTTACTGAAACATCTAAATCTTGGAACCTGCAACATCCATTCCTGCCCCTGCTCTACCCATGTCTCTGAAATGGCCACAACATCAGGATCCCAGGTACCAACCTATGCTGCAAGCTCACTCACCTTATTCCGGATGCTCCTGGCGTTGAAGTAGACACACTTTAAACCAAGTTCTTGCTTGCCAGTGCCCTCTTGCGTCCCTGTAACCTTATCCCCTACCTCACTACTCTCAACAACCTGTACACTGGAACTACAATTTAGGTTCCCATTCCCCTGCTGATATAGTTTAAACCCCCCCGAAGAGCACTAACAAATCTCCCCCCCAGGATATTGGTACCCCTCTGGTCCAGGTGAAGACCATCCTGTTTGTAGAGGTCCCACCTACCCCAGAAAGATCCCAATTATCCAGGAAACCAAAACCCTCCCTCCTACACCATCCCTGCAGCCACGTGTTCAACTCCTCTCTCTCCTTATTCCTCTTTTCGCTACCACGTGGCACGGGCAACAACCCAGAGATAACAACTCTGGTTGTTCTCGCTCTAAGCTTCCACCCTAGCTCCCTGAATTTCTGCCTTAAATCCCCATCTCTCTTCCTACCTATGTCGTTGGTGCCTATGTGTACCACGACTTGGGGCTGCACCCCCTCCCCCTTAAGGATCCCAAAAACACGATCAGAGACATCACGTACCCTGCCACATGGGAGGCAACACACCAACCGTGAGTCTCTCTCGTTCCCACAGAACCTCCTATCTGTTCCCCTAACTATGGAGTCCCCAATGACTGTCCCAATCTCTGCTCCTCTTCCCCTTTCCCTTCTGAGCAACAGGGACAGACTCTGTGCCAGAGGCCTGCACCCCATTGCTTACCCCTGATAAGTCGTCCCCCTCAACAGTATCCAAAACGGTTTACCTGTTGTTGAGGGAAACGGCCACAGGGGATCCCTGCACTGCCTGCTGGTTCCCTTTCCTTCCCCTGACGGTAACCCATCCACCTACTTCTTTTACCTGAGGTGTGACGTGAGGTGAGTAGTTCGAGTACTTTAGATGGGTCTGTTTTTGTCCAGTGTGTGCAGGAGGGTTTTCTGACACAGTAAGTAGACAGGCCAACCATGGGCGATGCCACATTGGATTTGGTACTGGGTATTGAACCCGGCCAGGTGTTAGATTTAGAAGTTGGTGAGCACTTTGGTGATAGTGACCACAATTCTGTTAGGTTTACCTTAGCGATGGGCAGGGACAGGCATATACAGCACTGCAAGAATTATAGCTGGGGGGAAAGGAAATTATGATGCGATTAGGCAAGATTGAGGATGCCTCGGATGGGGAAGGAAACTGCAGGGGATGGGCTCAATCGAAATGTGGAGCTTATTCAAGGAGCAGCTACTGCGTGTCCTTGATAAGTATGTACCTGTCAGGCAGGGAGGAAGTTGTCGAGCGAGGGAGCCGTGGTTTACTAAAGAAGTTGAAGAGCTTGTCAAGAGGAAGAAGAAGGCTTATGTTTGGATGAGACGTGAAGGCTCAGTTAGGGCGCTTGAGAATTACAAGCTAGCCAGGAAGGATCTAAACGGAGAGATAAGAAGAGCAAAGAGAGGACACGAGAAGTCATTGGCGGATAGGATCAAAGAAAACACTAAGGCTTTCTATCGGTATATCAGGAATAAAAGAATGACTAGAGATAGGTTAGGGCCAATCAAGGATAGTAGTGGGAAGTTGTGTGTGGAATCGGAGGAGATAGGGGAAGTTTTAAATGAATATTTTTCGTCAGTATTTACAGTGGAGAAAGAAAATGTTGTCGAGGAGAATACTGAGATACAGACTACTAGGCTAGATGGGATTGAGGTTCACAAGGAGGAGGTGTTAGCAATTTTGGAAAGTGTGAAAATAGATAGATCCCCTGGGCCAGATGGGATTTATCTGAGGATTCTCTGGGAAGCCAGGAAGGAGATTGCAGAGCCTTTCTCCTTGATTTTTATGTCGTCATTGTCGATAGGAATAGTGCTGGAAGACTGGAGGATAGCAAATGTTGTCCCCTTGTTCAAGAAGGGGAGTAGAGACAGCCCTGGTAATTATAGACCTGTGAGCCTTACTTCGGTTGTGGGTAAAATGTTGGAAAAGGTTATAAGAGTTGGATTTATAATCATCTTGAAAAGAATAAGTTCTTTAGAGATAGTCAGCACGGTTTTGTGAAGGGTAGGTCGTGCCTCACAAACCTTATTGAGTTTTTTGACAAGGTGACCAAACAGGAGGATGAGGGTAAAGCCGTGGATGTGGTCTGTATGGATTTCAGTAAGGCGTTTGATAAAGTTCCCCACGGTAGGCTATTGCAGAAAATACAGAAGTATGGGATTGAAGGTGAATCATTGATTTGGATCAGAAATTGGCTAGCTGAAAGAAGACAGAGGGTGGTGATTGATGGTAAATGTTCATCCTGGAGTATAGTTTCTAATGGTGTCCCGCAAGGATCTGTTTTGGGGCCACTGCTGTTTGTCATTTTTATAAATGACCTGGATGAGTTTGTCGAAGGGTGGGTTAGTAAATGTGCGGATGACACGAAGGTCGGTGGAGTTGTGGATAGTGCCGAAGGATGTTGTACGTTACAGAGGTACATAGATAGGCTGCAGAGCTGGGCTGAGAGATGGCAAATGGAGTTTAATGCGGAAAAGTGTGAGGTGATTCACTTCGGAAGGAGTAACAGGATTGCAGAATACTGGACTAATGGGAAGATTCTTGGTAGTGTAGATGAGCAGAGAGATCTTGGTGTCCAGGTACATAAATCCCTGAAAGTTGCCACCCAGGTTAATAGGGCTGTTAAGAAGGCATATGGTGTGTTAGCTTTTATTAGTAGGGGTTCGAGTTTAGGAGCCACGAGGTCATGCTGCAGCTGTACAGAACTCTGGTGCGGCCGCACCTGGAGTATTGCGTGCAGTTCTGGTCACCGCATTATAGGAAGGATGTGGAAGCTTTGGAAAAGGTGCAGATGAGATTTACTAGGATGTTGCCTGGTATGGAGGGAAGGTCTTACGAGGAAAGGCTGAGGGACTTGAGGTTGTTTTCGTTAGAGAGAAGGAGGAGAAGAGGTGACTTAATAGAGACATCTAAGATAATCAGAGGGCTGGACAGAGTGGACAGTGAGAGCTTTTTTCCTCGGATGATTATGGCAAACACGAGGGGACATAGCTTTAAGTTGAGGGGTGATAGATATAGGACAGATGTCAGAGTTAGTTTATTTACACAGAGAGTAGTAGGGGCGTGGAACGCGCTGCCTGCAACAGTGGTAGACTCGCCAACTTTAAGGGCATTTAAGTGGTCATTGGATAGACATCTGGATGAAAATGGAATAGTGTAGGTCAGATGGTTTCACAGGTCGGCGCAACATCGAGGGCTGAAGGGCCTGTACTGCGCTGTAATGTTCTATGTTCTATGTTCTATATCGGTGCCGAACGGTCTACCTCGCATTCTGAGACAGTGTCCCCTGGTTTTCGAACCCCAGGACAGGGCAAACATCCTTTCTGCATCTACCCTGTCGAGCCCTATAAATATTTTGTATGCTTCAATGACATCACCTCACATTCTTCTAAATTCTAGAGAATACAGGATGCAGTCTGCTCAAACTCTCCTCATAGGAGAATCCCGCCATCCCTGTAAACTGTCTGGTGAACTTTCGTTGCACTCCCTCTATGGCAAGTATTTCCTTCCTTGGGTAAACAGACCAAAACTGTACACAATACTCCAGGTGCTGTCTCACCAAGGCTCTCTACAAGTTCAGCAAGACTTCTTTATCCCGTACTCAAATTCTCTTGCAATATAGGCCAACATATCATTTGCCAACCGACTTGTTTGCTGCAACTGCACGTTAACTTACAGTGACTTCCGAACAAGGGTACCCAGGACCCTTTAGACATCAACACTTCCCAAATTCTCACCATTTAAGAAATACTCTGCATTTCTGTTTTTGCTACCAAAGTGGATAACTTCACATTTTTCTCCGTTATATTCCATCTGCCATGCAGTGGCCCATTCACATAGTCTGTCTAAATCTCCTTGAAGTCTTTTTACATCTTCCTCACAACTCCCACTTATTTTTGTGTTATCACCAAAATTGGAAATATTGCATTTGGTCCAGAGATCCAAATTATTGATTGAGATTGTGAATAGCTGGGGCTTAAGGGGCAAAGTAGTTCAAAAGGGAATGTCTGTGAAAGGACGGAGGGTCGGCTAGATGAAGAAAAGTGATGTCATGGAGCATAGGTCAAAGGGAGTGCTAATAGTTGTAGTAAAAGCCAGCACATTTGCCCAGAGAAAGTGTTAATGGCAGAAAAAGTAACATCTCAGCTCGAAACCAAAGACTGGAAAAACAAGTTTAAGGTATTGAACTCTATGAAGAGCGCCTCGTCAGTAGATGATTTGCTAATCCTTGAGCTTCCAAACTGGAACACTGCAGCAGGCCGGGGAGAGAAACGTGGGCATCAAAGCAGGATGGTGAATTAAAAGGGCCAGCAGCTGGAAGCTTGGGGTCATGCTTGCAGACTGAGTAGAGGTATTCCTCAAAATGGTCACCCAATCTGCTTTCCATCTCATGACTGTAGAGGTGACTGCATTGTGAGCAGCGAATACAGTGTACTGAATAGAAAGAAGTGCCAATAAATCGCTGCTTACCTGAAAGGAGCGTTTGAGCTGAAGGCAGAAAGTGATGGAAATACTTAGCAGGTCTGCATCTGTGGAGAGTGAAACAGATTAAATGTTTCAGGTCTGTGACTTTTCATCAGTCCACACTGTGTTTTTATATAGGAGTGTTTGGAGCCTTGGCTGGTGAGTAGACAGGAGGTAAAAGGGCAAGTATTAAACCTCCTACGATTACATGGGACGGTGCCATGGAAAGGGGACAAAATGTCTGGGTGATGGAGCAATGGGCCAGGGCATCGTGGAGGGAAACAGTCTCTGCAGAATCATGACAGAGGATTGAATGGGAAGTGTGTTTAGTGGTGGTATCACCCTACCGGTAGAAGAAATAGTGGAGTTTAAACCTTTGGATGTGGAGGCTGCTGGGGTGGAAAGTGAGAACAGGAGAAACCCTATCATGGTTCTAGGAGGGAGAGGAAGGACTGAGGGACGAAGTGTGGAAATGAGTCGGTCATGGCCCTGTCAAGCACCATGCAGGGAAATCCTTGGTTGCGAAAAATTGAAAGACATGCAAGAAGCACTGCTGTGGAAGTTTGCATCGTCAAAGCAGATGCGTCAGAGAGAGAGAAAAATGGGAAGAATGAAATGGGTGTTCTTCCAGCAGGTATGGTGTGAGTCAGTTTCGTCAAGATAGCTGTGGGAGCCGGTGGTCTTATAATGAATATTAGTGGACAGCCTATCCCCAGAGTTTTACCACAGTGCTGCCCTCACCCCTTCCCCTCCTGGAACAGCGACAGGGTTCCCATATTCTCACTGACTATCTTCACGGTCAAACCCTTTTTGCTACAAATATTGTTTCTAAAACTTGACGTAAGTTTGCAGAATCCCTCCACTTTGACACCGTGTCTACACTGTGCCCTATTTTCTAAGTTTTCCCACCTTACCAGACAGAAAATAAGGGTTCTAATAAAGAGAAGTAATAATTCACAATAATAAGTTCGTTGATTGTTTAAAATAGCAATATTTGAACAATTATTGTTCTGGTAATTAACGTAATAAAGATATAATTGCTTTGCAATTAATTAAAAAATTGGACATATTAAGGTAACCACAGGGGAAGAAGTTACTGCGATTCCAATTTGAAATGGTACATAATTCCCTGCTGCATATAGCTACAGTGAATTGTTATGTTGAACTTGATAGAGTACATGTGGGAAAATGTATGTGTTAAATTGGTCTTGATGACCGATACACAGGGGAATGATCTTAAAGATAATGGTTTAATTGGACAAGATGAGCAATACAGCGGGAATTACATATAAAGTTTAACATTAATTTGGACTTTATACCTACAAATGGACACACAGCTTAGAAAGTTGCAATGAGTCATTACATTGGGCTTGATAACCAATATACAGTGGAATTATATATCCAGTTATTGCTACATTGAACTTGATAACTCTTGCACAGCAGAATGAGGTCACAATTAATTGTTAAATTGGACGTGATGACCAATGCACATCTGAATATAGTTAATGTAATTATTAAGTTGTAGCTAACAGCAAATGGACTGTGCAGAAAGTTACAATTAATTATTCATTGTGCATGATAACTAATGCACAGGGAATGAAGTCGCAGTTTACTCTTGTATTGGATTTGGGATAAGACATGTATAAACAAGGTTACAGTTAATTGTTAATTTGAGGTTGATAGACAATGCACAGGAGAATACCGGCGCAGTTAATTGCTTAATTGGATATGATAACCAATAGCCAAAGGGATAGTTAATTCCAAAATTGATATTGCTAACAATTCACAGGAGAATATGGTAACAATTAATTGTTTATTTCGACATGATAACCACGGATACGGGAATAAAGGTGCTGTTAGAACAAAGAACAAAGAACAGTACAGCACAGGAACAGGTCATTTGGCCCTCCAAGCCTGCGCCGATCTTGATGCCTGCCAAAATAAAACCTTCTGCATTTCGGGGACCGTAGCCCTCTATTCCCATCCTATTCATGTATTTGTCAAGATGCCTCTTAAACATCGCTATCGTACCTGCTTCCACCACCTCGCCCGGCAGCAAGTTCCAGGCACTCACTACACTCTGTGTAAAGAACTTGCCTCGCACATCCACTCTAAACTTTGCCCTTCGCACCTTAAACCTATGTCTCCTAGTAACTGACTCTTCCACCCTGGGAAAAAGCTTCTGACTATCCACTCTGTCCATGCCGCTCATAACTTTGTATATCTCTATCATGTCGCCCCTCCACCTCCGTCGTTCAAGTGAAAACAATCCGAGTTGATCCAACCTCTCCTCATAGCTAATGCCCTCCAGACCAGGCAACATCCTGGGCAACCTCTTCTTTACCCTTTCCAAAGCATCCACGTCCTTCTGGTAGTGTGGCGACCAGAATTGCATGCAATATTCTAAGTGTGACCCAGCTAAAGTTCTGTGCAGCTGCAGCATGACTTGCTAATTTTTATGCCCTGACCAATGAAGGCAAGCATGCCGTATGCAATTATACAGTGATGGATCAGTTAACAGCCAGACAGCGGTATCCTCGTCCCTGTAAAGAGGGGGATAGAACGTAAGAACACAGGAAGTAGAAGCATGAGTCGATCATATGGCCCGTGCGTTGCTGTAGTGCATCTTGTAGATGGTAAATACTGCTGTCATTGTGCCGGTGGTGGAGGGACTGACTGTTTGTGGATGGTATGACAATCAAGTGGGCAGTTTTGTCCTGGATTGTGTCGAGCTTCTTGAGTGTTGTTGGCGCTGCACCCATCCAGGCAAATGGAGAGTCTTCCATCACACTCCTGATTTGTGCCTTGTAGATAGTGGTCAGGCCTTGGGGAGTCAGGAGGTGAGTTATTCGCCGCAGGATTCCTAGCCTGTGACCTGCTCTTGTAGCCACAGTATTTATACGGCTACTGCAATTCAGTTTCTGATAAATGGCAACCCCAGGATGTTGATAGTGCGAGGTTCTGTAATCGTAATCGCATTGAATGCCAAGGGGAGATGTTTAGACTCTCTCCTTTTTTGAGATAGGCATTTCTGTCACTTGTGTGGCGTGAATGTTATTTGCCGCTTATCAGCCCGAGCCTAGATAATGTCCAAGTTTGCGAACATTTCCACATGGACTGCATCAGCATTTGAGGAGATGTGAATGTTGCTGAACATCCCACTCTGACCTTATGATTGAAGGAAGGTCAATGCTGAAGCAGCTGAAGATGGTTGGGTAAAGGACACTACTCTGAGGAACTCCTGCAGTGATGTCCTGATGCTGAGATGATTGACCTCCAACAACCACAACAATTTTCTTTTATGCTAGGAATGCCTCCAGTCAGCGGACAGTTTTTCCCTGATACCCATTGAAGTTGGTTTTTCCAGGGCTACCTGATGCCATTCTTGGTCAAATACTGCCTTGATGTCAAGGGCAGTCACTCTGATCACCTCTTTGTTCAGCTCTTTTGTCCATGTTTGAACCAAGGCTGCAATGAGGTCAGGAGCTGAGTGGCTCTGGCTGAACCCAAACTGAGTGTCACTGAGCAGGTTATTGTTAAACAAGTGCCGCTTGATAGCACTGTCGATGACATCTTCCATCACTTTACTGATGATTGGGAGTAGACTGATAGGACGGTAATTGGCAGGGTTGGATTTGTCCTGATTTTTGTGTTCAAAAGGCCTTCCTTTTTATATACCTATGCAAGATCTTTCAATCTGTTTTTTTTTTGGTATGGTTTATTCTCATGTTCTATTGTTTTAACTTTTTTATCAACTTTCTGGTGGCCCTTTACTGGTTTCTGAAATACTCTCAATCCTCAAACTTGTTACTCTTTTTTGCAACATTGAATGTCTCTTCTTTCTATCTAAGACTATCCTTGACTTCCTGATGGGTCTTTCACGCTGGGTTTTTTGTTTTTCAATGGAATATATTTATGTGGAACATTTTGAATTGTTTCTTTAAAGGTTTTCCACTGTTTATTTACCACACTACCTTTCAGTCTATTTACCCAATTTACCTTATCCACTTCTACACTCATACTTCTCGTTGTTTCCGTTCACGAATAAGTTAGTGTTTGGAGTATGTCACTTACAAGGTTAAAATGGAATTCAGTGGTATTACGATCACTATTTCCCAGTGGATCTTTTACTGTGATATTATTAATTAACCCTTCTTTATTACACAATACCAGGTCTAAAATAGCTTTATCCCTAATAGCTTCCACAATGTGTTGCTCCAGGAAACCATTTGGAAAACATTCTACAATCTCATCTTCCAGAACACTCTTGCCAATTTCATCGTCCCAGTCTACAGGAAGATTAAAGTTACCACAATTAGTATACTGCCTTTGAAACAATATCGAATAATTTCTTGTTTAATGTTCTGTCCAATTGTATAATTACTGTTAAGGGGCCTATACACTCCTCCCATCACTGTTTGCTGATTCTTGCTATTCTTAATTTCCACTCATACTGATCCTCTGAGGCCTGATCCTTCCCCACTAATATTCCTATATCATCCTTTAGTATCAGTACTACCCCACCTCCTTTGCCATTCTTTCTTTCATTCCGAAATATTGTGTACCCTGGAATATTTATTTCCCAAACTTGATCACATTGTAATGTCGACTAGACTGAAACAATTTACCCCTATTTGTGCCAATACTTTATCTGTCTTATTGAAGATGTTTCGCGGTTTCAGATAAAAATCCTTCAATTTCATTTGTTTTTTTTCTTCTATTCCCTGGAATGACCTTATTCACTGATGCACAATTTGATTTAGCTCTCTGTCCCTTCCTGTCCCATTCTCTTTGACTTTATCCACAACGCTATACTGTTACAATGCCTTGATTTTTCTCTTTGGTTTTCTAAATCTCCCTTCACTTGCACCATCCTCCCAGCCAGTCAGTTCACAACCTCCAGCCTTATCTTCTGGTGCACTAAGTTTGTCACTCTGCCACTTCCTGCCACACTCTGAGTATAAAGAACATTTTTGCAATTATACTGTTCTGCCTTCTCTCTCTTTTAATGGTCACATATTCCCTCACTTGATCCCCCACCCCTCTATTTACTTTAAAGCCCTCTTTACCACCCCAGTTATATGACTCGCCAAGCACGGATCAGGTGAAAGACCATCCCAATGGCACAGCTCCCACTTTCCCCAGTACTGGTGCCAGTGCCCCATGAATCAAAGCCCATTGTTCCCACACCAGTCCTTGAGCTATGCATTTAATTCTCTAATTTTAGTAACACTACACCATTTGCTCATGGCTCTGGTAATAACCCAGTCATAAATACCTTTGAGGTTCTTCTTTTTAATTTTGCCACTAGCTGCTCATACACCTTATGCAGAATCTCTTCTCTAGTCCTATCTATGTCCTTGGTACCCACGTGGACCACGACAACTGAATCCTCCCCCTTCCACTGCAGGTTCCTCTCCATCCCTGAGAAATGCCTCGAAACGTGGCACCAGGCAGGCAACACAGCCTTCCTGACTCGCTCTTGACTGCAGAGAATGCTGTCTATCCCCGAATATATTATCCCCTAACACCATTGTATTCAAGAACACAAGAACATATGACTTACTTTCAGGGAGAGCAGCGGACAGTAACGGACCTGCAGGAAGAAGACGGAGCAGGAAGCAGTTAAATAAAGGCTGAGGATCAAGGCCTATAGCATTTACCTTCCGGGAGAGCAGCGGACAGGAGGGGACCTGCGGGAGGAACACAGATTGGGGAACAGATAAATAACCGCCAAGGATCATGGGTTACAGCAGTTACCTTCGAGCGGAGCAGCAGATGTGAAAAGTGACATCACAGGAAAGCTGTAAGGTGATTGGTTGGTGAGTACCGGCTGTAAGGAAGAATCACTAAATAGCTGGGTCCATACACTACCGTTAGGGTGCACGTGTAACTAGTTAGGATAACTGGAAGACTAAAAACAAGTAAACAATTATTAATGACAAGGAACAAGTGATTAGCTGGTGTGCATTATCTTCTTTGATTTAAAGTTTATTTTATCTGGTGACCTGTATAGATTAGTAGTAGGATTTATGAGTGCTAGTAGGGTTTACTGAATAGTTCTAAATTGTTTTAGTACTGGCAACATTTCCTTTTTTAGCAGCAGTAAAGATTCCGAGAGACATGATAAACTGTCACTTATAAAGAGGAAAAAACAAAGAACAGCAGTGCACAGGAACAGGCCATTCGGCCCTCCAAGCCTGCGCCGATCTTGATGCCTGCCGAAACTAACACCTTCTGCACGTCCGGAGCCCATATCCCTCTATTCCCTACCTATTCATATTTTTGTCAAGATGTCTCTTAAACGTCGCTATCGTATCTACTTCCACCACCTCCCCTGGCAGCAAGTTCTAGGCACTCACCACCCTCTGTGTAAAAAACTTGCCTCGCACATTCCCTCGAAATTTGCCCCTCGCACCTTAAACCTATGTCCCCTAGTAACTGACTCTTCCACCCTGGGAAAAAGGTTTTGACTATCCACTCTGTCCATGCCGCTCATAACTTTGTAAACCTCTATCATGTCGCCTCTCCAGCTCCATCGTTCCAGTGAAAACAATCCGAGTTTTTCCAACCTCTCCTCATAGCTAATGCCCTCCAGACCAGGCAACATCCTGGTCAACCTCCTCTGTACCCTCTCCAAAGCCTCCACGTCCTTCTGGTAGTGTGGAAACCAGAATTGAACGCAATATTCTAAGTGTGTCCCAACTAAGGTTCTGTATAGCTGCAACATGACTTGCCAATTTTTGTACTCTATGCCCCGATCGATGAAGGCAAGCATGCCGTATGCCTTCTTGACTACCTCATCCACCTGCGTTGCAAATTTCAGTGACCTGTGGACCTGTACGCCCAGATCTCTCTGCCTGTCAATACTCCTAAGGGTTCTTCCATTTACTGTATACCTCCCACCTGCATTAGACCTTCCAAAATGCATTACCTCACATTTCTCCAGATTAAACTCCATCTGCCATTTCTCCGCCCAAGTCTCCAACCGATCTATAACCTGCGGAATCCTCTGACAATCCTCATCATGATCCACAACTCCACCAACCTTTGAGTCGTCTGCAAACTTACTAATCAGACCAGCTACAGTTTCCTCCAAATCATTCATATATACTACAGCAGCAAATGTCCCAGCACTGATCCCTGCGGAACACCACTAGTCACATCCCTCCATTCAGAAAAACACCCAGCCACTGTTACCCTCTGTCTTCTGTAACTGAGTCAGTTCTGTATCCATCATGCCAGCTCACCTCCGATCCCGTGTGACTTCACCTTTTGCACCAGTCTGCCATGCGGGACCTTGTCAAAGGCTTTACTAAAGTCCATATAGACAAAATCCACCGCCCTTCCCTCATCAATCATCTTTGTCACTTCCTCAAAAAATTCAATCAAATTAGTAAGACACGACCTCCCCTTTACAAAACCATGCTGTCTGTCGCTAATAAGTTCGTTTGTTTCCAAATGGGAGTAAATCCTGTCCCGAAGAGTCCTCTCTAATAGTTTCCCTCCCACTGACGTAAGGCTAACCGGCCTATAATTTCCTGGATTATCCTTGCCACCCTTCCTAAGCAAAGGAACAACATTGGCTATTCTCCAGTCCTCTGGGCCCTCACCTGGAGCCAATGAGGATGCAAAGGTTTCTGTCAAAGCCCCAGCGATTTCTTCCCTTGCCTCCCTCAGTATTCTAGGGTAGATCCCATCAGGCCCTGGGGACTTATCTACCTTAATACTTTGCAAGATACCCAACACCTCTTCCGTTCTGATAATGAGATGACTGAGTCTATCGAAACTCCCTTACCTAGACTCATCATCCACCAAGTCCTTCTCTTTGGTGAATACTGATGCAAAGTACTCATTTAGTACCTCCCATTCCCTCTTGCTCTGCGCATAGATTCCCATCTCTGTCCTTGAGTGGGCCAACCCTTTCCCTGGTTACCCTCTTGCTCTTTATATATGTATAAAAATTCTTGGGATTTTCCTTAATCCTGTTTGCCAATGAATTTTCATGACCCCTTTTAGCCCTCCTGACTCCTTGCTTAAGTTCCTTCCTACTGCCTTCCTGCTGTCCACAAGGGCTTCGTCTGTTCCCAGACTTCCATCCCTTACCAATGCTTCCTTTCTCTTTTTAACTCGCGTCAGAATATCCCTCGTTATCCAAGGTTCCCGGAAAGTGCCAAACTTATCCTTCTTGCTCAAATCATTTCGCATTTCTAATATCTGCCAGTTCTGAAGAAGGGTCACTCACCTGAAACGTTAAGTCTGCTTCTCTGTCCACGTAATCTGCCATACCTGCTGAGCATTTCCAGCATTTCTTGTTTTTATGAGGCAGAGTACCAAACGTGCAATTAATTGTTAATTGAATATGACAAATGCACTGCGCAATTAGGTTAGTTAACTGGTGTTGATAGCTGATGTTCAGTGGAATAAAGTTGCAAATAATTGTAGAAATGTGCTTGTCAACTCAAATACAAAGGACAAACGTTTCAGCTTATGGTTATGTTGGGCTTTGTAATCAAAACACAATGAAATGAATTTACAGTTATTCTTAAATTGTACGTGCTAACACATTCAAAGGGAAATAAAGTTACGGCTGTTCTTAAATTGGGCTTGGTGACCGATACATAATGGAATAATGTTGCAGTTAATTGTTTGATTGTGCCTGATAAGAAGCACACAGGGGAATAAAGTTTAATTGAACATGATAGCTAATACATGGGCGAAGAATATTGAATTAAGTTACTAACTTGGATAGATTAAGCAATGCTCAAGGGGAAAACTCAGTTATTTTAATTTGATACGATAAATAATACATTGCATAAATCTGCAGTTAAGAGTTATATTCAAATATAATAAAGAACACATGGGGATAAAATTTACAGTTAATTAATTATTCAATTGCATGTAAAGACTGCATTTGTGAATACAATGAACTAATCATTACATTGGTCCTGATAACATCATGAGGGTACACAGATATAGTTAATTTTTAAATTGGAGATGTTAACCAAAACACAGGGGAATAATGTTACAGTTAATTGTTTAATTGTAAATGATAACCAATAAATAGAACATAGAACAGTACAGCACAGTACAGGCCCTTCGGCCCACGATGTTGTGCCGACCCTTTAAGCTACTTTAAGATGTAACTATCTACATACCCTTCATTCTACTATCACCCATGTACCCATCAAACAGTCGCTTAAATGTCCCTAATGTGTCTGCTTCTACTACCACCGCTGGCAGTGCATTCCACGTACCCACCACTCTCTGTGTAAAGAAACTACCTCTGACATCTCCCCAAAACCTTCCTCCAATCACCTTAATATTATGCCCCCTGGTGATAGCCCTTTCTGCCCTGGGAAATAGTCTATGGCTATCCACTCTATCTATGCCTCTCATCATCTTGTACACCTCTATCAAGTCACCTCTCATCCTTCTTCGCTCCAATGAGAAAAGCCCTAGCTCCCTCAACCTTTCTTCCTAAGACATGCCAACCAGTCCAGGCAGCATCCTGGTAAATCTCGTCTGCACCCTCTCTTAAGCTTCCACATCCTTCCTATAATAAGGCGACCAGAACTGAACACAATATTCCAAGTGTGGTCTAACCAGGGCTTTATAGAGCTGCAGCATAACCTCGCGGCTCTTAAACCCAATCCCCCAGTTAATGAAAGCCAACACACCATACGCCTTCTTAACAACCCTATCAAATTGGGTGGCAGCTTTGAGCGATCTATGGACATGAACCCCAAGATCCCTCTGTTCCTCCACACTACCAAGAATTCTGTCTTTAAGCCTGTATTCTGCATTCAAATTAGACCATCCAAAATGAATCACTTCACACTTTTCCAGGTTGAACTCCATCCGCCACTTCTCAGCCCAGCTATGCATCCTGTCAATGTCCTGTTGCAACCTCCAATAGCCTTCCACAATACCCACAACTCCAGCAACCTTCGTGTCATTGGCAAACTTGCTAACCCAGCCTTCCACTTCCTCATCCAAGTCATTTATAAAAATCACAAAGAGCAGAGGTCCCAGAACAGATCCCTGCGGAACACCACTGGTCACCGGGCTCCAGGCTGAATACTTTCCATCTACTACCACACGATGTTTTTTATGGGCCAGCCAATTCTTTATCCAGACAGCCAACTTACACTGTATCCCATGCCTCCTTACTGTCTGAATGAGCCTACCATGGGGAACCTTATCAAACACCTTGCTAAAATCCATATACACCACATCCACTGCTCTTCCTTCATCAATGTGTTTTGTCACATCTTCAAAGAATTCAATAAGACTTATGAGGCATGACCTGCCCCTCACAAAGCCATGCTGACTGTCTCTAATCAAACTATGCTTTTCCAAATAATCATAAATCCTGTCTCTCAGAATCCTCTCCAATAATTTGCCCACTACCGACGTAAAACAGATCTATAATTCCCAGGGTTATCCCTATTCCCTTTCTTGAACACGAGAATAACATTTGCTACCCTCCAATCATCTGGTACCACTCCAGTGGACAGTGAGGATGCAAAGATCATCGCCAAAGGCGCAGCAATCTCTTCCCTCTCTTCCCCTAATATACTTGGGTATACACTGTCTGGTCCCAGGGACCTATCTGTCCTGATGCATTTCAAAATTTCCAGCCCATCCCCCCACATCATCCCTGTTCGAGCATATCAGCCTGTTTCACGCTGTCCTCACAAACGACCAGGTCCCTCTCACAAGTGAATACTGAAGCAAAGTATTCATTTCGGACCTCCCTTACCTCCTCCGACTCCAGGCACAAGTTTCCTCCACGATTCCTGATCGGCCCTACCCTCACTCTGGCCATCCTCTTGTTCCTCACATAAGTGTAGAACGCCTTGGGATTTTCCTTAAACCTACCCGCCAAGACTTTTTCATGTCCGCTTCTCGCTCTCCTAAGTCCATTCTCCAGTTCCTTCCTGGCTACCTTGTAACCCTCTAGAGCCCTGTCTGATCCTTGCTTCCTCAACCTTAAGTAAGCTCCTTTCTTCCTCTTGACTAGCTTCTCCACATCTCTTGTCATCCAAGGTTCATTCACCCTATGATCGCTTCCTTGCCTCATCGGGACAAACCTATCCAGCAGCCGCAGCAAGTGCTCCCGAAACAACCTCCACATTTCTGTCGTGCATTTCCCTGAGAACATCTGTTTCCAATTTATGCTCCCCAGTTCCTGCATAATAGTATTGTAATTCCCCCTCCCCCAATTAAATATTTTCCCAGCCCGTCTGCTCCTGTCCCTCTCCATGACGATAGTAAAGGTCAGGGAGTTGTGATCACTATCACCGAAGTGCTCTCTCACCGAGAGATCTGCCACCTGGCCTGGTTCGTTGCCAAGCACCAAATCCAACATAGCGTCCCCTCTAGTCGGCCTATCTACATACTGAGTCAGGAAAACTTCCTGGATATACCTGACAAAATCTGCTCTATCCAAACTATTTGCACTAAGGAGGTTCCAATCAATATTAGGGAAGTTGAAATCACCCATGACAACAACCCTGTTACTTCTGCACCTTTCAAAAATCTGCCTGCCAATCTGTTCCTCCATGTCTCTGTTGCTATTGGGGGGTCTATAGAAAACTACCAATAAAGTGACTGCTCCTTTTCTGTTTCTGACTTCCACCCATAATGACTCAGTAGACAAACCCTCCTCGACGACCTCCCTTTCTGCAGCTGTGATACTATCCCTGATTAGCAATGCCACTCCCCCACCTCTTTTACCTCCCTCCCTATTCCTTTTGAAACATCTAAACACTGGAACATCCAACATCCATCCCTGCCCCTGTGATATCCAAGTCTCCGTAATGGCCACAACATCGTAGCTCCAGGTACTGATCCATGCTCTAAGTTCATCACCCTTATTCCTGACACTTCTTGCGTTAAAATAAACACACTTCAACCCATCATACTGGCTGCAACTTTGCCCTGTCAACTGTCTAACCTTCCTCACCGACTCTCTGCACTCTGTATCTGCCTGTTTAACAGCTACCCCATCCACTGATCCGTAGCTCCCGTTCCCATCCCCCTGCCAAACTCGTTTAAACCCTCCCGAAGAACTCTAGCAAACCTCCCGCCCAGGATATCGGTGCCCCTCCAGTTCAGATGCAACCCGTCCTTCTGCTACAGGTCCCACCTTCCCCAGAATGTATCCCAATGATCCACAGATCTGAAGCCCTCCCTACTGCACCAACTCTGTAGCCGCGTGTTCAGCTGCACTCGCTCTGTTTCTAGCCTCACTAGCACGTGGCGCCGCTATCAATCCTGAGATTACCATTCTGCTCGTCCTGCCTTTTAGCTTCCAACCTAACTCCCTTTATTCGCTTTTCAGGTCCTCATCCCTTTTCCCAGCTATGTCATTGGTACCGATGTGTACCACGACTTCTGGCTGCTCCCCCTCCCCCTCAAGAAGCCTGCAGACTCGATTCGTGACATCCCTGACCCTGGCACCCGTGAGGCAACATACCATCCGGGAGTCTCGTTCGCGACCACAGAATCTCCTGTCTGTTCCTCGAACCATTGAATCTCCTATCTCTATCACTTTCCTATTCTCCCCCTTCCTTTCTGAGCCGCAGAGCCAGGCTCAGTGCCAGAGACCTGGCCACTTTGGCTTTACCCTGGTAGGTCGCCCCCCCAACCGTATCCAGAATGGTATACTTATTATTGAGGGGCACGGCCACAGGGATCCCTGCACTGTGTGCCTATTCCCTTTCCCTCCCCTGACGGTCACCTTTATCCTCTGACTTAGGTGTCAATACTTCCGTATAACTGCTCTCTATCACCCCCTCAGCCTCCCGCATGATCCAAAGTTCATCCAGCTCCAGCTCCAGTTCCCTAATGCGGTCTGTGAAGAGCTGGAGTTGGTTGCACTTCTTACAGGTGAAGTCGCACAAGTGGTAACACTTACCTCCCACATCCTGCAAGAGGAGCATGCAACTGCCCTAGCTTCCATCCACTCTGCTCTAAATTGACAACAGAGAATAAAATCAAATAAAGGAAAACCTTACCTTACCAAACCCTCCACAGAAGAGTCCTTTTTTTGGTTAGAGGAGGAGGATGGGTGGGAGACACTACACGTGTAGTGTAGTCCGCTGATCAAAAGGAAGCTGCCGAATCGCGAGGTAAGTACTTTCTAGCGAAACCTACCTTCCCGGCTGCCCCCTGGCTCGCACTATCACCGCTACCGCTGATCAAAAGGAAGAATACATAGTGGAGTAAAGTTACAGTTAATTGATAAATTGGACATAATCACTAATACACTTGGAAAGAAATTTACAGTTGACTGTTAAATTATAATTGATAGCTAATGCACATGGTATAACTTTTCAATTTATTATTCATTGGCCCTGAGAAAGAATACACAAGTTTAAAGGTGCAATTACCTGTTGGATTGTGCCGGATCAGCAATGCACAGGGGAATAAGATTATAGTTTAATGTTCAATTGGGCATGATAAATAATACACGGGTTAAGAGTTTTGCAGTAAATTATAAAGCTTGACATACTAAGCAATACACAGGGGGAAGTTGGCTATTTAAACCTGATATTATAATACACGACATATAATTACAGTTAATGGATATATTGAGATGTGATAAACATTACGTAAGGAATACATTTATTATTAATTAATTGTTCATTTGCACATAACGAATATATTTGTGAATAAAATGTGTTATTTGTCAAATTGGTCTTGGGAACAAATGCATGGGTGCAAAGATCCAGTTTGATGTTAAATCGGGTGGATTAACCAATACACATGGGAATGACATTGCAATGAATTGCTTAATTAGACGTGACAACTAACACACACGGCATAAATTTACAGTTAATTGTTAAAACGCAAATGATAACTACTGCACAAGGCATAAGGTAACAATTAATTATTCATTGCTCCTGATTAAAGTCACAGCTAATTGTTGTATTGGTTTTGATGACAATTCACACAAAATACGTTTACATTTAGTTATTAAATTGAGCTTGATAACTAATAATGTGCATTACCGTTCTTCAAAATGCATCAAACAGTTCTTTCCTTTCGGTGTTGTGTTATTTCTTGGCTTCATGGATTACTTTATCAAGCCACCCATCCCTTCCCCATTATCACGGAGCATGTCCCCCTTTCACTTCCTATCTGTCACTACTGCATCCGTGGCCAGTCTAATGTTTGGGTCAAGCTTTGTTCTATACCATCTAACCTGTGGGAGTCTCCTGGTGCTCCCGGATGAGGAATTCTGATATTCCCAGGGAAGCTCACTGACTGTTCTTTATCCAATACTACCTCAATGTCTGCTTTGACTCTGATATTATCACAAATACATTCCAACTGTACTCCAAATCCTTCGTCCACATCCACCACATCATGACCTTCCTGTCCCTTGTTAATATGGGATTGACCTTTTCCTTCACCCTCTCGTCTTATTAATGCTGTTTCACAGCTTGGAGTACTTCCTGAGCCCCCATCTGTATGCTGACATGTATATGTGCCGTTATTATGCGGCATAAATTTAGAACAACACTAAGTCCCGTTTTTCTTTGATTCTTAATGCACAGCACTTATCTTCCAGTTCCCAACAGTTCCCTGTTGACCCATCTGATTCAACCTTGCAACATCTCCAGAACTGGAAAAATTGTATCCTAGTTGTTCTCCTCGTCTCCTGTTCTTGTTCAACTTTGTAGTGTTATCACGTATTATGGCAGTCTGCCCATTCCAAGGTATCGCGACAGATTTGCATCTGAGGGCCTTTCATTGTAGGGGTATAATGGTCCCAGTTTCAATTCCCAGAAATACCATTATCAGTCAGGAGTATTAGCATAACGTACGAAATCGTAGTCAATTCTTCACCTGCAGACATAAAATAATATTAACATCAATTCAACACCTGTCCCATTCTATTGAAAGGCGTTATACACTGATCACTATGATAACACATGTATTGTATTTTCTACCCTTGTCTCTGGATGGCCAATTTAATGTTGGTTTCTCCCAAATTTTCAACAATGTCATACAAACATTCAGTCAGTCTTCCAGGCAGCACCTCTTGCTATTTTGTTTTCAGCATCACTTGATTACCAATGGAGTAGGGCCGAGAAGATCCGAGGTGAATATATGGCATCTGAATCAAAGATGTTCAGGAGTGCATCCAGGAGTAACATTTTAGAACATTACAGCGCAGTACAGGCCCTTCGGCCCTCGATGTTGCGCCGACCTGTGAAACCATATGACCTACACTATTCCATTTTCATCCATGTGTCTATCCAATGTCCACTTAAATGCCCTTAAAGTTGGCGAATCTACTACTGCTGCAGGCAGGGCGTTCCACGCCCTTACTACTCTCTGAGTAAAGAAACTACCTCTCACATCTGTCCTATATCAATCACCCCTCAACTTGAAGCTATGTCCCCTCGTGTTTGCCATCACCATCCGAGGAAAAAGACGCTCACTATCCACCCTATCTAACCCTCTGATTATCTTATATGTCTCTATTAAGTCACCTCTCCTCCTCCTTCTCTCCAACGAAAACAACCTCAAGTTCCTCAGCCTTTCCTCGTAAGACCTTCCCTCCATACCAGGCAACATCCTAGTAAATCTCCTCTGCACCCTTTCCATAGCTTCCACATCCTTCCTATAATGCGGTGACCAGAACTGCACGCAATACTCCAGGTGCGGTCTCACCAGAGTTTTGTACAGCTGCAGCATGACCTCGTGGCTCCGAAACTCGACCCCCCTACTAATAAAAGCTAACACACCATATGCCTTCTTAACAGCCCTATTAACCTGGTTAGCAACCTTCAGGTATTTATGCACCTGGACACCAAGATCTCTCTGTTCATCTACACTACCAAGAATCTTCCCATCAGCCCAGTACTCTGCATTCCTGTTACTCCTTCCAAAGTGAATCACCTCACACTTTTCCGCATTAAACTCCATTTGCCATCTCTCAGCCCAGCTCTGCAGCCCATCTATGTCTCTCTGTACCCTACAACATCCTTCGGCACTATCCACAACTCCACCGACCTTAGTGTCATCTGCAAATTTACTAACCCACCCTTCTACACCCTCTTCCAGGTCATTTATAAAAATGACAAACAGCAGTGGCCCCAAAACAGATCCTTGCGGTACACCACCAGTAACATAAACCACCTGGTCACGATTCAACACATATCTTAATGTAACATCAATACATAACACAATGACAGTCAGGAAAATGTCGTTGCAAATTGTTAATGGATAGCTTTCTCTTGGAGATGGTTGTGTCTTTGCCTACACTGAACAGTGAGAAGATGTATTTTATAGCCTGGCCACTATCATACCGAAGGACAGCAAAGGCCCCCAGAAACCCCGTTCTTTTGATCAGATATCCCAGACGCACAGGAATGGCTTGTGTCTAATATCACATTTGGCCTGACGTTGGGATACCTCTAAAAGTGCAAATATGACGTGTTACTCATGAGGTAACCAATATGTGGAAGGCATGATGATAATGGACTGAAGACTGGGTCTGCGACATGGTCAGTCGGTCTGAGAGCACCATTGCATGAAATGGTTAATGTGACGCTGGAGAGTGTGAACATCTTCTGTATCACTACTAATTCAAAGTTTTCAATCAATGTTCTGACACATACCCTTTAGAGAAGCCGGCATTCTGCCTCCAGCTGAATAAAATTATCGGGGCCCTGTTAATCACACTGGGACATACCAGAGGGAAGGGCATTCAAGTAGACAAAGGGGCAAAAAGGAACCTCAACTGAACAAAATTAATTAAAATTTTCCACCGTATGGGTACCAGTGAACCAAGATTGGGGGAACATTTCTTTTAGTAAGTTGCTGATTCTTTGATGTATGGAAACACAGCATGAGATGATTCCGGAACAGGTGTTGATTTCCTATCTACAGCCCTGTCAGCTCTGCTTGCATCGTGTCCTTGCAGTCACTTGCTGCTGAAAACTGTGAACCATCTGGCATTGACTCTGGATGACAGGATCCCCGAAGCGGATATCACAAGGTGGCAATGCCAAGATACAGAGATGCCCACGTTTAGCGATGCTGCCCTTGAGATTCCAGTGCAGGCTGCAAGGGAAAAGCGGGAGATCCACTTTCCCATTAATGGTGGGAGAGGTCCTACTGCCTGACCAAGCAAACCTGGATGGAGAGCACGGAGGAGGTCAGTAGCTGTGGGGTCTCTCCCGGCAGGGTGTACAGTGCTGCAAGAAGGTCAATGACATCCTGCATTCTGCCAAGGTGAGTGCTACAAAACTCTTTTTTTTAGTGAGTGCAAGTGTCTATGCAGGAGGAACTACGACATGGGGAGAGTCGCACGATAATGGTAATGACAGAAGACACCAGCTTTACCTCATCCTGACAGATGCATGGCCACTGGCCATCCAGTTTCACAGCCTGGCTCCATTAACTCACTGAAGGCGACTGGCAGCATGAGCTATATATGATAGTCCACTCAGGGATGAGGGTCTGCTCCTAGTAGAATTGTCACGTTGATCTCTCTGCAAACTATGCCTACCTGTGTCTTTTCTCTTGCAGGACATGAGGGCTCAGAACACAAGGAGACAGCCTGAACTGGTGGAGGAACCCCAGATCTTTGGCCTCTCAGAGCAGTCGAGGAACAGGCATTAGAATTGGCAGGGACACAGAGCGGCCGTACCATATCCGATGGAGAGACTGCAATATCCATGCAAAAGTGAGGATTGACTTCCATCGACATACATATCACTGACGAAGACCACATCTCGTAGGTCGCAATGCCGAGATCTGCACAGTCTAACCCACACGCAGCTTCCACAGTGCAGACTGTGACACTGACCACTCCCTGGTGTGCAACAAGGTGAGACTCAAACCAAAGAAGCTGCATCACTTCAAGCAGAAGGGCCACCCACGCATCAACACGAGCAGAATTTCTCATCCACAGCTGTTACGTAAGTTCCTAAATTCACTTGAAAAAGCCCTTCAAAACACTCCCACAGGGGATGCAGAGACCAAATGGGCCCACATCAGAGACGCCATCTATGATTCAGCAATGACCGCATATGGCAATTGTGTGAAGCAGAATGCAGACTGGTTTCAAGCTCACTTTGAAGAGCTGGAACCTGTCATAGCCACTCAGCGCATTGCACTGCTGAACTACAAGAAAGCCCCCAACGAGTTAACATCTGCAGCACTTAAAGCTGCACAAAGAACAGCCAGGCACAGCGCAAATGACTACTGGCAATACCGGTTCAGTCATATTCAGCCGGCCTCTGACACTGGAAACATCAGAGGAATGTATGATGGCACTAAGAGAGGTTTTGGGCCAACCATCAAAATGATCGCTCCGCTCAAATCTAAATCAGGGGATACAATCACTGACCAACGCAAGCAAATGGACTGCTGAGTGGAGCACTGCCAAGAACTGTACTCCAGGGAAAATGTTGTCATTGAGATCGCCCTCAATGCAACCCAGTCTCTGCCAATCATGGATGAGCTGGACGTACAACCAACAAAATCGGAACCCAGTGATGCCATTGATTCTCTAGCCAGCGGAAAAGCCCCTGGGATGGAGGGCATTACCGCTGAAATCATCAAGAGTGCCAAGCCTGCTATACTTTCAGCACTTTAAGAACTGCTTTGCCTGTGCTGGGACGAGGGAGCAGTACAACAGGACATGCACGATGCCAATGTCATCACACTCTATAAGAACAAGGGTGACCAAGGTGACTGCAACAACTATAGTGGACTCTCCCTACTCTGCACAGTGCGGAAATTCTTCACTCCATTTGCTTTAAACAGGCTCCAGAAGCTGGTTGAGCGTGTCTACCCTGAGGCACAGTGTGGCTTCCGAGCCGATCAGATTCACCATTGACATGCTGTCCTCCCTTCACCAGCTACAGGAGAAATGCTGTGAGCAACAGATGCCCTCTACGTTGCTTTCATTGATCTCACCAAAGCCTCGTCAGCAGACGTGGTCTCTTCAGACTACTAGCAAAGATCGGATGTCCACCAAAGCTACTATGTATCATCACCTCATTGCATGAAAAGCACAATTCAACATAATGGCACCTCATCAGATCCCTTTCCTATCCTGAGTGGTGTAAAACAGGGCTGTGTTCTCACACCTACGCTGTTTGGGATCTTCTTCTCTCTGCTGCTCTCACAAGTGTTCAAGTCTTCAGAAGAAGGTGTTTTCCTCCACACAAGATCAGGTGGCAGGTTGTTCAACCTTGCCTGTCTAAGAGCGAAGACCAAAGTACGGAAAGTCCTCATCAGGGACCTCCTCTTTGCTGACGTTGCTGCACTAACATTTCACACTTAAGAGTGTCTGCAGAGACTCATCGACAGGTTTGCGGCTGCCTGCAAAGAATTAGGCCTAACCAACAGCCTCAAGAAATCGAACATCATGTGACAGAACGTCAGAAATTCTCCATCCATCAATATCGGCGACCACGCTCCTGAAGTGGTTGAAGAGTTCATCTACCTGGGCTCAATTATCACCAGTAACCTGTCTCTCGATGCAGAAATCAATAAACGCATGGGAATGGTTTCCTCTGCTATGTCCAGCCTGGCCAAGAGAATGTGGGAAAATGGGGCACTGACATGGAACACAAAAGCCCCAGTATATCAAGCCTGTGTCCTCAGCACCTTGCTCTACATCGGCGAGGCCTGGACAATGTATGTCAGCCAATTCATTACATCTTCGCTGCCTCCGGAGAATCCTTGGCGTCAGGTGGCAGGACCGTATCTCCAACACAGAAGCCCTCGAGGCGGCCAACATCCCCAGCTTATACACCCGGAGAGGCCCGCCACGAGCTTTGATGCCGGGAAGGCCCCAGCGGATTTTACTTTGAGTGGTGAGGCCTCGGTGCGGCCCCCCTCCCCCATTCCCGCACCTCAGCCCCCACCGCTAGGCGTCGGGTGAAGCTGAGTTAATTTGAATTTATTTCAATTGATTTGAATATTTAAATGAAGGTTCTGCCACCTAGCACTGAAGCAGTCCATGTCCACCTGCAGCAAGACTCGAACAACATTCAGCCTTAGGCTGAGAAGTGGAAAGTAACATGCATGCCTCACAAATGCTAGGCAATGACGATCTCCAACAAGAGGTAATCTAACCATTTCCCTTGACACTCATTGCCGAATCCCCCCACTATCAACATCCTGGGGCTCATCATTGAACAGAAACCTAAGTGGACCAGCTATATAAATAGTATAGCTGCAAGAGCAGGTCTGAGGCTGGGAATCCTGCAGTGAGTAACTCACCTCCTGACTTCTCAAAGCCTGTTCACCATCTACAAGACAAACCTCAGATGTGTGATGGATTTCTCGCCAGTTGTCTGGCGAAGTGCAGCTCCAACAACACTCAATAAGCTCTGCACCTTCCAGGATAAATCAGTCTGCTTGATCAGCATCAAATCCACCACCTTCAGCATTCACTCCCTCACCACATTCACACAAGACTTAATTTTATCAGCTCGCTTCGATTCTCGATGACAAGCTTGATAGATAGTGTGGTGCCGGCAAGCTGTGCACCGCAACGCCACCGTGATATTTCATGCAGTGGCTCATTTAAATGGAGGGGTTGGAAATGTCGCCCCCAATGATGAAATGCCGGTGCCATTTTGAAAGGGCTTCAAGCCCTCCAGTAGTTCTAGAATTGTTAAAGAGACAATCATTCTGCAGTGTCTGTAAAAAAACGAACTAAAAACTGGAATCCCCTCTACCACCTCCTCCCGCTGCCACCCCTGCAGTGTTTATATTTGGGCCTATCCAACCAAAATGATCTTGATTCCCACCCCGAACTCCCCCACCACGAATCGCGTTACATTTACAATTCAACCCCTTCCCACCATCCCCTCAGCCAACAGAAAATGTTTCTTCCCACTCCTCCTCCCGCCCTGAAAATTACACACCTCCCTACTGCCCACCAGCGTCACACCTCAGATCTCTGATTTGTGGACTGCAAACGACTCCCACCAGTATTTTCTGACTCCTGCTATTCCTAATTTGCACCTAAACTGATTCTACTTCATGTTTTGAGGCCAGATCACTTTTTACTAATGTCCTTATGGCATCCTTTACTATCAGGGCTACCCCCCTCCTCTGTCAATCTGTCTGTCTCTCCGAAATATTATGTAGCCTGGAATATTTATTTCCCAACCTCAATCTCCTTGCAACAAAGAACAAAGAACAAAGACAATTACAGCACAGGAACAGGCCCTTTGGCCCTCCAAGCCTGCACCGATCCAGATCCTCTATCTAAACATGTTGCCTATTTTCTAAGAGTCTGTATCTCTTTGCTTCCTGCCCATTCATGTATCTGTCTAGATACATCTTAAAAGACGCTATCGTGTTTGCATCTGCCACCTCCACTGGCAACGCGTTCCAGCCGCCCACCACTCTCTGCGTAAAGAAATTTCCACGCATATCCCCCCTAAACTTTTCCGCTCTCACTTTGAACTCGTGACCCCTAGTATTTGTATCCCCCACTCTGGGAAAAAGCTTCTTGCTATCCACCCTGTCTATACCTCTCATGATTTTGTCCACCTCAATCAGGTGCCCCCTCAACCTTCTCCTTTCTAATGGAAATAATCCTAATCTACTCAACCTCTCTTCATAGCTAACGCCCTCCATACCAGGCAACATCCTGGTGAACCTCCTCTGCACCCTCTCCAAAGCATTCACATCCTTTTGGTGATGTGGCGACCAGAACTGCACGCAGTATTCCAATTGTGGCCGAACCAAAGTCCTATACAACTGTAACATGACCTGCCAACTCTTGTACTCAATACCCCTTCCGATGAAGGAAAGCATGCCGTATGCCTTCTTGACAACTCTATTAATCTGCGTTGCCACCTTCAGGGAACAATGGGCCTGAACACCCAAATCTCTCTGCACATCAATTTTCCCCAGGACTTTTCCATTTACTGTATCGTTCACTCTTGAATTGGATCTTACAAAATCTATCACCTCGCATTTGCCTTGATTGAACTCCAACTGCCATTTCTCTGCCCAACTCTCCAATCCCTCCATATTCTCTGACAGTCCCCTTCACTATCTGCTACTCCACCAATCTTAGTGTCGTCTGCAAACTTGCCAATCAGACCACCTATACTTTCCTCCAAATCATTTATGTATATCACAAACAACAGTGGTCCCAGCACGGATCCGTGTGGAACACCACTGGTCACACGTCTCCATTTTGAGAAACTCCCTTCCACTGCTACTCTCTGTCTCCTGTTGCTCAGTCAGTTCTTTATCCATCCAGCTCGTACACCCTGGACTCCATGCGACTTCACTTTCTCCACCAGCCTACCATGGGGAACCTTATCAAACGCCTTACTGAAGTCCATGTATATGACATCTACAGCCCTTCCCTCATTAATCAACTTTGTCACTTCCTCAAAGAATTCTATTTGGTTGGTAAGACATGACCTTCCCTGCACAAAACCATGTTGCCTATCACTGATAAGCCCATTTTCTTCCAAACGGGAATAGATTCTATCCCTCAGTATCTTCTCCAGCACCTTCTCTACCACTGACGTCAGGCTCACCGGTCTATAATTACCTGGATTATCCCTGCTACCCTTCTTAAAAAGGGGACAACATTAGCAATTCTCCAGTCCTCCGGGACCTCACCCGTGTTTAAGGATGCTGCAAAGATATCTGTTAAGGCCCCAGCTATTTACTCTCTCGCTTCCCTCAGTAACCTGGGATAGATCCCATCCGGACCTGGGGACTTGTCCACCTTAATGCCTTTTAGAATACCCAACACATTCTCCCTCCTGATGCCGACTTGACCTAGAGTAATCAAACATCTGACCCTAACCTCATCATGTCCCTCTCCTCGGTGAATACAGATGCAAAGTACTCGTTTAGAATCTCACCCATTTTCTCTTACTCCACGCATAACTTTCCTCCTTTGTCTTTGAGTGGGCCAATCCTTTCTCTAGTTACCCTCTTGCTCCTTATATATGAATGAAAGACTTTGGGATTTTCCTTAACCCTGTTTGCTAAAGATATTTCATGACCCCTTTTAGTCCTCTTAATTCTTCGTTTCAGATTGGTCCTACATTCCCAATATTCTTTCAAAGCTTCGTCTTTCTTCAGCCGCCTAGACCTTATGTATGCTTCCTTTTTCCTCTTAGCTAGTTTCACAATTTCACCTGTCATCCATGGTTCCCTAATCTTGCCATTTCTATCCCTCATTTTCACAGGAACATGTCTCTCCTGCACGCTAATCAACCTCTCTTTAAAAGACACCCACATATCAAATGTGGAATTACCTTAGAACAGCTGCTCCCACTCTACATTCCCCAGCTCCTGCCGATGTTTGGTATAGTTGGCCTTCCCCCAATTTAGCACTCTTCCTTTAGGACCACTCTCGTCTTTGTTCATGAGTATTCTAAAATTTACGGAATTGTGATCACTATTCCCAAAGTAGTCCCCTACTGAAATTTCAACCACCGGGCCGGGCTCATTCCCCAACAACAGGTCCAGTATGGCCCCTCCCCGAGTTGGACTATTTACATACTGCTCTAGAAAACCCTCCTGGATGCTCCTTACAAATTCTGCTCCATCTTGACCTCTAACACTAAGTGAAACCCAGTCAATGTTGGGAAAATTAAAATCTCCTATCACCACCACCCTGTTGCTCCTACATCTTTCCATAATCCATTTACATATTTGTACCTCTATCTCACGCTCGCTGTTGCGAGGCATGTAGTACAGCCCCAACATTGTTACTGCACCCTTCCTATTTCTGAGTTCTGCCCATGTTGCCTCACTGCTCGAGTCCTCCATAGTGCCCTCCTTCAGCACAGCTGTGATATACTCTTTGACCAGTAATGCAACTCCTCCACCACTTTTACCTCCCTCTCTATCCCGCCTGAAGCATCGATATCCTGGGATATTTTGTTGCCAATCAAGCCCTTCCCTTAACCAAGTCTCAGTAATAGCAATAACATCATATTCCCAGGTACTAATCCAAGCCCTAAGTTCATCTGCCTTACCTACTACACTTCTTGCATTAAAACAAATGCACCTCAGACCACCAGTCCATTTGCTTTCATCATCTGCTCCCTGCCTACTCTCTCCCTTAGTCACGCTGACTTCATTATCTAGTACCTTCCAGGCTTTAGTTACTACCTCCTTACTGTCCACTGACCTCCTCATTTGGTTCCCATCCCCCTGCCACATTAGTTTAAACCCTCCCCAACAGCGTTAGCAAAAGCACCGCCAAGGACATTGGTTCCAGTCCGGCCCAGGTGTCGACCGTCCAATTTGTAATAGTCCCACCTCCCCCAGAACCGGTCCCAATGTCCCAAAAATCTGAACCCCTCCCTCCTGCACCATCTCTCAAGCCACGCATTCATCCTGACTATTCTTTCATTTCTACTCTGACTATCACGTGGTACTGGTAGCAATCCTGAGATTGCTACCTCTGAGGTCCTACTTTTTAACTTGGCTCCTAACTCCCTAAATTGTGCTTGTAGGTCCTCATCCCGTTTTTACCTATATCATTGGTGCCTATGTGCACAAAGACAACTGGCTGTTCACCCTTCCCCTTCAGAATGTTCTGCAGCCGATCTGAGACATCCCTGACCCGTGCACCTGGCAGGCAACATACCATTCGGGAGTCTCGTTTTCGACCACAGAACCGCCTATCTACTCCCCTTACAATCGAATCCCATATGACAATAGCCCTTCCACTCTTTTTCCCGCCCTTCTGACAGCAGAGCCAGCCATGGTGCCATGAACCTAGCTACTGCTGCCTTCCCCTGGTGATCCATCTCCCACAACAGTATCCAAAACTGTATACCTGTTGTGGAGGGAGATGACCGCAGGGGACACTTGCGCTGCCTTCCTGCTCTTTCTCTGCCTTTTGATCATCCATTCCTTTTCTCCCTCAGCAATCCTAATCTGCGGTGTGACCAATTCGCTAAACGTGCTATCCACGACCTCCTCAGCATCGCGGATGCTCCAAAGTGAGTCCATCCGCAGCTCCAGAGCCGTCATGCGGTCTAACAAGAGCTGCAGCTGAAAACACTTGCTGCACGTGAAGGAGTCAGGGACATCAGCCGTGTCCCTGAACTCCCACATTGAGCAAGAGGAGCATAACACGGGTGTGAGATCTGCTGCCATTTTTAATCTTAAGCTTAACTTAGTATGAAACTTAGATAAATGAAAAAGGAACGAAAAGGTTTGACCAATCACACGATACAAAACAAAGTAGAAAAAGCCTTACCTTATCTACACACCACCGAGTCCTTTTTTTTTTGGTTAGAGGAGGAGGGCGGGTACCCATGTAGTCTCTCGGGTTCAGAAACGGCCCAAATATATAGGGTTTCACTTACCCAGCAGCCCCTTGGTCCACCAAAAACAAAAGGAAATCAAGTTTAAGCTGAAACTGACCTTCCCAGCTGCTCACTCGCTCGCACTCTCTGCTCCCGAATAAGCTGCTGCAACCGTGTTTCAGCAATGGAAATTAGATCCAGATCACTTACCTCTATTGGAGCCACCAGTTCATTTATCTGATTACAAATGTGTCATGCATTCAGACAAAGGAAATGTAATTTTTGTTTTTTGAGCCTCTATTCCCTGAAATGACCTTATTTGCCAAAGTACAATTGGACCGTGTAAATGAGGACAGCCACATCTCAGAATGCAGGAGATCATCCCTGAGAGAGACACTCTCACATTTGCAGTTTAATTACTGAATGGTCAGAACCAAGTGAAGGACATCACTGGAACAACATGAGATTTGGAGACGGGATCGATGGATTTTGAAACAACAACCTCATTGCTGGGAAAATACAGCTTCTAATTTTTATTAGTTAATTAATGTGAACAGAATACTCCAGTCTTTGGAGTTTTCCAAATCAATCCTGGAAATAAATACATCCTATCACAACATGGACTGAACTCGATGTCGTAATCTTTTTGTTCAAATTAAAAGAAAAAGATCAATTTAACAACCTCAGTCTCCCAGTGGAGTTCCTACACGGTATAAATTGCAGGCTCTGGGAATGTATCACCTCAGAGTCTAATACAGAGAGATTACCTGCAGAACGAACGGTCAGATCACTTCACACAGAAAGTGCAAGGAACATTTTACAGTATTGAAAAAAAATATTACCAGACCCTTCCCGTCATTGGAGTTCCTGGTAAGTGACTATAACCATGGAAGCTGTATAATCCAATGCATTAGCTGGTCTCTGTTTTCCTCTGTGACAGATCATGTTACATGATGATCGCACAGTCACTCACATACAACCGCGCAGTCAGAAATATCATTTTATTAACTCAAATATCATGAATTTTCCCTGCAGTTTAATCCCATTGTCTCAACTGAAAAATAAAAACCTGGTTGAAACTCAGGCTCAATAAATGATATATTTAATGTTGCATTCGATCTCAGTGAAAGCAAATCCCTGAAGGAAGGTATAAGTGGGAGAATGTGTTAGTGTAAAAACATACTGAGTGTGGGTCACTAACTGGAGTGGAACACCTGACCTCAGTGGCCATGTATTACTGGGTGTACCTGTCACTGTAGAAATATACTGAGTGTGGGTCACCAACTGGAGTGGAACACCTGACCTCAGTGGCCATGTATTACTGGGTGTACCTGTCACTGTAGAAATATACTGAGTGTGGGTCACTAACTGGAGTGGAACACCTGACCTCAGTGGCCATGTATTACTGGGTGTACCTGTCACTGTAGAAATATACTGAGTGTGGGTCACCAACTGGAGTGGAACACCTGACCTCAGTGGCCATGTATTACTGGGTGTACCTGTCACTGTAGAAATATACTGAGTGTGGGTCACTAACGGGATTGGAATACATGAATCCACTGACCTTGCATTACTGAGAGTATCTGTCACTGTAGAATCATACTGAGTGAGGGGCACTAACTGGATTGGAGTACCTGATCCCAATGACCATGCATTCCTCTTTTTCTTAATGAACAGCTCCAAGAGAAACAGATGTTAACTATTTACTGAGGGTTTAAAAGTCGGACAACACTGCTCGTGTCTACAACCCCTGTAAACAGATTTATTCTTACTCTGAGTATAGTTACTGTTAACATTTTATTTGTTTTAGTTTTCATAAACGCCTTCCTGCTGTGGGTTAAAAGAGTGTTTGAATTTTATGATCTGTCTTTGATACAGGATGAATATTGAATCATCCACTTCTGTAACTGATAACGTTTGTCAGATCAGTTCTGATCTATGATTCAGGGGCTTTACACATGTAACTGCCCTCAGCTCAGTGAGGTGTGTCACTGTTAGGAGGGACACCTACAACTGAGGAACATACATATCAGGCTTTCATAATACAGAGATCAGACTGCGGACAGAAAATAATAACATTAGTAACTATTAATGAAATCAATAGTACACTTCTCTCAGTTCTATTATCATCCTGGTTAAAGTATTTTCACCTTCGCCAGTGCATCAATAGACTTTTTGTTATATGGAGACTAGAGCTGTACACAATACATGAAGTGGTATGACAATTAATTAATTCTTAATTTTAATAATACCTTCAGATATTTTGCTGCATTCTTCCTCTATATTAACTGTACTCTTGATTAAAATTTGTGTGCACATTTCAAAATTGTACTTCTGCTTCACGATTCCATATTGTTTATGTAAATGGTGGACAACAGTGTTCCCAGCTCTGATCCTTGTGGAACACCAGTTCCCACCTTCCACCAATCTGAAGAAATAACTTTAGACCCTATACCTTGTTTACTGTTCCCATAGCCAGCTTCCTGTCCATTCTGCTGCTTGTCCGCCAAGTTCACTTGCTCGGAGATTAGTCATGATTCTGTTGTGTGGTGCCTTATGCAGGCTTTTAGAAAATCAATGTATATTACGTGTACTGTGTTAGTCTTAGCTTCTCTCTCTGATATTATTCAAAACATTCAATAGGATTGAACGAGCATCAACGTCCTTTCGGAATATGTGCTGACTGCTCTTTAATATAGGGCTGGATTTAACAGCCTCCCTCTGACATCGGGGGTCGTGGCTGGGGGGCTGGGAAGAGGGGGTGGAAAATGCCTCTGGGGGAGGTCCGCCACAGGCCTCGATGCTGGGAATGCCTGGCCCGATATTGCCGGTGGTGTCGAGACCTCGTGACAGGCCTCCACACTCCTCCACCCCACCCCCCCCACCCACCCCCCACCCCCGCTCCCGCCGCTCGTCGATGGGAGGTAAAACTGCATATTTAAAATGCATATTCCCGCCGTCCATCTCATTCTGATATTGAAGCCTGTGGTCGGCACTCCTGCGCTTTCAGATCTATCAGTGGAGATCTGAGGCAGGATACTGGTGGAGAGGTGGGATCAGGTAAGATCCTCAGTGCAGGAGCTGTGGGAACGGCGTCAGAGAAATTTCATTGGTCCAGGGGATGTTGGGAAGGTGTAAAGTTTAAGATTTATGAACTTTGCTGGGGGAGAAGGTCAGGTGCACCAGCTATTTTCTTTGTTTGGGTGGGGGAGGGGGGCGGGGCGGGAGGTGAGAGGGAAAGTACGTAATTCTATTCTTATTGTGGGCCTGGGGGTGGGGGCGGGTAGGAGAGGGTCAGGATCAAGTTATTTGATTTTTTTAATAACAATGTTCCTTTAAATTTTACATTGCAATGTTGGGCTTGAAGCCCTTTAAAGATGGCATTAGCGCCTGCAAAGTTTTAAATACAAGAATCATATTAGCTGTCCATCAGTCCTCTGGCACTATTCCCTATTCTGATGATTATTAATGAACAGATAATATTGCCTCTGCTATCTCCTTCCTATCTTTTTATTATATGTTGATGCAATCCATCCAAACCAAAGGGTTTACCATCTCTTTAAAAACTTGATCACAAATCCCCCACTTTCTAATTTGACTGTCTTGAAGTTTGTTGTTGAACTTATTCACTATTATTTGACAGTTTAGTTCCTCCCCTCAGAGATCTCTCTCCCTTCTTCAGGCTCTGAATTCTCATCCACTGGTTCATTGTGCTCAACTGTCCCATGATACATACGATTTCCTTCCTTCTGAAATCGGAACTGTGCGCCAGACGTTCATTTCCATTTCTGTCCATGTCTCTCTGCCCCTGTCTGTTCCAAAGTCCAGCAAACCCGAGCTTTCCTTAAACTCACAGCAGATGGGATCTTGCCTGATATACATGCTGAGGCTGTTTCCCAGACAACTTCCCTCCATCATCTCCTGCTGGTACATCCTGAAGGCCCCATTTGGAATCGATCCATTTAGTTTCTTGCACTTACCATTTACGATGGAAATCCTCAGCAGCTCTGGTCTGAGATTGAAAACCCTCGCAGGATCCTGATCCTGACCCAGGTTCAGAGACCATCTTGTAAAGTGGTTGTGGACCTCAACCATAAACACTGTGATATTTCACACTCAGACGGTGTCAGTCGAGGAGCTGTATTGATCCAAGCTCTGCTGCCTTTGCATAACATACTGAATCATCTTTTGTTCCAATCCTACTCGGATCCTCACCTTCACATTTTTTTCTTAATTTTCTTTGGTGACGTTGCTGGTGTCATTTCCTTTCTTTGCATTGAACTAGAGACTATTATCATCTTTGTTTATAATTTGCATCCTTTCCTCATAATCAGATGCTCCATTTCTGACACTTCCCTTCGCTTCCATGACTTCTCTACCTTCAGTTCAGGGGATTTGCTGCCCACCAATGTCTACCACAATTCCACAGACTCCCACAGCTACCTTGATTATATATATATATGTTTTAACTCTTTCATGTGTTGTGGGCATCACTGACAAGACCAGAATTTGTTGCCAATTCCTAATTCCCCTTGACAACTGAATAGTTTCCTTGTCCATTTGAGAGGGCAGTTAAGAGTCAACCACATTGCCATGGGTCCGGAGACACATGTAGGCCAGACCAGGTAAGGACGACAGATTTCCTTCCCTAAAGGAAATTTGTACATCAATTAATGATAGTTTCATGGTACTGTTGCTGAGACTCGCTTTCAATTCCAAAACTTTATAAATTAATTGAAGGCATTAATTAACTGAATTTGAATTCCACCAAATATCATTGTGGGATTGGAACACGTGTCCCTAGGGTAGCAGCCAGGGCTACCAGCTCAGTGTCATTACCACTACATTACCTGTGTCACACTCCACCTCCTGGAAAGACTCTGCTCCGTTCTCCCAGTTTCTTCACCTCCGTTCCATCGTTCCAGTGATGCTACCGTACACACCAGTGCTTCTGAAATGTTGATTATACCTCAATCGAGGATTTCCTTCACTGTGATTAATAGGATTCTCGACCGTATACATCCCATTTACAGCGTTACTGCCTTGGCCCCTCTGCCAGAACCACGATAAGGCTCCCCTTGTCCTCAAATTGCAGCACACTAGCCTCCAGCTTCAATGCATCATGCTCCAACATTTCCACCACATCCAGCTACGTTCGAAACCAAACATATATTCTGCTCCCCTCCCCTCCCCCCCGACCATTCTGAAACCCTTGTGCTCTCCTCATTCATCCCAACATGTCCTCCCCTTCCCAGAGCACCGTCCCATGCAAGCGCAGGAAATGTAACAGTGCCCTTTTACCTCCCTCCTTCCCATTGTCCAAGGCCCCAAACACTCCTTCCAGGTAAAACAGCGATTTACTGGTACTTCTTTGAATTTAGTAACTGTATTCACTGCTCACGATGAAGTTCCCAGTGAACTGTGAGCATAGAAAAAAAGCAGCTTCGGTGATTGCTTTGCTGAACTCCTCTGTTCAGTCTCAAAGTGTGACGCTGAGCTTCCAGCCGCTAGTCACTTTAATTCTCCCACTCTGACTTCTCTAACTTTGACCTCCTATACTCTTTCCCTGACGCTCAAAGAAGAACTGAGCTGAGCATCTGAATTATGCATTTATTGTCTTTGGGACTTAACATTGTGATTAAAACCTTCACATTATAACCAATGCTCCCACTTTCTTAGGCTGCTTGTGCTGGTCATGGAGGATGGCTGCACTAGATTCACTGGTAATGCAGGGAATGTAGGCTGTTTCCTATGTGTGAATCCCCTATTAATACCTCGCCAGCAGGATTGTTCACATGCCTGGAGTGTAACGTCCATTCTCCATAGCTTTCCCAGGCCATGGGAGATTTCTCCTTTTTGTCAGATTTTCCATGCTCCCCTCCCCCTCTGATATTCTTCTGTAACCATTTACACCTCCTGTGGACGCATCCGGCTTCTTTAATTGTCCCATTCGCCTTGCACCATCATCCGTTTTGTCATTGAAGCCCTCCTACCCACCAACAAATCACAGAGCTTCCCTCGTCTTCTTTTCTCACTCTGTATCCCACTTTTCACTGGCTCTTTCATTGCTTTATAACTGCTAACATCTGATAATCGCCCGGTTCTGATAAAGAGCTATCAGCCTGAAACGTTAACTCTGTTTCTCTCTCCATAGATGCTGCCTGTGCTCCTGAGTGTTTTCAACATTCTCCTATTTTCTATGTACTGGAAGTTTGCTCACACGATCTGATCTTGTAACTTTGAAACTTTTCTGATATTTACAACAGTTTTAGTATTTTTTTTTATTCCATTAACTAGGCCTGAATATTAGCAGGGGTGAGTCATTCCACAGACTGCCTCTTTTACCCTTGACAGATTAACCACCCTGACGTTAGCCTGATTGACAGTCTTGGTTTCCAATCGGGTAGGGAGGACTGTGGAAAAGGTATCAGGACCAGAGGAGTCCAAATTCTTACTCCGTGATAAGGGTTGGGTTGGCAGCTGCCTGACATCGCGTGGTGGGGGGGGTGGGGAGTCTGGGTGGGGAGGTGGTTGGCGGGGGCGTCGAATCCCTAACTCCAAAAGTGGAGAGAGCGATGATATCTCCGATTGCTGGGCTGTTGATCCACAATCCCAGGGAGGTGTCATATATCTTGGAGCGCTGTCAGAGTCTGGGGAATGAAAAGGCAGGGCACTGTCGATCCTCAACCTCAGGGAGGGTTCGCCTATCCTGGAGCGTGGTACAAGTTAGGAGGCGCGGATATTGTCAGTTTCTAGTGATGTGTTATTGAGATCTCAAAATAGACCTACCAAGAACTCTGAGAATGTTTGGAATACTGAATGAAGGGTTATTTATAACAAAATAACAGAATTACCGACGATCTCTAAGGTACATGTGCTGACTGTTACTAACACTGCTCCAACAGCTATGCAACATGTCGGTTTGCATCATCTCCTGTGATGATGTATGCCAAACTATTGTCATATTCAACAGTATGTTAACTAGTACTCGAACAGTGAAAGCAACATCACAACATCCCCTTTCCTTAAATGAATTTCTTTCATTATGTACTTAATGCAATAAGATAATTGTGAACGATATTTACACGTCTACTGACTCTCAAGGTCCTCAGTCAAGTATCTCTGAAATGTGCAGGTAGTTTGCTGACTCGACCTGATCTTGTAACTGTGACACTTTGCGAAGATTTGCAATTGTTAATTCTTCTCTCTTGACTCGTAGATTTGGACTGGTAATTATCTTGTCCTTGAGAGTTGTAGGTGTAATTTTTCTGGATTTCATTCTTAGGACTTGAATGTGATTGGTACTTGGATGTGAACGTGTTCTTGACGCTACTGGAGAGTCAGGCATGATGTTGTTGGATAACTCTCTCAGCTGACATCTGTTCCTTCTCAACGTCGCTCGATATGGTGTGGTTACCTCGCATTACAGATCTTGGATACATCCACAGGGAACCATGTCTTTGCTTGTGGGGAGATCGCTCCGTCCTTTTATCCAGTCTGCAGAGGAACTATTTCCATGCCTGCGTGCTTATCATGTGTGACTTTCTTTCTTTCATTTCTGGTCAATAAGGTATCTTGGCTCAACAACGATATGTTCAAGTGATGACTCAGAAGAGTTGTCCTTACTTGCCTTCTGAACATGATCTCTGCTAGGGATGGGAATCCTGTGTCTAATGGTGTTGCTCGTAGGTGCAACATGACTATCTCGATATCCTGATTAGTTTCTCTACGTTTCATAATGATGATGTTACTCTCTGCACCAACTTCTCTGCCAGACCCTTTGACCTTGGGCAATGTGGGGATTATGCAACATAAATAACAGCCCACTTTGCGCAAATGTCTTGAAATGGTTGACTGGTGTACTTTGGAGCGTTATCAGAGACTATCTCCTCTGGGTAACCAGACAGGCTAAAAATGGCCCTCATTGTGTTTACTTGATGTGTACTGCAATTGGGGAATGATGGGAAATTTGGAGAAGTAGTCTGTATTCAATAGAAATTGTCACCGATAACAGGAAACAGGTCAGTGGCTATTCATGACCATGGATGTGACGAAATACCTAGAGCATGAAGAGTCTCTCTCTGTCTGTTGGCTCAGTAGATGCTCTAAGCATGAGTCACACATCCTCACTGCTCACTCTACGTCTCTGTAGATTCTTGGCCAATAAACTGTCTCATATGCGAATCGTCTTGACTTTTCAATGCCCATGTGACCTCGTTGTGATTGTCAAAGCATATCTTGATGAAGCATGTTAACGCCACTGGATATCCCTAATTCATCATGATATGTCCAAAAGGTTGTTACGTCAGTGGTAACCTCCTGTATTGTATCAGGCCAAGCAATTACGATGAGCTGCCCTAATGCCTTAAGAGAGGATCTTTGGAAGTCTCCTCTTGCAGCTCTTCCCATTTGAATCTGTCCAAAATCGCATGAGGTTGACATTGTACACATCTTCAAGCTCCACATCTATTTTGTCTATTTCCACATCTAGCGGAATTTTTTCCAGATTCTTGGGGTTGGGTCTTCCGCTCAATGTGTCAGAGGCAACTATGATGTTTTCAGGTTTAAATCAGTTAGTCATCGTTATAGAGCCATAGAGTAATGCAGCACAGAAACAGGCCCTTCGGCCCACCGTTTCCATGCCTGTCTTCAAGCCTATCTGTTCTAATCCCATTTTCCAGCACTTGACCCATAGCCTTGTATGCTATGGTTTTCCAAATGTTCATCTAAATATTTCTTCAATATTGTGAGGGTTCTGGCCTCTACCAGCCCTTCAGGCAGTGTGTTCCAGATTCCAACCACCCTCTGGGTGATATCGTTCCTCATATTCCCTTTAAACCTCGTGCTCCTTACCTTAAATCGAGGCCACTGGTTATTCCGCTAAGGGAAAAACGTTTCTTCATATCTACCCTATCAATGCCCCTTATAATCTTGTACACCTCAATGAGATCCCACCTCAGCCTTCTCTGCTCTAAGGTAAACAGCCATAGCCTATCCAATCTCTCTTCATAGCTAAAATGCTTCAGCCCAGGCAACATCCTGGTGCATCTCCTCTGCACCCTCTCCACTGTAATCACATCCTTCTTATAGTGTGGTGCCCAGAACTGTACACAGTACTCCAGCTGTGGCCTAACTAGCGTTTTATACAGCTCCATCATAAACTCCCTTCTCTTATATTCTATGCCTCAGCATGATAAAAGCACATGCCTTCCTAACCACCTTATCTACCTGTGCTGCTGCCTCCAGTGATCGATGGAGAAGTAGACCAAGGTCCCTCTGAACCACTGTACTTCTGCTGATGCATGAGACTGTACTTTCTGCACCCTTTCCCCTGTCCAGGACTTGGCTACCTGACCTATGGATGTTGCTTCTCCAAACGCCTGTATATGTTACTGGCTCGCAGCTATGATTTCATGATTTCTGCCATCCTCGAGGTGACTGTTTATTCTGAATCCATTTGGCTTATAAAGCAGATTTTTTGAAATGCTTCTATTGGAGTTGCTACGATTACCAGCCCAATTATCCTTTCAGAAAGTTCTGCATCTGAAAAAACACAGTTTTAACCTTTTTCCATACGCCTGATGATCAACTGGTCAACAATTCATTGGGCTGTAGTTTAAAAACCATGAGCTCAAGTCGATAGATCCGAACGTTAACCTTCACATTGAGTTGGCCTTCTAATATTTTCCAAAGTTTTTTTGGTTCTTTCCAGTTTTCTTCTGACAGTCCAATGACCTTCGTTGCTAATCGCAATCTTTACTTTGTCAAGTTTTGTGACATGAAGCTCGAAAAAGCGTAGCTCCATACGCGCAGAAAAGAGTTGGGACTCGTGGAAATTACCTGGAACAGAGGGAAGGAGCCTGCTAGTGGCAGTATTCAAAGTGGGCTACACTTCAAATAAACTCACCCCTTCATTTGCTCACATTCTCTTGGAGTACTAATTTGAAGGGTAGTCTTTGAATCAGACCCTATGCCGCAGAACTGCCCCTTCCTCCAGTCATCAGCGGTGTTGACCTAGGCGTTATGGGTTTCCACGGAGGAAACCACCATCCTCGATGTCATGCTTGAGATCTCTGTCCCATGTTGAATACTGTTGTTAGCACGCTGAGTCCCTCTGCATCACTGCTACTGCATTGTGTTCCGCTGTCGCCACAATGTGCTATTGTTTCCTCAACACAAACATATCAAATATTCTGAGATGAATGAAAGTTCTTTATTATAAAATAACAGAATTGCAGGAAACCTGACTGTTTACTAACACTCCTCCAAAAGCGGTGTCACATGTTGGCTTGCATCCTTTGCTTTAATGTATACCAAATTAATCACTGATTCAAAAGTATGTTAACTAATACTCTAGCAGTTAAAGCGATATCATAACACTCGGGGAGGTCTCTCACGTGCTTGAGGCGGTCCCAGGCCAGGGAGGGAGAGTGTGTCCAATACTAGCATCTCCCTTATCCTGGAATGTGGGGGGGATGGGATTGGGGGGGGGCGGGGACGGCGCAGGGAGTGTCAGATATGATGTGGGTACCTAATTCCTCGGGCTTCCGATCCTGGAAGGGTGGTCTGTTCTTGGGAGAGAGGGTCGGAGCCCAGAGGGGGGACCCATCCAGGGAGGGTACTCCCAGGTGTGGTGAGACCCAATCTGTGGGATATGACCCATTCCCAGAGTATGGTGGGGTTCGATACATGGAAAGGTGGTGTGATTCCAGGTTGGAGGGATCTAAACCCAGAGTGGGAGATGGTTCTGATTGCCAATCCAGGGTGCCTTTATATGTGGCGTGGGGTATAATGGGGAGAACCGGCAGCCAGAGTTAAACCTGAAAAACAGAGGCTTCCAGCTTCATTAAAGTATTTGAATTTCCAACCCTCCTCCTGGGAGTGGTTGTCTGCACGTTCCCTGCCAGACTCTGAAAAACACACTCCCAACCCACCTGTTTCTGGTGCTAAAACTCTACCCTTACTGGCTGGGACTGACACGAAGAATGTTTAATCAGTAATTTCAAGTCTCTTTACCCTTTTCTCTCTTACACTAATTTACTGGCGATTTTGATCCTGTCCCGGGAAAAGTACGAACTCTCCACCTGTACCACTCGCTACCTGGTGGTCATGGCAGCAGCGGATCTACTGGTCATTATCACTACAGTCATACTGTGGAGAGTCAGTTATTATTATTTCCCAGGATCGTTACTGGAACTGAGCCCTCTGTGCACTGTTATTGGTACCCTGAGACGTGCAGCCACTGATTTTTCCGTCTGGCTCACGGTTACATTCACCTTTGATCGATTTGTGGCCATTTGTTGCCAGAAGCTGAAAATAAAATATTGCACCAAGAAAACTGCAGCCGTGGTTATGGCAATAACCTGCATTCTGCTCTGCTTAAAACACATCCCCTTCTACTTTGTATATGAACCTGTAGAGATAATTGACAACGTAGTGAGGTTTTGTTATCCAAAGCCAACTTGTTATAATGAGCCAGGGTGGTTGGGATTTGACAGGGTTGATAAGGTATTAACCCCATTAATCCCATTCGCTTTAATTCTGTTGCTAAACGCTCTGACAGTCAGACACATTTTAGTGGCCAGTCGAGTGCGTAAGGGACTGAGGAGTTAGAGCAAGGGAAAGAATCACAGTGACCCAGAGATCGAGAGCAGAAGAAAGTCTGTGATCTAACTCTTCACCATATCCGGCAGCTTCATACCTCTGTGGTTGGTGTCTGTTATTTATTTCTTATATTATACCATTAAGGCGGCAGACCCCTGGGATTACAATGATTCTGAATATATATTTCGACAAGTCGGATTTATGCTGTGTAGTTTAAGCTGCTGCACAAACATATTCATTTACGGGGTGACTCAGTCCAATTCAGAGAGCAGGTCAAGAGTGTGGTGAAATATCCGGTTATATCATTTGTTCAATTAATGAATAAACAGTTCAACTAAGAGCAGCCCAGAGACGGGTCCCAGTGTTTCTGAAGCATAAATGTCATATTTAACCTCAATGGACAAGATGTGACCAACAGCTGGAAAACATGAAATACACAAGAAGGTGGAGGGGTCCAACACACCAAAGAGCAGCGGGGTGGCAGACAAGAGGTGACTGAAAGGTGGTTGACCAGAAGTACATTGGTGGAAGGGTGGGGTGAGGTCTGGGCTGTTACACACTATGAGTTGCTTTTAGTTCGCCATCAGTTGCTAGCGTACTTTAATTGAGATTTGATGTGATAGGATACATGCTAGCTTGTAGTAAAGGCTCTGTTGCCTTTGTTATCATTCCATTGTACTGACACAGACAATTTGAAATTTGCACAAAAACTGAATATTTGTTCGCTAGGCTGCTGCAGATTGTCAGAACTCGCAATTCCTTTGTGCTGACACAGGCAATACATCATTTTCCATTATACATCTATATTATTAAAGGTACATTCAATCTACTGAATCAAAGCATACACAGATTAATACATTTCGAACTCATATAACGTAATCAAGTTTTAAGATGAATTGTGACTGATTGATTTATTTTAGCACATTGGTATAAAATGTGTTAGTATTAAAATGGATATTGCACTGAAGCCAAATATAACCATCCCGAAACTACCAACAATCTCTCAGTTTGAGGGTGAAATCTTTGGCAATATGTTTATCCCTCAATACTTTGATTGGCCGTTATTCTCTATTGAGAGCTGTGGTCAAGCTCGATTCAACAGTGCACCACTGCCGTGTCGAGGTGATATTCTTGAAATAGCAGAGTATGAAAATCATCATAATTGTTATCACTTGTAGCAATGCGAAAAGAGTTGAAATGTTGCTCCATGGTTTCATTTTCAGAGTGCTAATGGTGACACACTGGGCTCCCTGAGAGCAGTGCATGAGTCTCTCCTGCTCCTTCCCCCACTTCTGTACACTCAGATCACAGTTTGGTGATTCCTGGTCTGAAATGAAACCGCAAGCTGCCTTCCAAATCTTCCTGACATCAGCATGCTACCCTAATTCAATCATGATCATTTGATAGTCCGTTTCTCTGTGAAGTATGTGTCAATGCCTTGATGATTTAAAATCGTGTCTCACTATACTGGCCACATTAACTATTTCATGTTGTGCTGTTGTCAAGTTGAGTATGTCTGTACCCCGTTTTTCAGTTCAGTTGCATCATGCATTTTTGCACGTTGCTTGCTTCACATGTGATGAATTGCATATGCACACTTACACCGGTAACCCCCTATTATGCCACACATGTGCCATCTGATTCAAGCCATTCTTGGACTTTCAGGTGATGTTACAAAAACATCGGGGCGGGCGTGGGGGTGGGGGCGGTGGTGTTGGTGGTGGTGGGGGTGTGTGCTGCTTGTCTCAGATCTTTTCTTATTTCACCATGCATGGCCTTGATATCTCAGGTAGTGGTCAGACGACTAAATGTGGCTTTCGTTTCGAACAAAAATGTTGACAGTCTCGGATACAAATATCTTCAAGAGAATGCTATCTCCAATGGCAAGTTCAGGACTTCTTGCAAATTCTGCACTGCACTAGATACATGATATGAGTTGTAATTCTTCTGACCGCAACAGGTTTAAATCTTTATTAAAGTGAAAGTACTGTTGATTACTTACTCCATTATAATAGAATAGGTTTTCTTGAGACAACAAAGAAAGATGTTAACTTTACTGTACCTGAACAGAACTATAAAAATTATATGCAAAGTGACAACTTCTATCCTCACACACACACTAGAGGTTTCCGCACACAAACATTAATAGGTTACAGAGTGGGAAAGAGTTCCTCTAAAACTCAAATAAGACAGATTCTTGGAACAAAAGAATAAACTTTCGATATTGGAGTATGTATCCGTGTTCTGGGAAGGGTTCACGAAAGCTTGCTGTTTGGCTCATCTAAAAGCATCCCAAGTCAATATGGAAAAAAATGGGCAGGCAGGAATGCAAAAGCCCGCAATTTTCAGCCAGGAGGTGATGTATTAGTGTTGTTACCATTACACAGAGAGCCATTAAAAGCACGGAGAGACTGATCGAAAGAGGGGTAAGATAGATTAATTGATGACACCTCTAATCGCTGGAAGAAGAACAGGTTGTGCCACAACAATAGGTTAAAACGATATTTTCACAAGGAGGCAGATAAGCAAGTGCAGATATGTCAGGTTATTGGGACTGATGAGAAGGAAAAGAATAGTGAGAATGAGGCGAAGGGTGACCCAGACTATCCGCAGATTGTTTCTCCAAATATCAGATTAGCGAATACAGAATGGCTGGTAAATTTGAACAAGTTGCTTTTGCATTTAAAGGCAAAACAACGTGAAGACCTAAACAGGATTTTCACAACAGTTATTATAGTTTGTAGGGATAAGCCGGGATGTTCAAGCTTCGCCCCACACCTGATGTTGGTATCAGGCAACCATTCCTTTAAAACACAATCCTTGCTGCTTAGGTCCAGACAGACAGGCCCAAGTAAAAGCAGAGATCCAATGCCGCCCAATGCAGCTTAGTTGAGCCTCGGCAGAGTTGCTGGAACTCGACGGTGATCTTGATGCATGAACCTGATGGGTCGGCCAGCACCATTGTGTTTTACAGAGACAAAGGTGTTGAAGGGATACTGTCAAACTCTTTTGACACGCTAAAATAAGGAAATGTCAGTTTTTGTTACACTGGACGGGTTTTTCTTCAGTATCATGTGATACTACACAGGTTACTAGGGACTTGAGAAACTTCTCAGAGATTAGGGAACACAGTAGTGACCAGTGTTCCTACCTGTGCAATTCACCTAGCTGAGGTTCTGGACAATAAGAACACTTGAAAAGAAAACATAAAACCACTGGGAGATTATGCTTGGAAAGTTGCAACGAGCTGAATGAGACAACCTTTGTAAAAAATTAAAGTCAAATGTTTGGATGGAGTTTATTGTTGGAGACTTATCATTTTTAAAATTGTACATATTTTGGGGAAAACATTGTTATCACCGATGCTTTGTCACGAATGTAACCATGTTAATGTATATGGATGGCTATGGGACAAAGAAAATACTGTAAAGGATAATTAGAGTGAATGGCGCGTGAATGCAAAAAAATGTCAGTGCTTTTTCTAGTTTCTATTTTGTTTTGCATTGTAATGAAAACGCATTTCGGGAAAAGCATTTCATTTTGATAAGTGCGGAGTTGTCACGGAATTGGAATTATTGCTCACCTCTGATTAAAAACAGTGTGCGTCTTTAATACTCTGTTAAAACAGCGCACATCTAAAGGAAATAAAGTTCTTGAAGTTATAAGGCACAGTGTGCCAGCATCTGCATTTTGTTGCCCTGGGCAACAGCAGGGGAAGGAGAGGTCATATGGTAATGTTTCCACTTGGCTGTGTGTAGAACTGGCAAAATCCACTTTGAAGCAAACTCACCAGCAAGGCGTACTGAAGAAAAATAAGCTGTTTATTTTGTCTCAGCATACATTCTACAAGGCCCTGCAGGCCCAGCTAATGCCCTAAAGAATAAAAATCTTTTTTCAGTAAACCATTTGTATTTCTGAGGAACTGTTGATGCCTTTGCACCCAAACAGTTGAATGCCTATTAAGAATCCGCTACTGCATCAAATCCATGTGAAGCCTTAAAGTGGCCTTTGACTAGTTCCACATGAGCATGCCTCATCCACCAGGAACATAATCCACAAAAACGTACTTATTTTATTTATTCTTAAGAGACAGCTAATTTTAAAAACAGCAGTTAAAAAACGGTTAACTACTGTTATTTTTGAATACGTGTGTGTGAATGGGGTAATTAGTTTAAAATAACAACTTATAAGGTCTTTAGACGTGGTGTTATCTTCATAGTATTAAAGATTTAGTTTTTAATAAATAGTCAATTTGTTGTTGTCTAAAGATACCTTGTTTAGTCTGTTGTATTCTACCGGTTACTAGATTGTTTAATTTGGCTGTTTTCTGATTGAGTGTGAAAGGTGTATAATATGCTGGGACCTGTGGAGTGATGGGACAGAATTGACAGTGCCTTGTGGCCACCGCAGTCCTAATAGTAACAACACATGCTTCAAAAGCAATTATCGTGCTTGACAAACTTCACCAAATTCTTTGTGGAGTTAATGGACATGGTACACGGGGAAGTGCAATGGATGTATTATAGATAGACTTTGGAAAAGCTTTTCACAAGTGACCATATGAATGGGTATTAAAGTAGATTAAGGGATATTGGGCTGCATTTTACATGTCTGCCGCCGAAACCACGATATCAAATGCGGCGGCTCCCTTAAATGGCCCGGGTGGACCACCTCACCAATGAGGTGGAGGGGGCAGGCGGTCCATCCCCGGCAATGGCGTCAGCAGCCTTGAAGCAGACCTGATCCCGTTTATAAAGGACTTCGAGCCCTTCCATTTAATTCAAATATTTAAAGAAAGCAGTAACAAAAAACTTACAAACATTTAACTTGCCCCTCTCCCACCCCCAATAACCTTGCAATAAATTGCCCCCTCCCCTCCAAAACAAGCCCCCAAAGTTCATAATCTTTTCCTCTTCGCAGAAGATAGGTTTAACCCCACTCTCCACCCACCCACACTGAAAATGTACCTGCAACTCCTCCCCACCAGTGTTCCACCTCGCATCCCTGGACGGGGATCTGAAAGCATGAGAGTGCCCGTCACTGCCACCAATAGCGCTCTGGGATGGATGGCAGGACTGGGTAAGTGATCAATTTATTTAGTTAAATATGTAAATTTTGCTCCCGCTGCCGAGTGGCGGCGGGGCCGCCACGGAGCATCACCTCACTGGCAATATTAAGCTGCGACTTCCCAACTTTGAGGCCCTTGGCGGGCCTCTGCCAGAGGCACTTTCCACCATCCCCCCACCATCAAGACCCCCAAGGTCGGTGGTGAGGACAGGGCTGTAAAATTCGACCCATTGTTCGAGGAGAGTAAATGTCTGAGTGATTGTATGTTAATCGACCAAGTCAATAGGGATTGCAACTTTGAATGCCGGATGTCACAGGTGTGATAAACATGCAATATCTAATCAGAGGCTTAACAGCAGCACCTACAAACAAATTCTTGACAGTTACAGCTGGAAACACATTAGATTTCCGAACTCGGTCGAACAGATTGCTCAGGCATTAATTACATTCCACATCAACCTTTCAAATATTTATTTTTATATCCTTCCTTCCTTACCCCTTCTACGTGACAATTCACATATGTTGACACGATATACTTCATTAAAAGGTGTCTTTGATTATGCATTGTTCTACGTTGGTTTGATTGTATTCTGCCCTTACACTTACAGATCCCAGTTACAATGACTGACATTGGTGAACATATTAACCGAACAATAACTCTGTTTCTAACTGGTAGAGTCACTGTTTTCCTGACCCACACAGTGCTATTTCTCAGGCAGGTGCTTACCCTAAGTAAGAATTCACAGCCTTCCTTGTAATGAAATGAACCTTTATCTTTTTCTTTAGTGCAAAGAGAATTAGGCCAGTCTATGTACGACGATAGTCAGCTTGCTGTATACATCAAATACTTTAAGAAATAACAAGCTAAGAATCATATTTCCCTATCTAATAAACAAGAACTAAAATCAAATTGCTTTGCTTCTGTAGCCATGCGGTCCAGACCAGGTAAGGATGGCAGATTTCCTTCCATGAAAGTAATTTGTGAACAAAATGGGTGTAAGTTTCATGGCACCATTACAGAGACTAGCTTTCAATTGCAAACTTTTGTTAATTATTGAATTTGAATTCCAGCAGCTGCCTTAGTAGGATCTGAATCCCTGTCTCCAGACCATTAGGTTATTATATAATATTATTACTACGTGACTGCCTTTGCAATGAAAGTGCACAGTGTCTACCCGAATATCACCCACAGTAGTTCCTCAATTGTAATACTGAATGTAGTCCCGAATCTGAGACTTAAATTGTGCATTTTAACTGGGAAACGGCAGGAACAGAGTGAAACGGGATTGATTTTGTCCCTGGATTCAGCGCACACTGGAGACAGATCAGTTACATCTACAACAGAAACGCCAAGACTGAACAAGGTCAATACAATAATATGGAAAATGTAACTGATGCCACTCATAATTGTAGCATCGGTACAGTATGAGTCCAGATTTCAGGTTTATTCCAGAGAGAGGTCTTACTCAGAAAATGTCATTGACATTGAAATTATTGTGTTTTATCCACCACGTTATTTACTTCAGAGTCATAGCTGCTGATGTAATGTGTTTGTTCAGGTGAGTGTAACTAATAGCAATGAACAGGGGTATAACCATGTCAGTGGAGACTTATCCCCTGGTTAAATCAGGACCATTGGAATGGATCAGCTCAGAATGCCTGCTGGAGCTGTGGGTTCCAAGCTAATGGAAGTCTCTGCTTCTCACAGAAATGGGATATTCAGTAATCTTTCAAATCGAACACATTTATTATCCTGTACTTGCAGCAACTGGAGTTCCGGGTAAGCCAATATCTCAACTGCTCATGGCTTAAATCAATGTTAACTGTTCTACTATACTCGGCATGATTTTTCACTTTGTGTTCTATACAACCGACTATTTTTTCCCCAGCAATTAATTGACGGAAATCTCCTCATTGGCTACACTTTCCGTCTTGCAGGAGCTGTATTATATCTTCACTGGTATTGGTTTCGGTGATCCTGGCATTGTTACTGGATTATTCTGTGTATTGAATATATTTGAATGAGATGTCTCGGTTAGGCTCAAGAATCAGACCATCAAGAGATTTCCACAGTTTCATGACGTGGATCTAACCGGTTCTGGAATATTTCTAATGAATGTTTTTTTACAGTGAGAGATGAAGAGACAGCTCATGGACTCTGTGTTACAAGGGGACAGCACAATGTCTTCCCTCCACAATAGCATGGTTCATTATAACTGGGATTTCAATGTATTTATTGGTTTCACCGTTATAAAATATTATTTCATTCTGTATGTGTCTGACACTGCTTCAGAGGTCTGGCTACTGAACGGAGTTTGCTGCTGCCTCTTTCACATCTCATTCTCTACTTGACTGTGGAGCCTTCACTGTCACTGGACTGCATTGTTAAATAGGAAGTATTGATGTGATGTTTTATTGGTTTACACTCTATCAGTTGGAATCAAGAGTCTTTCCTTTTATCTGTAGATTTTCAGCTGCATCCCTGATGTTGGTGTTTTATTAATTAAACAATCCCACATTCTAACGGTTTACTTTATAATTCCAGGAGAAGGAATTTCAGTGATTGTGAGGTTTGTCCGGAAGAAGCTTTCGATTCTGTTTATTCCATGCATTGTAGATGAAGTGAGTAGTGCAGGTGAACAGGTGGAGACTTGCGTGTTCTGTACACATATTAAATTATTCACACGGGTTTCACTATTGAAAAAACTGACTCTGAGAATAGAATCATTGAACCTGGGCTGGTGAACAGAACATTGACACAGAGTGTGAGGAATAAATCGCATGTTAAAAGTGGCATTTAGTAACAGTTTTCAGGTGGAGTGCACCAGAGATATAGGGAAGAGAAAAGGAGCAGGGAGAATGAAACTGAGGGAAAGAGATAAGCAGAAGTAAAGAGAAAGAGAAAGAAGAAGCAGGAGTGTTGAATAATTCACTATCATAAAGTGCTGTAATATAAAGAACAATTAGTAAGAGAAACTGTGTGTTGAATTTGCCTGTTGTCAGATTGTTTTCATATTACTCTGTGTTCAATAACTCTATGTTTATTTCTGCCAGGTCCTCGTTTCTTTGTAGAAAGTTCTTATTCCTTACTTACTGACTTAATAAAGATTACAGGATCAGTTATTTGCTGATGGTAATACATTATTTACATACTGCACTTTAAAACTCTGTGACTGCCGAATTCAATAAAGAGCTGATATTCGAAATATATTTAAATTTAAATGTAATTGCCTGTGCAAACTAAATATATTGACTGCATTGTATAACCAATGAACTGGTCTCCAACACCAAAAACACAGGCATTATTGCTTGAATGTATTAATTGAGTTATGTTACTGAGATCTCTAGATTAGATTTCCTTGAGCACTCTCCCTGTGAATCTCAGCCTCTCCTCTCACTGTATTGAGTCCTCCAGTCTCTTTAGCCATTGCTACAGTTTATCCACTTTCCCCAACCATCTGCTCCTTTCTCCAAACACCACCAACGCCCCCCACCCCGCCGCACCACACCCCCCAGCATGTACTTTTCCTTCTCTCTCTCCCAATCTCACTCACTGCGTTAGCTTTCAGCTGCCTCGTCCAACCTGATAGTAATACAGGATATAGGAACATGAGGAAGCGATTCAGCCCTTGGAACCTGTCATTCTAGATCATGGCTGATACAAACACTTAATCTCAGCGCTGCAGTTTTCAACCTTTTCCCCACTTGGTAACAGTCTCTGTCGGCTACATGAACCCTGATCAACAAACCAGCTGCACATCCCGCTCTCCCCAGACCTTCCCGATCGACAGCCTGGAGCCAAATTCCCATTTAACCTATTGGATTCCATCTCCACAAAGCCCCTTCTCATTTCCCCACTGGCACTGCATCCTCACTCAGGACTTCCAGTAGATCTGTTGTTGACTTTATTCACTTTTTGTGTCCATTTCCCAATTCATTATTGAACATTGTGTTTCAAACATTTCACTGTGACAAAGCAGTTTTAACTGCTCGATGCAGCAACAAAGCTGGAAATTTCAGCCCAGATCCTGTCAAACTGCTGCTTTGTCTCCAGTGCTGATCGGTAATTCTCTGCTTCCTTTCCTCTCTCTTCCAGTTAAATCGGTGGCGATTGTGGTCCTGTTCAGCGGAAAGTGCGGTCTCTCCAAATGTATCACTGTCTACCTGGTGGAAATGGCAGTGTCTGATCTCCTGGTCGTTATCACTGAACCCATATTGAAATGGATTGTTTCAATTTATTTCCAAGAATCATTCCTGAGAATTACTCCTGTGTGTAGCATCAGTGCTGTTCTGCGTTCTACAGCCACAGCTGTTTCTGTCTGGCTCACAGTCACTTTCACCGTTGATCGATTTGTGGCCATTTGTTGTGAGAAGCTAAACACAAAATATTGCACGGAGAAAACAGTGGCTGTTGTTGTAGGAACAGTAAGTGTGCTGGGCTGTTTAGAGTCACTCCCCTGGTACTTTACATACGAAAAAGATTACTTTATTGATAATGTTCCTATGGGTTGTGTCTTCAAACCGAGCTCCTTTACTTCCCTCACATGGGGGGCATTTCTATTCTTTCACCTCATTTTAACCCCTTGGGGCCCGTTCTTTCTGATTTTGCTGCTCAATGTTCTGACGGTCAGACGTATTTTATTCTCCAGTAAAGTCCACAGGGGATTCCGAGGCCACAGAAAAGGACAGGATCACAATGACCCAGAGATGGAGAATCGGAGAAAATCAATTATTTTACTCTTCAGTATATTGTGCAGTTTTATACTGTTATGGGTGACAATAGTTGTGTATCATTTATAGGCGAATTACAGATATTCAGTATTATTCTTCCTACATTGACCCTCATTTTATCACAGATCACACATCACAGATGCTGCAGGTCCTCGGTTCCTGCACCAATATGTGTATTTACACTGTGACCCAGACTAAATTTAGACAGGAGCTGAAGAAGGCGGTGAAATACCCTCTCGATCTCAGTGCTAAGTTAGTGAAATCATGGAAAGGGAAGAACAGTTTCAAACACTGGATCCAAATCCCATTTCATATTCCATTCACTACACTCCCCACAGGACAGAAATCACATTTTATATTCACAGCACTGAGCCCTGAAATGATTTTCAATCTGATTCTGAGAATATATTTTATTAATAATCTGACCAATTAAAGCGGGACATGTCAGGCAGAAGATTCATGAATGGTTTATCAAGAAGTCCTCACTAAAAAGCCCAGCTGCAATCAACTAAACCCTGGACCCAAAGAAAAATGGACAAAGCTGGTGAAAGGGTCACCAGCAGATGGCGATTTTGAGAGGGGGCAGTAACTGCAGTGAGACAGAGACACCAGCAGATGGAGATACTGAGACGGGAGAGTAACTGCAGTGAGACAGGGTGACCAGCAGATGGAGATCGTGAGGGGGGCGTGGGGGTGGGCAGTAACTGCAGTGAGACAGGTACGACAGCAGATGGAGACGGTGAGAGGGGACAGTTGCTGCAGTGAGACAGGGAGAACAGTAGCTGGAGATGGTGGGAGGGGACAGTTGCTGCAGTGAGACGGTTGAGTGTCACACAGAGACAGAGAAGAGAAAGCACAGGGTAGATAGAGACACAGGGAAAGCGTGTGCATACAGAGAAAAGGCTAACCTCAGAACTATGGTAAATGAATTAAAATGGGCACCGCACATGTTATTTAACTGCAGCTTCATAGCATTGCCCTAAACACCAGGATTTTTTGGAATTATAACAAGCCTTTCGACATCTTCACATTGATGATGTTCAATATATTCTTGCGGTGGGGGCGACCTGTTTCTCAGGCACTGAGGAGCGAGGGAGGGAGCATGGGCCTTGTGTTAAATTGTAAGTTGGAGCTGCTCCTTTATCCCCAGGCTTTCAACCAACTTAAAACTCCAGGGCCCCCAATCCACCAGGAACTAGTTAACCCTGGGCCCTCGAGAGAAAATTAAAGCTCGGTCTAATAAACATACTCAACTCACATGGGCCCTTTGGGTGCAAACTGTGGACAAGGCCTCAGTCCGTCCCCTTTGGAGGAAGCTCCTGTCCAAGGATTCCTCGTACCAGACTTTCCCTCTTTTCACCTTCAAGATGTAGTTTTCAGAATGAAAATTGCTGAAGGCTAGTGGGAGAGAGAGAAAATTGAAAGGGAGAAAAGGCATTGTTAAACAAAATAGCACAGCAAGAGCCCAGGAATTGCCCTCGGTTACACAGACACTCTCTAAGCAGCACTCATATACAAACAAATCACAGTTAATAGACCAGAGACTAAACTGTTTCAGACAGTTCCCTCCACCAGTGTGTCTGTCCTGGGGAAAAAGTCCTGGGGAAAACTGATGGACAGAGAGATTTGGGTTTTCAGGTCCATTGTTCCCTGAAGGTGGCAACGCAGGTCAATAGAGTGGTCAAGAAGGCATATGGCAGGCTTTCCTTCATCGGACGGGGTATTGAGTACAAGAGTTGGCAGATCATGTTACAGTTGTATAGGACTTTGGTTCGGCCATATTTGGAATACTGCCTGCAGTTCTGGTCGCCACATTACCAAAAGGATGTGGATGCTTTGCAGAGGGTGCAGAGGAGGTTCACCAGGATGTTGCCTGGTATGGAGGGCGCTAGCTATGAAGAGAGGTTGAGTAGATTAGGATTATTTTCATTAGAAAGACGGAGGTTGAGGGGGGACCTGATTGAGGTGTACAAAATCATGAGAGGTATAGACAGGGTGGATCGCAAGAAGCGTTTTCCCAGAGTGGGGGATTCAAATACTAGGGGTCACGAGTTCAAAGCGGGACGGGAAATGTTTAGGGGGGATATGCGTGGAAAGTTCTTTACGCAGAGGGTGGTGGGTGCCTGGAACACGTTGCCAGCGGAGGTGGTAGATGCGAACACGATAGCGTCCTTTAAGATGTATCTAGACAGATACATGAATGGACAGGAAGCAAAGAAATACAAACCCTTCGAAAATAGGCGACATGTTTAGATAGAGGATCTGGATCGGCACAGGCTTGGAGGGCCGAAGGGCCTGTTCCTGTGCTGTAATTTTCTTTGTTCTTTATTCTTTGTTGTTCTTTATCTCTCTCCCTGTCACTGTATCTCTCTCTTTCTCTGTTCCTGTCTCAGTCGCCCCTGTGTCCCTCTCTCTTGCTCTGTCTCTGTCCATATCGGTTTTTTTCCCTGTATTTCATATCTAATCTTTACTGAAATAAGCTATGAAATATTTCTGTCTCTCCAGTTAAAACAACAACAAAGCAAACTGCTGTGTGTGTTTTTAACTATTAAAGGGTTAAATAGAGAGATAGAGGGAAAGAAAGCTGGAAAGAGATAGATAGAGAAATCTAAACTCAGAAATTCGGCAAATTGAATTGAAATGGACTCCGTACATCTTATTTAACAGTAAAGCTTCAGAACATTGCCCAAAGCACACGGATTATTCTAGAATTGTAACAAACCTTTAGGAATTATCAAATTTGTGACTTAATTCCGAGATTTTGATGCTTAATGAGTTAATTTTTAAAATGGTCGTTACTGTTGCAATTTTGGAAAAGCTGCAGTCCATTGGTGCACAGCAAGATCCCACAAGCAGCAGTGTGATAACAGCCCTTCTCCTCCTTTGAATCCTTCCAGGTTTTACTCACGCTCCTGCGTCTCTCTCTCTTGTTACTCTCATTCCAAGAGACAGATGGAGAGAGAGAGAGAGAGAAATCCACTCTCAGAACCACGCTCTCAATTCAAGTGACTGCTGCAAATTTCATTTCACCCTCAAATTCACGGCACTGCCCAAAAGACAAAGAATTGCAGATTGATCGGTAAATTGGCCATTGTGAATTGCCCCCAGTGTAGGTAGGTGGTCGGGAATATGGGATTACTGTAGGGTTAGTATAAATAGGTGGTTGTTGGTCGGCACAGAATTGGTGGGCCGAAGGGTCAGTTTCAGTGCTGGATCTCTAAATAAATAAATAAGTAAATAAAACACCAGCATCATTCGGGAATTATCACAAGCCTTTAGACAGCTACACCTTCAGATGTTTAATTTAGTCTTCCGAGGCGACCCCAGAGAGGAAATTAAACCTCAAGCCAATAAACCGACGCAGCTCACGTGGGCCCTTTTGGGTGCAGCCTATGGACAAGTACTCAGTCCGTCGCCTCTGGAGGAATCTCCTGTCCAAGGTTTCCTCCTCCCAAACTACCCTCTTTTCAACTTCACAATACAGTTTCCAGAATGAAAATTCCTCAGGGGAAAGAAGGAGAAATAAATGCATTACAATAAAAACTGAGGACATTTCTACACAAAATAGCACAGCAAGAGCCCAGAGTTTCCTCTGTCAGTTTCACAGACAATCAGCAATGTTCAAATACAATAAGATCACAGTTATAAACCAGATTGAGACAGAGGGAGGACACACACAGATACACACACACACACACACGTACACACACACACACACACACACGTACACACACACACACACACACACATACACACACTCTCTCTCTCTCTCTCACACACACACACACACACAGATGCACAGACACACACACTGAACCAGACTGGGGAATGTGTCAACACTCTCCAGAGAGAGTGTGAAAGGTGGGTTTTGTGATTGTAACTGGGATCTTCCTACCCAGTTATATCCTGAGTGAGTGGTTTGCAAACTCCACCCCTTGAGCCCCTCGCATGTTGTGCTGTCTCTCAATCTCCTGCTTCAGGGGACTGTCCACTGATATGTTCATCCCAGGACAGGACATTCCTGAGTCTTCCAGTCCATTGATATGTTAATCCCAGGACAGGACCTTCCTGACTCTTCCAGTCCATTGATATGTTAATCCCAGGACAGGGCCTTCCTGACTCTTCCATTCCATTGATATGTTAATCCCAGGACAGCAATGCTTTCTTTCAGGCATCTCTTGGTTAATTTTAAACCTTCAATTCTTTCCCTACAGTTTGAAAATATCAGACACCACTTAAAGACGCACACTAAACCCGCAATACAGGACTGGGCAGATAAAGGGGATTGTAACTGAAGTTGTGTTTGAGGATTTTTTTGACATCAGTGTGGATTGTTCAGTGTCTCCCCTTCCCTCACTTCTAAAGTCTCTCAGGGTTGTTGTGTGCTGACAGCTAGTTCAGTGTCCAGTACCTTTCAACTTTTAATAACGTCTTTTGCACACAATTTAAATGGAAAATTTCTCCGACAGTCTGTTTCGTCCTCCCTCTTCCACTGTCTCTCTCTGTCACTCCCTATCTCTCTCCCTGTCTCTCTCAGGACAGGGCAGACAATGGGGATTGTTACTGAGGTTCTGTTGGCCATTTTTACTGACATCAGTGTGGATTGTAAAATCTGTCGTTGTGTGTGTGTCCCTTTGTGTGTGTGTGTGTCCCTGTGTGTGTGTCTGTGTGTATATGTGTGCCCCTGTGTGTTTGTGTCCCTGTGTCTCTGTGTGTGTCTGTGTTTGTGTCTCTGTGTGTTTGAGTCTCTGCATTTCTGTGTGTGTCTGTGTGCTTGTCTGTGTGTGTCTGTGCCTGTGTGTGTTTGTGTGTGTGTGGCTGTGTGTGTTTGTGGCTGTGTGTGTTTGTGCCTCTGTGTGTCTGTTTGTGTTTCTGTGTGTATGTGTACCTGTGTGTTTGTGTCTCTGTGTCTGTGTGTGTGTGTGTGTGTGTGTGGCCCTGTGTGTGTCTCTGTGTGTTTGTGTCTCTGTGTGTGTCTGTGTTTGTGTTTCTGTGTGTTTGTGTCTGTGTGTGTGTCTGTGAGTGTGTGTGTGTCTGTGTCTCTGTCTCTGTGTATGTGTCTGTGTATGTGTGTCTGTGTGTGTGTGTGTGTGTCTGTGTGTGTGTGTTTGTGTCTGCATGTTTGTGTTTGTGTGAGAGAGAGAGTCTCAGAGTCACCTTTCTCCATCACTATCTCTCCCTCTTTCTCTGTCTCTCCCTCTCTCTCAGTCCGCCTCTCTCATAGCAACATAGAAAATAGGAGAAGGAGTAGGCCATTCGGCCCTTCGGTCCTGCTCTGCCATTCAAAAAAGATCATGGCCGATGGTGTAATTCAGTACCCTAGTCTCGCTTTCTCCCCATATCCCTTGATCCTTTTGAAATTAGGAAATACATCTATCACCTTCTTCAATAAATTTAATGACTTGGCCTTCACTGTCTTCTGTGGTAGAGAATTCCACAGGCTCACCACCCTCTTTCTCATCTCTCTCTCCCCCTCCATCTCTCTCTCTCCCCCTCTATTCCGCTCTCCCCTCTCTATTTCTCTCTCTCACCCGCTATCTCTCTCCCCTCTCTATCTCTCTCTCCCCCTCCACCTCCCTCTCCCCTATCTCCCTCTCCCCCTCTATCCCTTTCCCCTCCCACTATCTCTCTCTCCCCGTCTATTTGTCTTTCCCCCTCTATATATCTCTCCCCCTCTATTTCTCTCTCCCCCCTCTATTTCTCTCTCTCTCCACCTCTATCTCTCTCTCTCCCCCTCTATCTCTCTCTCTCCCTCTCTATCTCTCTCCCCCTCTATCTCCCTCTCAACCTCTATCTCTCTCTATATATATATCCCTCTCCCCCTCCTTTATCTCTCCCTCTCCCCTCCCTCTCCCTCTCTCCCTCTGTCTCCCTCTCCCCCTCTATCCCTCTCCCCTCTATCCTCCTCTCCCCCTCCATCTCCCTTTCTCCCCTCCACTCAGTGGCGGCACAGTGGTGCAGTGGTTAGCACAGCAGCCTCACAGCTCCAGCTACCCGGGTTCAATTCTGGGTACTGCCTGTGTGGAGTTTGCAAGTTCTCCCTGTGTCTGCGTGGGTTTCCTCCGGGTGCTCCGGTTTCCTCCCACAAGTCAAAAGACTTGCAGGTTGGTATCTAAATTGGCCATTATAAATTGCCCCTAGTATAGGTAGGTGGTAGGGTCATATAGGTACAGGTGGGGATGTGGTAGGAATATGGGATTAGTGTAGTATTAGTAACAATGGGTGGTTGATGGTCGGCACAGACTCGGTGGGCCGAAGGGCCTGTTTCAGTGCTTTATCTCTAAACAAAACATAAACATCTCTCACTCCCCCTCGATCTCTATCTCTCACCCTCTATCTCTCTCTTCCACACTATGTCTCTCTGTCACCCTCTATCTCGATCTCTCCCCCACCATATAACCCCCCTTCTCTCTCTCTCTCACCCTTTATCTCTCTCTATCCCTCAAACCCGGCACCACACTCGGTCAAATTCTGACTTGATATTCAGGTCAGTCTCTCTTCCCAGTAGCAGACAGGAGTGAATCGTTCCCTTTGACCCGTTGTGTACTGAACATGCTCTGCTTTTTCACAGCCTGATACAGGACTGTACACGGCTGATTAACAGGTACATATCTGCAGTGAAATAGTAGAGAGAAGATAGTGTTTGATTCTTTAATGTGATGTGAGCTCCGCTGTCGAGGTCAGCATTTGATTCCCTTGATAACCTGCTGGGTCGTTTCACAAGGAAATTAAAGAGTCAGCCACATTGCTCTGCATCTGTAGCCACATGTAGGCGAGGCCAGGTAGGTATGGAACATTTCCATCCCTGAAAGGAATTAGGAAATTCAATGGATTTTTACAGAAATCGATGATAGTTCAAAGAACAAAGAACAAAGAACAAAGAAAATTACGGCACAGGAACAGGCCCTTCGGCCCTCCATGCCTGCACCGATCTAGATCCTCTATCTAAACATGTCGCCTATTTTCTAAGGCTCTGTATCTCTTTGCTTCCTGCCCATTCATGTATCTGTCTCGATACATCTTAAAAGACGCTATCGTGTTCGCATCTACCACCTCCGCTGGCAACGCATTCCAGGCACCCACCACCCTCTGTGGAAAGAACTTTTCACGCATATACCCCCTAAACATTTCCCCTCTCACTTTGAACTCGTGACCCCTAGTACTTGAAACCCCCACTCTGGGAAAAAGCTTCTTGCTATCCACCCTGTCTATACCTGTTCCATGGCACCATTACAGAAAGTAGCTTTCAATTAAAGACTGTTGTTAAATTCTAGCAGCTGTCTTGCTAGGATTTGTACCCGGGTCCCCAGACCGATACGTTGGACCTCTGGATTACTAGCCCAGTGATATTATCATTACGTTTCTGCCTCTCCAATGTACGTGAACAGTACCTTCCCCCTAATATCTCCCACAGTGGTTTCTCAGCTGTCACCCGGTACATGATCCCAAATCAGACACTCAAAGTTCACATTTAATTGGGAAAAGGTAGCAGCAGAGTCAGACAGGATTGTTTTTGTCCCTGGATTCAGTGGACACTGCAGACAGATCAATTACATTTGCAATAGAAATGCCAGGTGTGAACAAGGTCAATACAATAATATGGAAAATGTAAATGACTCCACTCATAATTATAGCATCTGTCCAGTATAAGTACAGATTTCAGGTTTAGTCCTGAGAGAGGTCTTACGAAGAAAATATCATTACTTTTGAAATTATTATGTTTTATCCATCACATTATTTACATCAGAGTCAAAGCTGCTGATGTAATGTGTTTGTTCAGGTGAGTGTAACTAATAGCAATGATCAGGGGTATAACCGTGTCGGTGGAGACTTATCCCCTGTATAAATCAGGACTCAATGGAATGGATCAGCTCAGAGTGTCTGCTGGAGCTGTGGATACCAGGATAACAGAATCCTCAGCTTCTCACAGAAATGGGATATCGAGTATTCTATCAGATAGAATGCATCTATTATCCTGTACTTGCAGCAATTGGAGTTCCTGGTAAGCCAGTATCTCAGCTGTTTATGGTGTAAATCGATATTAACTGTGCTGCTGCACTCAGTATTATTTCACAGTGTGTGGTTCCAGCAATTTACTGATGGAATCTCCTCATTGTTTACTCTTTCCATTTTGCAGGAGCTGTATTCAATTGTATTGCTTTAAGTAACCCTGGCATTGTTGCTGGATTATTCTGTGTATTGAATGTATTTGAATCAGATGTCTCCATCAGGATCAAGAATCAGATCATCAGGAGATTGTCATAGTTTCAAGATGTGCAACTAACTGTTCCTGGAATATTTTTATGATTGTTTTTTCACTGATTGATAATGACACAACTCACAGTCTCAGTGTTACAAGGGGACAGAACGATGTCCTCCATGCCCATTAATATGGTTCAGTTTAACTGGGATCTCAACGTATTTATTCGTTATCACTGTTATAAAATATTATTTCATTCTGTGTGTGTCTGAAGTTGCTTCAGAGATCTGGTTACTGAACTGAGTTTGTTGCTGCCTCTTTCACATCTCCTTCTCTGCTTCACTGTGGAGCCTTCACTCTCACTGGAATTCATTTTAAAAGAGAATGTATTGATCTGATGTTTTATTGGTTTACACTCTTTCAGTTGGAATCAAAAGCCTTTCCATTTATCTGTAGATTATCAGCTGCAGCGCTGATGTTGGTGTTTTATTAATTAAACAATCCCACATTCTAACGGTGTACATTACAAATCCAGGAGAAGGAATTTCAATGATTGTGAAGTTTGTGTGGAAGAAGCTTTAAATTCTGTTTAATCCATGTATTGTAGATGAAGTGGAGAGTGTAGGTGAACTGGTGGAGACTTGGGTGCTCTGTAGACACATTAAATTATTCAGCGGTTTCACCATTGAACAAACTGACTCTGAGAATAGAATCAATGAACACGGGGCTGGTGAACAGAACACAGTGGCAGAATGTTAGGAAAAACTCATTTGTGAAAATCGGCTTTAAGTAACAGCTTGCAGGGTGTGAACACATCAGAGAGATTGGGAAGGAGAAAAGGAGCAGGGAGAACAAAAGCGAGGGAAAGAGATAATTAGAAGTAAAGAGAAAGAAACAGCAGTGTGAATAATTCACTATCATAAAGTGCTGAAATATCCAGAACAGTAGTGAGAGAAACTGTGAGTTGAAGTTGTTTGCTGGCAGATTGCGTTCATTTTACTGCTGGAATTGATCCTCTGTTTATTTCTGTCTGGTTCTTGCCATGTTTTGTAGAAATTTCCTGTTCCTTACTTAGTGACTGAATAAACATCAAAGAATCAGTTGTTCACTGATGGTAAATCATTAACGTTAACAAAGTCAATACAATCATATGGAAAATGTAAATGATGCCACTCATAATTGTAGCATCCGTCCAGTATGAGTACAGATTTCAGGTTTATTCCCGAGAGAGGTCTTATTAAGAAAATGTAATTGACAGTGAAATTATTGTGTTTTACCCACCACATTATGTACTAGATTCAAAGCTGCTGATGTAATGTGTTTGTTCAGGTGAGTGTAACTAATAGCAACGATCAGTGGTTTAACCGTGTGAATGGAGACTTATCCCCTGTTAAATCAGCACACAGTGGAATGGATCAGCCCAGAATGTCTTCTGGAGCCGTGGATTCCAGGATAACAGAACTTAGCTTCTCTCAGCAATGGGATATCCATTAATGTATCAGATAGAATGTATTTATTATCCTGTAATTGCAGCAATTGGAGTTCCTGGTAAGCCAGTATCTCAGCTGTTAATGGTGTAAATCGATATTATCTGTGCTGTTGTACTCGGTATTATTTCAGACTGTGTGTGCTACAAAACCGCCTTTTCTGTACCAGCAATTTACTGATGGAAACTGCTCAATGTATACTCTTTCAGTCTTCTAGGAGTTGTATTATGTCTTGAATGGAATTGGTTTAAGTAACCCTGGCATTGTTACTGAATTATTATGTCTTTTGAACGTATTTGATGGGGATGTGTATGTTGGGATCAAGAATCAGACAATGAGAAGATTTTAACAGTTTCATGATGCGGATCTAACCAGTCATGGAATCATTTTTTTTTATGAATGTGTTTTTCGGTGATTGATAATGATTCATCTCACGATTCCAGTGTTCCAAGGTAAGAGTACAATGTCCTCCCTCCCCAATAATATAGAGCAATTTAACTGGGATTTCAATGTATTCATTGATTATCTCTGTAATAAAATATTAATTCATTCCATGTGTGTCTGACGCTGCTCCAGAGGTCTGGCTACTGAACTGAGTTTTCAGCTGACTCTTTCACATCTCTTTCTATGCTTCATGATGGAGCCTTCACTGTCACTGGAATACATTGCAGAATAGAAATTATTGATATGATGTTTTATTGGTTTATACTCTATTAGTAGGAATCAAGAGTCTTTCCATTTATCTGTAGATCATCAGATGCAGCTGATGTTGGTGTTTTATTCATTATTAAACGATCCCACAGTCTAACCGTGTACTTCATAATCCCAGAAGAAAGAATTTCAATGATTGTGAGCTTTGTCTGGAAGAAGCATTCGATTCTGTTTATTCCATGCATTGTAGATGAACTGAATAGTGGCGGTGAACATGTGGAGACTTGGGTGTTCTGTAGACACATTAAATTATTCACAGAGATTTAACCATTGAACAAACTGACTCTGAGAATAGAATCATTGAACCTGGGGCTGGTGAACTGAACACAGGCGCAGAATGTTAGGAATATATTGTATGTGAAAAGTGGCATGAATTAACAATTTGCAGGATGTGAACACTCCAGAGACATAGGGAAGGAGAAAAGGAACAGGAATGATTTGGAGGAAAGTATAGGTGGTCTGATTAGCAAGCTTGCAGACGACACTAAGATTGGTGGAGTAGCAGATAGTGAAGGAGATTGTCAGAGAACACAGCAGAATATAGATAGATTGGAGAGTTGGGCAGAGAAATGGCAGATGGAGTTCAATCCGGGCAAGTGCGAGGTGATGCATTTTGGAAGATCCAATTCAAGAGTGAACTATACAGTAAATGGAAAAATCCTGCGGAAAATTGATGTACAGAGAGATTTGGGTGTTCAGGTCCATTGTTCCCTGAAGGTGGCAACGCAGATCAATAGAGTGGTCAAGAAGGCATACGGCATGCTTTCCTTCATTGGACGGGGTATTTAGTACAAGAGTTGGCAGGTCATGTTACAGTTGTATAGGACTTTGGTTCGGGGACATTTGGAATACTGCGTGCAGTTCTGGTCGCCACATTACCAAAAGGATGTGAATGCTTTGCAGAGGGTGCAGAGTAGGTTCACCAGGATGTTGCCTGGAGGGCGCAAGTTATGAAGAGAGGTTGAGTAGATTAGGATTATTTCCATTAGAAAGGAGGAGGTTGAGGGGGGACCTGATTGAGGTGTACAAAATCATGAGAGGTATAGACAGGGTGGATAGCAAGAAGCTTTTTCCCAGAGTGGGGGATTCAATTACTAGGGGTCACGAGTTAAAAGTGAGAGGGGAAATGTTTAGGGGGGATATGCGTGGAAAGTTCTTTACGCAGAGGGTGGTGGGTGCCTGGAAAGTGTTGCCAGCGGAGGTGGTAGACGCGGGCACGATAGCGTCTTTTAAGATATATCTAGACAGATACATGAATGGGCAGGAAGCAAAGACATACAGACCCTTAGAAAATAGACGACATGTTTAGATAGAGGATCTCGCTCGGCGCAGGCTTGGAGGGCCGAAGGGTCTGTTCCTGTGCTGTAATTTTCTTTGTTCTTTGTTCTTTGAGAACGAAACTGAGGGACGGAGATAAGCAGAAAGAAAGAGAAAGAGAAATAATCAGCAGTGTGCATAATTCACTCTAATAAAGTGCTGGAATATCCGAATGAATTACAGACAGAAACTATGAGTAGAAGTTGTCTGTTGTGAGATTGTGTTCATTTTACTGTTGGACTTGATCCTCTGTGTTTATTTCTGTCAGATCCTCATTTTGTTTTGTAGAAAGTTACTATTCCTTACTTACTGACTGAATAACAGAATAAAATCAGTACTTTACTCATGGTATTTCATTATTTAAATATTGCATTTTAAAATCTCTGTGACTGCTGAATTCAATAAAGTGTGAGGCTGATATCAGAAATATATTTCAATTGATATTTTATTGACTGCACAAACTAAATGGATTGACTATATTGTATAAACAATGAAATGATCTCCAACACCAATAACCACAGGGATTATTGTTTGAATGTCGTTATTGAGTTGTTTTACTGGGATCTGTAGATTAGATTTCTTCTAACACTCTGCTGCAGTCTCTCTCTCCCAGTGAACCTCAGCCACAACTCTCACTGTATTGAATCCTCTGTCTCATCATCCATTGCTTCTGTTTATCCACTTTCCCAAACCATCTGCTCCTGTCTCCTCTCCAACTCCAACATGTCCTTTTCCTTATCTCCCTCCCAATCTCACTCACTGGCTCCACCTTCACTGCCTAGTCCAACCTGATGGTAATCAAGTTAGATAGGAGCAGGAAGAGGCCATTTAGCCCTTCGAGCCTGTTCTGCAATTCGATATCATGACTGTTACGAGCACTCAAACTCAGTGCTGCAGTTTTCAGCTTTTTCCCGTTTTGTACCAATCCCTGCTCGTGCTCTGAACCCACAGCAACAAACCAACTGCAATTCCCGCTGTTCCCAAGTCTTCCCGACAAACAGTCTGGAGACAAATTCCTATTGAACCCATTGGATTCCATCTCTTTAAAACCCCTTCTCACTTCCCCACTGGCACTGCATCCTCACTCAGTACTTCCAGTAGATCTGGTGCTGACTTTATTCACTTTTTGTGTCCATTTCCCAATTCATTATTAAAAATTGCGTTTCAAACATTTCACTGTGACAAAGCACTGCACAGGTCAATGAACCAGTTTTAACTGTTCGATGCAGCAACAAAGCTGGAAAATTCAGCCCAGATCCTATCAAACTGCTGCTTTGTCTCCAGGTCTGATCAGTAATTTCTCTGCTTCCTTTTCTCTCTCTTCCAGTTAACTTGGTGGCGATTGTGATCCTGTCCCGGGGAAAGTGCGGACTCTACAAATGTATTTCTGTCTACCTGGTGGGAATGGCAGTGTCTGATCTCCTGGTCGTTATCACTGAACCCATATTGTTTTGGATTGTTTTAATTTATTTCCCAGAGTCATTCCTGAACATTACTCCTGTGTGTTCAATCATTGTTGTTATGTTTTCTGCAGCCACATTTATTTCTATTTGGCTCACAGTCGCTTTCACCCTCGATCGATTTGTGACCATTTGTTGTGAGAAGCTGAAAACAAAATATTGTACCAAGAAAACAGCGGCTGTGGTTGTCGGAGCAGTGAGTGTGCTGGGCTTTTTCCCGAATGCCCCCTCGTACTTGACACTGGAACAAGATTACTTTATTAGTAATGTTACTATGGGTTGTTTTTATAAACCGAGCTTCTTTACTTCCCCCACATGGGTGGCATTTGAATTGTTTCACTACATTTTAACCCCTTGTGTCCCGATCATTCTGGTTTTGCTGCTCAATGTCCTGACGGTCAGACGTATTTTATTCACCAGTAAAGTCCGCAGGGGTTTCCGGGGCCACAGCAATGGAGAGAATCACAAGGACACAGAGATGGAGAATCGGAGAAAATCAATTATTTTACTCTTCAGTATATCCGGCAGTTTTATATTGTTATGGGTGACCCGGGTTGTGTTTATCATTTATAGTCGAATTACAGATATTCAGCATTAATCCTCCTACACTGACCCTCTCTATATCACAGATCACACATCAAGAATGCTGCAGGTTCTCAGTTCCTGTACGAACACGTGTATTTACACTGTGACCCAGACTAAATTCAGACAGGAGCTGAAGAAGGCGGTGAAATACCCTCTCAATCTCATTGTTAAATTAGTGAAATCATAGAAAGAACTGGAAAAAATACTCATTCCATATTTCATTCTCTACACTCCACACAGGAAAGACTGGACATTTTATCTTGGCAGTACAGAGCCCTGAAATGATTTCAAGTTGGATTCTGTGATTATATTTTAGTGAATATCTGACCGATTGAGATGGGAATTGCTCTGCTCTCCTCACACCAACACCATCTACTGGTGTCCCTGTCTCACAGCAGTCACAGCCACCTCTCACCATCTCCATCTGCTGGTGCCCCTGTCTCACTGCAGTTACTGTCCGCACTCACCATCTGCATCTGCTGGTGTCCCTGTCTCACTGCTGCTGTTGCCCCCTCTCACTATCTCCATCTGCTGGTGTCCCTGTCTCACTGCAGCTACTGCCCCCTCTCACCATCTCCATCTGCTGGTGTCCCTGTCTCACTGCAGTTACTGTCCTCCTCTCACCATCTCCATCTGCTGGTGTCCCTGTCTCACTGCAGCTACTGCCCCCTCTCACCACATCCATCTGCGTTCGTCCCTGTCTGACTGCAGTTGCTGTCCTCCTCTCACCATCTCCATCTGCTGGTGTCCCTGTCTCACTGCTGCTACTAACCCCTCTCACCATCTTCATCTGCTGGTGACCATCCCCCAGTTTCACAATTACTGTTGCCTACCCCAATTCACCATTCAGACAGAAGCAGAGAAAAAGAATAAGAGGGAACGAGAGAGATTGGCACACGGCGATAAACAGTGACCGAAGGAAGGAGACAGTTAGTCAGAGGATTGGAGTAAAGCAGAGAGAGAGGGAGAGAGAACCAGAGAGAGGGAGAGAGCGTGTCACAGGTAGAGTGAGAGAAACAGAGACAGTGGGGTACAGATGGAGACAGCGGGAGAGAGAGAGTGGTAGGTGAAACATTTTCATCTGAATATGTTGAAAGCAAATTTAAATTAACATTTCCTGGGACCACACACTAAAAAAAAATACTTACCACACTGAACAATGCAATTTGAAAGGAAACATTTGTTGCTCAGTGGGCAGTAATCTTGTCTCTGAGTTATAAGGAGGGGAGAAGTCCCTTGTCATATCTAAATGGAGCAGAAATTGAGGTTCTATTTACTTATTTGGCGATTCAGCACTGAAACAGTCCCTTCAGCCCACTGAGTCTATTTAGACTATGAACCACCCATCTAAACCCTTCTTCTTCTTTCTTCTCTTCTTCTTCTTCTTTGGCCTCCTTATCTCAAGAGACAATGGATAAGCGCCTGGAGGTGGTCAGTGGTTTGTGAAGCAGCGCCTGGAGTGGCTATAAAGGCTAATTCTAGAGTGACAGGCTCTTCCACAGGTGCTGCAGAGAAATTTGTTTGTCGGGGCTGTTGCACAGTTGGATCTCCCCTTGCGCCTTTGTCTTTTTTACTGCCAACTGCTAAGTCTCTTCGATTCGCGACATTTTAGCCCCGTCTTTATGGCTGCCCGCCAGCTCTGGCGAACGCTGGCAACTGACTCCCAAGACTTGTGATCAATATCACAGGATTTCATGTCGCGTTTGCAGACGTCTTTAAAGCGGAGACATGGACGGCCGGTGGGTCTGATACCAGTGGCGAGCTCGCTGTTCAATGTGTCTTTGGGGATCCTGCCATTTTCCATGCGGCTCACATGGCCAAGCCATCTCAAGCGCCGCTGACTCAGTAGTGTGTATAAGCTGGGGATGTTGGCCGCCTCGAGGACTTCTGTGTTGGAGATACCGTCCCGCCACCTGATGCCAAGGATTCTCCGGAGGCAGCGAAGATGGAATGAATAGATACGTCGCTCTTGGCTGACATACGTTGTACAGGCCTCGCTGCTCTAGAGCAAGGTACTGAGAACACAGGCCTGATACACTCGGACTTTTGTGTTCCGTGTCAGTGCGCCATTTTCCCACACTCTCTTGGCCAGTTTGGACATAGCACTGGAAGCCTTTCCCATGCACTTGTTGATTTCTGCATCGAGAGACAGGTTACTGGTGATAGTTGAGCCTAGGTAGGTGAACTCTTGAACCACTTTCAGTGCGTGGTCGCCAATATTGATGGATGGAACATTTCTGACGTCCTGCCCCATGATGTACGTTTTCTTGAGGCTGATGGTTAGGCCAAATTCATTGCCGGCAGCCGCAAACCTGTCAATGAGACTCTGCAGACACCCTTCAGAGTGAGATGTTAAAGGAGCATCTTCAGCAAAGAGGAGTTCCCTGATGAGGACTTTCCGTACTTTGGACTTCGCTCTTAGACGGGCAAGGTTGAACAACCTGCCCCCTGATCTTGTGTGGAGGAAAATTCCTTCTTCAGAGTACTTGAACGCATGTGAAAGCAGCAGGGAGAAGAAAATCCCAAAAAGTGTGGGTGCGAGAACACAGCCCTGTTTCACGCCATTCAGGATAGGAAAGGGATCTGATGACGAGCCACCATGTTGTATTGTGCCTTTCATATTGTCATCCGCAGCACTTAAAGCAGCCAGAAGCTCTGCACAAAGGAGAGCCAGGTGCAGCGCAAACGACCACTGGCAACACCTATGCAGTCATATTCATCTGGCCTCAGACACCAGAAACATCGGAGGAATGTATGATGGCATTAAGAGAGCCTTTGGGCCAACCATCAGGAAGATAGCCCCCCTCAAATCTAAATCAGGGGACATAATCACTGACCAACGCAAACAAATGGACTGCTGGGTCGAGCACTCCCTAGAACTGTACTCCAGAGAGAATGTTGTCACGGAGACCGCCCTCAATGCAGCCCAGCCTCTACCAGTCCTGGATGAGCTGGACATGCAGCCAACTAAATCGGAACTCAGTGATGCCATTGATTCTCTAGACAGCGGAAAAGCCCCAGGAAAAGACAGCATTACCCCTGAAATAATCAAGAGTGCCAAACCGGCTATACTGTCAGCACTACATGAACTGCTATGCCTGTGCTGGGACGAGGGAGCAGTACCCCAAGACATGTGCGATGCCAATATCATCACCCTCTATAAAAACAAAGGTGACCGCGGGGACTGCAACAACTCCCTGCTCAGCATAGTGGGGAAAGTCTTTGCTCGAGTTGCTCTAAACAGGTTCCAGAAGCTGGCCGAGCGTGTCTACCCTAAGGCACAGTGTGGCTTTCGTGCAGAGAGATCGACCGTTGACATGCTGTTCTCCCTTCGTCAGATACAGGAGAAATGCCGTGAACAACAGATGCCCCTCTACATTGCTTTCATTGATCTCACCAAAGCCTTTGACCTCGTCAGCAGACGTGGTCTCTTCAGACTACTAGAAAAGATTGGATGCCCACCAAAGCTACTAAGTATCATCACCTCATTTCATTTAAACTAATTCTACACTAATCCCCTATTCTTAACACATCCCCTTACCTGTAATAGGGGAAATTTATAATGGCCAATTTATCTATCAACCTGCAAGTGTTTGGCTGTGGGAGGAAACCGGAGCACCCGGCAAAAACCCACGCAGCTCACAGGTAGAACTTGCAAACTCCGCAGTACCTAGAATTGAACCCGCTTCGCTGGATCTGTGAGGCTGCAGTGCTAACCACTGCGCCACTGTGCCGCCCATGATCTTTAAATGTTGTCAGCAGGAAGTGCAAAAAGTGCCAGGAGACCCTGAGACACTTTAACAGCAGGGGAAAGATGTAGATGTAGAGTCATAGAGTTCTACAGCACACAAACAGGCCCTTAGACGCATCGTGTCTGTGTCCGCCATCAAGCACCTAACTATTCTAATCCCATTTTCCTGCACTTGACCCATAGCCTTGTATTCTATGGTGTTTCAAGAGCCCATCTAAATATGTCTTAAATGTTGTGAGGGTTCCTGCCTCTACCACCTCTTAAGGCAGTGCGTTCTAGATTCCAACCACCCACTGGGTGAAAAAAATGTTTCCTCAGATCCACTCTAAACCTCCTGCCCTTAACCATAAATCTATGCCCCCTGGTTATTGAAACCACCGCTAAGGGAAAGTTTCTTCCTATCTAACCCATCATTGCCCCTCATAATTGTGTATACTTAGAGATAAAGTGATATGGGTGTCTTCGTCAATATGTCAGTGAAAGTTAGCATGCAGCTGCAGCAAGCTATTAGCAAGGCTAATGATATGTTACCGTTTATCATAAATGGATTTGAGCACAGGAGTAGTGAAGTCTTGCTTCAATTGTGTAGAACCTTGGTTTGACCGTACCTGGAGTACTGTGTGTAGTTTTGATACCCTTAACTTAGGTAGGATATTATTGCCATAGAGGGAGTGCAACGAAGGGTCACCAGACCTGTTTCCGGTATGGTGGGACTGTCCTATGAAGAGAGATTGGGGAAACTGGGCCTGTATTTTGTAGAGTTTCGAAGAGTGAAGGGTGATATCATTGAAACTTGCAAAATACTTAAAGGGAGACAGGGTAGATGCAGGTAAGATATTTCCCCTGGTTGGGGAGTCTAGAAACAGGGAACTGTAAAATAATGGGGAAGCCACTTAGAACAGAGATGAGGAGACATTTCTTTATTCAGAGGGTTATGAATCTTTGGAATTCTCTACTCCAGAGGGCTGTGGACGCTCAGTCATTGAGTATGTTTAAAGCAGAGATTGACAGATGTCTAAATACAAATGATATAAGGGGATATGGGGATAATGTGGGAATATGGCAATGAAATGGATGAACAGCCATGATTATATTGAATAGTGGAGCAGGCTCAATGGACTGAATGAACTACTCCTACTCCTATTTTCCTATGGAAGGGGAGACAGGGTGTGAGGGAACCCTGGGATTACATTATGGAACCAGTGACTGATAAATTTCTCACACACACACACACACACACACACACACACACACACACACACACACACACACACACACACACACACACACACACACACACACACACACACAAACAAACACAGATACAGAAAAAAATGCAGACACACAAGCACAGAGAAACATGCACACACAGACACAAGAAACACACATATACACAGACACGCAGGTTCACACACAAAGACACACACAGCAAAACTCACAGACACAGACAAACACACATGCACACACACATCCAAAGGGAGCGACAGATACAGACAGACAGACAAAGAGGGATAGGCAGAGAGAAAGAAAGAGACAGACAGATTGAGAGAGATGCTGCGACAGACAGAGAGGGATAGACAGAGTGAAAACACAAGAGAAGACATAAGAGCAGGAGTAGACCATATGGCCATCGAGCCTGCTCTGCCATTCAATATGATCATGGATGATCTTAGCGTTCAATTCAACTTTCCCGCCTCCTCGCCATATCCCTTGATTCCCTGAGAGACCAAACATCTGTCTATCCCAGCCTTAAATATATTGAACGATGGAGCATTCACAATCTTCTGGAGCTGGGAATTCCAAACATTCACAACCCTTTGAGTGAAGTAATTTATGTTCATCTCAGTCTGAAATGATCAGCCCCTTATCCTGAGACTGTTTCCCGGTATTTTAGATTCCCCGAACAGCGGAAATAATCTCTCAGTGTCGACCCTATCCAATCCCTTCAGAACCATCATGTTTCAATGAGACATCCTCTCATTCTTCAAAAATGCAGTCCTAGTTTATTTAATCTCTCTTCTTCCCTCCGATCTGTCTGTTCTTGCCCACCCCCCTTTTTGCATCGTATCCTTTAGTTTACATCGCCTCTCCTCATTCTTCCGACCTGTGGACGTGGAAGATGTGGCTATGGTTCTTAATGAATACATAATTTCTGTCCTCAAAAAAGAGGGACGACGCAGACATTGTAGTCAAGGAGGAGAGGTTTGAAATATTGGATGGTACTGACAGTGAGAGACGAAATCTTAAGGAATTTAGCATCTTTGAAAGCTGATAATTCACCAGACTCAGACTGTTAAGATGTGCAAGAAAGGAAATAGCAAAGGCTTTGACCATCATTTTCCAATACTTTCTACTTACAGTCATGGTGAGAGACAGAGAGGTGGAGAGGTTTAGGGAAGGAATTCCCCAGTGTTAACAGGCAGTGGCATTAATTCCTGATTATCGGTAGAGATTTGTCAAGAAAGGGTATTAATGTTTATGCAGCCGAGATAGCTCGATGTGGATAAGGAGCAAATCTGCCATGAACTGAGTGAATGGATTGGACAGGCTCGAGGGGCCGAATGGCCTTCTTCTGTATTTTAATGGCTTTGTTAATATCCCTGCCAATGCATTGATGGTTTACTGTTAGAAATAAATGACCAGGTTGGTGTTCGCTCGAAATCCTCCCGCCAGCCTTGGAATGACTCATGGATTCATATCTAGAACAAAGAACAAAGAACAGAACAGCACAGGAACAGGCCATTCGGCCCTCCAAGCCAGCGCCGATCTTGATGCCTGCCAAAACTAACACCTTCTGCACTTCCGGGGCCCATATCCCTTCACTCCCTTCCTATTTATGTATTTGTCAAGATGTCTCTTAAACGTTGCTATCGTATCTGCTTCCACCACCTCCCCTGGCAGCAAGTTCCAGGCACTCACCACCCTCTGTGTAAAAATCTTGTCTCGCACATCCCCTCGAAACTTTGCCCCTCGCACCTTAAACCTATGTCCCCCAGTAACTGACTCTTCCACCCTGGGAAAACGCTTGACTATCCACTCTGTCCATGCCGACATAACTTTGTAAACCACTATCATGTCGCCCCTCCACCTCCGTCATTCCAGTGAAAACGATCCGAGTTTTTCCAACCACTCCTCACAGCTAAAGCCCTCCAGACCAGGCAATATCCTGGTAAACCTCCTCTGTACCCTCTCCAAAGCCTCCACGTCCTTCTGGTTGTGTGGCAACCAGAATTGCACGCAATATTCTAAGCATGGCCTAACTAAGGTTCTGTACAGCTGCAACATGACTTGCCAATTTTTATACTCTATGCCCTGACCCATGAAGGCAAGCATGCCGTATGCCTTCTTGACTACCTTATCCACCTGCTTTGCCACTTTCAGTGACCTGTGGACCTGCACGCCCAGATCTCTCTGCCTGTCAATACTCCTAAGGGTTCTGCCATTTACTGTATACCTCCCACCTGCATTAGACCTTCCAAAATGCTTTACCTCACATTTGGAGGCTTTGGCTTTGGAGAGGGTACAGAAGAGGTTTACCGGGATGTTGCCTGGCCTGGAGGGCATTAGCTATGAGGAGAGCATGGATAAACTCGGATTGTTTTCACTAGAACGACGGATGTGGAGGGGCGACATGATGGAGGTTTACAAAGTTATAAGCGGCATGGGCAGAGTGGATAGTCAGAAGCTTTTTCCCAGGGTGTAAGAGTCAGTTACGAGGGACATAAGTCCGAATTAAACTCCGTCTGCCATTTCTCCGCCCAAGTCTCCAACCGATCTATATCCTGCTGTATCCTCTGACAATCCTCATTACTGTCCGCAACTCCACCAACCTTTGTGTCGTCCGCAAACTTACTAATCAGACGAGCTACATTTTCCTCCAAATCATTTATATATACGACAAACAGCAAGGGTCCTAGCACTGATCCATGCGGAACATCACTAGTCACATCCTTCCATTCAGAAAAGCACTCGTCCACTGCTACCCTCTGTTTTCTAAGACTGAGCCAATTCTGTATCCATCTTGCCAGCTCCGCTCTGATCCCATGTGACTTCAGCTTTTGTATCAGTCTGCCATGAGGGACCTTGTCAAAGGCTTTACTGAAGTCCATATAGATAACATCCACTGCCCTTCCTTCATCAATCATCTTTGTCAAGCTGGGATGGTTTTCCTTAGAGCAGAGAAGCTTAAAAGGAGGCTTTACAGAGATGTTTAAAATCATGAAACATAAAAAAGAGTAAAAAAAAACAAAAGTTTCCAATGGTTGAAGGATCTATACACAGAGGGAAAAATTTTATGTGATTGGGTAAAGAACAAGAGGTGACATGAGGACAAACATGTTTACAAATGTATCGAGTGTTTAGGATTTGCACTGCTTGATGGGACTGTGGATACAGATCCAATCGTAACTTCTAAAAGGAGAATTAAATAAGTAATTGAATGTGGCAAAAATGTTGAGCCTGGGGGAAGGAGTGAGGAGAATGGGGCGAACCGGATTGTTCTACAAAAGAGCCAGAAGAGTGTCGATGGGCCGAATTGCCGCCTACTGTGCTGTACCATTTCATGATTCTGTGCTCCTCTTCTATTCACTATTATCTACACCAACACACACTTGCTCCAGTCCAGTTTGTGTTAAAAAATAAACCTTGTTGCCTGCAATTCCCCTAAGCCTTTTCACTCTGCTCTCTCCAGACGTAATTGGCTAAAAGACAACAAGAAACAAACAGAAAACACGGATTTCAGGAAAGAAAGATTTTGCCTGATGTTCTTGTCAGTGAATTCACTGTCACCAGAGAGGTCATCGCAAATCCTACACAAAGTAACAACTTAATAATATCAGATAAAGAATTTGAATAAAATGGAGACAACATTTTCAGCATCCCATTGGAGAATATACTTTGCTGTCGATATTGTATGAATCTTCTTCTTCGTCTTCTTTGGCGTCCTTGTCTCGAGCACCTGGAGGTGGTCAGTGGTTTGCGGAGCAGCGCCTGGAGTGGCTGTAAAGGCCAATTCTATAGTGACAGACTGTTCCAGAGGTGTTGCAGATAAAATTGGTTGTCGGGGCTGTTACACAGTTGGCGCTTCAGTCTTTTTTCCTGTCAATTGCTAAGTCTCTTCAACTCTCCACATTTTAGCTCCGCCTTTATGGCTGGCCGCCAGCTCAGGCGATCACTGGCAAATGATTCCTACGACTTGTAATCAATGTCACAGGACTTCATATCACATTTGCAGACATCTTTAAAGCGGACACATGGACGGCCGGTGGGTCTGATACCAGTGACGAGCTCGCTGTACAATGTGTCCTTGGGGATCAAGCCATCTTCCATGCGGCTCACATGGCCAAGCCATCTCAAGCACCCCTGGCTCAGTAGGGTGTGCATGCTGGGGATGTTGGCCGACTCAAGGACTTCTGTGTTGGAGATACGGTCCTGTCAGCGGATGCCAAAGATTCTCCGGAGGCAGCGAAAATGGAATGAATTGAGACATCGCTCTTGTCTGACATACGTTGTCCAGGCCTCGGTGCCGTAGAGCAAGGTATTCAGGACATAGGTTTGATACACTCGGTGTTCCATGTCAGTGCGCCATTTTCACACACACACTTCGCCAGTCTGGACATGGCAGTGGAAGCCTTTCCCATGCACGTGTTGATTTCTGCATCGAGAAACAGGTTACTGGTGATAGTTGAGCCCAGGTAGGTGAACTCTTGAACCACTTCCAGAGCATGGTCACCGATATTGACAGATGGAGCATTTCGAAAGTCCCATACCATGATGTTCGTTTTCTTGAGGCTGATGGTTAGGCCAAATTCGTTGCAAGCAGCCGCAATCCTGTCGATGAGTCTCTGCAGACATTCTTCAGTGTGGGATGTTAATGCAGCATCGTCAGAAAAAAGGAGTTCCCTGATGAGGACTTTCCGTACTTTGGTCTTCGCTCTTAGATGGGCAAGGTTGAAACACCTGCCACCTGATCTTGCGTGGAGTATAATTCCTCCTTCTGAAGATTTGAATGCATGTGAGAGCAGCAGAGAGATGTTCCCAAACAGTGTAGGTGCGAGAACACAGCCCTGTTTCACACCACTTAGGCTAAGAAAGGGGTCTGATGAGGTGCCACTATGCTGAATTGTGCCTTTCATATTGTCATAGAATGAGGTGATGATACTTAGTAGCATTGATAGACATCCGATCTTTTCTAGTCGTCTGAACAGACCACGTCTGCTGACAAGCTCAAAGGCTTTGGTGAGATCAATGAAAGCAATGTCGAGGGGCATCTGCTGTTCGCATCATTTCTCCTGTAGCTGACGAAGGGAGAACAGCATGTCAATGGTGGATCTCTCTACTCGAAAGCCACACTGTGCCTCAGGATAGAGATGCTCGGCCAGCTTATGGAGCCTGTTTAAAGCGATTCGAGTGAAGACTTTCCCCAAAATGCTGAGCGGCGAGATTCCATGGGAACTGTTGCAATCACCGCATTCACCCTTGTTCTTATAGAGGGTGATGATATTGCCATCGTGCATGTCCTGTGGTACTGCCCCCTCGCCCCAGCACAGGCAAAGCAGTTTGTAGAGTGCTGAATATATAGCAGGCTTGGCACTCTTGATTAATTCAGCGGTAATGCCGTCCTTCCCAGGGTCTTTCACACTGGCTATTGAATCAATGGCATCACTGAGTTCTGGTTTTGTTGGCTGTACATACAGTTCATCCATGACTGGCAGAGACTGGGCTGCATTGAGAGCGGTCTCAGTGACAACATTTTTCGTGGTTTACAGTTCTAGGTAGTGCTCCACCCAGCGGTCGATTTGCTTGCATTGGTCAGTAATCGTGTCCCCTGATTTAGATTTGAGGGGGGCGATCTTCCTGATGGTTGGCCCAAAGGCTCTCTTAATGCCATCATACTTTCCTCGGATGTTTCTGGTGTCGGAGTCCAGCTGAATACGACTGCATAGGTGTTGCCTTTAGTCATTTGCACAGCGCCTGGCTGTTCATTGTGCAGCACATCTGGCTGCTTTTAGTGCTGTGGATGATAACTCGCTGGGGGCTTTCTTGAAGTTCAATAGTGCAATGCCGTTAGCGGCTATGACAGGTTCCATCTCTTCAATGTGAGATTGAAACCGGTCTGCATTCTGCTTCAAACGTTTGCCATAGGTGTTCATTGCTGAGTCATAGATGGCGCCTCTGATGTGGGACCACTTGGTCTCTGCATCCCATGTGGGAGTGTTTTGAAGGGCGTTTTCAAGTGAATTTAGAAATTTATGTAACAGCTTTGGATAAGAAATTCTGTTAGTGTTGATGCGTGGGCGGCCCTTCTGCTTGGAGTGATGCAGCTTCTTTGGTTTGAGTCTAACCTTGCTGCACACCAAGGAGTGGTCGGTGTCACAGTCCACACTGTGGAAGCTGCGTGTGATTTGAACACTGTTTAAAGAAGCTCGCCTTCTGACGATGATGTCCAGCTGTGCCACTGACGTGATCCTGGGTGCCTCCAAGAAACCTGGTGACAGGGTTTAGTATGAAAGAACGAGTTTAGTTTTAGTTTAGAGATACAGCACTGAAACAGGCCCTTTGGCCCACAGAGTCTGTGCCGACCATCAACCACCAATTTTATACTAATCCTGCACTAATTCCGCATTACTACCACATCCCCACCTGTCCCTATATATCCCTACCACCTACCTATACTCGGGGCAATTTATAATGGCCAATTTACCTATCAACCTGCAAGTCTTTGGCATGTGGGAGGAAACCGGAGCACCCGGAGGAAACCCATGCAGACACAGGGAGAACTTGCAAACTCCACACAGGCAGTACCCAGAATTGAACCTGGGTCGATGGAGCTGTGAGGCTGAGGTGCTAACCACTTCGCCATGCAGAGATTGTTAAAGGTACACAGCTCCAGCAGTCTTTGTCCATTCTCATGCATCCTTCCAATGCCATAGCGCCGCAGGCAGGACGGCCAGAAGTCATGGTCGGCCCCAACCCTGACACTAAAGTTCCCCAGCAGGAACAGATGTTCGGTATTGGGGATGCTACTAATGATATTATGGAGTTCCTCGTAGAAATTGTCTTTAGCGTTAGGTAGGGAGCAGAGTGTTGGAGCATAGATGCTGAGTAGGTGTACTGGACCAGAGGTGGTGAGCAGTCGGATGGACAGTCTGCATTCCGAGCCATTTGAAGGTGGCTCTATCATGCTGAGCAAAGAGTTTCTGATGGCGAAGCCCACTCCATGCTGTCTTGATTCTTCAGGATACCTATCCTGCCAGAAAAGAGATGTAGTCTTGCTGTCTTAGAGATTCACTTGCAGGGAGGCGTGTCTCCTGAAGTGCTGCATTGTCCACATTGAGTCCACTGAGCTCGTTGTTAATGATGGCGGTCTTCCGAGAATCGTTGATTTGTGTAAGGTCTTCCGACAGGCCAGGAGACATAGTTCTGGCGTTCCAGCTTGCAAAACGAAGGGCTGGTACCTTCTTTCCTTTTTTTGTCGTGCTGTTTTGTGCGGTGTTGCAGTCCACTTGTCAGGCAATGACCCTGAGATCCAAGCACCCGTTGAAGCAGGTGGACTGTGGCGGGACAGAACCTTACTGGCTGGGGGCTGCCTGGTTTGTGGCGGGCGGCAGCTTTCTAGTGAGATGGACCCCCAAGGATAGCTAACATGGGGGGAGAGAGTGATAGACAGAGAGAGCGATGGAGGGACAGACAGATGGAGAGAGAGGGAGGGAGAGAGATATAGAGGGAAAGAGGGAGTGAGAGAGAAACAGAGAGAGAGACGGAGGCAGAACACAGGAACATAAACAATAGGAGCAGGAGTGACCATTTGGCCCATCGAACCTGCTCCACCAATCAATATGATCAGGGCTGATCTTCGGATTCAATCCCACTTTCCCCCATCCCCCCGCTTGATTCCCTGAGAGACCAAAAATCTGTCTATCCCAGCATTAAAAGTATTGAATGGTGCAGCATTCACAACCCTCTGGGGTAGAGGATTGCAAAGATTCACAACCCTCTGAGTGAAGTAATTTCTATTCATCTCAGTCCTAAATGATCAGCCCTTTATCCTGAGACTGTGTCCCCGTGCTTTCACCGACCAGCGTAAATAATCTCTCAGCGTCCACACTATCCAGTCCCATCAGAATCGTATGTGTTTCAATGAGATCTCCACTACATTTCTCCCTCTCTCCCGGTGTTTCTCTCTCCATACCTAACTCTTATATATTTGTTCACACAGTAGTGAAGGATTACATCAAATTAATATATCTTATATTCTCCCTTTCAATCCACCGTAACAATCTCTCTCTCCAACCTTGTCCCTCTCTACAGCCCTCTCTCTGCCTGTATATCTAATCCTCTCTCCCTCTGCCTCTCTCCTAGTGTCAAAGATAGAAGGAGGGAGAGACAGAGAGAGACACAGCGAGAGGCACAGAGAACAACCCCTGCTTCTCCAATCTATCCAGGTAACTGTAGCCCCTCATCCCTGGAACCAGGCTTGTGAATCGTTTCTGCACCCTCTCTAATGCCTCCACACCCTTCCTCAAATGTAGTGTGCAGAATCGGATACAATACTCCAGTTGTTTCCAAACCAGTGTTATCCAAATATCTGTCATAACCTCCATGCTTTTATACTCTATTTAGAAATCACTGGACACCTTATGCCTTTTAACCACTTTCTCAAGCTGCCCTGCCACCTTCAGTGATGTGTGCACACATACCCCCCAGATCGCACTGTTCCTGCACCTCCTTTAGAATTGAACCCTCTAGTTTATATCCTCATTCTTCCTACCTGTGGAAGCAGAAGAAGTGGGCATGGTTCATAGTGAATATTTTGCATCCGTCTTCATAAAGGAGGGGGCGCTGCAGAGATTGTAGTCAAGGAGCATGAGTTTGAAATATTGCATGGGATAAACAGTGAGACAGGAAATATTAAAGGGTTTAGCAGCTTTGAAAGCTGATAAGTCATCAGGCTCAGACTGTTAAGAGTTGCAATGGAGGAAACAGCAGAGGCTCTGACCATCATTTTACAATCCTGTCTCTTACAGACGTGATGCCAGAGGACTGGAGGACTGCAAATGTTGGATTACCAAACTCAGATTTAAAAACTAACAAATGTCTCAAAATCAATTGCGGTTTGTGGAAGAGAGTTCGAAACTGAAACAACACTTGATGTGTTGAAGTGTTTCTTCATTTCATTCCTGAAAGGTTTTTAGACTATGTTTCGATTTTCGACTATTCCCTCAAGTTCCAGACTCTGCAGCCAGTGGGAATAGTTTCTCTCTGTCTACCCTATGAGTTCCCCTTATTATCTTAAAACCTTTGATCAAACCATACCTTAATCTTCTAAATTCCAGGGATACACAGTAAAGCTCCATCTACACTGTCCCATTAAACATTCCCAAGCCAAGCACAGTGTGGGGTTAGACACAGTGTAAACTTCCATCTGCACTGTCCCTTCACACACTCGTAGGGCAGGGGCAGCATGGGGTTAGATACAGAGTAAAGACAGGGCCTATTGTATTGTAAACAGAGAAATGGTCTTGTGCAGTGCAATTTGAGCCTGGGTAAAAAGCAGCATAAACAGAGACCTGGCCTGGTGTAACAAACCGAGCCTTTGTCTAGTGCAGTAATAACGGAGGCATGGCCTCGTGTTATATGAACAGAGGCAGGATCTAGCGCAGTAATAACTGAAACAAATTGTTGTTCTTAAACATATGAAGCCAAAGACGCTATCATGGGGATATGGAGTATGGACAGGTTCAGTGAGTGGGCAAGAAAGTGGCTGATGGAATATACAGTGGAGAAAGGTCAGGGTATTCACTTTGGCTGGAAGAATAGAAAATCAAAAAAATATTTGCATATCATCGAATGGTTCAGCTCAGAAAAGATGACTCCTCATGAATTTGAGCACCTCGATGATAACTCCTTAACCTCTGCTCTGAAAAAAACAACCCCAGCATCTTTAATTTATCCACGTAACCGAAGTGCTTGATTTATGGAAACATTCACGTCAATCTTTCCTGCACCCTCTCTACTGCCTTCACATCCTTCTCAACGTATGGTGCCCAGAATTGGACACATTACTCCAGTTGAGGCCGAACCAGTGTTTTTATAGCGACTCATCATAAGTTCCTTGCTTTAGTTCTCCACACCTCCCTCTATTTATAAAGCCCAGGATCCCGTGTGGCTTTTTAACCACTTTCTCAACCGTCAGTGATGTGTGTACATACCCCCACCCCGCAGATACATCTGTTCCTGCACCTCCTTTCGATTTGAACCCTCTAGTTTATAACCTCATTCTTCCTACCTGCAGAAAAAGAAGATGTGGGCATGGTTCATTGTGAATATTTTATATCACAAAGGAGGGGATGACGCAGACATTGTTTAGTTTTGTTTATGTTTAGAGATACAGCACTGAAACAGGGCCTTCGGCCCACCGAGTCTGTGCCGACCATAAACCACCCATTTATACTAATCCTACACTAATTCCATATTCCTACCACATCCCCACCTGTCCCTATATTTCCCTACCACCTACCTATACTAGGGGCAATTTATAATGGCCAATTTACCTATCAACCTGCAAGTCATTGGCATGTGGGAGGAAACCCACGCAGACACAGGGAGAACTTGCAAACTCCACACAGGCAGTTCCCAGAATTGAACCCGGGTCGCTGGAGCTGTGAGGCTGCGGTGCTAACCACTGTGCCACTCAGTAGTCAAGGAGGAGGGGCTCAAAAATTCGGATGGGATAAACAGAGGGAGGAAATATTAAGGGGTTGAGCACCTTTGAAAGCTGATAATTCAGCAGACTCAGACTGTTGAGAGGTGCAAGGGAGGAAATAGCAGAGGCTCTGCCCATCATTTTCCAATCCTCTCTGGTTACAGGCGTGGTTCCAGAGGACTGGAGGACTGCTAATGCTGTACTGTTGATTAACAAGGGAGAAAGTAATAAACAGAGTAATTACAGGCCACCCAGCCTAATCACAGTGGAGGGAAAATTATTGGGTATAAGGGAATGATTCACTACTTTCTAGTACTATGTATCTTACCGTCTCCAGGTCTATGTCCCTGTCACGTTTTAATCACTAACCGTACATCAGTGAGGAGTCAGTCTCTGAAATAAATGTCCCAGTGTTGTGGTAACATAAAATGACCACCAAGAACCGGACTAAAATGGCTGACTGATGTGTGTGGATTTCTGCAGATGTTCTGAGAGAGAGAGAGATAGAGAGAGGCAGACAGCGAGACAAAGAGGGAGTCACAAACCAAGACACAGAGAGTGATAGCAGAATACTTGTCGTAGTTCAGAGAGAGAAGGAAACTGAGCGACAAAGTGGGAGGGCGAGAGAGATAGAGAGAGGGAGGGAGGAGGAGAAAGAGAGAGAGAGAATGGGAGGCAGAGAGGGAGGGAGTGAGGGAAAGAGAGTGAGAGAGAGTGGGCGGGAGGGACAGAGGGAGGGAGAGAGAGAGAGGCAGACAGACAGAAAGAGAGACAAAGAGGGAGGCACAGACCGAGACACAGAAACTGATAGCAGGATATTTGTCGTCGGGCAGAGGATGAGGAGGTGGTGATTTGGCCCCTCAACCCTGTTCTGTCATTCAGTGAGATCTTGTCAGATCTGTCATCTAATTCCATATACCTGTCTGGGCCCTTTATCACTTCATACCTTAGGTTAACAAAAATCTATAAAACTCTGATATAAAAATTCACAAGTGTCTCAGCGTCAATTGCTGTTTGTGGAAGAGAGTTCCATTCTGATACCACACCTGATGTGTTGAAGTGTTTCTCAATTTCACTCCTGAAAGGTCTTTACACTACTTTTAGATTTTTAGACTATGCCCCAAGCTCGAGCCAGTGGGAATGGTTTCTCTCTGTCTACTCTATCAGTTGCCTTTATTATCTTGAAAACTTTGATCAAATCACCTATTAACCTTCTAAATTCCAGGGATGCACAGTAAAGCTACATTTCACTGTCCCATTAAACATTCCCAAGCCAAGCACAATGTTGGGTTTGACACAGAGTAAATTTCCCTCTGCACTGTCCCATTACACACTCCCAGGAGCGGGACAGAATGGGGTGAGACACATAGTAAAGAAAGGGGCCTATTGTATTATAAACAGATAAATGGTCCTGTGTAGTACAAACTGAGACTGGGTGAAATGCAGTATAAGGAGAGAAGCTCACACACAGACAGACACACACAGGCACACACAGACAGATGCACCGAGGCACACACACAGTTGGACACAAACAGACAGACGCACACAGACACATACAGACACACACACACAGGCACACACACGCATATGCACGCACACGCACAGACAGACACATGCAGGAAGAGGAGGAAACAATTTAACCCCTCAACCCTGTTCCAGCATTCAATGAGATTAGGGCTGATCTGCGATCGAACTAACAATCATAAAACCTGCCTCTGCCCCTTATCTCTTAATAACCTTGGTTACAAATATCTATCAACACCTGAATTAAAAATTAACCATTAAGCCAGCATGAATTGCTGTTTGCAGATGATAGTTCCAAAATTCCAAATAAATACAAACGACTGATTGGATAGGCTGGCATTGTCTTCTTTGAAAGAGAGGAGGCTGAGGGGAGACTGAGTTGAGGTATACAAAATTATGAGGGGCATAGATAGAGTGGATAGGAAGGACCTAGTATGGGCAGCCCATACTACTGAGGTAGTATGGGCCGAGGTTAGAAACAGGAGAGGAAAGGTCACCCTGTTGGGAGTTTTCTATAGACTTCCGAATAGTTCCAGAGATGCAGAGGAAAGGATAGCGAAGATGATTCTCGACAGGAGCGAGAGTAACAGGGTAGTTGTTATGGGGGACTTTAACTTTCCAAATATTGACTGGAAATACTATAGTTCGAGTACTTTCGATGGGTCAGTTTTTGTCTTGTTTGTGCAGGAGGGTTTTCTGACACAGTATGTAGACAGGCCAACCAGGGGCGATGCCACATTGGATTTGGTACTGGGTAATGAACCCGGCCAGGTATTAGATTTATATGTAGGTGAGCACTTTGGTGATAGTGATCACAATTCGGTTAGGTTTACCTTAGCGATGGGCAGGGACAGGTATATACCGCAGGGCAAGAAGTATAGCTGGGGAAAGGAAATTATGATGCGATTAGACAAGATTTAGGATGCGTAGGATGGTGAAGGAAACTGCAGGGGATGGGCACAATCGAAATGTGGAGCTTATTCAGGGAGCAGCTACTGTGTGTCCTTGATAAGTATGTACCTGTCAGGCAGGGAGGAAGTTGTCGAGCGAGGGAGCCATAGTTTACTAAAGAAGTTGAAGCGCTTGTCAAGAGGAAGAAGAAGGCTTATGTTAGGATGAGACGTGAAGGCTCAGTTAGGGCGCTTGAGAGTTACAAGCTAGCCAGGAAGGATCTACAGGGAGAGGTAAGAAGAGCGAGGAGAGGACACGAGAAGTCATTGGCGGATAGGATCAAGGAAATCCCTAAGGCTTTCTATCGGTATATCAGGAATAAAAGAAAGACTGGAGTTAGATTAGGGCCAATCAAGGATAGTAGTGGGAAGTTGTGTGTGGAATCAGAGGAGATAGGGGAATTGTTAAATGAATATTTTTCGTCAGTATTTACAGTAGAGAAAGAAAATGTTGTCGAGATTTATACTGAGATACAGACTACTAGGCTATATGGGATTGAGGTTCACAAGGAGGAGGTGTTAGCAATTTTGGAAAGTGTGAAAATAGATAAGTCCCCTGGGCCAGATGGGATTTATCCTAGGATTCTCTGGGAAGCCAGGGAGGAGATTGCAGAGCCTTTGACCTTGATCTTTATGTCGTCATTGTCGACAGGAATAGTGCCGGAAGACTGGAGTATAGCAAATGTAGTCCCCTTGTTCAAGAAGGGGAGAAGAGAAAGCCCTGGTAATTATAGACCTGTGAGCCTTACTTCGGTTGTGGGTAAAATGTTGGAAAAGGTTATAAGAGATAGGATTTATAATCATCTTGAAAAGAATAAGTTCATTAGCGATAGTCAGCACGGTTTTGTGAAGGGTAGGTCGTGCCTCACAAACCTTATTGAGTTTTTGGAGAAGGTGACCAAACAGGTGTATGAGGGTAAAGCCGTGTATGTGGTGTATATGGATTTCAGTTAGGCGTTTGATAAGGTTCCCCACGGTAGGCTATTGCAGAAAATACGGAAGTATGGGATTGAAGGTGATTTAGTGCTTTGGATCAGAAATTGGCTAGCTGAAAGAAGACAGAGGGTGGTGGTTGATGGCAAATGTTCATCCTGGAGTTTAGTTACTAGTGGTGTACCGCAAGGATCTGTTTTGGGGCCACTGCTGTTTATCATTTTTATAAATGACCTGGAAGAGGGTGTAGAAGGGTGGGTTAGTAAATTTGCGTGTGACACGAAGGTCGGTGGAGTTGTGGATAGTGCCGAAGGATGTTGTAGGTTACAGTGGGACATAGATAGGCTGCAGAGCTGGGCTGAGAGATGGCAAATGGAGTTTAATGCGGAAAGGTGTGAGGTGATTCACTTTGGAAGGAGTAACAGGAATGCAGAGTACTGGGCTGATGGGAAGATTCTTGGTAGTGTAGATGAGCAGAGAGATCTTGGTGTCCAGGTACATAAATCCCTGAAAATTGCCACCCAGGTTAATAGGACTGTTGAGAAGGCATATGGTGTGTTAGCTTTTATTAGTAGGGGGATCGAGTTTCGGATCCACGAGGTCATGCTGCAGCTGTACAAAACTCTGGTGCGGCCGCACCTGGAGTATTGTGTGCAGTTCTGGTCACCGCATTATAGGAAGGATGTGGAAGCTTTGGAAAGGGAGCAGAGGAGATTTACTAGGATGTTGCCTGGTATGGAGGGAAGGTCTTACGAGGAAAGGCTGAGGGACTTGAGGTTGTTTTCGTTGGAGAAAAGGAGGAGGAGAGGTGACTTAATAGAGATATATAAGATAATCAGAGGGTTAGATAGGGTGGATAGTGAGAGTCTTTTTCCTTGGATGGTGATGGCAAACACGAGGGGACATAGTTTTAAGTTGAGGTGTGATAGGTATAGGACAGATGTTAGAGGTAGTTTCTTTACTCAGAGAGTAGTAGTGGCGTGGAACGCCCTGCCTGCAACAGTAGTAGACTCGCCAACTTTAAGGGCATTTAAGTGGTCATTGGATAGCCATATGGATGAAAATGGAATAGTGTAGGTCAGATGGTTTCACAGGTCGGCGCAACATCGAGGGCCGAAGGACCTATTTCCCTTAGCACAGAGGTTCATGAGCAGGATAGAGATTTCAAAATTCCCACAACAAATAGCATGAGGATGTGATGGCTCCCACAGTGGAATAGCTTGCTGGATGTTCACATGAAGGTTATTCATTCTGGATCCTCATAAGTGTCTGTCTGGGCCCCAACGTCATCTACATTTCTCGCTCTCCCGATGTTTCTCTCTTCATACCTATTTCTTACATGTTTATGTGCAGAGCAGTGAAGGATTACATCAAATTTAGCGAGGCTAAAGAGTGGCGAGTCGAAGAGACGTAGCTGTTGGCAGGAAAAAGGACAGAAGCGCAAGGAGAGAGCCGACTGTGTAACAGCCCCGACAACCAATTTCATCTGCAGCGCCTGTGGAAGATTCTGTCATTCTGGAATTGGCCTTTATAGCTACTCCAGCTGCTGCTTCACAAACTAATGACCACCTTCAGGCGTTTATCCATTGTTTCTCGAGACAAGGAGGCCAAAGAGAGAAGAGAATATATCTTTCATTCTCCTTTTAAATCCACCCCAACAATCTGTCTCCAACCTTGTCCCTCTCTCCAGCCTTCTCTCTGCCTGCAGATCTAAACCTCTCTCCCTCTGTCTCTCCCCTAGTGTCAGAAACAGCAGCAGGGAGAGAGAGAGATGGGAAGACAGAGAGAGAATGTTGAAGGAACTGTATTCTGTTCCTAATCTGTGGTGAACCTACTCTCAGAATGTTTGTTTGGCGACATTAATCGGCCGTGTACAGTCCTGTATCAGGCTGTGAAGAAGCAGAGTCTCTGGCAGAAAGAGAGTGAAAGAGGGATCAAACCGGGTAGAATAAGGCACAAAAAGGAAGCATATGTCAGATACTGAGAGCTCAATATCACAGAAAGCCGAGGGGAGTGTAGAAAGTTCAGGGGTGAAATTAGACATAAAATTAGGAAAGGAAAGAGAGGGCCCGAAGCAATATAAGCAAGTAAAAGCAAAGAAACCCCAAATATACTTTATAAATGCATACAAAGCAAGAGAACAACTAAGGATAGAGTATTAGATTAACTGGATTGCTCTACAAAAGAGCCAGCAGAGATTCAATGGGCCAAATAGCCTCCAACAGTGCTGTATTATTCAATGATGCTTTGGCCCTCTTCTTTTAACCATTATTTACATCTATACACACTTGCTCCGGTACAATTTGCGATAAAAAATAAACCTCGTTCCCTATAGATCCCCTCAGCCTTTTCACTCTGCTCTCTCCAGACGGAATCGGCTACAAGACAGCAAGAAACAAACAGGAAACACGGATTTCAGGAAAGAAAGATTTCACTTGATGCTCTTGTCAGTGGATTCTCTGTCACGGGGTTGGTTATTGCAGATCCCACAGAAACTCATTCATCTCAATCAAAGAATTTGAATAAAATAAAGACAAGACAGATGAAAGCTTTCTATGGGTAATAAAAAAAACGAAATGGTGGAACAATGTCCTTATGGGAGAGGCCTGGCTTACATTTGACTCCAGTCACACACGTAGATAGATAGAGAGAGAGATAGATGTTCATATCAATAAAGATATATATTTGTCTGGGTTGGTGGATGCAATTATTTTTGATCATTACAATACCTTTCGTCTTGTTTCTATTTATAAGCAACTGTGTACAATTTCTAATTGCTCTGGTTTGATGTGGGTAATGTTTGTGTTTGAAAGGATGGAGTGAATCTGATAACAATCTCCCAGACATGAAGGGAGATTGAGGGACTGGATTAAAGGTCAGCAATAGTGCAATGCACGTTACATGACAGAGTGACAAAATCTGTGCATTGAAGTTTAATAAATCACACTTGTGTTGCACTATGAAAATTGCTGATTTTTTAAATGATAGGGATTGTTTTTCTTGCAGTCGTTTAGAATGTACTTTCCTTTATTGGCTGATGTATAGAATATAAGAGCAGGGAGGTTATGCTAGGAGCATTGTGCACAGTTATGGTCATCACATTACAGGAAGGATGTGATCACACTAGAGAAGATACAGAGGAGTTTTACAGAGAATGTTGTCAGCAATGGAGAATTTAAGCCATGAAGAAAGATTGGACAGGCTGGGGCTGTTTCTTTTTGGGGGGGGGGGTGTGGGAACAGAGGAGGCTGAGGGCCGATTTAATGCAGGTGTAAAAAATGTTGATAGGCCCTGATAGGGTGAACAGGAAGAACCTATTTCCCCTCGCAGACGGCTCAATTACCGGGGAGAATAGATTTAAAGTAATTTGTAGAAGCATTAGAAGAGAGCTGAGGGGTAGTTGTTTCATACAGCGGCTGGTGGGGGTCTGGAACTCAGCCTAAACTGGTGGTAGAGACAGAAACCCTCATCACATTGAAAAAACACTTGACTATCCACTTGAAGGAATAATGTCTCCACGTCTACCCTGTCCCATCGAACACTCTCAGAGAAGGTACAGCATAGGTTAAATGCAGAGTAAAACTTCGTTTAAACTATCCCTTGAGTATCGGATTAACCTGTGTCACTCACTGTGCCCGGCTCAGGATCAAGACTCACCTGCCTCAGTCACTGAGACGCTCCTCTATCACTTGCCTTAATGTAAGCGGATGTCGGTTTGGGAACAGGACAGGCACATGGGATGTGGACGAACACTCATGTGGAGGAAAAGCATCAGTAATCCCTCAGAGAAGCAGAACAGGCCAGAGAGAATCAACAAAAGGAAACTTGTGTTGAATGTGTCAGCCTTGCATTGTGGAATGCTTTAGTATTTGGTGAGAATGGTGACCCAGTGAAAATTTGCCTCAGTGCGATGGTCAATTCACTTGTCCAAGTAAGCAGTCAACAGACATCGCTATGGAATGCGCTATATGCTGCATTCCTACTCCGACGTCTTTTCTGTCCGGACCCCTCATGATTTTGAACACCTCTATCAAATCTAATCTCAAGTTTCTCTTCTGTATGGAGAACAACCCCAGCTTCTCCAATTTATCCACGTAACTGAAGCCCCTCATCCCTGGAACCTTGCTTGTGAATCTTTTTGTGACACTCTGGAATGTCCCACATCCTTCCTAAAGTGGGGTGTCCACAATTAGACGCAATACTAGTTGAGGCTGAACAAGTGTTTTATAAAGCTTCATCATAACTTCCTTGCTTTTATACTCTAAGCCTCCATTTACAAAGCCTGGGATCCCATATGCCTTTCAAACACTTTCTCAACTAGCCCTGCAACCTTCAAATTGTACACAGTTATCCTCAGGTCTCTCTGTTCCTGTGCCCACTTCAGAATTGTATCCTTTATTTTCTATTGCCTCTCCTCAGCCTTCCGACCAAAATACATCACTTCACACTTCTCTGAACCAAATTTCATCTGCCACGTGACCATCCCCGGTGAGAAACTATTAAATGTTGGCGTTCAGAGCGATTTCGCTGCCTTTGTACACAAATCACACAAAGTTAGAATACTGGAGGAAAAAGGAAAACAAATGGTTTCTTGCTCTTTATTGCAAGGGACTGGAGTACAAGAGTAAGGAAGTCTTACTGCAATTGGTGAGACTATAACTAGAATACAGTGTACAGGTTTGATCTCCATACCTCGGAAAGGATATACTTACCTGACAGAAAGTAGATCAAAGATTCACCAGCTAATGGTGGAGTAGACTTGAGAGGTCTTACAGCTTACTCCTGCTGATATTACATCTGTTCTTAGGTTCTCATGACAGAGCGGGACAGAAAGACAGGGAGGTCTAGAAAGAGAGAGGACAACAGAGAGTAAACACACAGGAAATACGTATGGGAACACCACCGTTTCGCGTCAAGTCACACACCATCCTGACTTGGAATGAGATCACTGCTCCTTCACTGAAACAGGCAAAATCCTGGAACTCCCTTCCTAACATCACTGTGAGTGTACCGACCCCACATGGACTGCATTGGTTCAAGAAGAAAGCTCACTATCACCTACTGGAGGGTGATTAGGGCTAGAAACATAAAAACGTAGAAAATAGGAGCAGGAGTATGCCAGTCGGCCCTTCGAGCATGCTCGCCATTCATTATGATCATGGCTGGTCATCCAACTCAGTAACATATTCCCGCTTTCCCCCCATATCTTTTGATCCATTTAGACCCAAGAGCTATAGCTAACTCCTTTTTGAAAACATTAAATGTTTTGGCCTCAACTGCTTTCTGTGGTAGCGAAATCCACAGGCTCACCACTCTCTGGGTGAAGAAAATTCTCCTTGAAAGGTTTACCCCGTATCCTTAGACTATGACCCTTGGTTCTGGACTCCCCCACCATCCGGAACATCCTTCCTGCATCTATCCTGTCAAGTCCTGTTAGAATTTTATAGGGTTCTATGAGATCCTCCCTCACTCTTCTGAACTCCAGCGAATGTAATCCTAACCGACTCAATCTCTCCTCACACGTCAGTCCCGCCATCCCAGAATCAGTCTGGTAAACCTTCGCTGCACTCCCTCTACAGTAAGAACATTCTTCCTCAGATAAGGAGACTAAAACTACACGCAATATTCCATGTGTGGCCTCACCAAGGCCCTGCATAATTGCAGCAGGACATCCCTGCTCCTGTACTCGAAACCTCTCGCTATGAAGGCCAACATACCATTTGCCTTTTTTACCACCTGTTGCACCTGCATGCTTACCTTCAGCTACTGGTGTACGAGAACATCCAGGTCTCGCTGCATATTCCCCTCTCTCAATTTATAACCATTCAGAAAATAATCTGCCTTCCTGTTTTTGCTACCAAAGTGGATAACTTCACATTTATCCACATTATACTGCATATACCATTCATTTGCCCATTTACTCAACTTGTCCAAATCACCCTGAAGCCTCCCTCCGTCCTCATCATAACCCAGTTTTTTGTCATCTGCAAATTTGGAGATATTAAATTTAGTTCCACCATCTAAATCATTAATATATATTGTGAATATCTGGGGTCCTAGCAGCGATCCCTGCGGTACCCACTGGTGACTGCCTGCCATTCGGAAAAAGATCCACTTATCCCGACTCTTTGTTTCCTGTCTGACAACCAATTTTCTATCCCTCGCAATATACTACCCCTAATCCCATGCGGTTTAATTTCACACGCTAATCTCTTATGAGGGACTTTGTCGAAAGCCTTCTAAAAGTCCAAATAAACCACATCCACTGGCTCCCCTTCATCAACTCCACCGGTTACATCCTCGAAGAATTCTAGTAGATTTGTCAAGTATGACTTCCCTTTCGTAAGTCGATGCTGACTCTGCCCTATTCTACCACTGTTCTCTAAGTGCCCTGCTATAAATCTTTGATAATGGACTCTAGAATTTTCCCCACTACCAACGTCAGGCTGACTGGTCTATAATTCACTGATGTCTTTCTACCTCACTTTTTAAATAGTGGGGTTACATTAGCTACCCACCAATCTGTAGGAACTTTTCCAGAGTCTATCGAATCTTGGAAGATGAAAACCAATGCATCCACTATTTCTAGGGGCACCTCCTTAAGTGCTCTCGGATGCAGACCATAAGGCCCTGGGGATTTATCGGCCTTCAATCCCATCAGTATTTGTTCATTTGGGTGTAATTAAATGTGAGACTGTTCATGGAGGTGTAATTGGATGGGAGAAAGTTCATGGGGGTGTAATTAGTTGGGAGTCAGTTCATGGCCGTGTTCTTAGATGGGGGAATATTCATTGGGGGTTTAATTAGATGGGAGACTGTTCATGTGTGTTCAATCAGATGGGAGACTGTTCTAGGGCTGTAATTAGATGGGGGACTGTTCATTGAGGTGTAATTAGATGGGTGACTGTTCATGGGGGTCAATTAGATGGGAGACTGTTCATGGGGCTGTAAATAGATGGGAGGCTGCTCATGGGGGTGTAATTAGATGGGAAGCTCCTCATGGGGGTGTCTTTAGATGGGAAGCTACTCATGGGGTGTAATTAGATTGGATGCTACTCATGGGGGTGTAATTAGATGGGAGACCATTCACGGGGTTGTAATTGGATGGATAACTGTACATGGGGCTGTAATTAGATGGGAGATTGTTCATGGGTATTTATTTAGATGGAAGACTGTTCATGGGGGTGTCATGAGATGGGAGACTGTTCATTGGGATCAATTAGATGGGAGAGTGTTCATGGGGCTGTAATTAGATGGGAGGCTGCTCATGAGGGTGTAATTAGATGGGACGTTCCTCATGGGGGTGTCTTTAGATGGGAAGCTACTCATGGCGGTGTAATTAGATGGAAAGCTACTCATGGGGGTGCAATTAGATGGGAATTGTTTCTTGGGTGTGTAATTAGATGGGAGACCATTCATGGGGTTGTAATTGGATGGGTAAGTGTTCATGGGGCTGTAATTAGATGGGAGATGGTTCATGGGTGTTTATTTAGATGGGAGACTGTTAATGGGGATGTAATTAGATGGGAGACTGTTCATGGGTGTGTAATTAGATTTAGATTTTAGATTTAGAGATATAGTACTGAAACAGGCCCTTCGGCCCTCTGAGTCTGTGCCGTACATTAACCACCCATTTATACTACTCCTACACTAATTCATATTCCTCCCACATCCTCACCTGTTCCTTTCCTCCCCTATCACCTACCTATACTTGGGGCAATTTATAATGGCCAATTTACCTATCAAACTGCAAGTCTTTTGGCTGTGGGAGGAAACCGGAGCACCCGGAGGAAACCCACGCAGACACAGGGACAACTTGCAAACTCCACACAGGCAGTACCCAGAATTGAACCCGGGTCGCTGGAGCTGTGAGTGCTAACCACTACCCCACTGACTGTTCATGGTGGGGGTTAATCTGATGGATGACAGTGCATGCTGGTTTAATTAGATGGGAGAATGTTCATAGGGGTGTTATTAGATGGCAGACTGTTCATGAGGGTGTAATAAGAAGCGAAACTGTTACTGCGGGTGTAGTTACATTGGAGACTCATTTTGGGGGTGCAATTAGATGGGAGACTGTTCGTGGGGATTTATTTGGATGGGGGACTTTTCTGCGGGGTGAAATTAGATGGGAGACTTTTTATTGGGGGCGATTTAAATGGGGGATTGTTCATGGGGATATAATTAGTGGCAGAGGCTTTATGGGGGTGTATTGAGATAGGAGTCGTATCTTGGGTGTGTCATTAGATGGGAGACTGTTCATGGGGCTGTAATTAGATGGGAGACTGTTCACGGGTGTGTAATTAGATGGGAGATTATTCATGGGGTTGTAATTTGACAGGTGACTGTTCATGTGGGTGTAACTAGATGGGAGACTGTTCATGTGGGTGCAATTAGATGGGAGATTGTCCGTGGGGGCTTAATTAATTGGGAGACTGTTCATGGGGCTATATTTAGTTGTGAGAACGTTCATGGGGTCTCAGTTAGATGACGGACTGTTTATGGGGGTGTAATTATATGGAAGACTCTTCATGTGGGTGTAATTAGATGGGAGACTGTCCATGGGGGCTTAAGCAGATGGGAGAATGTTCATGTGGCAGTAATTAGGAGACATACTGTTCATGGGGGTGTAATTTGATGGGAGACTGCTCATGGGGTGGAATTAGATGAGAGAGTGTCCATGGGGATTATATTATATTGGAGACTGTTCAAGGGGGTGTAATTAGATGGGGGACTGTTCATGGGGCTGTAATTAGATGGGAGACTGTTCACGGGTGTGTAATTAGATGGGAGATTATTCATGGGGTTGTAATTTGACGGGCGACTGTTCATGTGGGTGTAATTAGATGGGAGACTGTTCATGTGGGTGTAATTAGATGGGAGATTGTCCGTGGGGGCTTAATTAATTGGGAGACTGTTCATGGGGCTATATTTAGTTGTGAGAACGTTCATGGGGTCTCAGTTAGATGACGGACTGTTTATGGGGGTGTAATTATATGGAAGACTCTTCATGTGGGTGTAATTAGATGGGAGACTGCTCATGGGGTGGAATTAGATGAGAGAGTGTCCATGGGGATTATATTATATTGGAGACTGTTCAAGGGGGTGTAATTAGATGGGGGACTGCTCATGGGGGTGTAATTAGATGGGAGACTGTTCATGGGGTGGAATCAGGTGAGAGATTGTCCGTGGGGATTACATGATTTAGGAGACTGTCCATGGGGGTGTAATTAGATGGGGGACTGTTCATGGGGCTGTAATTAGATGAGAGATTGCCCATGGGGATTATATTATTTAGGAGACTGTTCATGGGGGTGTAATTAGATGGGGGACTGCTCATGGGGGTGTAATTAGATGGGAGACTGTTCATGGGGTGGAATCAGATGAGAGATTGTCCGTGGGGATTATATGATTTAGGAGACTGTTCATGGGGGTGTAATTAGATGGGAGACTGTTCATGGGGGTGTAATTAGATGGGAGACTGTTCATGGGGCTGTTATAACATGGGAGGCTACTCCTGGGGGTGTAATTAGATGGGAAGCTACTCATGAGGGTGTAATATGATGCGTGACTGTTCATGGGCGTGTAATATGATGCGCGACTGGAACTGCGAGTGTAATTAGATGGGGGACTGCTCATGGGGGTGTAATTAGATGGGAGTTGTTTCTTGGGTGTGTAATTAGATGGGATACTGCTCATGGGGGTGTAACTAGAAGGGAGATTGTTCATGGGTATTTATTCAGATGGGAGACTGTTAAAGGGTGTTTAATTAGATGGGAGACTATTCATGGGGGTGTAATTAGATGAGACAATGTTCATGGGGGTGTAATTAGATGAAAGACTGTTGATGTGACTGTAATTAGCTGGGAGACTGTTCATGGCCAGTACTTAGGTGGGAGACTGTTCATGGAGCGGATTTAGATGGGAGACATTTCATGGGGGGAGAATTGGATGGGAGATTGTCCATGGAGTTTATATTATTTAGGAGAGTGTTCATGGGGGTATAATTAGATGGGAGACTGTTCACGGTTGTGCAATTAGATGGGAACTATTCATGTGGCTGTAATTTGATGGCACTGTTCATGCGGGTTGAATTATATGGGAGACTGTACACGGGGGTGTAATCAGATGGGAGACAGTTCATGGGGGATTAATTGGATTGGAGTCTGTTTATGTGGGGGTATTTAGATGGGAGACCGTTTATGAGGGATGTAATTAGATGGGAAAATGTTCATGGGGGTGTAATTAGTTAGGAGACTGTTCGTG